>NW_026262615.1:2437500-3647500 GCF_021869535.1 Mytilus californianus
TGATTGCCATTGAGACCTGTATAGTCCAAATGACGTACGTATAAACAGCCCTAGGTCACCGTAAGACGTTCAATTCCTCTTTTAGTTTATCAAAAAAAATCTGTTAACGTTTTGTTTTTCACTCAAATAAGAAAATCAGATTGTAATACATCATTATTCTTTAAATTTCTTTTTTTAATTCTTACATAAGGAGTTTTACTTCTTTGCACCATGAAATGAAACGAATTGGTTTAATATGAAATGAAACTGTATATTTGTTTTTTTTTAATTTCAGTTTGATGATCGTACTTAACGTCTTTTTGATTTGAATAATATGATATTTACAGACTAGTTCATGACATTGCCAGATTAACTCTCATTAAATCATCGAAATAATTCTCATATGCTTTTGAAAATTATATTGTAATCATTCTGCTTATTTTGGTCGCCCCCTGATTGGCAAGTATAGTATTTGTTTGTTTGAATGTTTGTTTATTTGTATTATTCTTATTTGATTTGCATATCTAAAATACTTGAATGTCATTTGTCTGTTATAATTATATGTATGATGAACGATATTAAAAGTAGCTTCGGATTAACATAACTGTTTGCTCATGTAATTGCATACGAAGACGTATTAGTTTCTGAATTTATTTTGATTTATACATTGAAGGTTCGTTTTGTTCAATCTTTAGTGTGTTTTTTTTTAATTTTTGTTTGTCTTGTCGTATTATTTCTTTTTAACCATGACGCGTTGTCTGTTTATTATTGGACTTATTCCTTGTAATTGATTTTGATTGTCACCCTGGTATCTCTTCTTTCAGTTCTTTTTTAAGTGCTTAAGTATGTACTATGCTGATCCATTCAAATTACTATAGAAGCCAAGTGTAACCTAAGCAAATTTTTTTTTATAATTATCTTTCCTTTTCTTTTTTGTTATATCGATAGTTGGTTATATCCAATGTTTCCTACTAAACCCTGCTTGAGTCTTTTAGTTTCCGTTCAAAACATGGCTTATCCGCCAATGCCATTGAAATCAGCCCTTTCAATTAACCAATATATAAAACATTTGAAGAAAAATAAACCGTTTGGAATACTGCCCCAAAGTTGGCTAAATAGTGGGAAAAGTGCATATTTTGACGATGTTTTGTCCTTTTTCTTAACCTGGGAAACCCAGGAATGCTTATTGATGTGTTTAATTAAAGTCTCTATGTAGAGTGTACCCCCTTAAACACATGACTTACAAAATAGCTTAGGTTTGAGTGTGAACTAATCATGGTGGGGAGTTCATTTCAAACAAAAATCTTGAATTATCAAATTTTTTCCGAATTTATGATTCAGATGGACCCCACTCAGGAGCAGTCGTTCCCTAAGCGTATTTCACTAAAAAACACGGTCGATGATTATATTCCGGCGGGTTAACACTGTTATTAGAAGTTTAATGCTTCTGTTCTGCTTGTGCCAGACACAGCAGGGAAGTCCACCCTTCTAGGTACAACATGTGAAACACGACAATAAATAGCCTTTGGTTGGTGGAACATACATACCATACAGTTGATTTCTAAAAATATTGAGAGCCATTGTAGCCAAAAAAAGACTGTTTTGGTTAGAGGCCGTAAAATTCCTTTCTGATAATAGAAATGAAATTAAAAGTGTTTTGTTTTGGTAAAACATTGTATATGGCGGCCTTGATGACCAATTTTTGTCCCAAAACAGATGCAAAATACCAAATCTGGCAAAGTTTGATTTCCACCACCCTCTATAGTAACTCTTATTATACTGAATTGCTTTCAGAAAATGTTTAACTTTCGTTAATTTGCAAGAATATGTAAAATATATGCCAAAAAGATATAACCTGCAATTGATGCTTATTTATGACAGTTAAGCTTAAATTGGTGATTTCGGGGAGGGAAAGTTGGGATGAAGAAGTCAGGGGATTAAATGCTGCCCCAAATGTGGTCTCCTGGTGAAAAAAGCACCAATTTTAAGGATTCCTTGTCCTATTTATTGACATTGAAGACCCAGGGAAGCTTATAGATTTATCGCACTGTAGGAACGGAAATAATTTTCCCTTTGAAAATTATACCTTCATCTAGGAGTTTGAGTCTGTCTTTTAATGTGTCTAAAAACGACCTCACATCTTTTACACTCTCTGAATTCTTTCTATGTGTTTTGTTATGATATACATTCCTATCCCTTTGAATATTTTACTGTCTGGTTAAGCCATAATTCTTTGACTGGGTTTAAGGTTCCAAAAAGATCTGTTTCCTTAATAACTATATGTTTGGTACCGTTTGTATAGTTGGTATATGTGCTTACTGTGAGATTGCCAGCACTTACTTCTGCCAATGGTAGCACAATGTTGTTTGCGTTATCTGTTGACATTGGTATGTTTTGACCGGTTTCCAAAGATTGTCTACTACATATGAAATTTATCCACTCATTATCCTACTTTTTAGACAAACTGGTGTTCTGTTTTTGATGTGAATATTATATCAGAGTTCACACAACGAGGGACTTTGGTTTCAGGGGCCATAATCCTTCTCCATCTTTTCTAAATAAATCTAGTTTTACTAACAGAGACATTGAACTTTGAACAATTGACACAACAATCACTAGGTTTTTCCCCTCCCCAATATCTTCCATCTTTATAAATTGTATGATGATTAAGCAAGGAATACTGATGTAATCATCCTTAAAATATTTGTTTACCGAGAACTAAAGGACAGAAAAAATTACAATGCAATTACTATATGCTTAAAAACATTTTTTTGAGCATATAAGTCAATGTAATTAACAATTAGACAAATTACCTTACTTAAATGTTCACATGAATGCTATCTTGATTTGAAAACTGTATGAACGTACAACGTAATAATCCGGGTTATGTTTTATCTGGACATACCTGTTAAAGCATTTTATTGGAATACAAGGTTATCTAGCAAAGTTTTGGCTTTTAACACAGTTTCCATATCAATAAATTGCTTCATAATATCATCCATTTCTATTATAATAGCAAAGATATCACATTTGAAGCCAGTACAAATACCCCACAAAAAACCAACCATCATCTCCCCCTAAAAAAATTAGATTTTGAAAGTCAAGATTCAGATTGAAGACTATCTAAGTCAAAGAATCATGCATGACCCACCAAATAACCCCATTTAAAACAACCTGGCTACCGGCCTATGTATAATCTGTCTGTCTCACTGTGATCATGTTATCTATATGACAAAAGATCACTTTCAGAGTCTGTCTTGCCAAATATGGTAATGATAGCAATACATACTAATTTATCGAAACTTAACTTTTGAATCACCGTTTTTTTTAAAATTTTGAATACAATGACTGCAATATACAAGAAAATTTCCTAAAAGAAACAGGAAATTGACTTTAGTAATATTTTGAATTTATTTTTGATCAATCTTGAAAATGAATCAGGAACAGTTTGTCAGGCTATATATATAGAACTGATAATCAAATTGTATTTTCCATACATACACTGGTACCATAAAGAGGGCTAAAATATACTGAAATCATTAAGATTGATGGTTTATACATGGGACAATTTACTTGTAAGTATCTGCGGAATGCATATTTTTACTACCGTCAATAAACTAATCATATTAATCAGGATTAAAATTCTGCACGCTAGAAGCGCGTTTTGTCTAAAGAAGATTCACAAGTGACGCACAAATAAAAAAGGAATAAAAATGCCCCCAAAAGTACGAAGTTGAAGAGCATTACAGATCCTTTATTCCGACAGGGTTTGCCAAATACAGCCGAGGTAATCTATTCCTGGAGAAGAAAATCCTTAGTAGTTCGAAAAAAATAATGCTAAGTAAACTGTTAATTTATTTTTACACTTCAGATATTCCAGGGTTTAAATTCTGCACGACAGACCCGCGTTTCTTTTACAAAAGACTCATCAGTGAAGCAATAAACAAAAAAAAGTAGACATACAGCATATATTATACATTTTTTCGTATATGCCATAAAACTGATATCCAGGAAAGCATACTTTTTCATCAATATAATAAGATACTATAGCAATATAACGGTATAATATACAAGAGTTTCTCGCTTACTTAAACCATTGTGGTGACGTCAGCCTATTCATCTACCGTGGATTCTTTTTCTAGAATCAACGCTTCCTAAATCTGCCGCTGAAATTGACTCACCAAATTATCTTCAATTGTTTCCTTTGTGTGCCTAATTTCATTAAGTTTGAATTGGCTAATTTACTGATTTCTGTTCACTAATGGAATTAATTTAAAAACTTACGTTTAATTTTTATATGCCTTCACTGGGAATCGAACCCTTCCTTGAAATCTGTTAAATGTGACTGACATCAACACATCGACGAAACCTCTCGGCTACCAATGGGTTACACTATAGATGTCTATTTTATATAGTTAAATGAACAACTGATATACATCGGTTCATCGGACACACAGGGCTTGTACCTTTATATAGACACAATAGGCAGTCGTATAGTATGAGTTGGTAGCCGCGAGGTTAGCATTGTTAAAATCAATGAGTTAAAGATAGGGATTTGTCGTTTTAGGTTCGAATCCCTGTATTCTCTCTGTTGTTCCAATTCTTAAGTTATCCTGGTTTTTTTTTCTAATTTTGCATGTTATAGTGGATATTTTTGAATTAATAGCGAGAGTTACCGTTTTTTTTTAAATTATTATTGGCTATTTCACATGTTTGAAACAAAAATGATTACATTCTATTTGTCAATTTTTGTTTTATAAATATAGTATGATTTCATCTGTTTTACTACATAATTTTACAAAGGTTTGTTCGCAAATTCCTTTGCGAGAAAAATCGTGATGTGCCTATATATATATAGAGTGCTAGAAAAATTTCGATAACATACATATTATATATACTTTATATATGCTTTTTGGTCGGGTTGTTGTCTCTTTGACACGTTCCCCATTTCCATTTTCAATTTTATTAGAAATAATTTCGAATATGTCTTATTTTGTATAAACAGATGATATTCATATGCCTGGTAATATAAAGATCTTTAAAGGTAGAAGTGTTATATTTGTGTTTTGTTAACCAATTAATTGTGATCTGAGATTTATCAATGCATCGTTGGACACGATAACATGGTTATTTAAACTCACTTACAATACCTTCTAATTAAGAAAAGGCTTTAATTTTGAAAAGAAATTAACACAATAGTTTAAGTTATAGATACAATGGATAAGCGTAGATTCATGAAAAACAAACCATTCGCCCTCCGGGCTCATGGTTTCTTTTTCAAGAATCCACGCTTATCCATTGTATCTATATAACTTAACATATCATTATTGAATTGTATGTCAAAAGTATTTCAGATAATGATCAAAACAACATCGAAGACAAAAAAACCTGAATACTTATTGCTAGACATGTATGAAAATTTATGATCGTACATCATGTGGATATTATGTACTTATATATTTAGCATTGCAGTCATGCGTTTCTCGGACTGTTTGTGACGTCTTTTCACCAAATCCGTTGAATCCGTTGAATGTGAACCAATTGATACTTCAGTCTGGCTGAACAGAAAATTTATTAGAATTTATATTTATCAATCTTACAAATCATTCAGGAACAGTTTGTCAGGCTATATATATTACAGTTTATAAAATCACATTTTCCAAACACACCTTGGTACCAGCCAGAGGAAGTATTGTACTTGACTAATCAAGATGGAGGGTTGATACAAGGAATAATTGAAAACTTACTTGTAAGCATCTGTTGATCACATATTTTAACTACAATCAAAAGTAGACAGACACCTTTTTATTTTCCTTTTTCATATATTTCATACAATTGATATCAGTGAAAGCAATAATATCTTGTCTTATCAATATAATTAGTTATTATAGAAATATGCAAATTTTTGACATTGCACAAAGTCATGTTTTTCTCAGATTGTTTATGACGTCTTTTCATTTAATCCGCTAGGCGTGTACTAATTTATACTTCAGTCTGGCAGAACATGATTTATTTGTTAGTTTTTATTGGCTTTGAACTAGCTCGCAGCAACCGACAGTACTCGTAGATCGGCACTTTGTTTCTTTTGTCTTCATGTTAGGTGCTTGGTTTCCCCTTCGTGCTGATCTGATGAGCAAACCCATTTCCAACTGTTTTTTACAGTTCGTTCTTATCTTGTGTTGTTACGCCATTCTCCCCGGTTAAGTGGATTATTGAGCGCTCATATACAATTTGCATCTCGCCACATTCTTTATGTGCCTGTCCGAACTCTAAAGCCGGTAATTCAGCGATGTTCCTACTAAAATAGGGCTATCATCGGATTACTACTTATATGAGCCATATGACGGATGTCAAATATAAAACATGATCTGCTTACCCCTCCGAAGCAAATGAGATCTACCCCAGGTTTTGATTGGGTTCGTATTGCCCAATCTTTAGTGTTTTATGTTATCTTGTGTACTGTTGTTTGTCATTTGGTCGTTTTTCGTCGTTTTTGTATGGAATTTTCAGTTCGTTTTTCACTTATGACTTTGACTATCTCTCCGGTATACCCCCCTCTTTTGTCGTTGATTGTTGTCAATATCAATTGTTTTTCTCTGTTGACATGAAATGTCATTGCGATGGTCAATTGTATAAATTAACTGTTTTATGAAAACCCAGTTTCCAAGTATATTGTCAAATTAATTAATGAATAACAAGGATCAATTAACTGTTTAAAAAAACTTTGAATTATTCGAAATACAAAGGAATTTTTTATTCCCGGAATAGATAATCTTAGCTCTTTCGGAATGCTTGGTCCTCAATGCTCTTTAATCTGATATTTTATTTGGCCTTTTAGCTTTTTTTGTGTAGACAAAACCCACGTCTGGTGTACAAAGTTATGAGCCTGGCATCTTTGATGATTTCAATTTATTTCTATTGATGTTTGGTCATAAACAGGTTTTTGGGTTTTGAAATTTTTCACATGAATTTCACGTGAACTTGTTTTATTCATTATTTTAATTAAATTTGAAAATTAAGATGTTATTTGAATTATTTTATTTAAAAAATTCACGTGAAAAAAAATCATGTGATTTTCATGAGATACAGGTGAAACTCACATGAACTGATTTCACGTGAGTTTCACTTATAAGCTCGTTTGAGGTTAAATTCACGTGAATTTCACATGAGATTCACATGAATTTAAATTCACGTGAAATTGATGTAAGTGAAATTTCCCTTGGTAGGTTTTTTTATAGATGAATATATACGATATGGGTTTAGTACATTGTTGAAGGCCGTACGGTGACCTATAATTGCATAAATCCGCTTCATCTGGGTTTTGTTTGGTAGTTGGATAATTGTCAGCCATATCGCATCTCCTTATTTTACCACATACACTTATAAACAAATAAAACATGTACTATAATTGCTAATTTTCACCGGTGTAAATGAGCTACAATTCATACAATTCATGGGATTCTGGAGATATCATCGAAAACAATGACTAAGCAAGGGCCATTACTTCCATGTACGTATAACAAAATAGTTCCCAAACCTTTGAACAGAATCCCAGTATACATATAAACCATTTTGAGGCATAGATTGAAACTCAATTGGGTAAATTTGATTTATGTTTTGCAAACTATAAACTGCATCACCAATTGTACTTTTCGGTGCCTTTTGATGAATGAATGAAAGTTTCAGAAGAACATTTTGAAGGTTATAAGTACTCACTTTTGAATTCAGTGTTTTTAAAAAAAAAATTCATAAAGTGTGAATACATGTACATGTTTCCGTGTAACAGATGTAACTGCTTGAGTAGACCGACAAGGAAAGGCATTACTCCACTAAAGAAAGTTATATTTTATATATTCAGACGTATATAATAAAATTCAAAGTTGATGTGCCGGCATGGTAAAAACATAATCATCCTCTACGATAGACAAAAAATAGGTAATCTGAAAGGTACATCATCTACTTGCCACTAAACACCATGAACTGTGTAACAACCCAATCTTCATATACAGAAAAAATATTACAGTCATTCCTTAAATAAACAAGACAAGGAAAGCCAACCCTCTTAACGATTTGTATTATCCCCAAACAGACAAAAACTGTTTATAGTAAATGGAACACTTATATCATTACAATAGGCTGTTTTATTCTAAATTGTAAGGCCTAATAGTCTTGAATGACGACTTTAATTTAAAAATTATAAATCAAAGGGTCAGCTTACTTTTTTTAATAATCACAACATATATTTATTTAGCAACATTAACCCTATCTAAAACCAGGCATGAGCTTAGTTCTTTTATTACTAGTGGCACCCGTGATGCTGCTCACGACAAGATTATTATATTTTATCGATCGATTTATAATTTATGATCAAAATGATGCATAAATATTTCTTTAGTGTATGAATAGCCAAATTTTTTAATTGAAAAGAAGAAAAGAATGTTCATCGCATATTATACTTTCTAGATAAATGGTAATTGAACAGAGACACATAAAAAGACTATAAGGACACCTTATCCCGGCTACTCACTACAGCAGTAGATAATCTGTATCCTAGTGCTATAATGATATTTAATCAATAAACTCCCGCACATTATGGGACTTTTACAGATTTAAGAAACATGTAATGAACACAACGGCTAACAAAAGAATTTCAGCAGAAATTAGAAGTGTACTAGTATACTAGTTTGTTCTAAGTTCTGTTTATAGTTACAGAAAATAAAGATCAATCAATTCATACATGTTTAGGAAAAGTAAACTATCCAGAGCTCCTGAAAAATCTTTACATGTTTTAAGAAAGTGGAAACAAACCGGTGCTTAAGAAATTCAAATATAATTTTTCATCACGGAATGACTATCTGGTGCTCCAGAAAGGTCTATACATGTTTTAAGAATGGGAAAACTATACTTTATTCATGATTTGCATCTTCTCCAAATTATATTATTTTGAAATTTGATTTGGAAAAACCTTAGAACAGAGGCAATGTTACCAATTTTAAATGAAAGAGTATTTTAATAAACACTGTCATGTGAAACATGTAATTCAAAAAGTACATTAAATGTCAATGATTTTGCATTTCGTATACTAGTATTTATGATTGATTTATTGATTATTGCCTGATTTACTTGCATTGACAATAATTTCATGCATATTGAGAACGACTAGTAATTTTAACAGGAGGATTTTAAGATTTAAAGAGGGTGTACAATTTGGGTCTTGTGTTGCTAATATATAAATATTTATTGAGCCTTGTTGATTCATAGAAATTATGAAGTTGAATAAATGAATAAAAAATATCGTTGTGTATTTTAGATATTTTTTATTCATTCATGTATTTTAACATTAGTAAAAAGAAAGGCAATCAACATTATTACAACCATATAACAAAAATATTACATAGTATACTTTTTGTGAATATTACATTCATGACAATAACAAAAGTAAACAATATAAAAAGGAAATAACTCTCATAGGCTATCACATCACATCTCTATATTTTTAAATTATTAATAATTCATATTAATAATTAACAATCAAATATATTTAAGATATGTTACTGAAACTATGTCATCTTTCTGTTTCAGTAACTAAAAACCTTTCCTTATCCATATTTCCCCAGGAGGAAATGTCTTCATGACAACGTTTGGAAAGCCCTGTAAGTAGAACTTCCTTCACTTCAACTAAAATATTAATTTTTGATACAAATTTTCTCATTTCTAATCATTTTGAATATGTCGTTATATTTTATAAAAATTTGTGTTTCTATTCTATAATTAGTGAGTTTTTCTTTTAATATAGACCAAATCTTACACTTAAAACGTTGTCAGATCCAGTAGATAATAATAAAAAAAGGCAACCTAACGATATCTTAATCATTCAATTTATGACAAAACCGTGTAGCTCAATTAGATCTGTTCATGGTAAAAAAAAAAAACCCTGCGCAAGCACTTAGATAATCAAAGAGCCAGTCATGGGATTGAACTTGGCTGTGTGTGTCTGTGTGTGTGAGCGCGGGTGTGGAGGTTGATGTTGGTACAAATGATGATGTGCCAGTTACATCAGACGTTATAATAAAAAGAAATTGCACAAAGCTCCATTTGATAAGTTTATGATAGAAAATTGACTGATCAAGTTGGGTTACAAAAGTCCCATTTGCTTTGATATTTTCAGATGAATTTTTGGCAACAATTACATTGCAACAAGCGGCAAAACTCAAGCTAATATCATTATTAAAAAAACTACCATCTCCATATATCATATTTAACATTTTCGATTCATCACTAATCCCATCGGAACTAAAGTTCCTTCTTAACCAGATACTGATATTTATTAGTTCCATACCATATGCACATTTCCTCCGTTTTCTGTGTTGTTACCATCTCAAGGACTTAAAATCATGTTGGTATTGTATAAATCAGTTGTCAGTATCAGAATTAAACATGCATATTTGTCATGCTAATAATTTTATTTTACTTGGAGTAGCTTTTCAGATGTTAGGTGAGAGCGATAGAGCAAGAACGATTTTTCGTCTTGCTGCACTGATAGATGAAAATAATGTAACAAGTGATGCAATCAGACTGCATAAACTCTGCTGATGTCTGACTTTGAAGAAAACACAGTATTTGTTAACACTTTTTAGAGGTACAGCCGAATTGGTTTTTTTATTTTTATTGTGGGAAAATAAGATCTCTTTGATAAATTGTCAAGCTTTGTATGGTTTATAATAAAATTCCTTATACTTATTACTTAAAGTTGTGTAGACTAGAATAAAATTTGTCACATATCACATTGACATTAAAGTATTCATCCAAAACAAGTAATAAAAGAACTTAAAACTGCTAGTAATAAGATGTTTTAGGAAGCAAAAATCACTCATCTGTTAATGACTGCAATCGTAACAATGCATGACATAAGCAATAGATTTTTTAAGTCAAATTAAACTTCGACTGATAAAAGATTTTCGAGGACAAATGTGATATATAAATTCACCCGTTTAGTGTTGGATTTCCAAATATATTAGCATCGAGCATCCTGTTAAAAAATAAATTATGACAGTAAATTTGGTATCGGTAATGTAACTTATGCTGCGAGAAAAAAAAATAGCATCCAGCATTTTTTATCGGGTTGCATTCACTGCAAAACACATGAATGTTAAAAATGCAATTGAATATAACTTTATACGAAATGTATGAATTGTTTTGTGAATTGACCATTGTTAACCCGGTTATTATTATATCATTACATTTCAAAAAGAGGAGATATGATAAGTCAGGACGTTGAAATTCTTAAAATGGTAACATCACTCAAGCCTTTAAAAATTATGTTAATTATGTTGATATATGGATAAACAAAATACAATGCCATTGTTCACAAAGTTTTTTTTTTGTACAAAATGGATCTGAGCTTAGATATTACAACGAAACATATTTAGTAAACAATAACAATTTTTTGTAGCAAAATATTTGTTTTTGTTAGAAAAGCAACGGCGCCTATCAATTTTTTTACGGAAAGATTTCACAAGCAGGCTATTTTTTTTTATTAATAGTTTTACATTTTTAAACTAAATGCTAGAAGTACAATTTTTTCTAAAAACAAAATTTTAAATGTTATTACTAATGATGTCTGAGAGACTAATGTATTTGTATAGATTGAGCCAATAAATCATTACATTTTACAGTGTTTGCAGTTTTCCTTTAAATACTTGAATATTTTAACTACTGGTTGAATACAGTCACATGATACATGATATCATAAAATATATGACCAAAACAGACACATTAACACAAGTACTCACTAGTTGTTTGTTTCCGTATTCAACTTGATATTGGACTAAAAGAAATATGTGCTTATTCAGAGATGCCTTGTCTAACATCAGTATCACTGTTTCCAACACATGCTATCATTGCTCTACCAAAATGAATGAACAAATACACATCAGATGGAAAGAAACAAAAATTGGAAACTAAGATGAGAGGTTTCAACTCCCTCATGCAAAATTGACCTTAAAAAGATGAAGAAAAATAACTGAAAGAGAAATTAAGGACAACATCTCGGATAACAAGATTATAAGCTTCCTTTTCAGTCATGTCAAATTTTAAATTAGTATCGTTTTCCATTTGGCTTTTAAAATTTTCAAATAAGAGTGTCTTATGTAGGTGAAAAGTTGCATACACTCATCATAGATACCAGGATTAAAATTTGGTATTTGCGCCAGACGCAAGTTTCGTCTGTAAAAGACTCATCAGTGACGCTCGAATCAAAGAAGGTTATATAAGCAAAAAAGAAAAATACAATGTTGAAGAGCATTGAGTACCAAAAATTCCTAAACGCTTTGCCAAACACAGCTTAGGTAATCTATTCCTGAGGTGAAAAAGCCTTAGTATTTCAAAAATTCAAAGTTTTATTAACAGTTAATTCATAATTTGACCATATCAATGATAATTCATGTCAATATAGAAGCTGGTGATACCCTCGGGGAATAAAAACTCCACCAGCAGTAGCATCGACCCAGTGGTTATTAATAAACTCATCATAGATACCGTAAATTATCCTCCTGATATATTTCATAAGATCTTACACAACTAATGGAAAGAAGCCACTGCATATGGACATTTGTTCATTAGTCAACACTTTTGTGCTGACAACCATTATTAGTGATGCGGTCTTTTATCTTAATTCTCTATTCATTAAAAAAAATGATGAAAACAAAATGTTATAAATTTCAGGCTTCCGAAAGCGCTTTCCTGGATATACCTTCTTCACGAATGACTAAAACGGACAAGGAATAAGACTTTCGCACTTAGGAGATATGTTCCTTTATTAAAGATGGTTTAAAATTATTTAACAGCTATTTTCATTCACACAATATCCACATTTTCCTGCCAGTACCGAAATACCGACTTCTGAGCCGGTAATACTCCCGGGAGTAAAAATACACTAACAGAGATATCGGCCCAAAACAAAACAAAATCAAATTTATACCGTTGTCATAGCGAATATGTTCCAAATGTTGTAATTATAATCCCGTCCGCTTTTCCCGGAATAAGAAATACCGAATTCGACTTATTACTGAGTTTGTACTTACACGAGCAACACGAATGTTGCCCCCATGTGAATCAGGGTTTGCTTACCCTTCCGGAGCACTTGTGAGAGGTTTAGCTAGCTATATAACCAGGTTTAATCCACTATTTTATACATTAGGAAATGCCTGTACCAAGGCAGGAATATGACAGTTGTTTTCCATTTGTTAAAGTGTTTAAGATGTTTGCCGATATTTCTCCACTCGAGACAGTTAAATTTTAACATTTAAAGCGCGAGGCTTGCCGAGCTTTTTAAATACTTTAAATTTAACTGTTGAGAGTGAAGAAATATCGCAATACACGATTTATAGTGGTGGAATCTGTTTCTCTAATAATTCTTATCCTTCCTTTTCAAAGATTTGCAGAAAGTTGTGTTCTTTATATGTGACGTCATCAGGCATGGTCGCCTTTTTTCATGACGTCACAATAGAAAAATTCTGAAGAAACCAAGAAAATTTGACGTCATAATTAAATTTCCACCAATCATTTGCCGAGATCAAATTTTTCACTAGTGAAGAGAAATATTTTTCTCACACCGGTCAAGAAATGTGAAAATAGCACAAAAATTAGAGAAATAACCATCATCAACACCTCATTCTCGAGATACATGAAATAGTAGAAGGACTTCAAGTCAACCATACGTGAAATGCCAAACAAAAAAAAAACAAAAAATAAAACAACAACAACAAAAAACAACAAAAACAATATCGCGTGTAACGAGGAGACAATCGTAAACTTTGACATTTAATTTCATAAAATGACAATAAATTCAAATAATAAAATGCAATTGCCGTAGCCAGAAATTCATCCTCTTTCTTTGTTCCTGACATTCCCGAATACAGTTCATGAACAGATTTTGATTTGCATCAAAAACCACATTTAGATCGTCTCTTTAGGTCACTTTAGGTGTAGAAATTATTACTTTTGATGGCCCCTTTTAGTATCTTTGTATTTTTTATAATTACAATTTCCATTCCTACGAAACGTTTATCAGATCCGCTTAAATGCATAACAAGCTTAAATTCAAAGGACCTAAAAAACACCGAAATGGTTTTAGGTCATCTTTGCACGAGGTAGTTGATATTTTTGTTTTAGTATAATTGCATAATGTTTTGTCGGACTTTGATTTTTGTGGATATATGGAGTAAACCCCACTTTCGATACGTCTACCTTTGAAATAACAGCATTTTATAGACCTTTGAGAACTCACAAGTTTCTAAACCATGACGTATTAATGCGAGGGATTCGGATGAAAGTTTCGATATATATCAAGTTACCTTATCTTTGACGGTTTATTTTTATTATCTGCAAATGCTCCACATTACACACATTTATAAAGTATATACCGAACTCCAAGGAAAGGATTACAATTTTCTAGAAAAAGACGAATATTTCACACACGATCTAATATTTCATTTATATTTTACATTTTGAAGTCCTACAAAAATGATCCAAGTACTGAAATTGCTGATGTAAACATTATACCGTCATACTGTTGTGTGTGGTTGTTCTTTGGATCTTATTTAGCTGGAAACATTAGTTTAATTCAAACTTTCTACCACAGTCTCTTTTCAAAATATTTGCTGTTCTCGAAATTTTCATTTGGTCTTTTCATTCTAAAATGCAAAATATATGAACAGTGATTGTTAAAGGATCTTAAAAAGACACCATAGTTATTTCCAATATCAATTTAAACTTGAATTCCGTAACTACACGCCTCCTGTAATACGGTATATGTTTATATTTGTTATTTATTTAGTGCATATCAATTTTCCGTTCTAGGATATATATTTTTCCGAAACTTCAAAGTAAAAGTGACAGAGTTAAAGTAGTAAAAAGAGTTCCTATGGGAAATTACTTTGTCTATATTAACAGAAGTGCAACCTACATTGGATAAAAAAAAAAAGAGAACATATAGAATTTCACGAAATCTGGTTTATCTTAAATATTTTAACGAAATTAACTCAATTATAAAGTTTTATAAATATTTCATAAAGATTGAGAAAATCCTTGGTCTTTACTATTATGACTCTGCATAAATTCACAGTTTACAGTATGCATCGTTTTCTAAAAGCCCTTGATACAAAGTAAATTCATAATATATGCATATTTCTTATTTAAATTGGTAAGCAGTGCTTATATTAACTTTTTGTAGTAATTGAAACTCATAGATCCTTGATTTATATTATTGTTTGGGTATTTTTGTCCTGTCGATAACCCAAAGTAAGCCGTAACACCTGTATGTGCTTTTGTGACCGCGGCATTAAAAAATACAAGCTAGAAATTAAAAAAAAACCAAGTTTACCTATTATGTCTGTTTGTTTTGTTCATACATCATTGTCTATATCATGGAATTTTATGCAACTATCATACAAGTGAGCGGTTAAGCTAGCTATCAAACAAGGTTTAATCCATCATTTTCTAAAAAAGAAAATGCTGTACCAAGTCAAGAATATGACAGTTGTTTTCCATTCGTTTGACGTGTTTGAGCTTTTAATTTTGCCATTTGCTTAGGGACTTACAGTTTATAATTTATATTCCACGCCTCTTTTTTGGAGTTATATAATATTCATAGATATTTTGTCTTGTAAACGTACTGGTTCCAAGATATGATTTCTATGTTTTATCTATAGAGACATAACTTGGGAATTTTTAATACCAGCATAGATATACATGTATAGCGGCTAGATTGAATTTAGAGGAGGACCCAAAAGCGAAGGGAGGGGCATTTCATAATTTTAGTATAAATTTAAACTCTTAGAAGTTCGGGGCATATAAATAATGAAAACATGCCGCACAACCCTATGTTTTCACCTTCCTTTCTATGATATATTTTTTTTCAGAAACTTCATGGTAAAAATGACACAGTTTTAGCAGTAAAGGGAGTTTCTATGGGAAATTGCATTAACAATATTTACAGAGTTGGAACCTGTATTGATTGGCTGAAACAAAATCGTCCGAACACTATTTTTATCTCACACGAAGCATAATGTATCAATTATTTTAATGGATTGTATATACCCTAATGCATAATGTTATTTTGAATACCAGTTAAATATGTTCCGTTATTCACATTGAAATATGTATTTCGAAAGTACGAAGAATTTTTCATCCCCGGAATATATTACCTTAGCAATATTAGGCATTAACTTTAGAGACTTCATACGAATAAGGTTATTTTGGTCCGTACGAATTGTACAAGTTTGCAGTCACGTCCGGTCATGTGTTTTGCCCTTTGAGAACCCTTGCAACAACTCTTTCTAAGTCTGAAGGTAGCATATTGCAAAGCAAAGTCTCTGTCCTTTTCCAAAAACAATCATTTAACAGTAGCAGTCACAATCACCCTGACATTCATCCAAGATTGCCTCTATTACAAGACCTACCTATTGTTTTTCTTGTTTATTTGTTCGTATGTTGAACAAATATTTGATATTTGTCACCGGACGTATAGCAACCAACAATCAGTGCACCGAAATTTTAGGGCCTCAATGCTCTTCCAATTTCAACTTTTGACATTTTAATTGAGTTTATGTTTCTAGAGTACAGAACAATAACCCTTGGTTTTTGAAACAAAGTGGTGAACATTGAAAAGTCCAATATATATAGCTGCTGTGTAAAGTGTGTTGTTGTAATTCTACTTTTTCGGAGAATCCTTCTTCTCATTTGTGTTACCAATTCGTTGCAGATTCCAAAGCAAATTTAACTTAATGATGATTTCTTTCAGGGATTTGAGTTTCAGGAAGATTTGTTTTATATATAACATCGGTCATTGAGTCTAGCTACACACCAATTTAAGTAAACAGTTTAATAAGTGTCTGCTTTCAACTAAATTCCCATACATGCTCATTGATTTTTTTTTATACTTGCCTCTTTTGTGATTGACAGAAAAAAGTTAACTTACAGATGTTTTTATATTTAAGGTCCGAACTTGTCTCTAATGTACATCATTATTAACAAAAGAAAAAATCACGTCGACTTTTAAACACATACAATCACCAGATGTGTCAGACATTTAGATAGACTAGTATTGTCAGTTTTCCTGCCGAAGGTCAGATGTTCTCTTTGGGCAGTCCGACTTCCTCCTTGAATAAAAACCAAGTCATAGCTAATAGTGTTGAATGGGTGTTAATCACCAAAAATCAAATAAATCTAAAACCACTTTTGCGTTTCCTCAATCAAATAATTTTCAAAGAACCGTTGTTTTGTCGGTGGCATTTGAGTTGTTTGTTTGTTTTTCTAATTGCATTCAACAAGGCGCTAGTTGGTAACGTAGATATGAAAAAAAGATGTAAAATAATTGCCAATAAAACAACTCTCCACCATAGTCCAAATGACATAGAAATGAACAACCATTGATCACCATATGGCCTTCAAAAAATCCAGTACCACAGATTCAGCTATAAAAAGCTCCGAAAGGACAAATGTAAACCACTTCACACGTAAAAACAAACGGCCTGATCAATGCAAAATATTGGACGAAATACAAATGTGATATTCAGCAAAAAAACGACAGAGTTTGATATTTAAGAATACTTATAAATATATACTGTTAATGGGCTACATTGTAAATACAAGTGCTTGATAAAAGAACAAAAACAGATATTTTAAAAAAAAATTCCATAAATTTGAAATATTTTTTAAATTCTTCCGAAAATGATTCTTTTTCCTGATTTATCCCTTTATCGCCATGTCTGATGTCGCTGGTGACTGTGACATCTTTTGGAATCAAACGTTTTAAAGATGGTGATTACTATAATTTGTTTTCTAGATGTTTAGTTTTCGTATAGACAAATTAAATAAAATTATAATCGATTTGGTCATAGCAATGTTTTAGTATAACAAAGAGTTCTATTAAGCGTGTGCTGAACTGACTTTCTGACCAAAACGAATCATCTGGATAAGAATGAATCATATAAAATAGTATATGCTTTAGTGTATATGAGCCAACTATCGATTCTTTGCATTGTCTACAATGTTCACGAACCTCCATCGTCGGTAAAAATGTCTTAACAATGAGTTTTGCTATAGTGTAAACCCTTTGTTTGCTCTCTGTTTTCAAAAGAGCTTTCTCAAGATGAGCCTTGCTTGATCGAAATGCATGGTTTTCATATCTAAAATTAGCATAGATAATGCCCTTGTCGTTAGCCAACCTATCTATATAGTATTGTTTAATGTTCAAGAAATCTGTGTGCGTGGAGTGTTTGGCCTTTTAAAAAGGAATCAAAATAGTAACATCGATATCTACTTCGAAACAATCTGAGGTACAAACCAAATGGAAGGTTACAGCAGTTTTTCTAGTAAAATAATTGCAACCCGTCAGCACTATTTTCCAACAATCATTCAAATTTTCTACCAATGATGCTAGTAGTAATTCGTGAATTCCGAATCTGGTCTCATTCGTAAATAAGTTCGGGTATCCAAAATTGAAGTCTTTGGCACGGATATGTTTATTTTTCCTCATTCGGTCTGGCCAAAATATATCTATCTCTGATAGTTGTGGTAGAATAATAACGACATCGAATTCGTCTGGTCTGCCTTTTTTGGTTTGTTCACCCATACTTCCTGCTAAATGTAATTCGCTTTTTGTAAACACTGAATATGTTTCCTTTGGTACTATAGAAACTTAACAGTGTTGTAGAAAAGTGTTTGCATATAGTTTTTGACATCTCCATGCTTCCTTTTTCTAGCATTTTCTTTTGAATACAGTTTTGTCAAAAAGGAGGACCGATGTCTACCATGTTTTGTAATATCTTTCCTGATTGTGTTTCTAAATGGGAAATATGCTGGTTGATATGGAATAAATATGGCATATGTTTGGCAGGCCAACTACTATTCGTAATGCTTTCAACACTATGTTCGTGATCTCCCGGTTGGCTTTCATATGGCCATTTAAGTAAATTGCCCCGTGAAGCGGAAAAGCGTGAATCCATTTATTTCTGAAATAAATGTAAGTTTGTTATAATTCATTGTATGAACAATCAAACCATTGTCAATGTAATGAATTGTTTGGTTGGATCTTTGATTTAATCATTTAAAAATCAAAAATAAATTGCAACACTACAAAGCCTGGCAATGTGGATATGATAAAACTATATAATACAATACCTCATGGAAAATAAGATTATTTGTCAGCTCCGTTACACCGTATTATGTTATTATTGCAATAATAATAAAATTACTAGAATAACAAAACTAATACACTGTCAACATATAACTGAGTAGACCGCAAGTTGAACTAACCTGACTTGACCCAAGCACTCCTTTAGCGAAGCAATCTTTAACCTTTTTTTTTAAACCCACGTTATTTCATTACCAATGGGGATATTGTTAACCTATACATGTAAAACATTGGTCTACATCGTTGTTAATTACTATGAAAACATTTGTTATGATCGTAATGCTTTTTTGTTCATAATGTTGCCCTCTTAAAATAAAATCATTCCATCTTTTTACCGGGAGAATTCGGTTTTTATAGAAATATTGTCTACTAAAAGCAAAATGTTTGGCAAACGTGTAATAATGCACTGAAAATAGATTTTTATATCCCATTAACAAAATTCTAACTTTAGTTTGTAGATTTCTAACTCGTATTTACGATTATGTAATTAGCATTTACAATAAAAAAAATCATGACGACGATTCAAACAAAGTATTGTCTGTTAAGTCCAGGATGTGATTCGTATTAACACATGTTTAACCCTCATTTGCGATTTTCAAGACTCATATAAACGACCAAAAATATAGAATGTTGATGTAAAATAATTGTTTTCATGGTGTACCGACAATACTTCATAACTCACATTACCGACCCATTGCGTCGCCATTTCTGATGCTAGGGATTATAAAGACTGCTCTTAAAAATAGCTATTGAATAGTACTTCAACGAGAGGGCAAAGTATTTCTGGGGTAAGCATTCTTAAAGGTCGAAAATGTCGTGCGAAACATTGAAGTAAAGCCAAATTTGATAAAATACGCATTGGGGGCACCCACTTTCAAGCCCATTGTCTCGGTAGTTCTTTATGGCTAGGGATTATAGACCTGCCCTAATGAATAGCTATTGGATAGTATAACAACTTGAGGGTAAAGAATTTCTGTGGTAAGCATTCTTACAGGCCGAAAATTTCGTCCGTAACACGGCAAAATGGTCAAATTTGATAAAATACGCATTGGGGTCACCCACTTGTTCAAACCCATTGCCTCAGCAGTTCTGTATGGCAAGGGATTATAGACTCTGCTCTAAAAAATAGCTATTTGACAGTACTACAACGTGAGGGTAAAGAATTTCTGTGGTAAACATTTTTACAGGTCGAAAATTTCGTTCGTTACACGGTAAAATGGTCAAATATGATAAAATTTGCATTGGGGGGCACCCAAATTCAAGCCCATTGTTTTGGTAGTTCTTTATAACTAGGGATTATAGACGCTGCTCTAATGAAAAGCTATTGTATAGTACTACAACGTGAGGGTAAAGAATTTCTGGGGTAAGCATTTTTATAGCCCGAAAATGTCGTCAGTAACAAGGAAAAATGGTCAAATTTGATAAAATATGCATTGGGGTCACCCACTTGTTCAAAACCATTGCCTCGGCAGTTCTGTATAGCTAGGGATTAAAGACTCTGCTCTAAAAGATAGATAGAGAATAGTACTTCAACGAGAGGGCAAAGAATTTCTGGGGTAAGCATTCCTAAAAGTCGAAAATGTCGTGCGAAACATGGAAATAAAGCCAAATTCAATAAAATACGCATTTGGGGCACCCACTTTCAAGCCCATTGTCTTGGTAGTTCTTTATAGCTAGGGATTATAGACGCTGCCCTAATGATTAGCTATTAGATAGTACTACAACGTGAGGGTAAAGAATTTCTGGTGTAAGCATTCTTACAGGCCGAAAATTTCGTACGTAACACGGAAAAACAGTCAAATTTGATAAAATACTCATTGGGGTCACCCACTTGTTCAAACCCATTGCCTCGGCAGTTCTGTATGGCTAGGGATTGTAGACTCTGCTCTAGAAAATAGCTATTGAATGGAACTTTAAGGAGAGGGCAAAGAATTTCTGGGGTAAGCATTCCTAAAGGTCGAAAATGGCATGCGAAACATGGAAATAAAGCCAAATTCGATAAAATACGTATTTGGGGCACCCACTTTCAAGCCCATTGTCTCGGTAGTTCTTTATAGCTAGGGATTATAGACGCTGCCCTAATGAATAGCTATTGGATAGTACAACAACGTGAGGGCAAAGAATTTCTGGGGTGAGCATTCTTACAGGCCGAAAATTTCGTCCGTTACACGGAAAATGGACAAATTTGATACAATACGCATTGGGGTCACCCACTTGTTCAAACCCATTGCTTTGGCAGTTCTGTATAGCTAGTGGTTATAGACTCTGCTCTAAAAATAGCTATTGCAGAGTACTTTAACAAGAGTGCAAAGAATTTCTAGGGTAAGCATTCCTAAAGGTCGAAAATGTCGTGCGAAACATGGAAATAAAGCCAAATTCAATAAAATACGCATTGGGGGCACCCACTTTCAAGGCCATTGTTTCGGTAGTTCTATATGGCTAGGGATTATAGACGCTGCCCTAATGAATAGCTATTGGATAATAATACAACGTGAGGGTAAAGAATTTCTGGGGTAAGCATTCACACAGGCCGAAAATTCCGTCTGTTACACGGAAAAATAGTCAATTCGATAAAATACCATTGGGGTCACCCACTTGTTCAAACTCATTGCCTAGGCAGTTCTTTATGGCTAGGGATTATAGACTCTGCTTTACAAAACAGCTAATGAATAGTACTTCAACGAGAAGGTAAATAATTTCTGGGGTAATTATTCCTAAAGGTCGAAAATGTCGTGCGAAACATGGAAATAAAGCCAAATTCGATAAAATACGCATTGGGGTCACTCACTTGTTCAAACCCATTGCCTCGGCAGTTCTGTATAGCTAGGGATTAAAGACGCTGCCCTAATAAATAGCTAATGGATAGTACTACATCAAGAGGGCAAAGAATTTCTGGGGTAAGCATTCTTACAGGCCGAAAATGTCGCCTGTAAAACGGAAAAATGGTCAAATTCGATAAAATACGTATTGGGGTCACCCACTTGTTCAAACCCATTGCCTCGGCAGTTCTGTATAGCTAGGGATTATATACTCTGCTCTAAAAAATAGCTATTGAGTAGTACTTCAACTAGAGGACAAAGTATTTTTGGGGTAAGCATTCTTAAAGGTCGAAAATGTCGTGCGAAAGAAATAAAGCCAAATTCGATAAAACACGCATTGGGGGGACCCACTTTCAAGCCCATTGTCTCGGTAGATCTTTATGGCTAGGGATTATAGACGCTGCCCTTATGAATAGTTAGTGGATAGTAATACAACGTGAGGGTAAAGAATTTCTGGGGTAAGCATTCTTACAGGCCGAATATTTCGTCCGTAACATGAAAAAATTGTCAAATTTGATAAAATACGCATTGGGGTCACCCACTTGTTCAAACCCATTGCCTCGGCAATTCTGTATAGCTAGGGATTTTAGACTCTGCTCTAAAAAAATAGCTATTGAATAGAACTTGAACGAGAGGGCAAAGAATTTCTAGGGTAAGCATTCCTAAAGGTCGAAAATGTCGTGCGAAACATGGAAATAAAGCCAAATTCGATAAAATACGCATTGGGGGCACAAACTTTCAAGCCCATTGTCTCGGTAGTTCTTTATGGCTAGGGATTATAGACGCTGCCCTAATGAATAACTATTGGATAGTACTATAACGTGAGGGTTAAGCATTTCTAAGGTAAGCATTCTTACAGGCCAAAAATTTCGTCCGTAACACTAAAAAATGGTCCAATTTGACAAAATACGCATTGGGGTCACCCACTTGTTCAAACCCATTGCCTCGGCAGTTCTGTATGGCTAAGGATTATAGACTCTGCTCTAAAGATAGCCATTGAATAGAACTTGAACGACAGGGAAAAGAAATTCTGGGGTAAGCATTCCAAAAGGTAGAAAATGTCGTGCGAAACATGGAAATAAAACCAAATTCGATAAAATACGCATTGGGGGCACCCACTTTCAAGCCCATTGTCTCGGTAGTTCTTTATTGCTAGGGATTATAGACGCTGCCCTATTGAATAATAATACAACGTGAGGGTAAAGAATTTCTGAGGTAAGCATTCTTACCGGCCGAAAATTTCGTCCGTAACACAGACAAATGGTCAGATTTGATAAAATACGCATTGGGGTCACCCACTTGTTCAAACCCATTGCCTCGGCAGTTCTGTATGGCTAGGGATTATAGACTCTGCTCTAAAAAAATATTTATTGAATAGTTCTTCAACGAGAGGGCAAAGATTTTCTGGGGTAAGCATTCCTAAAGGTCGGAAATGTCTTGCGAAACATGGAAATGAAGCCAAATTCGATAAAATACGCATTGGGGGCACCCACTTGTTCAAACCCATTGCCTCGGAAGTTCTGTATAGCTAGGGATTATACACTCTGCTCTAAAAAAAATAGCTATTAAATAGTACTTTAACGAGAGGGCAAATAATGTCTTGGGTAGGCATTCCTAAAGGTCAAAAATATCGTTCGAAACATGGAAATAAAGCCAAATTTGATTAAATACGCATTGGTGGCACCCAATTTGAAGCCCATTGTCTCGGTAGTTCTTTATGGCTAGGGACTATAGACGCTGCCCTAATGAATAACTATTGGATAGTACTTTAACGAGAGGGCAAAGAATTTCTGGGGTAAGCATTCTTACAGGCCGAAAATTTCGTCGGTAACACGGAAAATGGTCAAATTTGATAAAATACGCATTGGTGTCACCCACTTGTTAAAACCCATTGCCTTGGCAGTTCTGTATGGCTAGGGATTATAGCCTCTGCTCTAAAAATAGCCTTCGAATAGTACTTCAAAATGAGTGCAAAGAATTTCTAGGGTAAGCATTCCTAAAGGTAGAAAATGTCGTGCGAAACATGGAAATAAAGCCAAATTCGATAAAATACGCATTGGGGGCACCCACTTTCTAGCCCATTGTCTTGGTAGTTCTTTATGACTAAGGATTATAGACGCTGCCCTAAAAAATTGCTATAGGATAATTATACAACGTGAGGGTAAAGAATTTCTGGGGTAAGCATTCTTACAGGCCGAAAATTTCGTCCGTAACACGGCAAAAAAGACAAATTCGATGAAATACGCATTGGGGTCACCCACTTGTACAAATTCTTTGTCTAGGCAGTTCTGTATGGCTAGGGATTATAGACTCTGCTTTAAAAAATAGCTATTGAATAGTACTTTAACGAGAAGGCAAAGAATTTCTAGGGGTAAGCATGCCTAAATGTCGAAAATGTCGTGCGAAACATGGAAATAAAACCAAATTCGATAAAATACGCATTGGGGGCACCCACTTTCAAGCCCATTGTCTTGGTAGTTAATTATGACTAGGGATTATAGACGCTGCCCTAATGAATAACTATTGGATAGTACTACAACGTTAGGGTAACAAATTTCTGGGGTAAGCATTCTTACAGGCCGAAAATTTCGTCCGTAACGAGGAAAAATGATCAAATTTGATAAAATACGCATTGGGGTCACCCACTTGTTCAAACCCATTGCCTCGGCAGTTCTGTATGGCTAGGGATTATAGACTCTGACCTCAAAATAAGCTATTGTATAGTACTTTAACGAGATGTAAAAGAATTTCTGGAGGAAAGAATTCCTAAAGGTCGAACATGTCGTGCGAAACATGGAAATAAAGCTAAATTCGATAAAATAGGCATTGGGGGCACCCACTTTCAAGCCCATTGTCTTGGTAGTCAGTTATGACTAGGGATTATAGACGCTGCCCTAATGAATAACTATTGGATAGTACTACAACGTTAGGGTAACAAATTTCTGGGGTAAGCATTCTCACAGGCCGAAAATTTCGTCCGTAACGAGGAAAAATGATCAAATTTGATAAAATACGCATTGGGGTCACCCACTTGTTCAAACCCATTGCCTCGGCAGTTCTGTATGGCTAGGGATTATAGACTCTGACCTCAAAATAAGCTATTGTATAGTACTTTAACGAGATGTAAAAGAATTTCTGGAGGAAAGAATTCCTAAAGGTCGAAAATGTCGTGCGAAACATGGAAATAAAGCTAAATTCGATAAAATACGCATTGGGGGCACCCACTTTCAAACCTATTGTCTCGGTATTTCTGTATGACTAGGGATCATAGACGCTGTCTTAATGAATAACTATTGGATAGTACTACAACGTGAGGGTAAGGAATTTCTGGGGTGAGGATTCTTACAGGCCGAAAATTTCGTCCGTAACACGGAAAAATGGTCAAATTTGATAAAATACGCATTGGGGTCACCCACTTGTTCAAACCCATTGCCTTGGCAGTTCTGCATGGCTAGGGATTATAGACTCTGCTCTAAAAAATAGCTATTGCAAAGTACTTTAACGTGAGGGCAAATAATTTCCAGGGTAAGCATTCCTAAAGGTCGAAAATGTCGTGCGAAACATGGAAAAAAAGCCAAATTCGATAAAATAGGCATTGGGGGCACCTACTTTCAAGCCCATTGTCTCGGTAGTTCTTTATGGCTAGGGATTATAGACGCTGCCCTAATGAATAGCTTTTGGATAGTTATACAACGTGAGGATAAAGAAATTTTTGGGTAAGCATTCTTACAGGCCGAAAATTTCGTCCGTAACACAGAAAAAAAGTAAAATTCGATAAAATACGCATTTTGGTCACCCACTTGTTCAAACTCATTGCCTAGGCAGTTCTGTATGGCTAGGGATTATAGACTCTGCTTTAAAAAATAGCTATTGAATAGTAGTTCAACGAGAAGGCAAAGAATTTCTAGGGGTAAGCATTCCTAAATGTCGAAAATGTCGTGCGAAACATGGAAATAAAACCAAATTCGATAAAATACGCATTGGGGGCACCCACTTTCAAGCCCATTGTCTTGGTAGTCAGTTATGACTAGGGATTATAGACGCTGCCCTAATGAATAACTATTGGATAGTACTACAACGTTAGGGTAACGAATTTCTGGGGTAAGCATTCTTACAGGCCGAAAATTTCGTCCGTAACAAGGAAAAATGATCAAATTTGATAAAATACGCATTAGGGTCACCCACTTGTTCAAACCCATTGCCTCGGCAGTTCTGTATGACTAGGTATTATAGACAATGACCTAAAAGTAAGCTATTGTATAGTACTTTAACGAGAGGGCAAAGAATTTTTGGGGTTAGCATTCCTAAAGGTCGAAAATGTCGTGCGAAACATGGAAATAAAGCCAAATTCGATAAAATACGCATTGGGGGAACCCACTTTCAAACCTATTGTCTCGGTAGTTCTGTATGACGAAGGATTATAGACACTGTCCTAATGAATAACTATTGGATAGTACTACAACGTGAGGGTAAGGAATTTCTGGGGTGAGGATTCTTACAGGCCGAAAATTTCGTCCGTAACACGGAAAATGGTCAAATTTGATAAAATACGCATTGGGATCACCCACTTGTTCAAACCCATTGCCTTGGCAGTTCTGCATGGCTAGGGATTATAGACTCTGCTTTAAAAAATAGCTATTGAATAGTACTTAAACGAGAAGGCAAAGAATTTCTAGGGGTAAGCATTCCTAAAGGTCGAAAATGTCGTGCGAAACATGGAAAAAAAGCCAAATTCGATAAAATAGGCATTTGGGGCACCTACTTCCAAGCCCATTGTCTCGGTAGTTCTTTATGGCTAGGGATTATAGACGCTGCCCTAATGAATAGCTATTGGATAGTTATACAACGTGTGGATAAAGAAATTTTGGGGTAAGCATTCTTACAGGCCGAAAATTTCGTCCGTAACACAGAAAAAAAGTAAAATTCGATAAAATACGCATTTTGGTCACCTACTTGTTCAAACTCATTGCCTAGGCAGTTCTGTATGGCTAGGGATTATAGACTCTGCTTTAAAAAATAGCTATTGAATAGTACTTCAACGACAAGGCAAAGAATTTCTAGGGGTAAGCATTCCTAAATGTCGAAAATGTCGTGCGAAACATGGAAATGAAACCAAAATGCGATAAAATACGCATTGGGGGCACCCACTTTCAAGCCCATTGTCTTGGTAGTCAATTATGACTAGGGATTATAGACGCTGCCTTAATGAATAACTATTGGATAGTACTACAACGTTAGGGTAACGAATTTCTGGGGTAAGCATTCTTACAGGCCGAAAATTTCGTCCGTAACGAGGAAAAATGATCAAATTTGATAAAATACGCATTGGGGTCACCCACTTGTTCAAACCCATTGCCTCGGCAGTTCTGTATGGATAGGTATTATAGACAATGACCTAAAAGTAAGCTATTGTATAGTACTTTAACGAGAGGGCAAATAATTTCTGGGGTTAGCATTCCTAAAGGTCGAAAATGTCGTGCGAAACATGGAAATAAAGCCAAATTCGATAAAATACGCATTGGGGGCACCCACTTTCAAACCTATTGTCTCGGTAGTTCTGTATGACGAAGGATTATAGACACTGTCCTAATGAATAACTATTGGATAGTACTACAAAGTGAAGGTAAGGAATTTCTGGAGTGAGGATTCTTACAGGCCGAAAATTTCGTCCGTAACACGGAAAATGGTCAAATTTGATAAAATACGCATTGGGGTAACCCACTTGTTCAAACCCATTGCATTGGCCGTTCTGCATGGCTAGGGATTATAGACTCTGCTTAAAAATAGCTATTGCATAGTACTTTAACGAGAGGGCAAAGAATTTCCAGGGTAAGCATTCCTAAAGGTCGAAAATGTCGTGCGAAACATGGAAAAAAAGCCAAATTCGATAAAATAGGCATTTGGGGCACCTACTTTCAAGCCCATTGTCTCGGTAGTTCTTTATGGCTAGGGATTATAGATGCTGCCCTTATAAATAGCCATTGGATAGTCATACAACGTGAGGGTAAAGAAATTTTGGGGTAAGCATTCTTACAGGCCGAAAATTTCGTCCGTAACATAGAAAAAAAAGTAAAATTCGATAAAATACGCATTTTGGTCACCCACTTGTTCAAACTCATTGCCTAGGCAGTTCTGTATGGCTAGAGATTATATACTCTGCTTTAAAAAATAGCTATTGAACAGTACTTCAACGAGAAGGCAAAGAATTTTTAGGGGTAAGCATTCCTAAATTTCGAAAATGTCGTGCGAAACATGGAAATAAAACCAAATTCGATACAATACGCATTGGAGGCACCCACTTTCAAGCCCATTGTCTTGGTAGTTAATTATGACTAGGGATTATAGACGCTGCCATAATAAATAACTATTGGATAGTACTACAACGTTAGGGTAACGAATTTCTGGGGTAAGCATTTTAACAGGCCGAACATTTTGTCCGTCACGAGGAAAAATGATCAAATTTGATAAAATACGCATTGGGGTCACCCACTTGTTCAAACCAATTGCCTTGGCAGTTCTGTATGGATAGGGATTATAAACTCTGCTTCAAAAAATAGCTGCTGAATAGTACTTCAAAGAGAGTGCAAAGAATTTCTAGGGTAACCATTCCTAAAGGTCAAAAATGTCGTGCGAAACATGGAAATAAAGACAAATTCGATAAAATACGTATTGCGGGCACCCACTTGTTCAAACCATTGCCTAGGCAGTTCTTTATGGCTAGGGATTATAGACTCTGCTTTACAAAATAGCTATTGGATAGTACTTCAACGAATTGGCAAATAATTTCTGGGGTAATCATTCCTAAAGGTCGAAAATGTCGTGCGAAACATGGAAATAAAGCCAAATTCGATAAAATACGCATTGGGGCACCCACTTTCAAGCCCATTGTCTCGGTAGTTCTTTATGGCTAGGGATTATAGACGCTGCCCTAATGAATAACTATTAGATAGTATTACAATCTGAGGGTAAAGAATTTCTGGGGTAAGCATTCTTACAGGCCGAAAATTTCGTCCGTAACACGGAAAAATGGTCAAATTTGATGAAATACGCATTGGGGTCACCCACTTGTTCAAACCCATTGCCTCGGAAGTTATGTATGACAAGGGATTATAGACTCTGCTCTAAAAAATATCTATTGAGTAGTAATTCAACGAATAGGCAAATAATTTCTGGGGTAATCATTCCTAAAGGTCGAAAATGTCGTGCGAAACATGGAAATAAAGCCAAATTCGATAAAATACGCATTTGGGCACCCACTTTCAAGCCCATTGTCTTGGTAGTTCTTTATGGCTAGTGATTATAGACGCTGCCTTAATAAATAGCTATTGGATAGTAAAACAAAGTGAGGGTAAAGAATTTCTGGGGTAAGCATTCTTACAGGCCGAAAATTTCGTCCGTAACACGGAAAAAAAGCCAATTCGATAAAATACGCATTGGAGGCACCCACATTCAAGCCCATTGTCTCGATAGTTCTTTATGGCTAGGGATTATAGACGCTGCCCTAATGAATAGCTATTGGATAGTAATACAAAGTGAGGGTAAAGAATTTCTGGGGTAAGCATTCTTACAGGCCGAAAATTTCGTCCGTAAAACGGAAAAATGGTCAAATTTGATAAAATACGCATTGAGGTCACCCACTTGTCCAAACCCGTTGCGTCGGCAGTTCTTTATGGCTAGGGATTATAGACTCTGCTCTAAAAAATATCTATTGAATAGTACTTCAACGAGAGGGCAAAGAATTTCTGGGGTAAGCATTCCTAAAGGTCGACAATGTCGTGCAAAACATGAAAATAAGGCCAAATTCGATAAAATACGCATTGGGGGCACCCACTTTCAAGCCCATTGTCTTGGTAGTTCTTTATGGCTAGGGATTATAGACGCTGCCCTAATGAATAACTATTAGATAGTATTACAATCTGAGGGTAAAGAATTTCTGGGGTAAGCATTCTTACAGGCCGAAAATTTCGTCCGTAACACGGAAAAATGGTCAAATTTGATGAAATACGCATTGGGGTCACCCACTTGTTCAAACCCATTGCCTCGGAAGTTATGTATGACAAGGGATTATAGACTCTGCTCTAAAAAATATCTATTGAGTAGTAATTCAACGAATAGGCAAATAATTTCTGGGGTAATCATTCCTAAAGGTCGAAAATGTCGTGCGAAACATGGAAATAAAGCCAAATTCGATAAAATACGCATTTGGGCACCCACTTTCAAGCCCATTGTCTTGGTAGTTCTTTATGGCTAGTGATTATAGACGCTGCCTTAATAAATAGCTATTGGATAGTAAAACAAAGTGAGGGTAAAGAATTTCTGGGGTAAGCATTCTTACAGGCCGAAAATTTCGTCCGTAACACGGAAAAAAAGCCAATTCGATAAAATACGCATTGGAGGCACCCACATTCAAGCCCATTGTCTCGATAGTTCTTTATGGCTAGGGATTATAGACGCTGCCCTAATGAATAACTATTGGATAGTGCTATAACGTGAGGGTAAATAATTTCTGGGGTAAGCATTCTTACAAGCCGAAAATTTCCTCCGTAACACGGAAAAATGGTAAAATTTGATAAAATAAGTATTGGGGTCACCCACTTGTTTAAACCCATTGCCTTAACAGTTCTGTATGGCTAGGAATTATAGACTCTGCTCTAAAAATAGCTATCGAATAGTTCTTCAACGAGAGGGCAAAGAATTTCTGGGGTAAGCATTCCCAAAGGTCGAAAATGTCGTGCGAAACATGGAAATAAAGGCAAATTCGATAAAATACGCATTGGGGACACCCACTTTCAAGCTCATTGTCTCGGTAGTTTTTTATGGCTAGGGATTATAGCCGCTGTCCTAATGAATAGCTTTTGGATAGTACTACAACGTGAGGGTAAAGAATTTCTAAGGTAAGCATTCTTACAGGCCGAAAATTTCGTTAACACGGAAAAATGGTCAAATGTGATAAAATACGCATTGGGGTCACCTACAACGGGATAGTACGCCATAAGTGAAATCAATTTTATATTTTCTTTGCTTGCCCATACATTGATTACAAAAAATAAACCCACTGTTTTATTATATTCAAGTACAAGCGACTTGCACGAAAAATGCGTAATACACTCTTTCCGTTTTATTTTACAAGACATTTGCTATAATACAGATAATATCAGTAACTTATTTAACATATACATATTGTTGTTTGTTAGGAACTACTTTACGGGATGCCGAGAGTATCACTGCCAAAATGAATATCGTGAAAAAGTTATTAGATAACACTACATTTATATAAAATAGATCTTTTGGCGTAAACTTTCCTAAAGTTAGGTTCGCACTGCCGAAGATAAACTCGACCAAGCCCGATCAAAACAGATTAAGTGATCGATAGATTGGTTTGACTCTATCGATAAAAATGTTCTGGGTTGTCTACCTTGCTCGTCATCGATTTGACTTTCTACCCGAGAATTTTTGTCATGTCGAAAAAATTCGAGTAAGGATTGAGAAGCCAGTTACTCGAGAAGAGATCGGGAATTCGTCGAGTAGCGGTCGAATTGAACGGGGAAGGATCGTGTAGAGATCAAGTTAGGTCGAAATACAAATATTTAACCGATCAGTACGTATACTTGATCATCTCGACCTATGCGCGACTAATATCCGATCATATCCCGATCAACGCCAACCTGTTTGATTTGTGGTCCATATCAACTCTAATAACTTTGCTTCCGCAAAAGTATATTGTCACTGTTTTTTTTAACTGCACAAAAGATTCCTCATTGTACAAATTTTCTGTACTTTTGAAATAAGGGTTAAAATTTTAAAAGAGAAGCAAAAGATACCAAAGGAACAATCAATCCAAAAGGTCGAAAACAAACCGACACAGCCATGGCGAAAAACGAAAACCGACGAGTAGACAAACAGTATTCCACTAAAAGAACACAGAAAACTAAAAACCTAGCAACACGAAACTGGGATGATCTCAGTTGCTCCGGAAGGGAAGTAGATCTTTTTTTTTTTCGCCCCTGAGGATTCTTCAAATATGAAAGTAATTGTGCAATAAAATATTTATTTTTAGAAAGCTGTTGACTAATTTAGCCTTCAGAGTGGGTTTATAGGAACATCAAGATTATTTTTTACTCGTTGTATGGGCTATTTTCTGTTTGACTGTCCGTATTTTCCAGAAATTGTTGTGGTATCAAAAAAGGAAGATGTGGTATAAATGCCAATTAGGCAACTCTCCACAAGACACCAAATGGTACAGAAATTTACAACTATAGGTCATCGTACGGCCAAATACATAGTCCCCTACCGGTTAAATAATTATTGTATTGGAACAAAATTCTAACTTGATCTATAACTAGTCATGGTGTTAACTATATAACAAATACCGAGTCAATATCTTCAAGCATGAAAAAAAACCGTGTGGAAAACTGATAATTTGAGTGAATATTTTAAGTCTAAGGACCATAACTCTGCACAAAAGCATCAGACTGTAACAAAATTCAAACTTGGATTGTAATTTGCCATGATAAAACTATTTACCAATTAACAAATCAATATCTTCAAGAATGACAAATAAATGTGGAAAATTGATTATTTCAGTGAAATTTCTAAGTCTAAGGACCATTACTCTGCACAAAATCATCAATCCGGAACAAAATTCAAACTTGATCTGTAACTTGTCATGATAAAACAATACACCATCAATCTAATCAATATATTCAAGCATATAGACAGACAGACAGACAGACAGACAGACAGACAGACAGACAGATCCCGCTAACATGTTTAACCCCGCCACATTCTGTATGTATGTGCCTGTCCCAAGTCTGGAGCCTGTAATTCAGTGGTTGTCGTTTGTTGATGTGTTACATATTTGTTTTTCGTTCATTTTTTGTACATAAATTAGGCCGCTAGTTTTCTCGTTTGAATTGTTTTACATTTGGCATTTAGGGACCTTTTATAGCTGACTATGCGGTAAGGGCTTTACTCATTGTTAAAAGCCGTTTCTGTGTCATTTGATCTCTTGTGGAGAGTTGTCTGATTGACAATTATACCACATATTCTTTTTTATAGACAGCAAACCTAAAGTCCATTTTCGATTCACCAAATATGAGACGAAAAACTTTAACCAGTTTCAGAAAAGGTATCAATCCAAGGGATTAAAAGTCTACTTTTGGCCAAATTGTGGGGAAATATGTGACATTTGTACCCCCTTTTAGCAATAATATGGTTTAGAAAATACATACAGGTTGTCGCAATGGATACACCGAAAAAGAAATTAATAACCTTTCAACTACTGATATCAAATCTATGGAAAATACTGATTACATACATATATATACCTGTTGGTGACCTTCTGCTGTTGTCTGTTCTATGGTCGGGTTGTTGTCTCTTTGACACATTCCCTATTTCCATTCTCAATTTTATATGCACATATATGACACAAACAGTAAGCTCAATTTGTAAGAAGGCAACGAAAAGGGGATGGTTAAATTTATGTATATTGCTTTCTATCATAAGTACCAATGCGGTGACAAATATCATGTGGTGGTGTCAGTAACAAGAAAAGAGCAGTGATAACTCCCATAACATGTCATCGTCCACTCTGATGAAGTTTTTATAACCATTGGGTCCTCTTTGTTGGGCTCCTGTATGTCTTTCATTTTGCCCATACAGTTGTCGCCGTGTCAGCAATCGCCCCCGTTTGCATATAATTTTATAAAAGGTCATTACTCAAGAACGGTAAAATATACGCCGTCCAATCTCGCACTTGATCTGTGTTGTATGGTACATTTTAATTGATGCAAAATAAAATTAGAAAACGAAACTAATTGTTGAGACGGACGTACGTACGTACGAACAGAAAAAGATAACGCTTAATGCCCTCTCCGCTACGGCGGGGCATAACAAATTCAGACGTTTTCTTAAACTGAAATTGTACATACCCGACCAATTCCCGATTATACCTACGATCCCTATACGACTAGTTCGAGATCGACGTATAGTTGATTTGGTCTAGCTAGTCGAGTAAAGATCGTGAATTGGTTGGAATAATCGAATATGTATTCAATAAGTGGTCGGGTTGGAGTCGTAGTGGAGTCGTGAATGGTCGAGTTAAAGTCGTGTACAGTCGGATAGCGGTCGGGTAGAAGTCGTAAACAGGCCCGATCAAGAATTTAGTTTCGCTTGGTCGTTGAAATTTGGACAACCGGGATCATCGAGTTGATATGATCGGCAGTGTGAACCTAGCTTTAGAGGCGAACATTCGAATCTTTCAAATAGAGTATGCGTTTGATGAAGATCTACCACATAAAATAAAATTAAAGTATAGATATGGGACGCACGATCGGTCTTATTCGTTTACTGTCAACGAAATAATGAACAGAACCGAATATTCTGTACGATGTTTTTTTCTTCTTTAATAAATAATTCTTCTTTTAAATCAATCGTTAATTTATTAATTCACATATAAAGTTGAAACTCTTTAGAGTAATGTTCAGATTTATTCGTATTTTTATAAATTCTTCCTTCTTTTAATACCCGAGACCCATTTATACTGATGGTCATATATATGGCTATTATTCCCCCTATAAAAAGTTTATTAATCAAACAGAGGAAGCATCGTGCGTACACTATCTCTACTTTAATGTCATACTATGTGGTAGATCTTCACAAAACACATACTATAATTCAAAGATTCGAATGTTCGCACCTAAGGAATGTTTTACAAAAAAAAATTCGATCATATCTAAATGCAGATAACTTTTTCACTTTTCACTATAATTGTTTTGGCAGTCATTCTGTGAAATGGCCTTCAATACTCTCGGCATCCTGTAAAGTAGTTCCTAACAAATAACAACAATATGTCTATGTTAAATGAGTAACTGATATTATTTGTATTATAGCAAATGTCTTGTTAAACAAAACTAAAAAAAAAGGATTACGCATTTTTCGTGCATGCGGCTTGCACTTGAATATAATAAGATGGTAGATTTATTTTTTGTAATCAATGTATGGCCAGCATAAAAATCATAAATTAATTTAACTTATGGCGTACTATCCAGTTGTAGTTGACCCCAATGCCTATTTTATCGAATTTACCCCAGAAATGCTTTACCCTCACGTTGTAGTACTATCCAATAGCTATACGTTATGGTTCCGTTTATAATTCCTAGCCATAAAGAACTACCGAGACAATAAGTCGGAAAGTGGGTGTCCTCAATGCGTATTTTATCGAATTTGGCTTTATTTCCATGTTTCGGATGATATTTTTGGCCTGCAGGAATGCTTACCCCAGATATTCTTTACCCTCCCGCTGTAGTACTATTCAATAGCTATTTATAAAACAGAGTCTATAATCCATAGCCATACAGAACTGCCGAGGCAATTGGTTGGAAAGTAGGTGACCCCAATGCGTATTTTATCAAATTTAACCTTTTTTTCCGTGTTACGGACAAAATTTCCGGCCTTTAAGAATGCTTACCCCAGAAATTCTGTACCCTCACGTTGAAGTACTATCCAATAGCTATACGTTAGTATTCCGTTTATAATCCCTAGCCATAAAGAACTACCGAGACAATGGGTCGGAAAGTGGGTGTTTCCCAATGCGTATTTTATCGAATTTGACTTTATTTCCATGTATCGGACGACATTTTTGGACTTTAGGAATGCTTACCCCAAAAAATCTTTACCCTCCCGCTGTAGTACTATCCAGTAGCTATTTTTTAAAGCAGAGTCTACAATCCCTTGCCATACAGAACTGCCAAGGCAATGGGTTGCTAAGTGGGTGACCCCAATGCGTATTTTATCAAATTTACCTTTTTTTCCGTGTTACAGACAAAATTTCCGGCCTTTTAGAATGCTTACCCTAGAAATTCTTTACCCTCACGTTGTAGTACTATCAAATAGCTATACGTTAGGGTTCCGTTTATAATCCCTAGCCATACAGAACTGCCGAGACAATGGGTTGGAAAGTGGTGTCCCCAATGCGTATTTTATCGAATTTGGCTTTATTTCCATGTTTCGGACGAAATTTCCGGCCTTTAAGAATGCTTAACCCAGAAATTCTTTACCCTCTCGTTGTAGGACTATCAAAAAGATATACGTTTCGTTTATAATCCCTAGCTATAAAGAACTACCGAGACAATGGGTCGGAAAGTGGGTAACCCCAATGCGAATTTTATCAAATTTTACTTTTTCCCCGTGTTACGGACGAAATTTCCGGCCTTTAAGAATGCTTAAACCAGAAATTCTATACCCTCACATTGTAGTACTATCCAATAGCTATACGTTAGGGTTCCGTTTATAATCCCTAGTCATACATAACTGCCGAGGCAGTGAGTTGGAAAGTGGGTGTCCCCAATGCGTAATGTATCGATTTTGGCTTTATTTCCATGTTTCGGACGACATTTTCGGCCTTTAGGAATGCTTACCCTAGAAAGTCTTTACCCTCCTCCTGTAATACTATCCAATAGATATTCATTAAAGCAGAGTCTATAATCCCTAGCCATACAGAACTGCAAAAGCATGCAATGGGTTGGAAAGTGGGTAACCCCAATGCGTATTTTATCAAATTTGACTTTTTTTCCGTGTTACGGACGAAATTTCCGGCCTTTAAGAATGCTTACCTCAGAAATTCTTTACCCTCAAATTGTAGTACTATCCAAAAGCTATACGTTAGGGTTCCGTTTATAATCCCTAGCCATAAAGAACTACCGAGACAATGGGTCGGAAAGTGGGTGTCCTCAATGCGTATTTTATCGAATTCGGCTTTATTTCCATGTTTCGGACGAAATTTTTGGCCTTAAGGAATGCTAACCCCGGAAATTATTTACACTCCCAATGTAGTACTATCCAGTAGATATTTTTTTAAGCAGAGTCTATAATCCCTAGCCATACAGAACTTCCGAGGTAATGGGTTGGAAAGTGGGTGTCCCCAATGCGTATTTTATCGAATTTGGCTTTATTTTCATGTTTCGGACGACATTTTCGGCCTTTAGGAATGCTTACCCCAGAAATTCTTTACCCCCCCGCTGTAGTTTAATCCAGTAGCTATTTTTCAAAGCAGTGTCTACAATCCATAGCCATACAGAACTGCCGAGGCAATGGGTTGGAAAGTACGTGACCCCAATGCGTATTTTATCAAATTTGACTTTTTTTCCGTGTTACGGACATTTCCGGCCTTTAAGAATGCTTACCCCAGAAATTCTTTACCCTCACGTTGTAGTACTATCCAATAGCTATTCATTAGAGCAGAGTCTATAATCCCTAGCCATACAAAACTGCCGATGCAATTGGTATGAAAATGGGTGACCCAGTTTCAAGTAGAAGTTCTACTGTCGGGTATACAATGAAAAAATTTATTTTACATGAAAATTTAAATTCTATATTTTTAGTCGTTAATATGAGTTTCGAAAATCGCAATTGTGGGATAAACATGAACAAGAATCCAATTTCTAATGATTTCATTTGTTATCAATTTTTCTTATTTTTGAGTGTTTATCTTTTTCATACTTTCGCCATTCCGTACCTTATAGAAGATAAATATAAACACACGCGTGTACTGGCGTGTTGTTTCAGTAAACATGACTGTATTTAGTCCATGAGGTACGAAAGGGTGGATGCAATTGGCCCATAGGGTACGAAAAAGTTTTTATCGTTGGTACAAAATGAAAAATGTTGGGTACGAAATGGTAAGTAGGGGTACGGAATGGCAGAAGCCTATCTGAATAAATTCAACTGAAAGAAACTATAGGTTGGTGTTAATATTAGAAAGTTTTATAAAATTCTGTTTAATTATAATAGTGTTATTGTAGTAATGAAATTTTTTTTTCTTGTCTTTCATTTTTGTTAATGCGTTTTGTCTATATGCCTTTTTGTGCTTCTTTGTTACATATTTGTTTGTTTTTTTATAGTGATTAAGATCATAACACAATGATGACTGCTGTACCAATATTTTTGACATTTTTAACTTGTATGTCTGTTTGTAATTTTCACACATTGTTGTAAATATAATGGTAGTTGATGCGACTGCCATACAAGTGAAAGGTTTAGCTAGCTTTAAAACCTGGTTTAATCCACCATTTTCTACATAAGAACATTTCTGTACCAAGTCAGGAATATGACAGTTGTTATCCATTCGTTTGATGTTTTTGAGCGTTTGATGTTTCAATTTGATTAGGGACTTTCCGTTTTGAATTTTCTACGGAGTTCAGTATTTTTGTTATTTTACTTTTTGCTTATTTTTATCAAATTGACCATCCTGCGATTGTGTAAATTTGGGATTTTTCTCTTTTGTATAAAAGATGATTGAAAAAAAATATATCTATGAGTTTTGAAAAGAAAAAAATGATATAGGCCCTTGGCTTAGGAAATATGAGATTTTTTCACACTCGAAAAGACTTATTACACTAGGGCGTTGCCCTCGTGAAATATGATTTTCTTAGGTCAACAAATCTTCATATCTGCCTCAGGTACGGGAAATAAATCTATTTTTTCCACTTTTTATACATATTCATAGTTTAATCAGGATTTTGGAATTTCAGACTATCCCATGTGTCATTAAATAAATCTTCCTATTCCTATCTGAGTATCATTTTCCCTTCTGAAATGTCGGGTCTACACCGGTACCGTGCGACGTTACGCGCAGTTAATTTAAAAAACGTTTGAACTTCTTTTTTTTTAAATATCGATAGCAAAAATCATTATCGTGTTTAAATTTGTTTCAGATGTTAAATCAAAAAGACTTATACTTAACTTTTAATCCGTATTGTTTATCAATGTGTATGTCGTGTTTAGTTGTTAAAAACAAAAGGGATAAGAAGAAAAAAATGTATGCAAACTAATATTTTATGTTCAAGTAGTAAACAAAGCATAGGCAGTGGAATAAAACATTCATTTCCCTTGGCTTCAGGAGATATGAAGATTTGCTCACCCTCGAAAAATCACACCCCTCGTGAAGTATTATTGGGTGAAAAAATCATCTTCATATCTCTCTCAGGCACGGGAAATAAATGTAAAGTGTTTCTAAATTATAAACATCTATTTTATCAGCAATCAAAGCCGGGCTTCAAAGTAATTGGTAAACTGCATATTCTAGAGTTGGCGTGAATCAGATGTAGATACTAAAAAAATTCAAAGATCTTTTAAATACATACAATCTAAGACTCTTTCATCTTGCAAAAGTATTACAACATTTTACTTTTCTACACTTTACACAAGTATTCCCCATTCCAAACTAAAGGAGGGGCGAAAGATACCAAAGGGACAGTCAAACTCATACATCGAAAATAAACTGACAACGCTAAAACAGAAAAGACAAACAGGCAAATAATAGTACACAAGACACAACATAGAAAACTAAAGACTAAGCAACACGAACCCCACCAAAAACTGGGGATGATCTCAGGTGCTCCGGAAGGGTAAGCAGATCTTGCTCCACATGTGGCACCCGTCGTGTTGCTTATGGTATTACAAATCCGGTAAACAGTCTAATTCGGTAAGTCACATTCGTGAAAAGGGAAGAGTATAGTAGTTACGACATAAGGAATATATCCGATATCATCTGTGAAACGGTTATTCCATAACGGTCAACCAACTCGTGATCAGGCATGGGGCGAATTACATTGCAATGTAATGCATTATATTACAATTACTTTGACCAAACCATGCATTATATTACAATTACAATTACATGTATTTATCAAAGTAATGCATTATATTACAATTACTTTTGCAAAGTAATGCCTTGAATTACACATTACATTTGAAAATTTTATTAGTGAATAGAAGAATTAAACATTTTGAAAAACAACTAGAAGTCACAAAAGATTCTAGCATATGCAGTAACTGTTCCATGAATTGAATATAAGTATACATGTAAAAAGTCTATTTAATTTGACTTTACAATTTTTAATTATTTTAACATAATGTTGACTTTACTTTTATAAATATATTTTTTGTTGTTTTTTTTTTAATGTTAAACGAAATATTTAATTACTGTGAATTACTTCCCTAATTATAAAATAAACATAGACCTCAATTAATGAACAATTGTCTAAATGGTGAAAATATTGATTGTTAAACAAACTAATTAGTGTTTTATAACAAAGTTTAATTATCTTTTATTTAAGCAAAACAAAGATATTCTTTGATCTTATGACAACAATACAGCTATGCTTTTCATATATCAATCTTTTTATGCAGGAAAATGTATGAAATCAGATAAAATAAAGAATATATTCTAATGATTAATATATTCTTAGTTAATCAAGAAATCTTAAATTTGGTTTAGTTAAAACTCCAACAATATGTTAAAGATGTAGTATGTGAAAAAAGTAATGACATGTAATGCCATGTAATGCATGAAATTACACAACTTTTTGCTAAAGCAATGCATTATATTACAATTACATGTAATGCACAAATTGCTGCATTACACATTACATGCAATTACTTGGAAAAATGTAATGCATTACCATGCATTACAATTACAAATTTGCATTACCCCATGCCTGCTCGTGATAGCGTCTGTAAAATTTACGAAAGGATGATTTCAGCTTCACCTTTCGGAACTCTTGGCTTAATAGCTTCCTTGTGAGCAGCAATCCTCTATCAAGGAAATCATGATAGGAAACACAAGCCCGGGAATATCGTATCAATTGGGAGATATATACTCCGTATGCAGGCGCAGCTGGAATGTTGCTACATAGAAATGTGTAAGGTGACAACAGGTAACCGAATTCAATATATGTGTAAGGTGACAAGAGATAACCGAAGTCAATGTCTGTGTTAAGGTGACAAGGGCCCGGTTAACCGAGGTCAATATCTGTGTAAGATGACAAGTGGTAACCGAAGTCAATATCTGTGTAAGGTGAAAAGAGGTACCCGAAGTCAATATATGTGTAAGATGACTAGGATAATCGATGTTAATGTCTGTGTAAAGTGACAAGGGGTAACCGGAGTCAATATATGTGTAAGGTGACAAGAGATAAACGAAGTCAATATATGTGTAAGGTGACAAGAGGTAACCGAAGTCAATATCTGTGTAAGATGACAAGAGATAAACGAAGTCAATATATGTGAAAGGTGACAAGAGGTAACGGGAGTCAATATATGTTTAAGGTGACAAGAGGTAACCGAAGTCAATATATGTGTAAGGTGACAAGAGGTAACCGAAGTCAATATATGTGTAAGATGACAAGAGATAAACGAAGTCAATATATGTGAAAGGTGACAAGAGGTAACGGGAGTCAATATATGTTTAAGGTGACAAGCAAGAGGTAACGGGAGTCAATATATGTGTAAGGTGACAAGGGGTTACCGAAGTCAGTATCTGTGTAAGGTGACAAGAGGTAACCGAAGTCCATTTCTGTGTAAGGCGAAAAGAGGTATCCGAAGTCAATATCTGTGTAAGATGACAGGGGGTAACCGAAGTCAATATCTGTGTAAGATGACAAGAGGTAAACGAAGTTAATATCTGTATTAGGTGACAAGGGGTAAACAAAGTCAATATCTGTATTAGGTGACAAGGGGTAAACAAAGTCAATATCTGTATTAGGTGACAAGGGGTTAACAAAGTCAATATCTGTATTAGGTGACAAGGGGTAACCGAAGTAAATAAAGTCAAAATCTGCCCGTGTATGATAATATCTGTGTATTTTGACCTATAATGGTTTTCTTTTATAAATTGTGACATTGATGGAGAGTTGTCTCATTGGCACTCATTCCACATCTTCTTATATCTATTTAAGATGACCTGAGGTAACCAGTCAATATTTGTGTCAGATGACCAATTTCTTCTACAGTAAATTTCTATGTAAGGTGACCAGAGTTAAAACAAAATCAAAACTTGTGTATGTGAGCAGATGTAACAAAAATCAGATCTTCTGTAAGGTATACGGTGACTTATAGTTGTTAATTTCTATGTCATTTGGTTTCATGTGGAGAGTTGTCTCATTGGCAATCATACAACATCTTCTTTTTTATATGTGTGGTTAACAGCCAACAACTGTATTAGGAGACATTTAGTAACCAAGGCCAGTATTTGGTGTAAGCAAAGTGGATATATATGTAAGTAATTTCACCAGAGGATACCCAAGTTAATATCTGTTTCAGATGTATAGAAATGAAACTACAGTAAATTTCTATGTAATGTGACCAGTGGTAACAAAATTCAATAGATGTGTAAAGTGAGCAAATAAAACTGAAGAAATATATGTGTTTTTTACAATAGATATAAGAAGATGAGGTATGAGTGCCAATGAGAAAACTCTCCATCCAAGAGTGATAAACCATTCAAACGGGAAAACCAACATTCTAATCTATTTAAAAATGAGAAACAAAGAAACACTTATGAATCACATAAACAAACGACAACTATTGAACGTCAGATTCCTGACTAAGGACAGGTGCAAACAAGCGCAGCGGGTTAAACGTTTTAAAAGGCACCAAGCTTCACCCTTATCTGAAACAATAGTGTAACATCACAACATAGAAGTTCACACTATAAAATATGCATTGAAATGGCTTAACTCAATCAAAAGAAAAATTAACACTAGTGAACATACACTGAAAGAATAAATTTGATCTATGATACAATGTAAATAGAAAATAAATAAAATAATTGGGGTGAATAAATAAAGGCAACAATAGTATACCGCTGTGAGATCAATTTAAAAAAAAAAATAACCGTGAACAAAAAGCCGCAATTTACAATAATATACACAGGTAAATGAAAATAGTTTTGTAGTAAGGTATACAGTTTGAATGGAGAATGGAAATATTTTTACCAAAAAAATAGTTTTGTTGTTCGTAGTAAGAAGAAGTGAAAATGTATAGTTATACCAAACACTTATCAAAGCTGATATATAGACGATATAAAACCCTGAATAAGTAAACATTCAATAACAATAAAGCAGTACAAATAGTACCAACAGGTCAAATGACCAAGAAAGCACGATTTGAGAGTACTCGCAGTTAATGACAGCTAGTAAAAGGTAAAAACATTTAATAATAAAAAATCATGCATTAGAGACTAAAATCAACTAAAGCACATCCCAGGTCTTTAGTATTTCGACATCATAGACAGTCAAAGAAGGCATTCATGACTTGTACAATGCTAAAAATAACGTGACGTGCGGTAAGAGTTCGATGTTTTGCCGTACATATATATGATATAACAACTATACAATTGGTTAATAGTAAACATTTCAAATAGATGATGAAAGAAGAATACTCTTTTAAACGACCGTTTACGGTAGATATTATGGTATACCGTCTGTCAGTCCGTCTGTCAAGCCGTCTGTCCGTCCGTCAGTCCGTCCGTCTATTCGTCTGTCCGTCCGTCCGTCTGTCCGTCTGTCCGTCTGTCCGTCCGTCTATCCGTCCGAGCGTCTTCAACATGACGGACAATAACTAAAAACGCTTTAACCAATTTGCAAGAAACTTTGGTGTTTTCTTTATATCTATTTACATGAGCTCCCTTTCTAATTTTATAAATTTTAGATATTACGTTTCCAGTTATGGGGCTTGATTCATTAAAAAAGGGGGATTTTCCAGTTTTCGGACAATAACTCAAAAATGCTAGCAGCAGTTTTCATGAAACTTTGGTCAATTGTTTATATCTATTGACGTTAGCTCTTTTTTTTTTTTATAAATTTACGAATTTTCGTTTCTGAGTTGTGGGATTTTATTCATAATAAAGGGATGATTTTCCAGTTTTCGAAGACAATATTTTTAAAGTGCTTTGAGCAGTTATAAAAAAACTTGGGTGACTGGTTTATATCTATTTAGATAACCTCCGTTTAGGTTTTCATAAATTTCTTATATGACATTGAGAAGTTATTGAATTTTTATTCTTTGAAAAAGCGACGGGCGTATCATGCGCTCATGACACAGCTGTTTATTTCCATTAATGTGAGATATTTGTCATGTTTTTTCTGAAAAAAGGACTTGTGTCTTTCTTCCTACTACACATATTTTTTACTATAGAATAAAACAACATTCTTGCTTCTCGGTTGAAAGCAACTGCACTAATCTAGTGATGAGTTTTTTATAATCCCAGCATTCATTTTGTAGAAAACGGAAGTACTTGTCTACTTCTCCTTGGAATGAAGCATCGTCAATAATAACACATATTTCTGCCTTGGATGAAAAGAAGCATAAAAAAGGAGGTGCATCGTCCTTATCAATCTTTGGTACTTCAGGATCGATATTTCGCCTGTCTAGTATACTTTTTTTCACAATATATATCTGCAGCAAGATGCTGATATTGAAACCTAACTTTGTCATTTAAACGCGTGTATGCCTCATCGTATGGCCCAAATCGTTAAACATTCATTTGGAAGTGAACTTCGCTCAACTCACAAAATGTTGACCTCTCGTATAATTCTTTTTCCAGATGTGTCCGTTCATCACTGGAGATTTTGACTTTTTTAGAAATTAAACGGTTTGATATAGGTGAGTATTCAAAATTATTTTCTAAATGTTTCGTTTTCATCGAGACGTGTTCAACAAAATAACCGATTTGGTCATAGCAATGTTTAAGAATAACAAAGAGTTCTATTAAATTGTGCTGAAATTACTATCTGACTAACATGAATCATCTGAATAAAAGTGTATCATGTATAAAAGTATATTTTTCAGCGTATACGAGCCAACTATCGATTCCTTGCATCGTCTACAATGTTCGCGAACTTGTATCGTCGGTAAAAATGACTTTAACAATTAGTTTTGCTACAGTGTAAACCTTTTGTCTGCTCCCTTGTGTTAAAAAAGCTCTCTCAAGATGAGCTTTACTTGGTCAAAATACATGGTTCTCATATCTGAAAATAGCATAGATAATTCCCTTGTCGTTAGCCAACTTATCTATGTAGGATTTTTGTATTTTCAAGTTACCTACATGTAGGTAAAGAATGGCCTTTCCAAAAGGAATCAAAATGGTTATATCTATATCTACTTCAAAACCGTCTGCGCTACGAACCAAATGGAAGGTTACAGCAGTTTTTCTAGTAAGAAATTACAGCCCGTCAGCACGATTTTCCAACCTTCATTAAAATTTTCAACCAAAGATGCCAGTAGTAATTCGTGTATTTCGAATCTGATCTCATTTGTTAATACATTTGAGTATCCGATATTGAAATCTTGAACATGTTCACGGATATATTCATTTTCTCTCATTCGGTCTGGTTGATAAATGTCTATCTCTGATAGTTGTGGTAAAATAATAACGTAATCGAATTCATCTGGTCGTCCGATTTTGGTGTGTTCTCCCATACCACCAGCTAGATGTACATTGCTTTTATGGAACACAGTCTACGTTTCCTGTAGCAATTCTACAGTGTTTTCTAATAATGTTTGTATATCGCTTTTAACATCTTCATGTTGCCCTTTTGTATTATTTTCTTTTGCATTTAATTATGTCAATAATGAGGACCTATTGCTTCCATGGATTGCAAGCCGCTTTCCGAAGTCTGTTTGTAAGTGAGAAATATGTTGGTTAATATGGAATAGTTCTGGTAAATATTTTGCAGGCCAACTTCTATTTGTTACAATGATCCCTAGGTTGGCTTTGAAAAGGCCATTGTAATAAATTATCAAATTTAGGGGAATAGCTTGAAGCCATTATATCTGAAAAAAGTAGAATTATGTTTATATTCATGTTATGTGCAATCAAATTATAGTAAATATAATGAATAATTTCATTAAATATATGATTTTAATAGAGAAAACACAATAAGTTTGCAAGGCTTCATTTTAAAATACAATACTCCATAGAATATACTATAAAATGGTCAGCTCTGATACACTAAGTCGTAATATTATCATAATAACCAAAAGGAATAAATAAATGATAAGAGGGTTAAAAAATCCAAAATAAAATCCTAACATCTACTTGCCGGAAGAATTGAGTGTTTGTCGACTAAATCATGATTTTTCGTAAAGCACATAAAACACACTTTTTGTTTGTTAGAAATTCGTGATAAAATGTTTTATTACTTAAATTTATGTGCTGTCTCACCTGGATGTAGAACTGTGTATACTGATTCTTTCGGGTCTGTTGTCCAATACGAAGTGTCCCTAAGTGCCCATATTCAACTAAGGACTTTTAGAAAATCAAATAGTCAAAATTATTTCACATCAACTGAAATATAAAAATCCCTTTCGTGGTCTTTTAAAATGGTAAACGATATGATTTGAACTTCCTTTTCAACAATGCTTCCATTATATCTTGGATGTTAGTTATATGAGCTGACAAAATCGAAGTATTCGGAGGAAATCGACCTGTTGAAAGTCAAGGACAAAGTCCATCAGGTAATGGTATACCGAGAACATCTTGCTATCAGCAGCGATCGACAACAAATCTTCAGTAGTGATATGGAATGATTTAATAGTTAAATTAAAATCCGACAACCCTCTATTAACGACCATACAAATCCCCTCACCGCTAACTTTGGTTTTAGATGATCTTCAACTTTGTATTTGTTTTTGCTATTCAACTGATATTCAAGCGTCACTGATGAGGTTAATAAAGACCGACCTAGCGTATGGCGTTCACATTTATAAGCCAGGTATCTTTGATGATGTTTTTTTTTTAAATTAGAATTTTTTTCATAAATTATAAAAAATTGCCTAAATTTGGTAAAAAATATAGACAGAAATTTTGAGTAAAAGAAACAGTATCCTAAAAGCTGCGGTCACACCTTACCGGATAGTGTGAACGGACCCCTAACGGATATTTTTTTCCCAATCCGTTCATGTCCGTTAGACGTCCGTTCATGTCCGTTAGACGTCCGTTATTATCCGTTCATGGCCGTTCAGCGTCCGTTTTACCCGTCGACGTCTGTTTTGTTCGGTGGAAAATTTTGAGCATGTTCAAAACTTTGAACGGACGTCCAACGGATGAAGTGTCCTTTGAACGTCCGGTAGGCGTCCGTTCTTAACGGTACTCGTCCGTTCCGTTTCCGTTTTGTATCCGTTACTTGTCCGTTATACATCCGTTGGGGATCCGGTAGACAAAATTACCAACAGACTTCTACCGGACGTACAACGGATAAAACGGATGATGAACGGACGTGAAACGGACACGAACGGAAGTATAACGGATACGTACCGAATGTAAAACGGATAAATGCCAATTGAACATTTCGCGTCAGAAATGCCAATTGTTGGAATGTCAGGTGTCATGAAAGTTTATTATTCATGATGGATCTTGGAATGAGAGCACGTTGTCGCTATCAAGCAGCCCTCGTCAGAATATTTGGCACTCTTTTGAAGAATAAACTAAAACCAGATACACGGAAACTTTGTTTTTATGTTTAGGTCGCTTGAATGTGATTTACATCTTTTATTATTGCCGTCTTAATTTTTCGCTTACCTTATTCGCCCGTTTTATTCTGTAAGCTTCCATTAGTATCCGTTTTATGCGCTTCTCGTCCGTTGGATGTATTTTCGACATTCGTACTGTCCGGTACGTTTCCATTTCTCGTACGTTGCATATCCTGTGTATGTCCGTTAGGCATTCGTTACGCGTCTGTTTAATTTGGTACCAACGGACTCACAACGGATAAAAATTTTGTCAACGGAAAACTTTTTGTTCATCCGTTCGGCGTCCGTTCGAGCTATCCGGTAAGGAGTGACAACAGCTTATCAAACAAACAATGGTGTTGTTTTTTGCCATGACGTTGCCAGTTTTTTTTTTGACGTATGAGTTTGAATGTCCCTTTAGTATCTTTTCCCATTCTTTTTCTTCTTAATAATATGATTTAAGTGTTATTTGTATATGATGGCCTCAAGGAAGACAAGTTTGTTGTAACTAACTGTGTTTAGTTTAATTATTATTATTATCATTATTATTATTAGTATTTTTATATTCAGTATATCACCTGACCTTTATTGTTTATTGTATTGTCTAGTATATCTTAAAATGCTTCATACTCACGTGATATATATATATACCATCTTTGCCGCAAGTTTATTGTTTTCTGTTTGGTATTAAATTTATAGTTAAGATCCATTTATTACACCTTGCGATCCGTTTATTTGGCAATCGCCAATGGCAGTCAGCAGGATTTAAGAAAATTTGTTGTTCGACCTGTTAGTCAAATGCGTTTTGTTAAAATATACTTTTTCACTTTTTTGGTCGTTTGGAAAATGTTGTTTGTGCTGTATTTAGACCCCTCTAACAAGAAATTTGTTTTGCATGCACACGTATAAAAATTGCAAATTTATCCTACGCAATCATAGGTTAGAACGTTGTTTTCAATTTAGACTTGTTTATATTTTTTCGTTTGGGCTTGTATTATATTTGCCTTCGGGTTTATATGATCCGTTCATCCTATTTTGACTCCTCAAAATTCAAGAGTCTATCCTAAATTGAGGTAAATTGTATGGCTTTCCAAATACCGTTTCGATTCCTAACATCACTGAAGAGACATTATTTGTCGAAATCCGGATATGGTGTTCAAAAACCTTTGCACCTTTTGTTTGCGGTATATCATTTTTTCTGCAAGTTTATTGTTTTCTGTTTAGTATTAAATTTTTAATTCAGATCCATTTATTACATCGATGATCCGTTTATTTGGCAATCGCCAATGGCAGCCAACATGGTTTAAGAACATTTGTTGTTCGACCTGTTAGTCAAATGCTTTTTGTTAAAATATACTTTTTCACTTTTTTGGTCTTTTGGAAAATGTTGTTTGTGCTGTATTTAGACCCCTCTAACAAGAAATTTGTTTTGCATGCACACGTATAAAAATTGCGGTTTTTATCCAACGCAATCATAGGTTTGAACGTTGTTTTCAATTTAGACTTGTTTATATTTTTCCGTTTGGGCTTGTATTATATTAGCCTTCGGGTTTATATGATCCGTTCATCCTATTTTGACTTCTCAAAATTCAAGAGTCTATCCTTAATTGAGGTAAATTGTATGGCTTTCAAAATACCGTTTCGATTCTTAACATCATTGAAGAGACATTAATTGTCGAAATCCGGATATGGTGTACAAAAACCTTTGCACCTTTTGTTTGCGGTATATCATCTTTTCCGCAAGTTTATTGTGTTCTGTTTAGTATTGAATTTTTAATTAAAATCCATTTATTTCATCGGTGATCCGTTTATTTGGCAATCGCCAATGGCAGTCAGCAGGGTTTAAGAACATTTGTTGTTCGACCTGTTAGTCAAATGCGTTATGTTAAAATATACTTTTTCACTTTTTTGGTCTTTTGGAAAATGTTGTTTGTGCTGTATTTAGACCCCTGTAACAAGAAATTTGTTTTGCATGCACACGTATAAAAGTTGCGGTTTTTGTTCAACGCAATCATAGGTTTGAACGTTGTTTTCAATTTAGACTTGTATATTGTTAAAATAATTGACACTGAAGAAGGCTATTTGTTAAGCCGAAATATTTGTCAAAACGATTTATTAACAACATCTTCGTATAATACCATCTTATATTAGTATAGTTGTGCAAATCTCTAGACTTATATTATTTTTTTCCTTATCTGCACAGTATCGTCTATTCTAGACGATCCGGTACATAGTAAATTTGCTGGTTGGTCCTTTTTATAGACTTCTATATATATATACATTTCTAAATTGAAAACAACGTTCAATCCTATGATTGCGTTGGATAAAAACCGCAATTTTCATGAAGTACTATAACGTTATATATATATATATATTTTATATAATTTATTTATTGTGTACAATTATCGTTACTCGTAACGATCCAGCGCCCTCGTGGGAAAAATCGTTGACTATTATTCAGACGTTTTATATATATATATATAACGTTATAGTACTTCATGAGAACAATGAAAATATTTCGAGAAATATATATAATATCTGATCCCAAGAAGATCCATAGTCTATCTAGATTTTTTTTTAAAGTTTGTGACTATCTATAAGTAATTTTTTATTGTCATATTACTATCGTAAGTATTTTGAGGTATATTTTTTTATGTACGTGAAGAGGTTTAATATGAATGCTTAAATATATATATATCTACCAAGAAATTTGTTTTACATGCACACGTATAAATAAAGGCAACAGTAGTATACCGCTGTTCGAAACTCATAAATCGATAGAGATAAAAACAAATCCGGGTTACAAACTAAAACTGATGGAAACGCATCAAATATAAGAGAACAACGACACAACAAAACCACAACATTAAAATGTAACACACACAGAAACGAACTATAATATAACAATGGCCATTTTCCTGACTTGGTACAGGACATTTTTAAGAAAAAAAACATGTATAATACATTTGACTACACCTCTACACTAAGTTTTTATAACTATAACAATAATGCTTAATCTGTAATATTTCATGTAACCTATACCAACATTTGTTCATACAATTTAATACCTTAATTTGAATTTTTTGCGTAGTTTGAATTAAGCTGTTCATTAAACTGTTTGCAGCGTAGTAGAGGCGATCATGTGTATACGATGATTTATTTAGACTCATCTATTGATAATATTGTTCCGCTCTGGTCTTGTGAAACGTGGTTGATATAAACTCTTTAAATAATGTTCGATGATTTGTTTTAATTCCGATCAATAAAAAGGTAATAATCAATTTAAATAATGATAACTAGCTTTAAACGTGATAAAAATTGCATTTTGTTTCACTTATTCAAGTGATCTATAAATTTGTATGTTAATTTATAGTTTGATTGTTTCTCCCCTCGTAATAGGAATGTTTATTTCATTTCATGTAAAAATAGTTTGATGAACATTTTCTTTCTAGTTGGACAAAATTTCATTTTAAATATCTGTATTAACAATTAAAAAAAAATATGCCAAAAAAGTAGTAAAATTTCATTATTTGATGACTTTGAAACGTAGAGTGAAACGATTACTTGTGCTGCAAGTAATATATTTTGATATCAATGTATTATTTATCAATTTATTAAGCAAATACGAAATGTCTTGAAAAGTCTTAATACGTATTTTTGTTTGCATTCAAGTTTCGTTTGGAAAGATCTTTTTAAATAAAACAATATTCCATTCTGTCTTTTCTTTTCAAAATGATTTTTTATTTAAATAGTAATTTGCTTAAAAAACCAGATATATTACACTTTCTCATGATTTAAGAACGTCAAATTGAGATGTAATTGATATTTGGACGAGTCTTAAGGCTTTGTCGTGTGAGCTCGAGGAGTGAGAAGTAGATAGTTCACAACAAACAATGCTCTTCCACATCGTTCTTTATTCATTATTCAGCTTTGTTACCCTGTTTTACCTGACCTCTACTGTTTAAATAATAGACAAAACGAGCGAATACAATTATAATAATGCTATCTTTGACCTACCGAAAAAGACTTATTACCGGATTTGTACCAACATGAGCAACACGACGGGTGCCATATATTGAGCAGGATATGGTTACCTGTCTGGAGAACCTGAGATCAAACCCAGTTTTTGGCGGGGTTCGTGTTGCTTAGTCTTTTGTTTCTGTGTTGTGTTTTGTGTATAATGGTTTGTCTGTTTGTCTTTTTTCTGTAGCCTTGGCGTTTACAGTTTAAATTCGATTTACGAGTTTTAATGTCTCTGTGGTATCTTTCGCACCTCTTTTGCTTTTTTTGTTTACTGCTTGGATCTTCTTGAGTGGTACAATGTTCTTGTCGATATTGGACATGTATAACTGTATTCTTTATCCTGTTAATCCTTGCAGTTGGTTATCCGGGGTAGTGATCAAGTAAAAAACGATATAGTCAAACCTAAATTCAGAAGAAAACATTATGTTGTTGTTATTTTATTATGTATACTATGTCAGCTTCATCATTGTTTCTACATTCAAGCAAATAAGCAGTTATTTGGTTACAGAATACTGTATACATAATAGATATAAGAAGATGTGGTATAAGTGCCAATGAGACAACTTTCCATCCAAGTCACAATATTATAAAAGTAAGCCATTATATGTCAAAGTACGGTCTTCAACATGGAGCCTTGGCTCACACCGCACAGCAAACTATAAAGGGCCCAAAAAATTAGTAAAACCATTCAAACGGTAAAAACAACGGTCTAATCTATATAAATATATTTCATTTCGTTTGAAATTGGGTTTTTCCCGTTTGCTATTTGTAGTAATTATATATAGATGGGAACTAGTATAACAAGTTCTGATACTGGTTCTGCAACAGTACGTACTATCTATTAAGTCTGATGTTATGTGCATAAGGCACGAGGAAAGTTTGGCAGTTTCTACTGGTGCGGTGTAATGGTACTATTATAAAGTTTGGCATTTAAATGTATTAGTATCGAAGGTGCTCGCAGTTACGTCGAATCGAAGTTGGTCACATTGATATATATATACAGTTGCTGCTATGTTCATTGTACGTACAGGCGTTGGAGGTATTAGCCGAGGAAAAAAAAGATGCGAAAGAGGAATAATGTTATATTAAATTAAAATTAATGGAGTTAAGTATAATGATGACTTTATTTACAATTATGAAATTAAGTCTGGGGATCAAATTATTCACTTAATAGGGAAATAACGTGTGCCTTTGGAAAACTGTTTTACAGGCAAATGATTTTATTTTAAATACAATTGAATTTGGTTATATAAATCCATTCAATACGAACCGTGTTGTTTTCAATTACCTAATAACAAATCATCAGCTTTTAAGCGTGCAACTTTTGTTGATGAAATTCTTACTACTAATTGTATCAATGAAGTAGACTGTTCACCTCTTGTAGTAAATCCGATAGCTGTTCAAACTTCAGATAAAGAAAGACTTGTACTAGATTTGAGACATGTAAACAAATATGTAGAAAACAAAAGGTTAAATTTGAAGGTGTTACTGAAGCATTAACTTTTGCACATAATTCAGTATATGTATAATTTGATTGGAGCCACAGATGAGAATTGTGTTGACCAATGATTTTTTAGTTTTTTCGTGTAAATTTGAATATATGATTTTTTACTTTCACAGTTTTGCTTTTCGGTTTATCAGCAGTACGTATTTTTACTAAAACGATCAGAGTTTCAGTAAAATATTAAAGAGCTATAAGTATTCATATTGTGGTTTATTTAAATGACCGGTGGAGAACGGCAGAAAGTTCTGAAATTTGTGAAATTATGGATTTACAGGTTAAAAGTGATTTAGAAAAATACTGGTTTTATTGTAAATAACAGTAAGAGCAAATGGACACCGTTCAAATTATGGAATGACTAGGTTTTAATTGAAATTTAAAAGAAGGGACATTAGAAAAATCTGTGAAAAAATTTGAGATTTTATTATTAAACATCTGTTTTATTTGAACGTTATATATCTACTAATTGTAGATATTTAGCTAAAGTGGGTTGAAAAATAATTTCTATGTTAACAGCATTTTGCAGTATTTGTCAAATTATGTCGAGGCATTTACATATGACTATCTTGTAGAGTTTACTGGGATTCTTTTGTATATTTGAATGATAAAACTTAGGTTTTGGTATTTTTAATGTGACAAATGTAGTTTTAGGCATATTTTATATTTTCATAGAATGCCTGAAAGAATTATTTTTTTCCGATGCCAGCGAATATGCAGGTGCAGGTAATTAATGTAGCACATTTTATGTGAGATAAATCGGACAGAAACAAGAGTTTTACTTGGAGAAAATTAAAAGCGGTAAGCAAGTATTTGATAATAGGGTTATTTAATTAATTATATGCATTTGTGTAGAGCAAAAGGTACTTAAGTGGAAATCAGCTGTGTATTGTCCAATGATTGTGAATCGTTTTACATATGAATATAAAGGCTATATTAAAGATTTCCGTGATTAGAAAAATCCAAAATCATTTTTTATACAAGGATCGGACGAAAAGAGTATTTTGCTAAGGAACCAATTAACAGTAAGGTGTTGGTGTTGTTAGACATAATAGTTGATTTGTCTACTTAGATTCATATATCTATTTAGATACACTTACATGTGTATGTCACACAGCGTGAACAGTTTATTCGTGAACAATATAGTTGTTATGTGACATAATGTACAGTATTATGATGGACTATGTATGGAATATCATGAGCTATGTTGCACAGTGTAACATAAAGAATCACACAGAGTGATTAGAAGTTGATGTATGTAGATATGAGATATGTATATATATATGTATAATAAAATTGAGAATGGAAATGGGGAATGTGTCAAAGAGACAACAACCCGACCACAGAACAGACAACAGCAGAAGGCCACCAACAGGTCTTCAATGCAGCGAGAAATTCCCGCACCCGGAGGCGTCCTTCAGCTGGCCCCTAAACAAATATATATACTAGTTCAGTGATAATGAACGTCATACTAAACTCCAAATTGTACACAAGAAACTAAAATTAAAAATAATACAAGACTAACAAAGGCTAGAGGCTCCTGACTTGGGACAGGCGCAAAAATGCGGCGGGGTTAAACATGTTTATGAGATCTCAACCCTCCCCCTATACCTCTAGCCAATGTAGAAAAGTAAACGCATAACAATACGCACATTAAAATTCAGTTCAAGAGAAGTCCGAGTCTGATGTCAGAAGATGTAACCAAAGAAAATAAACAAAATGACAATAATACATAAATAACAACAGACTACTAGCAGTTAACTGACATGCCAGCTCCAGACTTCAATTAAACTGATTGAAAGATTATGTCTTCATCATATGAATATCAGGCACAATCCTTCCCGTTAGGGGTTTAGTATCATACCATCATAACATATATGAGAAGAACATAACCCGTGTCATGCCAACAACTGGTTTTTAAATAAATGTGTTTAGTGCAGATGCAAAGACCTTATAAGTGAATCAATATCAACGCCAAAATATGCAATCTTTAATGACCTGACAACAGTATCGTAACTATATCCCTTCTTAATAAGTCTATTTAAAGGTTTTGTTAGTTTCAGAGGTGAATACTGACATTTTTGTGCTTTATAAAGAATATTTCCATAAAAAATTGGATGTGAAATACCTGAACGTATAAGAAGTCTGCATGTTGAGCTATATTTACGAATGATGTCCTTATACCGATGATAAAATTTAGTAAATGTTTTGACTAGTTTGTGATATCGAAAACCCTGGTGTAATAATTTTTCAGTAATACATACATTTCTCTCGTTAAAATCTAAAACATTGTTACATACACGAGCGAATCGTACAAGTTGAGATATATAAACACCGTAAGATGGTGACAAGGGAACGTCACCATCTAAAAATGGATAATTAACGATAGGAAATGAAAAATCATCTCTTTTATCATATATTTTAGTATTAAGCTTTCCGTTAATGATATAGATATCAAGATCGAGGAAAGGGCAGTGGTCATTGTTAGTATTAGCTTTATTTAAAGTAAGTTCAACAGGATAAATTTCTTTAGTATACATACTGAAGTCGTCATTATTGAGAGCCAAAATATCATCCAAATATCTAAAAGTATTATTAAATTTGTGTATCAGATGTTGTTTCGATGGGTCTTTACTGATTTTTGTCATAAATTGTAACTCATAGCAATACAAAAAAAGGTCCGCAATAAGTGGTGCACAGTTAGTCCCCATTGGAATTCCGATAACCTGACGATATACGGAATCTCCAAAGCGAACAAAAATGTTATCTAGTAAAAATTCAAGGGCATATATAGTATCAAAGCATGTCCAATTGACATAGTTTTTTTGTTTATTGCTACTAAAAAATGACCTAAAAGAGTTTGAACATATATATTCACATTCTGACTTTTTAAATGCCCATTTAATTAGGTGTGTGAATTTTTTCTTAATGAGAATGTGAGGCAATGTGGTATATAGGGTAGAAAAATCAAAACTTTGAACAGATTCAAAATCACCAATATATGCATGCAATTTATCAAGTACTTCCAACGAGTTCTTGACACTCCAAAAGTAATTAATTCCACTATTTTCGAAGGCCTTATTTGAACAATTTATTATCAGGTTTTTGATTGTACCAAGTGTACTGGTAAGAAGAATAGACAATTTAGTAGTGGAACAATGGCTTGAAGACGAAATGAATCTATATTTGTAAGGTGTTTTGTGTAGCTTCGGAAGCCAATACATAGTTGGGACTTTCATTGTATTTGGTTCTGCTTGTAAAGCGGTAGCTAAAAGTTTATGTTTGTTACAGATGTCGTTTTCTGAAAATGGAGTCAGTTGGAATGTTGGTGAATTGGTGATTTCTTTTTTCAGAACCTCAATGTAAAATTTACGTCAAACAATAATAATATTATTAGCAGCTTTATCGGCCGGGACAAAAACAAATTCCTTGGCTAGTTCTTTTAGTTTATGTTTGATACGAGAAATAGGTTTATTGTGGTTATTGTTAAGAGTAAAATGTTCTTTAAAATGTTGAATACGTATATCAACTATGTTCATTACTGATTTAAAAAAAGAGTCCAAAGATTTTTTGTCAGCTTTTTCCCGTTTTATCCATTTCAAACAATAAGTATGGAGTGAGTCGTGGATGATATTACGACACTCATTCCAATTAATAATTGACGGGGAACGATATTTAGGTCCTTTACTGAGGAATGATTTTAACTCTCGGTCTTGAACGATGTTAAGATCTCCTGTTATAACATGGGAAATGGGTCCATAAATGTATTCGGAATTACTGCAATTACATGAAGTAGGTGTATTTTCACTGATATTAACATCTTTACACAATTGGCTATAATTAAACACAAATTTCCGGGTAGATTTCTTGTAAATATAACAAATAAGAGGGAGCTCAGTATTATCAAAATATCCCGGAATTTGTTCTTTAACAGAATGGTCGTTAAAAATACCGGCAATATTTACAAAATCAAAACCTTTATTGACATACTTTATTTTAATAAACTGTTTTTTATGATCTTCAGGGCGATCAATTTTGGGAAACAGTTTAGAATAACAATATGCCATTATAATTTGAACGATTTCATACTTAGGACTGCTATATGAAATTGTGTTGCAATCCTCTAAAATTTTATTTAACTTATTAACCGGTAATGAACAGAGCTTTGTTAACAGATAATGTCTGCCGTTGTTTTTTGAAATAGAAATTAGGTCCGAAATATTGGTATGATTGGTCCGAAATTTTCTTTGATTGCGATTTTTTCTACGACCATGAGAACGGTTTTTACGAACAGTTTTAGAAACTATATCCAAAATGTTAACAGAATCGATTCTTGATATATTACCAATTCCCATGATATTATCATTAAGACCGAGAGGGTAGACAGTCTGTAATTTTTTAATCCAATTTAATTCAATTATTTTCCGCGATCGTACAAACTTTGAATGAGATTCACCAGGCTGCTTATTTACTACTTCTAAAGGTTGAACTGCTAAATATTTAATAGGATGATTGTGCTTCTTAAGGTGTTGATAAATGATACTTTTGAATTTATTGGGTCTTTTAAAACGATACAGATGTTCTTGAGTGCGTTTAGATAAATATCGTCCAGTTTCACCTACGTACTGAATATCGCATCCCGGTTTGTTTCATGTGAGTAAATAAATTATACTGTTTGTTTTTCAAGTTATATCAGTTTCAAAATTTAAAGAAAATGTGCGACCATTAAACGTGGACCTTACCGTATTGTTGGTGGAAAGACGGGGACATGTAAGTCATTTTTTGGCATGACACTTATCGATAGAAGGGTAACCACGATTTTTATTGTTAAAAATGTTAGCGATGGTAGTATTTTTAGATAAGCGATTTTGAAGATTGAGACGTGTAGATACCCTTTGAACGAGTTTAGTATTTAATATTTTTCCATTTCTAAGCTTCATATTTGTTTTTTGTTTGTGAATTATATTAGAAAGGAGCAAAGACTGGCGTCCAGAATATGAACCAGCATACAATGAATTAAATTATGTAAAAATGATAAATCTGTTCGGCTAAAGATGTCAAACGCTATCCGTATTAATTACCCGAAAAAGAAAGGGTATATTAGGGTAGCGACTGACGTCTGACTAAATAGTAGAATGGGGCTGAATATTGAAATACTACTTTTTGATAAATATTCCTAAAGTAATGAACTAGAGAAGTTCTCGCTCGGACACACACTCCATAATCTAGTATATTATAAGAGCATAAACCTGAAGCACGGGGAGGATAGACTTTCATGAGCTATGTTGCACAATGCAACATAAAGAATTACACGGTATGATTAGAGGTATAATTTCTTACTTTCGTTAGTATAGAGAGAAATTATTGTATGTACGGTACTAGCGAATAGTTTTTAGTCACTAGATACATATATAAGACACGTGACTATTTTATAGCGGGAAATTTTTTCCCTGAGTCTATCACTTTCTAGCCTACCGCAGACAGAGCAACATTCAAGTTCCATTCATGTTATGAATATATTATGATGCATGCATTTATATCTTTTCAAAACTATACACGTCCGAGTATGTCTCGTGAGACGACTTGTCGCATTGGGTCGGACCCAGCCTGTTTCCAGTTGATCCCATTATTAGGTTTGTTTGGTTGTTCCTGGCCGGAGTGTCGTTCATGATCGAGTTATGCATTTATTCAGTTATTCAGTTAACATTCATGTCAATTATACAATAGTTCTTGTTCGTATAAGGTTTACATTATTCTAGTTAAGCTGTACTCAATAGTATATGTCATGGTTTCGTTTTTGGGAAAAATTGTGGTTATTGTTTTTTCATATGTTTAAAAAGATATTTAAGAGATATGTATGTAAATAATTAATAAATTCCGTTTGTCCACTATGCTTGCGGGGCTATCGGCAACACTATAGTGTATTCATTCATGCCTTCATACTAGAATAATAGATATGAGCGTATTGAGTATACATTGATGTATGTAGAAATGAGATATGTATATATATGTATAGACTTTCATGAGCTATGTTGCACAGTGTAAAATAAAGAATCACACAGTGTGATTAGAAGTTAATGTGTGTAGATACGAGATATGTATATATGTATAGGCTTTCATGAGCTATGTTGCACAGTGTAACATAAAGAATCACACAGTGTGATTAGAAGTTAATGTATATAGATATGAAATATGTATATATATCTATAGAAGTTTAATGTTTATCCAATTAAGATACATGTATATATGAAGATTTTGATTGTTTTTCTTCTATTTACAGACTCAATAGAAACAGTTTGAGAAATTGGCCAATGATTCAAGATTTACAAAAATTGTCTGTGCTTTACAATCAATTGTGGAAGCGTCTAGTTCAATATCTACCGTTAAAAAATATATGTTTTTGTTGAAAATTTCGTATTTGGTGTTCCGATTGTCAACATGAAAATGAGATTAGTCCTGTTAAGTAGTTAAAGATTTATCTGAAATTAGCTGGTTTAGAATCTGATTTAGAATGTGTTTGTTCTTTTGTCCTTTTTGAAGTCGCGAGGTGTTTACCAGCTAACAAAAAGACAGTACATCCTTATCGTACAAAAAGCTCGTGATATATTATTTACGGCATAGGAAGATATTGGTTGGGATAAATCTTAAGTTTGGATTGCATAGTCTTAGAAGCGGAAGTGCCACCTCAGCAGTTAATAACGGAGTTTCTGATAGATTATTGAAGGCACACGGTAGAAGATCACCAGATCAGTCTAAAGATGGTTATATGAAGGACAATTTATATCGTCAGTTGGTGATATCTTTTTATCTCGGCATCTAATTCCGAACTGTTTCATTTCCTTTGTTTCGATGTTACTGCGAGCAACTAATCCTATTTCTGTGTTTGTCTTGTTTATAGCCTATTGAATTCAGAGATGAAATACTTTAAATTCGGACGAGCAGGGCGAGGGAGAATCTAAATATATTTCATTTCGTTTGAAATTGGAGTTTTCCCGTTTGCTATTTGTAGAAATTATATATAGATGGGAACTAGTATAACAAGTTCTGATACTGGTTCTGCAACAGTACGTACTATTCATAAAGTCTGATGTTATGTGCATAAGGCACGAGGAAAGTTTTGGCAGTTTCTACTGGTGCGGTGTAATGGTACTATATAAAGTTTGGCATTTAAATGTATTAGTATCGAAGGTGCTCGCAGTTACGTCGAATCAAAGTTGGTCACATTGATATATATACAGTTGCTGCTATGTTTATTACATGTATTTATATGTTGTTTGAATGTTTGAAATCTGTACAATAAAGTAAAATAAAATATTGTATCGCAAGAGAAAATTTTATGTTACTGCGAGCAACTAATCCAATTTCTGTGTTTGTCTTCTTTATAGCCTATTGAACTTAGAGATGAAATACTTTAAATTCGGACTAGCAGGGCGAGGGAGAATTTAAAAAAACGAGAAACGAGAAACACTTATGAACTACATCAACAAACGACAACTACTGAATAAAAAAATGTCCATTATAAACATGACGATTAAAAAGTGTCATTTAGAATTATATGTTTTCTCTATATTCACATTTCGAAAAGGAGTAATTACAAAAATTAAACAATACATAATTTGAATAAATAAAAGCAATGTCAAAAGGCATTTTGTTTATTTTCTGATTGATTACTTTATCTAACTTTATACATACCTTTGCATTTCCCCCTCCATTTCAAATGTTTAGTGAGAGAATTGAGTTTCAAAACCTTCAAACCGATCTCTACAAACATGGCCAAACTCAATAGTTTCGATTGTATATCATTTGTCTACTTTCAGCAGCCCTTATTCTATTTTGAATAAACAAAAACATCATTATTTATGGTGGGGGGGGGGGGGGGGGGGGGGGGGGGGGGGCGAGAAATACCAGAGGGACAGTCAAACTTTAAAATATTACATACGATATACATTGTATAAAATTGAGAATGGAAATGGGGAATGTGTCAAAGAGACAACAACCCGACCAAAGAGTAGATAACAGCCGAAAGCCACCAATGGATCTTCAATGAAGCGAGAAAATCCCGCACCCGGAGGCGTGATTGTTTTAATGCTGTTTTTATTTTTCGTTTCGTCAAGTTTAATTTGTCTTCCTATGGTATCTTTCGCATTTGTACGGGCTTAAAAGTCTATTTACCAGTTCCGCAATGCAACCAATAAAAACAGATTCTTTTAAACAAGTTGTTTAGAAGGAACATGTATTTCCATTTACAATAAAGCTCCTGCGAAAGAATAGAATTCTTCTGCTCATATATGTTATGGGTGAAGTATTTAACGAAGTCTTTATTCTAGTCTACATTTCATCCTTTGCAAATTTGAATCTTTTAATATGAATAGTCATTCCGCCATCAAATGGTTAACACAACTATATATCACTAAAGGTAAACCTATCATGTTAAAGGTGGGCAGCAGCCCATCTCATACGGTTGCTAACAGTCTATAGCTTTCAAACGGACAAAACTTCAAAGTTCAAGAGATTTGATTGAATTAAGATCCCCAAATCTTTAAAAAAATATTATTTACTTTGTAATGAAACAAAAGCATATTTTTTGTAGTCGATCTTATCACAACAAAAGAACCTTCAACAAAGAAGATGACAACATGCCAACAGCTACGATTGTCTTCAATAGATTTCTCTTCTTATGTTCCCGAATGTACAATAACTGGTGAATATGAAAAACGACAGTGTGCAGGAAGAATTGGATCTAAAAAATGTTGGTGTGTTGATCCAAACGGAAGACAAATACTAGGATCACAAATGATGGAACCTTAAGTTCCAGATTGTGATGGAGGTAGGTGATCTCCCATTTGTTTTAAAATTTGGGTGTTTCACCATGTACACTTCTTATATGATTGGGTCATATAGTATGCATACATACATTACTAATTTAGAATGGAAACAACTCTGGGTGTACTTGCATACCACATTATTTTATGATCTATGGCAGAAAAGTATGTAAATAAAACCAACTTCATCGCAGAAAAAAACTTAAATTGTATCCACTGAAACAATTAACTACATAAAATGCACATATATCCACATAGTGAAAAACATACTACCATTAAACAATTTGTTGAATCAATAAGGGTTAAACCAACATTTTGACCAATATCATTGCAGATGTTTTTTAGTTTATATCTAGTATAAAAATAACTACATAAAATGCACATGTATACTTAATATGAAAGAACTACACTATCATTATAGTGTAGTATACATGCTGTTTAAATTGTTCTTTGCAGCCTGTAATTTCATTTTCATTTGATAAATTTCGACAAATTACGTAGTCTAACTTTTAGGTAGAATACCGGATCCTGTCCAGGTTTGCCGATTGATTCCTTTGCATTGTTTTGAAAGATATCACACTTTTTATGACAATGTTATATTTTTGCAAAATATCAACAAATAAATGTTCGTTAATTTATAAGCCATTACTAAGCTATTAATAAAGTGAATAGTAGACTTATTATATATTTTGAAGAGTTTTGTATTCTTTCAAGTTTTCCATCATGGAGTCTTAAATCAAATCCAAAACGTTTCGGTAAAAGTTTTGATTTGACTTGTTTAATGTCTGCCACGGTGAGTAAGGATAACAGCTCATCAAGAATAGATGGTAGCATTGACATGAATGTTTTAGACGGTGAACCTGTGAACGATATAAACCAATTAGAAAAGTTGCATTCATTTCAGCGCATGTATATGTAGGACTCTAAAAGTGCGATGGGGGCGCTAAAGTACGATGGTCACGCTAAAGTGCGATGGTCTGCGCTAAAGTGCGATGCCTCCATACGCTAAAGTCCGATGGTCCGCGAAAGTTTGGCCGTAACAAACGTAGTTGGATTATGAAGTTAACATTCGTTTATACAAACCAAAAATGTACATGCCGGAAGATAAATTTTAGAATATTTGATTAACAACCAAACAAACCAAATGTCCATGACTTAATTAATTTTTAAAACCTTACCGTGCTTTGTCGACTAAAGATAACGCGTTTTGTTTTTCGGATGCTGGAAGAAGGACTTGTATCCTGCAGTCGACCATTTTACTGTAAAGATACAAAATAGTATACGCATAAGTATCCTGTATCCTGATTCTATTGGAAGCGAACGGATACATTTAACATATTGTCAACATTGCAGTCCCAGTTAAAATATTGTCGATTTTATTAAAAAGTAACGCCAGTAACATAAAGGTATTTATTTAATGTTTTCAAGCGTAAATTACAAATTGTCGGCTTAAACATTAGTTTGTACATTGTAAAAAGGAGAAAGCTCGGCGAACATCGCCTTTCTCTCGCAATTAGATTAAGCTCTTATACAAATAAATGTTACATATTCCGACAATGAACGATTTTTGTATTTGTAGTTTACATTGACGACTGTAAGGGAGGGGTTCCCATTAGTGATAGACTGTGTGAACGGCAAGCTACACCAATTATCAAAATATTTGATACGCCCGAATTGTTAAAAAAATCATTGTGACACCTAAATTACCTTTTTAGCAATTTTAGCAATTATTACGTGGTCGGTCTTCTAAATTTATAAACAATCACTTAAGCCTACCGGAAAATTGTAAAGGCTATCACATATGTTATACCTTAGCGTACTAGCTTTTGCAAAAAAAACTCTTTTTTAACATCCATGTACTTAAACGTGTAAGGCCCTCGAACCTTACCTATGGGCCCATTGCACTTAAGCGTGATATACTATTGTACTTTAACAAACAAACAACCATCGCACTTTAGCGTGAGACACCATCGTACTTTAGCGTAGACCATAGCACTTTAGCGTGACCACCGAAATTTAGCGTACCATCGCACTTTAGAGTCCTACATATATACTAACCACTTCTGTTTACGATAACGATGGAGTCAATGTTCAGTATGGGTGTGGCCATGGTAACACAAGATATGCGCATGTATTGAATATGACTATTGCATCATATGAGTGTAAGTAATCAAAATAAAGAACATAGTATACACATATAGCAATAACTTAGTCTGTTGAAAATGTAGATTCAAATATTGTGTACTTTAAATTTCTAAATAATACGAAATTGTCAAATAGCACAAATATTAAAGTATCAGCTTTAGTTTTTCTAAAGCTTCGCTATAGGATAAAATTCATTGAATTTTCGATAACAAAACAAAATTAAAAGTTAACAAAATGACTGAAACGGCACACATTTACACATATTTACACGATGAAGTTTTTATTCTATGTGCTGAAGTTGTTTATCTTCCTAATAAGGTGTCATAGTATTCTTTTATTTGTCTTTGTACATTGTTACTTTTACAGTTTCGTCTTTTGTTGGCGATATCTATTTGACGTGGCTCGATACTTGTACATCCCGTCATTCAGTTATTGTGCTATGGTATTTTTTATATTCTTGTCTTTCGATATTTTCAAATGATTATATGCTTTTATGTTTATCTACACATATTTGCTTGTTTTGATCGTAATTAAGATTATAGCACCATGTTGACGTCTCCTCTTACCCCATTTTTGACATTTTTATCTATTGTGTCTAGAGCTGTTTGTTTTATTAACATATCGTTGTAAATATAACGGAATTTTATGCGACTGTCATGCAAGTAAGAGGTTTAGCTAGCCAGGTTTCTACATAAGAAAATGACAGTACAAAGTCAGAAATATGACAGTTGTTATGCATTTGTTTAATTTGTTTGAGCTTTTGATTTTGCGATTTGCTTTCTGTTTAGAATTTTCCTTGGAGTTCAGTATTTTTGTTATTTTACATTTTAGTAAATTAATATAGTTTTCGTTATGTTTGTATATATAAAGTTCAACTTTCATTTGCATCTCTTTCAGATACCGACAATGCCAGTAATTTCCACCAGTTAGTCAACAATGAAGAAGATCTGTTTTCAATTACATTAAGAAATTATACACAGATTCCACATTATTCAGTGGTTTATGGGGTAACGATTCCAAATTGTTTTTTTTCTGCAAACAGATTGCAATGTCTTAAAACCTTTTTTTTACCAAAAATGTATACAATGTTCATACTTTGCCAAAATGAAGTATATAGTATGATATTTTCAGTAATAGAATGATAATCGTAGGTCACCGAATCATTCTTTTAAGCTACACGTTATTGAAAAGTAACAGGTTTTATATGGATTATAACAAATGAAACCAAGTAAAAAATGTTCCACTCACGTAAAACTATGAGTAATGATTAAATAAAATACCAAAGATATGATCATTTGAATCAAAATAGTTAGTAGTAAATTGCATTCCTCTATCGAAATTGCATGGTACCTATTGTGTTCTGCTATTGAATAATCGAAGAAGGCTGAAAACTCCCGTACTACTCTAAATTACGTTGAAAATAACAAAATGTGTGGGTGGAAGTTAAAAGAGAAAATCCACTTAACGTCACAAACAACAAACAGAAGATACGTTTCTGAACACATTTCATGCGTCGATACAATTATTGGTAAGTAAAATTATCTAAAAAAGTGTGCATAAATTAAAACAGAAATTTTTGGAGATTCCCAATCAACAATCAATGCCTCTAGTAACAAATGACAAAAGACATCCACATACAAGTTTCACGAGAGAACACATGATTATACCACTGTTGAGACTAAACAGATGTTTCAAAAGAATTAGAATGCACTATTTGACGGTTGTAAAGCTGCTTATTTTTGCTGTTTGTTCATTCATATACATTTTGACATTTGGCCTAGTAGTAATACTTATCTATCAACGCATGACGTTTTAAATCAGAAAAAAAACATGTTATTTCTATTTTTCTAATTTGTCTATCATTTTTTCAAGACACGTGTAAGATTTCAGTCAATCCCTTCATTTTTGTTAATTTTTGAAAAAAGAAGACCAGATACGTAGGAGACATTAAATGAGTCGAACGGAAAACTGACAGCATTTTGCTGTGTAGTGCTAAGTCAGCTGAGATATGTTATACAATATCTGAATTTTTTCAGCAAGCAGACCATTCGAAACAAATAAAATCAACATCCGGTTCACCAAGTCAAGCTTACAGAATATATTTTCCAGTAACAGCCATCCAATCAAAGTGCCCTAAAGCGCTGAAAGTCACGTGTAATATAAGAGAAAGAAGAATAGTAAACAATCTTCGACCAGTTAATGTGGATTGTCAGCAGTACACATTAAAACACACTCAAGATATTTTTTGAACAATTTATAAACAAAAGAAAAAAATGCAACAACATAAGAACCAATTACAAATTCATATATCCAATCGATTTGCAAACAGTTGAATATTGGTACGTCAATTGTCCGACAAAATTTGATTGGCCGCTACATAATGCACAATCTATTAATCATAAACATGCAACAACAAGAACAATGAACTAGAGGCTCCAAGGAGCCTGTGTCGCTCACCTGATATTTTTATTTACAATTGATGTATGCAATAATGCAACTGTTATACTTTTCCTTTAGTTTCAGAGGTATAAGTAAAAAACTGCACTTTTCTCCTATGTTCTATTATTAGCCATGTCTGCCATGTTGGTTGGCAGGCAGGATCATCGGACACATTATTAAAATTTGACTTTAAAGGGCAATAACTCCTTATGGGGTCAATTGACCATTTTGGTCATATTGACTTATATGTAGATTTTACTATGCTGAACATTAAATAATGCAATTTGCTGTTTACAGTTTATCTCTATCTATAATAATAGTAAAGATAATAACCAAAAACTGCAAAATTTCCTTAAAATTACTATTTCAGGGGAAGCAACCTAACAACGGCTTGTCTGATTTGTCTGAAAATTTTAGGACAGATAGATCTTAACCAGGTATACATTTATACCCATTGTCAATTTTGCTTTAATGCTTTAGTTTCAGAGATATAAGCCAAAAACTGCATTTCACCCCTTTGTTCTATTTTTGGCCATGTCGGCCATGTTGATTGGAAGGCGGGGTCATTGGACACATTTTTAAAACAAGATACCCTAATAATGATTGTGACCAAGTTTAGTTAAATTTGTCTCAGTAGTTTCAGAGGCGAAGATTTCTGAAAGATTACAAAAATATTTACTATAAAGGACAATAACTCCTTGAGGGGTAAATTGACCATTTTGGTCAGGTTGACTTATTTGTAGATCTTACTTTGCTGAATATTATTGCTGTTTACAGTTTATCTCTATCTATAATAATATTCAATATAATAACAAAAACCTGCAAAATTTCCTTAAAATTACCAATTCTGGGGCAGCAACCCAACAACGAGCTGTCTGATTTGTCTGAAAATTGAAGGCAGGTAAATCTTAACCTAATAAACAATTTTACTCCATGTCAAATTTGCTCTAAATGCTTTGGTTTCAGAGATATAAGACAAAATCTACATTTTACCACCATGTTCTATTTTTAGCCATGGCGGCCATCTTGGTTGGTTACCGGGTCATCGGACACATTTTAAAAACTAGATACCTCAATGATGATTGTGGCCAAGTTTGGTTAAATTTTGGCCAGAAGTTTCAGAGGAGAAGATTTTTGTAAAAGTTAACGACGACGGACGACGACGGACGAAGGACGACGACGGACGATGACGGACGACGGACGACGGACGCAAAGTGATGGGAAAAGCTTACTTGGCCCTTTGGGCCAGGTTAGCTAAAAAATTAAAACCGCTTGAAATTGAGAACAAAAATGGTTAAGTTATACGTTAATCGTATGACAAACTTCAATTGGCAATGTTAGTTAAACCATGCACAATCTATGTACTAAAACATGCAACAACAGAAACAATGAAAAAAAATCTGATGAAATTGCAAAAAGTAAATTAATGTGGATTCATTATTATTCGTTGGATACCAATTTTCATTGGTTTCGTGGTAACAGGTGAACCACGAATTCAAATGTTCAACGAAGAACAAATTTTCAATAGGCTTTGTATGAAGAGACTGGCAAACCCACAAATTCAAATATTCACAAAAACTAAAGTTTTCTTCCAACCACAAAAATTGATACCCACGAAAATAAATGAATCCACAGTAACAAAAAAAAAAAGAAAAACGAACTCTGAGGAAAATTCAAAACGGAAAGTCCCTAATCAAATGGCAAAATAAAAGGTCAAAGACATCAAACGATTTGATAACAATTGCATATTCCTGACTAAGTACAAGCAGTATTACATGAAGAAAATCGTGCATTAAACCTGGTTTTATAGCTAGCTATCACTTGTATGCCAGTTACATAAAATTTCATTATATTGAAAACGATGTGTGAACAAAACAAACATAATAGGTAAAAATGTCAAAAATAGGGGAACAGCAGTCACCATTGTGTTATGATCTTAATCATTGAAAAACAAACAAATATGTTAACAAAGATACACAAAAAATATTTGTCAGGGATTTTCATCACGAGTTGGTTGACCGTTATGAAACATTCGTTTCACAGATGATATCGGATATGTTCCTAATGTCAAAACTACAATCCCGCCCCCTTTTCAAGAATGTGACCTACCGAATTAAACTATTTACCGGGTTTGTAATAACATGAGAAACACGACGCGTGCAACATGTGGAGCAGGTTCTGCTTACTCTTCCCGAGCACCTGATATCATCCCCAGTTTTTTGTGTGGTTCGTGTCGCTTTGTCTTTAGTTTTCTATGTTTTGTCTTGTTTAGCAATGACGTTGTCAGTTTATTTTCGATCTATGAGTTTAGAGGTCCTTCTGGTGTTTTTCGCCCCTCTTTCAATATACATTAGTTGTATACTTTTAAGTATATCTAGAATAAAAATTGTTATTTTCCATGAAATAGCGAAAATTACCTTACAATGACAATGTTCAGAATGAAGTGCATAGTAGACTTATACAATACTTGTGATGAATCTCGAAAAGAAAGACTGTACTCATATTATCTTACACTAGCAAAAGACAGCATTGGACTTTTCATTATCCATTGACAAATCCCGTTAATAAATGATTAGGAACTAACATTGTACATGTTTCAACTTCCTTTGGAAAAGTAAAGCTTAGTACTCTCTACAGGAGGTATGGTTTAGTCCTATCATTTCCGTAGTGAAAACTACAGATACACTGTTCTCAAACTTAGAAAAAATACAGTTAGTGTTGTTTTGCTTGATAGAGAGCGGTCTTCATTTCCATTACTGTAAATTCAGAAACTATTGCGTGCATTTATTATTGCGATTTTGTCATTTTAGACTCAAATGCGATTTTAATTTTTACGATTTTGAGAAAAATCCTGTTTAAGTCATAAAACAATATTTCAAAATGCGAGTTTAAATTATTACGTTTACAAATCTGTCGAATTTTTCGAAATAATAAATACCTCGCAATAATTTCTGAATTTACATGTATATTAATGTTGTATTTCTTTTACTGTATTTTTATCTTGCCCCCTTCCATGGTTTTACTGAGAGTTTTTATACCTTCTTGTATTTGCCTTTAATTAGGTCCGGAACACAGTTATCATCCTTCAATCGATTTCCATGAATAGAGTCCTTGATGTGGACATTGTTTAACATTTGTTCATACACCTTCTGAATTTATTTCCTAAAATTTTATGCATAATATAGTAATATGGAGGTGAAATTACATGTATAAACAGTTTATAACAATTTTTACGTGTAGGTAAAAAGTAAAATGATGTATCACAAATAGGTAGATTAGTGATCTTGTCCAGTTTGAAAAGGTCAAAAATAAGTATGTCTAGATCTGAAGTTGTCAGACTATATTATACACCCACTCTACATAAAAGTGTCCTCAATTTGAGTGACAGTTTATATACTTTTCTATAATTTAAATTCTCCCTCGCCCTGCTCGTCCGAATTTAAAACATTTCTTTACTAAAATCCTTGGTATAGTAAACAAAACAAAACTCCATATAATAGGTTTAGTTGCTCGCAGTAACTTTTCTCTTTTCTAGCAAGCAATGTTTAATAACATTATAAACCAACATATTATAACAACAATATTCAAAATACAAAGACAATTATCAAATACATTTAAATGGACTGAAATCAAACTTGATATTGTAATTATACATTATTATGTCACAATATAAAGGGGGACGAAAGATACCAGAGGGACAGTCAAACTCATAGATCGAAAACAAACTGACAACGTCATGGCCAAAAAAAAAAAAGACAAACAGACAAATAATAGTACAGATGACACAACATAGAAAACTAAAGACTAAGCAACACGAACCCCACCAAAAACTGGGGATGATCTCAGGTGCTCCGGAAGGGTAAGCAGATCCTGCTCCACATGTGGCACCCGTCGCGTTGCTTATGTTATTACAAATCCGGTAAATAGTCTAATTCGGTAAGTCACATTCGTGAAAAGGGAAGGGTATTGTAGTTACGACATAAGGAACATATCCGATATCATCTGTGAAACGGTTATTCCATAACGGTCAACCAACTCGTGATGGCGTCCATAAAATTTACGAAGGGATGACTTCAACTTCACCATTTGGAACTCTTGGTTTAATAGCTTCCTTGTGAGCAGCAATCCTCTATCAAGGAAATCATGATAGGAAACACAAGCCCGGGAATATCGTATCAATTGGGAGATATATACTCCGTATGCAGGCGCTGCTGGAATGTTGCTACATAGAAATGGAAAGTTCACAATTGGGAAGCTGAAATCATCTCTTTTGTCGTAAAGGTTTGTTTTCAACCGACCCTCATTGTCAATTTCTAGATGTAAGTCAAGATATGAGGCAGACTTAACTGTATCTGTAGTATCCTTTATCTCTAGTTCGATGGGATAGATTCGTTCAACATAGTCACCAAATTTTGTATTATTTAGTGAGAGAACATCATCTATATAGCGGAACGTAGAGTTAAAGGATATTGTTAACTTCTTATCTCTCTTCCTAAGAAGCTCCTGTATGACGTCAGTCTCATAATAATAAAGAAACAAGTCGGCAAGAAGAGGGCACAATTGGTTCCCATTGGAATTCCGACAGTCTGTTGAAAAACACGTCCTCCAAACGTACCAAATATGTTGTCAATCAAGAAATCAAGCATCTTGATAATGTCAGTTTCAGAGAATTGTTTGTTTGAATAAGAGTGATTCTTTACAAAGTAGGATTTATTTCTCCCCAAGACAAGATACTTTTATCTACGTTCGCCATTCTTTTTAATGAAACAAAGTAATACCAACTCTTTCAATTTGTCTTTTAGTTTGGAATGGGGAATACTTGTGTAAAGTGTAGAAAAGTCAAATGTTTTAATACTATTGCAAGATGAGAGAGTCTTAGATTGTATGTACTCTAAAAGATCTTTGGAATTTTTTAGTATCCACATCTGATTCACCCCACCTTTAGAATAGGCAGTTCACAATAACTTTGGAGCCCGGCTTTGATTGCTGATAAAATAGATGTTAATAATTTAGAAAGAGGTTTCGTGGAGCACTTGGAAGACCCAGCAATATACCGTTGTTTGTAAGGACACTTATGTAGTTTAGGTATCCAATACAGTGATGGAAGATCCAGTTCTTCGTCTTTGGTTGAAATTCCAAAGGAACATCGAACAGACCTATGATTATCTAGGATTTCCTCTTTGGTAAGTGTCGTGAGGGTATATGTTGAGTTTCCAAGTGAATTGTCAATACCTAATTCATTTATCAAGCAGTTTATGTAATGATATTTAAACACAAAAACGATTTTGTTTGGGGCTTTATCTGCGGGGACAACAACATATTTGTCATGGAGGTAGGACAAGTGTTTTGCAACATTTGGGTCTCTAAAAATTGATGTAGCGTGGGTATTGATATGCCCATTTAGTTTCTTAATTCGGATTTGTATCAACGACCCCACAGCCTTAATCCATTCGGAAAGAGTATCTACGTCTTCTTTCTCGCGTTTAGCCCATTGCCTGGCATAATCCTCGACTGAATCCATCAGTATTTTGAAGTTGTATTTCCAATTGATGGATTTAGGGTCACGATATTTCGAACCTTTGGATAACAAATTTCGCAGGGAAGTGTTATTGGCAATGTTGAGGTCTCCGGTAATAACGTGGCCAGCCGGTTTATACGTGAATTGGGAACTAGCACAGGTGCAATCAGGAGGTTTAGACTTGAAGTCGTCAATGTTGAGATCCTGCAAAACGTGTTTGTAATTGAAAATTTTAGTTGCAATTGGTTTGGTATAGGTATAAGAAATTATTGGTACAGACTGATCTTTAAAATAAGGAGGTATTTTCGACTGAGCTAATTTATGATGAAGGATATTGCCTAAGTTGACGCCATCGAGACCTTTGTTGGCAAAGGAAAGTTTAAGAAAAGATCTTTTCTCTTTTTCAAGAGGGACGAAAGATACCAGAGGGACAGTCAAACTCATAGATCGAAAACAAACTGACAACGCCATGGCCAAAAATAAAAAGACAAACAGACAAATAATAGTACAGATGACACAACATAGAAAACTTAAGACTAAGCATGACGAACCCCACCAAAAACTGGAGGGGTGATCTCAGGTGCTCCGGGAGGGTAAGCAGATTCTGCTCCACATGTTGCACCCGTCGTGTTGCTTATGTTATTACAAATCTGGTAAAAAGTCTAATTCGGTAGGTCACATTCGTTAAAGGGAAAGGATATTGTAGTTACGACATAAGGAACATATCCGATATCATCTGTGAAACGGTTATTCCATAACGGTCAACCAACTCGTGATGGCGTCTGTAAAATTTACAAAGGAATGATTTCAACTTCACCATTTGGAACTCTTGGTTTAATAGCTTCCTTGTGAGCAGCAATCCTCTACCAAGGAAATCATCGTTGGACTTGTGATATTTATGATGGTGTTTGTAGCCGTTGTTGGCAGCTGTATTGTTTATATCTTGTTCATGGAATGTAAACGATTATTTAAGTGATTAACAAAGTAACGCAGGTTTTGAGATTGAAATTTTGTTATCGTGGGACAATAACAATTAAACGCGTAAATGTATCTATTAAATAATGAATGGGAACTATTGCTTAATAGAGTTAAACTATTCTAATGAAAAAGATTTTGTTGAAGATTAAACCCTATTTCTGATATTTTTTTTAATCATTTCAAAATAGAATTTACTTATGCTATACATCGATAATTCATATGCAACAAGTGCAACATTCACACTCGGTCCATACATAAATGTTGACAAATTATTACAATAATTTTTAAGGTCATCATTTGTTCATTGTAAAAAGTAGGAAAATTATTAAATTCTTTCTTATATACAAAGATTTGGTGCGAAAATTTGGCTTCACCTTTAAAAAATTTGTTTCAGTCGAAATATCACATCCTAAAATTTTATAGTGATGTTGTTTATTTACTGAGCTCGGAATTTCATCTTATTATAGATAAGTAATTCGATCTTTCAATATTGTTTAATTGACGCAAATATTGATTTTGTTATCAGTAAAACATTTTCATGCTAAATAATGGTGTTATACTCATTTACACTTTAACGGTTCTAAAAGCTGTCGATACTTTTATTTTGGCATTGCACAATGGAATGTTGTTTCTGACTGTTAATGACGTCTTTAAACTTAATCCATTGGATGTTTGATGTGTACTGGTTTCTTTTAAGTCTTAGATAAATGCTTTTGTTAGTTGCCGTTGACTTTAAACGAACTGTTAGCAATTGCGAGTACTCGTAGATCTTTAATTAGTGTACTTTTTGTTGGTAGGGATGAGTGATTGATACATACCAGGCGATGTCCGATCTGTGTTTTTATAGCCTACTATATGGTATGGGATTTTCTCATTGTTGAAGGCCATACGGTTGCCTATAATTGCTTTCATCCACTTTATCTGAACTTTGGTAGATAGTTGGTCATAAGCAGTCATACCTAATTTCTATATTCTCATCTGAAACAACATGACCGATCCTACCAAACTATCCTTTTCTTACGTAAAAGAGAATTACCAGAGGGTCATTCAATCTCATAAGTCGAAAATAAACTGGCAACGCCATGGCTAAAGAAGAAAAATGACCAATAGACAAACAATGGTACACAAAACACCACACAGAAAACTAAAGACTGAGCAACACGAATCCCACCAAAAACTGGGGGTGATCTCAGGTGCTTAAGAAGGGTAAGCAGATACTGCTCCACATGTGGCACCATTCGTAATGCTTATGCTAGTACAAACCAGTAATAAGTGTTATTCGGTAGGTCACATTAGAAAAAAGGGTTCGGGATTGTAGTTACGACATTAGAACATATCCGTTATCATCTGTGAATTGGATATTCCATAACGATCAACCAACTCGGTCAAAGTCGTCAGTATTTCTCAAAATAGTTCATTAGTTCTCCTTTCAATCTTCTGTATTCGAGCTTTAATGATGAGTCTTGTGTAGGCGAAACTCAAATCTGACATGTTAAATAATGACCTGCTATCATTTATGATTTTAGTTTACAATAAATATCTTTTCCGTAATACTCGAGGTCGACATTTGTGAAAATGTTTACATCTCATACAAAGACCTGACCAATATCAATAATCTCATTATATTATCGTAAAGATCAGTCGAAACGAAGATTTGATAAAATATAACCAAATCTTATGTCGTTTTAATTACTACATGATTACATTCTTCTGAAGGCTGTTTAAAGTCCTAAAAGAAAAAATTTAAAAAAAGGAGATGTTTGTTTCCCAATAATTTTTTAAATTAAATCATTTTAAATAAAATTCATTGAAGGCGACAGTAGCTTTGATACAACACTTTTTTATCAAGGTGTATTTCTATTGCATGCAGACCTCTGACTACTTGTACGGTTATATTTTTTTGTAAATTTGTTGGTTATTAAGCTTTTTTTTAATTGATTTTGGATTTTCAAATAATAAACCTCGAGCATCGTTTGAAGAAACATAAAATGAAAAAAAAAGAATAATAACAGAGAGACCAAACTCCAAGGAAAATTCATAAATTCATAATGGAAAGTCTTTTAGAAAATGCCTAAATCAGTAGCTCAAACAAACCAAAAACGAAAAATAAAACATGGCATATAACAAGAATATAAAATGGTTATAGCACAATAACACAACGGCGGGTTGTATAAATACCAAGCCATGCCAAAAATGAAATAAACAGTAAAGGTTGGATGTGAAAGGACAAAAAAGAGAACACTAGAGCACGTAATGCAAATGACAAATAACGTTAGTACAAAATGTACATACAATCTATACTTCAAGACCATCATGTATTATTTGTGAAGTTGATATGAGATATTTGTTAACATGATTTTGATATTTAAATGATCATCTTGGATGAAAATAATGTTAATGTTATAAACGTGCCGATGCTAAAATCTCAAAATCGGTACGGAAGTTACAAATCAAATCAACAAACAGAAACTGAGTATACGGTTTTTTAATACTTCGAAATCTAAGTCTAAGTTTCAAAGACTTTACAATTATTGCTGTTAATTGCTACATTCTGATGGCATAAATTTCTCATAATTATTTTTTACTTTATGTCTTCTCTCTTAATCATTCTAATTGCACTATCAATTTTTTCTCTCTGATTTATGATTCACTATTTTGAACAAGTGTTTTTTCAAAGCTTTATTTGAAACAAACGTTTTTATTTACAAACAAAAAATTCCGCCAATAAATCATTTTGTGTGATGTCTTTTTCAACTAACTTTGTGGTGCTTTATTAAAAGAAAATAACAATGGGAAAGAACACCAGTTAATTTTTATTCTTTAACGACCTAAACAAAAATATTTAACGCAGTTATAGACTTGCCTGACCAAGCGTAAGAACGATCACAATAACTGCATAATTATCACAGTCACTCACGAGTGTATTCACTTGCTCATTCGTCCAACATTCAAGTACAGCATAATTTTAGATGAATCAATAAAAACACCTTATAATTTTTTTACGTCCGAACCGTTTTTTTCTGGATCTTCCTTCATCATGAACACTCAAGCCGAATATCTGAAATCTAGGATGCATTGGAACCGAAACAGTTGAAGAGCTATATTACAAGAAAAAAAAGGACATACAAATAGCCAAATCCATGGTCAACTGTGTCTTAGTTAAAACCTTAGTTTCTAATCATTCCAAAATTTACTAACGGACATGTTAATGAATTTCTAATAAATATTCTTATGGACAGAATTTTTAAAAGTGTTATTGAGTATATGACTTGACTTGAATTTTTAAAAACATTGTTGGAAGTTTGTTGTTTTTCACCGATTGCGCTGGAGATCTCCGAAGAAATATATTTTTCGAATCGATCCTATTTGTATAAACAATTAGGTAATACGATCACTGAAATATACTCAATTTATTTTGTTCAGTGTATTATCAGGTATTTATATAAATAATGTATGTTTACTGCAGCATCAAATAAATGACATAAACACATATTGATTGAGGTTAGCATATCATTTTTCTTTACCTAAAAAAAAGTGTCAATACAACATATTTTGATAAAAGTTGCCCTCAAATCCAACGAATACCATGAAAATTTGTCTGAATACATCTTGTCGCATTTGTGTTTATCGTGAAGATCCTGGTAAATTTGGTATAAAATGTACATGTATGTTATATTTATCATAATATACGGATGAATTTCACAAAACTCTGATTCAGCTCTAAATAGACTGTCAATTACATAAAGAAATATCAAACAGGCAGTATCAATGACAGTCAAGTTTTGAGAAGAAAATAAAAAACCATGTAAATGCGGTCATTTTATAGATACCAATTAAAGAAATATATTCATGTCATTTTGAGGATTCTAATGAATGTACGAAAAAATCCCTTAGTGTTGTCTTAATTTCAGTCTTTTTTTTTCATTTAATATGAACAACTTTGCACTTCAATATTTCGTCTTGAATTAATTCTATTTGCCTGAAATGTTTTTTCAAGATTATTTTTCAATAAGCAATTAGTAGAATCATTCCAATTTTGAAAATATAGTATTTAAATCGGAAAGGACTTTAATTGAAAATTGGTGAGGCAATGAAGGGAAGAATTTCTATTTTTGAACTATTTGAATTGTCGCACATTGTCTATGTTATCAATTTAAAAAAAAACTTTTTAAAACTAAAATGTAATCAATTAATTGACACATGTAATATGAAAGAATCGGTTGTTTAATGTGATCAGTCTATTTTTCTCTAACTGTTGCTGAGGGAAATGTAAATGTTAGTTTCGGAAACGATTTTCTCTGACTGGTTGAGCACTTAAGTGTTAAGTCTAAAAACAAGAACAAGACAGTTTAGAAAAAAAAAAAATACAACACGAAATATTTAATGATAAATTGAAGATAGAAAGAGGTTAAGGTTATAAACTAGAATTAGGATAATAAGAATAGAATTTATTGTCTGTGCTGTAGTATATATGATAAGTAAAATGAACTGTAATTGTTCAATGACGACATACTTTAGATAAAGTAATATTTGCACGAAACTAAAATTTACAACTTCCTCAGAAAAAAGTTGGAATTGACAGTTCTTTGAGTTCCATCTTCGATCATATAAATCAATTCATATTCATGTATTTTCGGGGTTTAGCTTAAGCATATTAGGTTTATGCATTCCTGAAGAATCGAAATTCAAAATGCACTAAACGACAAATAACGATATACCGTGTTATTTCTATGTTGCATGGTCAATGTCTAACTATAATTGCACTTGATTGGACGACTTGAGTGTGTTCTTGATTTCGGTGTTCTTGATTTCGCTGTTATAGTCTTCTTTTTTTTCTCTTTAACGTTTTTTTTTGCTGTGAAGAACTATACTTAGTGTCACAACACATTTTTTACATGACCAGGTAAATCATCACGACGATAAAAGGCAATAGTATACAGCTGTTCAATAGTTCTAAATCGATTAAGTGAAAACAAATCCGGGTCAAAAAAGTGCTAAACAAATCTTCGTAAGGAAGTGTCCAAAGTTGCAAGACAGTGAAATATATTGAGATCCCTATTGAATATTTGGTCTTTTATACGCCAAGACCACAACAGACAAAGATTTTGATCAGAAGCGTAGTTTAAATGTTTACTGTAAACAGTGGCCATGACCTTAACCAAACTAACATATGATAATAATCCAATAAACAAAACCTGAACTGGCACGTTTGTACTGCTTAATGACCTAATCGTGATACAATACATATGGTGTAAATTCCAGACGTTTCAGCTTATCGGAAACGAAATCAACACGACTTAAAATTGAGAATGGAAATGGGTAATGTGTCAAAGAGACAACAACCCGACCATAGAGCAGACAACAGCCGAAGGCCACCAATAGGTCTTAATGCAGCGAGAAACTCCCGCACCCGGAGGCGTCCTTCAGCTGGCCCCTAAACAAATATGTGTACTAGTTCAGTGATAATGGACGTCATACTAAACTCCAAATTATACACAAGAAACTAAAATTAAAAACGATACTAGACTAACAAAGGCCAGAGGCTTCTGGCTTGGGACAGGCGCAAAAATGCGGCGGGGTTAAACATGTTTTTTGAGATCTCAACCCTCTCCCTATACCTCTAGCCAATGTAGGAAAAACAAACGCACAACAGTACGCACAGTAAAACACAGTTTAAGAGAAATCCGAGTCCGATGTCAGAATAGGAAACAAAAGAAAATAACAATAATACATAAATAACAACAGACTACTAGCAGTTACTGACATGCCAGCTCCAGACCTCAATAAAACTGATTGAAAGATTATGTTTTCATCATATGAATATCAGGCACAATCCCTCCTGTTAGGGGTTTAGTATTATACCATAATAAAATATACGAGCAGAACATAACCCGTGTCATGCCAACAACTGGTTTTAGAATAAATATGTCTAATTTCGATGCAAAGACCCTATAATTAAACTTCTTAACTTGTGATAACGCTTACAAGACTACGTTTCGACATTTATTTGCTTCTTCGAAAAAACATTTCTGTATAAATTTACATATGACATACTAAAATGCTCAATAGTCTTATCTTGTAGGGTGAATATTTTTTTTCGTAAGAAACATCAAAATGAAACAAGTATCTAGCAAAAGTCTAACCGACTGATTTGTCTTTGCCATTGAAAGAATTTCTTTTGGCCTCCTTCAATGTATTCATCGGAAATATACAGTTATCGAAATTACTAACTTTATATCAGTTTTAAAGAACTAAATAATTTAACAAAAAATTGTCTATGTAAATACATATACTAAGTCAGCAATATGACATTTGTTTGTCCTTTTTCTCGTTGATTTTGTTTGTCAGTTTTTATAGTTAGATTTCCCTTTTTTGAATTTGCCTTTTAAGTTCAGTATTTTAGTTATACTTTTTTAAAAATTACTATGTGTGTGGCTCGAACTGTATGTCTCTTGTCTTATCTTAAAATGAAAGTTAAAATGAAGAAGAGAAAAACACAGCACTAATTTGATGCATCCGAAAAATATTTAAGGACCAACCTGCACATTAAAACTTTAAAGCCGAAGATGATTACATTATGAGAAGCTTTTTGACAAAAAAATCATTCTTGGTGTTTTTTGCAGTGATAAGAGAAATTTTGTGCCATATTGAAGGTATCATTGTGAATTCGAAGAAAATAAACAAAAGCGCTATTGTTTTTGTGTACTCGTTTTGTTTTTTTTTAAGGAGGAAGGGGAAGGGTCATGCATTTATGTAATATATCTAATCGTTTATATTAAGTATCTATTTGATGAATATTACATGTTCTTGAGGATTTTCAAATTTATTCTCAAATAAAAAGGTAATGTTAAATGACAACTTTACACTAAATCCATTGGATGTAGGATGTTTACCGAATGATAAGTAATTCTTAGAAACATGGATTTTTTTATAAGTTGTTATTTGCTTTGAGCTAGCTGTCAGTAACTGCGAGTACACTCAGATCTGTTCTTAGTGTATTTTTTTGTCAGGATACACAAGTACCCGTCGACGTCCACTCTGTTTTTTTGCTAGATGTATTTCTATTTTTATCCATTTGATGAGTTAAGCGTTTTTGAACTGATTTTCATAGTTTGGCCTTATGTTGTACTGTTACAACACTGTCCTAGGTTAGGGGATTGTTGGCTAATTCAAACAAATTTCACAACGCCACATTCTGTATGTGACTGTCCCACGTCAGGAGTCTGTAATTCAGTGGTTGTTTTTTGTTGCTGTGTTACAAATGTGTTTTCGTTCACTATTTTGTACATTAATTAGGCTGTTCAGGTCAGGCGATATCTACCGGATGAAACGTACACCTTACGTTTCCTTTATAATGAATTAGTTCAGTCGAAAATACCTCCTTATTTTAAAGATCAGTCTGTACCAATAATTTCTTATACCTATACCAAACCAATTGCAACTAAAATTTTCAATTACAAACACGTTTTGCAGGATCTCAATATTGACGACTTCAAGTCTAAACCTCCTGATTGCACCTGTGCTAGTTCCCAATTCACATATAGTCCGACTGGCCACGTTATTACCAGAGACCTCAACATTGCCAATAACACTTCCCTGCGAAATGTGTTATCCAAAGGTACGAAATATCGTGAGTCTAAATCCATTAATTGGAAATACAACTTCAAAATACTGATGGATTTGGTCGAGGATTATGCCAGGCATGGGGCTAAACGCAAGAAAAAGACGTAGACACTCTTTCCGAATGGATTAAGGCTGTGAGGTCGTTGATACAAATCTGAATTAAGAAACTAAATGGGTCTATCAATACCCATGCTACGTCAATCTTTAAAGACCCAAATGTTGCAAAACACTTGTCCTACCTTAATGACAAATATGTTGTTGTCCCCGCAGATAAAGCCCCAGACAACATGGTTTTTGTGTGTAAATCTCGTTACATAAACTGCTTGATAAATGAATTAGGTATTGACAATTCACTTGGAAACTCAACATATACCCTCACGACAGTTACCAAAAGGTAAATCTTGTATAATCATAGGTTTGTTCTATGTTCCTTTGGAATTTCAACCAAAGATGAAGAACTGGATCTTCCATGACTGTATTGGATACGTAAACTACATACGTGTCCTTACAAACAACAGTATATTGATGGGTCTTCAAAGTGACCAACGAAACCTCTTTCTAATTTATTAACATCTATTTTATCAGCAATCAAAGCCGGGCTTCAAAGTTTTTGTGAAACTGTCTATTCTAGAGTTGGCGTGAATCAGATGTGGATACTTAAAAATTCCAAAGATCTTTTAGAGTACATACAATCTAAGACTCTCTCATCTTGCAATAGTATTAAAACATTTGACTTTTCTACACTTTACACAAGTATTCCCCATTCCAAACTAAAAGACAAATTGAAAGAGTTGGTATTGCTTTGTTTTATAAAAAAGAATGGCGAACGTAGATACAAGTATCTTGTCTTGGGGAGAAATAAATCCTACTTTGTAAAGAATCACTTTGATTCAAACAAAATAATCTCTGAAACTGACATTATCAAGAAGCTTGATTTCTTGATTGACAACATATTTGGTACGTTTGGAGGACGATTTTTTCAACAGACTGTCGTCACTCCAATTGGAACTAATTGAGCCCCTCTTCTTGCCGACTTGTTTCGTTATTATTATGAGACTGACTTCATACAGGAACTTTTTAGGAAGAAAGATAAGAAGTTAGCAATATCCTTTAACTTTACTTTCCGCTATATAAATGATGCTTTCTCACTAAATAATTCAAAATTGGTGACTATGTTGAACGCATCTATCCCATCGAACTAGAGTTAAAAGATACAACAGATACAGTAAAGTCTGCCTCATATCTTGACTTACATCTAGAAATTGACAATTAGGGTCAGTTGAAAACAAAACTTTACGACAAAAAAGATGATTTCAGCTTCCCAATTGTGAACTTTCCATTTATATGTAGCAACATTTCAGCAGCGCCTGCATACGGAGTATTTATCTCCCAATTGATACGATATTCCCGGCCTTGTATTTCCTATCATAATTTCCTTGATAGAGGGTTGCTGCTCACAAGGAAGCTATTAAACCAAGAGTTCTAAATGGTAAAGTTGAAATCATCCCTTCGCAAATTTTATGGACGCCATCACGAGTTGGTTGATCGTTATGGAATAACCGTTTCACAGATGATATCGGATATGTTCCTTATGTCGTAATTACAATCCACTTCCTTTTCACCACGAATGTGACCTACCGAATTAGACTATTTACTGGATTTGTAATAACATGAGCAACACGACGGGTGCCACATGTGGAGCAGGATCTGCTTACCCTCCCGGAGCACCTGAGAGCTCTCCCAGTTTTTAGTGGGGTTCGTCATGCTTACTCCTTAGTTTTCTATGTTGTGTATTGTGTACTTTTATTTGTCTGTTTGTCTTTTTATTTTTTAGCCATGGCATTGTCAGTTTATTTTCGATCTATGAGTTTGACTGTCCCTTAGGTATCTTTCACCCCTCTTTGACAATCATTTTCACACCAAACATAGTTTGACATATATCTTATGTTTACTGTTTACTCTATTTTTGGCCTGGCTTGGTATTCATATTACCCGCCGTTGTGTTATTGTGTTATTGTGCTATGGTCTATACTGTATTCTTGTCTTTCGTTTTTGACTATGTACTTTGTAAACGGAGTGTTTATATGCCATGTTTTATTTTTCGTTTTGAAATAATAGTTTGTTTACTAGCGAAAAACAGATATTGACTGCTGTATCCCAAGTATGTACATTTTCACCTATTATAGCTGTTTGTTTTGCTGACATATTTTTGTCAATATAGTCATTCATGTGAGAGGTTTAATCGACCATTTTCTACACAAGGAAATGACTGTATCAAGTCAGGAATATGACAGTTGTTTTCCATTCGTTTGATGTGTTTTAGCTTCTAATTTAGCAATTTTTTAAAAGACTTTCCATTATGAATTTTGCGAACTACAAAATTCAACACTGACTGTGGTTGTCCTTTTTAAAATTTACACACTTGTTTTTCGTTCATTACTTTGAACATTAATGTTGCCGTTAGTTTTCTCGTTTGAATTTTTTTACATTTATCATTTCGGTGCTTTTTATAGCTACCTATACGTTATGGGCTTTGGTTATTGATGAAGGCCGTAGGGTTACCTATAGTTGTTAATTTCTGTGTCATTTTGGTTTCTTATAGAGAATTGTCTCATTGGCAAACATACCCCCACCTTTTTTTATGGATAACCTCAGGATTTATTTTCATCAGCAGAACATAAAACGTAAATTGTGCAGATTATGACGCTTTATGCAAAAAAGTATGAAACTCGCGAAGTGTGTATGATATATTGTTCAATCATTTTATTCTTGTGATGATACAATTAAAACAACATGCTAAACGAAATGTAGATCCACCAGCGTTGATTAGGAATAAACCAGCACAGAACATTCTTTCAGATGATAAACTAGCTTATCATAGATAAGTATCTGGTTGAAAAATAGAACAAATGAAAATAACATTAACTAATGAATCATTACAATTAGTTCAACGTAAGATGAAACATACCAGTCTGACATGTACAGCGTACTATCATTGGATACAATAAATATTTCACCTACAGCATATAGTATCTGATAAATGGACATTGTCATGTACCTTTACCAAGGATGACTGATCCATAACATGAAGTCGTAATCAAGTGACCTATATGAAGGACATATAGAAATTGCAAGGATTTTAAAATCGTAATATAGATTTCCTTTTACTCATTTTAATTGACAAATTCACACGCCAAAACAACTTTTTCAAGTTTTTAAAGCAGTCACTGAGCCAAAAAAAAGAGATAAAATGATATTGAACCTATATCGGATGGAAACTTTGAAGAGTTTCACATGAAATATTACGCTTTATAAATATAGTTGAGGCAACCGCTGCTGGATTGTATTTCTTACATTCTAAAGTTTTCTGTCGAATTGTTGAAAATTTAATTCCCTATCAAACATATCTGTAAAGTTATGACATTAAAATTCAATGTGACAACTACATCTGGTCAGCATAGTAATGAACTAATCAAAGCATTGCTGTTATAGCAACCACAGAATCTCTAGTCACCAAACTGATATAGAAAGTCATCAGAAGTCACTGGTTATCACACTGTTGTCATAACAACCAAATACATCCTCACATGACTATCCTTGCAAATGTCTTTCTGATTAGATTTCTGATGTTATGTTGACACCCTCAATATGAAAATTCCTGCAAATAACCTTGCAAACAAGAAACAACAATTAACAAACTATTGAAAACTGATGTAATGAGCATCTTCAGGGTAGTAGATCAACTTCAAGTTTCATCCTGGCACTTATTGCTATGGTAATAGTAGTTAGATCAAAGAAAGTGAGGAACTGATTTTTATAAACAATAAACAATACATTGCCCTGGCACTAACACATTGTACAGACTGGACACATCCAATGGTCACAAAATGAACAGTTAAAATAAACAATACATCATCTCGACTTTATTCAAATTCATGTGATCATTTCACACATGTACAATATTAAAACATACACAAGATAAAATAGGGATTGGAATTAGGGAATGTGTCAAAGAGACAGCAACACGAACAATGAGTAACAAAACAGCAAAAGTCCACCACTGGCTCTTCAACAGCGAAAAAAATCCCGCACCCGAAGACGAACTAGATCAGTGAAAATGGACATCATAAACTCTTAAACATATAAATGAACTAAAATAAAAACTAACCATACAGCACTAAAAAAGGCCAGAGGCTGCTGACTTGGAACAGGCGCAAAATGTGGTGGTGTTAATAGATATATGAAGATGTGGTATCAGTGCCAATGAGACAACTCTCCATCCAAGTCATAATTCATAAACGTAAACCATTATAAATCAAGGTATGGTCTTCAACACGGAGTATTGTCTCACACCGAACAAGCTATAAAGGGCCCCAGACAATTACTAGTGTAAAACCATTCAAACGGGAAACCTAACGATCTTATATATATATAAAAAAACGAGAAACAAGAAAAACTTATGAACCACATCAACAAACGACAACTACTGAACATAAGATTCCTGAATTAGGACAGATGCAAACAATTGCAGCGGGTTTAAACGTTTTAATGGTACCAAACCTTCACCGTTACAATAGTGTAAAATCACAACATAGAAAGACACACTATAAAATATCATTTGAAATGGCTTAACTCAATCAAAAAACTTAGTAACACAAATGAATATACACTGAACGAATAAATGTGATCTATGATACAATGTAAATACAAAGTTAGTAAAAATAAGGTATGAATAATTAAAGTAAAAGTATTATACCGCTGTGAAATGCCAAACAATTTCAGAAAAACATCAACTTTGAATTTTGTTTTAAATATAACATGTATAAGTCATTAAACATAGGAAAGAACAAAAATCAGTTTTTAGTATATACACTGTTACAATTGGATATATTTCTGACAATAACAAATAATTATTATATTTCATAAGACAAAATCTTCAGGTAACAATCGACGATTCTAATGTTAAAAAATATATGACAATGTTTCTAAGTTAAAAAATCCTAGCGCATCACTAAAACAAATTAACTTGCACAATTTTACAATAATTTCTTTAAAAACTATTCATTGTTTCTATTAACATGCATTGCATAATGTATCAAAGCATGGCCTGACATATTAATGTTTGATCACTTAAATGCAATATACAACAGTCAACGGTCGTTTATAGAAATAAAGACTCTATTTACTAGGAAAGAGCGTAAACACAGATTTATGAAAACGTTATGAAAAGTTTCACCTGCAAAAGACGAAACCTGGTGGCTCATTGAATTTTAAAATAAATTTAATGGAATATAAAAATTACAAATCTGATCCCAGAAATAAATGTATATGAGAATGTAAAGGGGTACATACAGAACCAATTTTACTATAGTTGATTTTGTAATATTGTGAATTAATAGATACTAAAAAAGTCTTTATACATTGCAATAAATCAATCTCGTTTCTATATTTATTTGAATTTTTGAATATGCATAGAGTACACAGATATAATTTGGATACAGATACATGTACCATTACTGTTTTGTGATTTGCACTCTTTCCATAACATAATGGCGTTTTTATCGAGCAGTATCATATTCAAAATTTACACACTTTAGTTTCATTCTCTGTTAAAATTTAATCAAACATAAATATATTGACAACATTGATAGCATCATAATATTTTTTGTCATATTTCGCTTTTGTACATTATAAATAACATTAATAACATTTCTTTTCCATACTTTGTTAAGTTATTATACATTCAAGTAATGTACAAATAAAAACTGGGACATTAATTTGTTTCAAACTTCATATTTATAATTAATTCAATTTAACTTATACTCAAGGAATATTTAATACACTTGACATGCTGAAGTAAAGTCAAAAGACGTTAACATATAGAAAACTTTATTGACAATCACTGTAAAGAGCATTTTATGAAAAAAAAGCATTTACAGAGTCAAATATAGTTCTATCGATCCATTTTAACATGTTAAGGGCTAATCTACCATTTCCCATTTTATATATTGCTATATTTTGGAACTGCAATGCACTTGTGTCTTTTATATAGTTCGAATTTGCAAGGTTAAATTTTGTCTACGCGTGACAAAAACATAGAAATTTGGTGTTTGAAAATAAAAAATGTTCTGCTAATTTTTTATAATCCTGTCGATTGTGGCAAGATATAATGCTTTAATCATTAAACATAGCTTTATCTTAAATGACGTTACACTCTACAGTTTAGTGACACCAGACAGAATTATTATTTACATTTCTATGGTAACCTTGCTATAACACTTCACAATGAAATCAATGAACGTAATTTCAAAGTTTATATTACGGTTTGGATTTGATGTTATGCCTTATTTTGCATAACTTCGTCTCCTAGATACGTCCGATTATGAATGGTCATTAGTCAGTAGGTAGTTTGTTTCAATGCAACCTGACCTTCGCTCTCCTTCATCTATCACATTTGCAATCAATTAAGTACCAATTTTTAAAATTTGAATTAGGGTCATCAAGATTAAATCACACAGTTTGTAACTATATATAAATCATAATGTTATGGTTATATTTATCATACCGAGGACTTGAATAGCTTGCTATCCGATATGGGTTTCACACAATGTTGAAGGCCGTACACTGACGTATAATTGTTAACTTCTAAGCTTTATGGTAGCTGGTGCAAAATTGTTTCCTTGGCTATCATTAAGCATATAATAACTTTTATTTGGTACGGATGAAACTGGACAATTTATGATATGTTGTCTGTTATCTTTTAAGATTAAGAATTCAAACTATACGTTGATCAACAATTTCTTTTCGTCAACATGATCAATTGTATAATCTGTTCACAATCATATGTATCCAATGTTGTATATATGTCTGTTAACATTTTTACATGATCACACATGAATATTTTCTAGAATTAATGTTTTCATTTATACCAATATCGGTAAATAACTTGACTATTTCAACGTTTTTGTTTGAGTATGCTGCATAAAAAGCCGAATGTCCATTGACATTTTTAATCGTTGTATCTACACGACTGTTTAGTGTTTCACCATTTAAATCAAGCAAAAATTTCACTGTATCATACTGACCATTCCAGCAAGCTAAATATAGTGGTGTTGCACCAGTAATAAGTGTGTCATTCATATCTATACCGACATCAACCAATAACTTTACAACTTCTGTATGTCCATTTAAACAAGCTGCATGTAGAACTGACCATCCATCTTTATGTTTGATTGTTAAATCAACGCACCGTTTACATGTTTTATCTTTTAAATTAAGTAAGAACTTCACTGTGTCATAATGGCCGGTCTTACACGCTAGATGTAGTGGTGTAGACCATGTATTTGATGAGTCATTTACATTCATTCCGGATGCAACCAGTAACTTCACTATTTCTGTATTTCCACTGAGACAAGCTGCATGCAAAACTGAGGTTCCATCTATATGTTTGATTGTTATGTCTACTCGATTTTTTAATGTTTGACGATTTAAATCAAGTAAATATTTCACTGTGTCATAATGACCTTCTTGACAAGCTAGATATAGTGGTGTACAGTTTTTGTTTGTTTTGTCGTTTATTTTCATATCGACCTGAATCAATAACTTAACTACATTTGTACGTCCTTTATAACAAGCTGCATGTAAAACTGACCACTCATCTGTATTTTTTAGGTCAGTATCTACACGAATATGTAATATTGAACCATTTAAATCAAGTAAGAACTTCACTGTGTCGAAATGTCCTTCCTGACAAGCTAGAAATAGTGGTGTAAAACCTTCATTTGACATGTCATTTATGTTCATACCTTCATCAACCAATAACTTTACTACTTCTTTGTGTCCATAAGCACACGCTACATGTACAACTGACCATCCTTTTTCAGATTTGATCGTTGTATCAACACAACTATTTGATATTTGTCCATTTAAATCAAGTAAGAACTGAACTGTGTCAAAATGACCTTCCTGACAAGCTAGAAATAGTGGTGTAAAACCTTCATTGGACATGTCATTTATGTTCATACCTTCATCAACCAATAACTTTACTACTTCTTTGTGTCCATAAGCACACGCTACATGTACAACTGACCATCCGATTTCAGATTTGATCGTTGTATCTGCACAACTATTTGATATTTGTCCGTTTAAATCAAGTAAGAATTTTACTGTGTGATAGTGACCTTGATAGCAAGCTAGAAATAGTGGTGTTAAACCCTTATTTGATATTTCATTGATGTTCATACCTAGATCAATCAATAATTTTACTACATCTGTGTGTCCAAAACAACACGCTATATGTACAATTGACCATCCACTTTCAGTTTTGATAGTTGTATATACAATACAATCAAATATTTGTCCGTTTAAATTGATTAACAATTTTACTGCTTCATAGTTTCCCTTTAGACAAGCAAAATGCAATGGTGTCCAACCAAATTTATTTTTCTGATTGACGTCTACACAAAAGCGATACAATTTTTCAGAGTTTGTTTTGTAACTCAATTTGTAGAATGGTAGATCAGCTGTGTTGCCTGGGATATTTCTTAGTGGTGTATCTAAATCATATGCAATACATAATAATATTCTCAGTATTTCTACATTACCATTCAGGCAGGCAAAATGAAGTGTGTTCTGATTTATTTCGTTAGTTCGGCTAACATCTGCATTGTTGTCTAGTAACAGTCGAGCCACCTCAGTGTGTCCATTGAGGCAGGTTGCGGATAAAGCTGTTGTTTTTGCCGCGTTTTCTGCATTGATGTTCTCTTGATATTTGATTAAATATTTAACAACTGCCATATGACCGTTTTCACACGCAACATGAAAAGGAGATCTTCCTTTCTCGTCTTTAACATCTTTGTGATCAGGACACTTTGATAAAAAGTATTGTACAAAATTAACATATCCTAAAGAAGAAGATACAAACAGAGGAGTTGATCCATCGTAACTCAGAACATGAAACATTTGCTGACACGAGTCTTGTTCTTCAAGCAACGATAACAGTAGTTCTCTATACGCCTCATTCTCTGTCTGTATGCTTCCAAACACTTCCCAGTATTTCCCTTTCATTGCTTCAGTATATTGTCTTATTAGATACATTCTTTCAAACTCATGTGGAATATAAACTATAAAGGGGAGACTACTACTTCCCAATGAAAAAAGCTGTGTGCGAATAGCCAGGAATTTAATGTCTGCATACATTATTAAGCATTTCATAACAGATGGTGCAATGGCTGCTGATATGATGTCAAACATTTTATCATGAATTGCTGTATAAATGTACTTTCCCTCCAAGATATAGATACCCTTAAGACGTTCAAAACCTTTTTGCATAGATACCATGGACACGAATGATTCAATTTCACATTCCTTGCATATATCCCTAACTAGCTGTTCCACACCTGCAGATACAAAGTCATTTTTCCAGACAATATTATTTCTAAGAACGAGAAGAGAAAGACATAGAAAAGATGATTCAGATTTGATTTTCATTACTGCTATTTCATTTTGAATGATTTCAACAGGATGAATGAAGAACCGCGGATCTTGTTTGTCCTTTTTACAGTACAAAGCACATAAAAGAGGGAAAAAATCATATAGACATATATTTTGTATGTCATTCACAGTATTCTCAGATACATATGCCAACGCAATTTTTCTCATTTCACCTTGAGAAATTTTGTATTCAGCACTATAGCTGCATTGTACAAGAGAAAGGCATGTTAGTTTTGGGAACGCCTTGTGGACATATATATTCTCCCTACAGGTAATTATAAACTTAGTCTCCAATTTTGTGGAGGTTTCTTTAGTGTCATCATGATGGGTACAAGATCCAGCTAACATATTTAATTTACCGTCGATTTGCTCCCAGGAATCTGCCTTATGTTGACTAAGAGCGAATTTACCGCAAACATCATCAATTACAAAAACTTTGATCGTCTTTGTCGTTAGATGCTTAAGGATTTCTGAAGGATCATCACACGGAATTATTTCATATCCTTCTTTTTCCAATTTCAACGCTACATGATGAGCGGTCACAGATTTCCCACAACCAGGAGATCCAGTAATAATGACACTTCTATTGTGTTGTAATGACTTGAAAATAAATGTCGTTGCCGAGGTAGAAACGTATTTCTTGTCAATCTGTTTCCATTCTTTTAAAGTTCTGTGGCGTATTTCTACAATAAACTCGTATTTTATTGTTACATAATATTCTTGCTATAATCTACTTACTATTTTTGTAAACTGTAACATATAAAGTAAATTTAAGGAAATTCAGCAACTAATCTCAAGTTTAAGACGAACAAACATGACACCAAACGCAAATTTAATTATAAGAGACATGTCTGTTTACAAGGCAAGCATAAAATCAAGTATTCATTAACTAAACCTGTTTTGCCATTTCTGTAGATGAATCAATACTTGATATGATGCTTACACTGTCATATTCATGAAATTCCTTTTATATGAACAAGCGAGGGGACATAAGAGGCCTAGATTTCTGAGTGACCTATTTGGTAATCATGCGATATCTCTTTACTTTAGATTATTCATGTAAGATTTTCTAATAATGATTTTAAAATCAAATCACTTTCATTAAATATCTTTGAGTTCATTTTAAGTACTTTATGAAAAATGATACTTTTTAAATTCTTGTCGTCCTAAGCGAATTGCTAAATTACATTCCTCAACAAGATTCATTTTGATCTTGAATAGAAATATATATATATATAAGGTTTTATACATTATGACTTGTATGAATAGATGTCTCATTGGCAATCATACCACATTTTCTTATGTATATTAAACATGTTAAGTAAGTGTTAACCATGATAAATTATTATCCGGCGATTGCAACGAAACTCCTAAATACATTTATATTCTTTCTTTTTTTATCAGAAATACCTCTTAAATTACTATCTTGTGTTTCTAAATTTTCCAGTTTCTTGTTTAAGGCACACAGAAGATTCTTGTTTTCTTCTACTTCTTTCTCAAGCCGTATAATATCTATCATATCACCAACAGTAGTTAACGATGATTTCGACAGGGCGTCAATCTCCGACTTAAAATCTGGTACAAGTCTAAGTATGGCCTGTCATACAAAACAGTACTTGAGTTAATACATTATAGCATATGTAACAGTTACAAAAACATACATAATAATGTAACAATGAAAATAAAATATATGTGTATTTTGGCGTTATTTTTTTTTTGCACTTTAGTGTTTATGTTGTTTCATTGTTTTCCCCTTTAGTTTGATGTGATCCCTCGGTTTTAGTTTGTAACGCGGATTTGTTTTCTCTAAATCGATTTATGACTTTTGAACAGGGGGTACTACTGTTGTTTCTATTTCCCAAACACGACAATTACAACAACAGTATAATTTTCTATTTGTTTTGTGATATAAATATACACAAAGATAATTCAAACGAAAATTTGACAACCACATTCTTTTTTAATCAAACAATGCGAATGTTGAATGTCTACTACGGCTTCACCGAATCAATGAAATGTCAAGATCGGAAAGAAATCTATATATTGTTCCCGTGATGTTAGTATTCTTAATGAATAATGATTCAGTTGCACTTATATTCGCGTTTATTTCATCGAAATATGTTCTTTTAAATAATACCACATATTCTTTTTTATTTTAAATGCTAATTTGTACGAAATTATGAAGTACGTAAATAATGTGACAACTCTACGACGGATCCATCCATTGGATCACCAGAAAAGGTAATACACGGCTGAAAATATATATTATATTTATTATTACTCTAAATATCAGCACAACATTGTTAAATCTGCACATTTGAAAGTTTTGTTCTTCCCTCGCCGAGATTCGAACTCATGATATTGGGATATCGTGACAACACCTCCTGCTCTGTGTCCAGTGGTCTAGACTAAACAAACTTCAGCTTTCAGTGGTATAGTGTGACCTTTCTTCATCTGTAGAAGCTATAGTGGTAAGACAGTACATGATATACTAGACATGAAGTTGGAATTAGTTGTAGATTAGCTAAGTTATTTATCGTAAAGGATCGTAAGATGCAGCAACAAAAACAGTACGTTTAAATAAGTGAAAACTCTACAAGACATCTATCCATTCGATCAACAGTGAAAGTAGTATACGGCTGAAAACATATTCATAATTACTCTACAAATCATCACAGCAGTGTCCATTATGCAAATTTTCTCTTCCATCGCCTGGATTCGAACTCACGAAGTGCAACGGAAGCTGATACATCTCTTCTCTCGAGAGGCTAAAATGTCTGTCTTCTACCTGCCCCTGTCAATGAAACTAAATTGTTGGAAGACCTTGACAATTTTGCAAGAAGTCTACGCATTAATGAATATTTTGCGTAGAAGAAATAAACAACAGAATCTCGAATAGTCACTCAGAATTTTCAGAAGACGAGAACAACAAATTTAGAAAAAAAAGTACTTGGATCCATAAATTGAGCATAAATGTCACCTTGCATTGGAATCATTTATTGACAATTTTAAGTCTAACATTATTACAAAAAAGCTAGATAAAACAATTAATCCTACCAATGAAGAACGAATTACACTGGAAAACTTACGATTCAACAACAATATCGTCATTAAACCTGCAGACAAAGGCATTCAGTGGTTGTCATGGATAAATCTGCCTATATTCAAGAGGCTGAACGAAACTTGGCTCTGACAACGACTCTGAACCCAAAACATCTTTAAGATGAGAAATAACTGATAATTTGATAGTAATGCACGCCGATGGTTTCATGAATGAAGAAACTCTTGAATATTCGAAACCAGAAAATCCAAAACCGGACCTGAAATTCGTGAGGCCAATAACCCAGGAAGACCTTTTGTTTCAGCAAACGGTCATTCGACAGAAAAAATCTCGTTATTCGTTGACATCTATCTTAGTCAACTTGTTGAAGACAAAGACACAACTGATAATCTTAGAAAAATGCAGGCCTTAAATCCACTCCAACCAAACGACACTTGTCTATATGGTCGTCACATCCCTCGACACGAATATTCCACATGCAGATGGTATTGATGCATGTAAAGAAGTTTCAAATTCCGACCAGTAAAATATCCACCTACTGAATGCTTGGTCAAAATGCTCACGCTGGTACTAAATAAAAAAATCAACTTTGATGGAGATCATTATCTGAAAGTTAATGGGACTGTAATGGGTACCAAAATGCCTCCATCACATGCCAATATATTTATGGGCAAATTAGAAAAAAAACTCCTTGAATCTTCAATCGAAAAACCGCTTTTCGGGTTTAGATTATTTGGATATGAAAAAGAATAAAAGTGACTAGGATTTAGAAACATTCATCACTCATGCCAACAACATACATCAATGTATAAAATTTACTCACGAGAAATCTAAATCCAAAATCACCTTGCTCGATACTTGCAGCTCCCGCAGAGATGGCATTATATCCACAGATCTATAGTCTAAGCCTACTGATACTCACCAATAACTGTCCCCTAAAAGTTACTATCCTTCTTATAGTTCTAAGGGCATCCCATACAGCCAGGCTCTCAGAGTTAAGCGAATATTTTCCAACACAGAAACAACTAAGAAACGTCTAAGTAAAATCGAAACCCGCTTGAAGAGAAGGGGCTACAGACACAGAACTATTCAAAAAAGTTTGCAATACTAGTAAATGGAAGCTATCTCAAGAAGTAAACTGTTAGAATACAAAGATAAAAAGAAAAAGAAAAGGACTCTGTGTGTTCTTACTAACCATGTATTTCTCAAAAACAGATTTGTGATCATTTGTGAGCATTCGGAACTAGTTGAAAAGATTTCCCAACTATCCAAGTTTTTTTCAGAGCCTTCCATGATAGCTTTTAGGCAACCCAATAGTGTGCGGAACCTGCTGATGCGGACTAAAGTGTCTGATTATAGAAGTTCTTCTGGAGAATGTCGTTTGTGCGATTAAAAACGCTGCAAATGTTGCCTACATATGCATCGCTCATCATTTTTTCACAGTAAGGCAATTGAAAATAACTATAGGATAGTTTGCAATGTAACTCGCAGAAGTATGCATATTATTTACATTCTAGAATGTTCGGTTCGTGGCCTCCAATTTGTTGGTGAGTCACGAAGCTGCCTTTCCACAAACGCTTCCCAGTTTCTCCGCGTTTCAGACAGTTGGGTCACAAACTTGATGACTTTAATCGCATGAAAACTGTAGTGATTAAACAGAATGATCACTGGAGTTATGCCCAGCGACAGGCTCGGGAAGGCTTTTGGATAAAGGAACTAAATGTACATCATCCAAATGGCATCAATAAGAAATACTAGCAGTTTTATTTTATACTAACTGTCGGTTGTACATATACACAGTCACGTATATTTGAGTATCGGGTTTTGTTTTATATTATGATGTTCAAGATTTTGGATTAAATCAATAGACTAAAAACTACCTGTATTACTGAGCTATTTTACACATACAATTAGTATTTTAAAAGTTAGTGACACTGACAAAGGCTATTTGTTTTGCCGCAATATTTGTCAACACGACTTTATTAGTAACGTTGTGCAAATCTTTAGACTTATATATTTTTGTCCATTATCTTCGCAGTATCGTCTATTCTAGGAAATCCAGTGCAAATTTTCTGGTTGGTCCTTTTTATTAAATTCTTTATATATATATATATGGTTATAAGAAATTTACCTCAACTGCACAGTTCCATATTTCAGAAAACGTTTTTTCAGTTACTTTTCCGCTGTCAGAATGGACAATGTAGTTTCTGTAAAATTTTATCCTTGAAATGTCCGCAGCAGTAGTTTGAATCATGTCCGGTGGAAGACTATCTTGAATATCAAGATCTGTGAAATGTTTAAGTATGCATACCATCAATGAAACATCAAACATATCTGATGATACTCCTGAAGAGCCTAAACAAAAGATTGAAAGAGGTCAAATTAAGGCGATGATTTAATTAAATAGATATAAATCTGATATCAGTATTGAATGAGTGAAATGATTAACTGGATTATGTTTTCTTAATCAAATCTAAAAACCCTTATACATAACGAACAAAAGCAGATCTAAGATATTGTTTGACAGCAGTACTTCATATATTGATATCATAATTGTCATTGATAATGATAAAGATCATTGATAAAAGACAATGTCATAATTAATTTGATTGCATTTGCATTAGCTGTAATAAATGAAATTAACATCGGTCTTATTCTACACTTGATGTTTTTTTTTTTATCTATATCTGAAACAACGTTAGGCATCAGTTATTATGCTAACTGGGTCAAATACCAATTTTCCAATTACATAATATCTATAAAGATCGTCCTACACTATCTTTGTACAGTCCAATATATTAGTGTACACGTATTATAACAGCTGTTTGTCACAATGTGCCTCGTATTTATAGACCTGAATACAAAACATGCATTTTCTAAAATTGTAATACATTAATAAAGGCATGATTTCATCAGTTTTTCGGCCAAATGTTAATGCTACTACCATTTAAAACTATGTACCTTCCTAATTTTGACAAGGTACAGCCAACTATATTTTTATACATATAAAACCCCCAGTAGAAGTTTAGTTTTTTTTATTATACGTTAGTTACATCAGAAGGCAGCAAAATTACATGAGACTGTGAAACATAAAATGGTAAAGAAATTAATAAAAGGGAAAGTAGTATGTTCATTTCAGGGATAAAAACACAATGAAAGTATTTTTGAAGCTGTTTGTGTTTGTACCTGCTGACAAAGCAGCCAGAATGATATGGTCGTATGATCTGAAGAATGCACGCACGTTTTGAAGAATGAAATTATAAATTGTCCTTAGTTGAAGGCAATAAGTAACTAATCATATCAATACTACATCTCAGTTTAAGGCATCCTCAGAATAATTGAAGGTAGCCAAAAATGTATTAGCTATATAAGTTACACAAAAAACTTCAGATATCGTTTCATAAACTTCTAGTCAGTGTTATTCGACTAATATGTATGTGCTTTAAACTAGTTCCCTTCTATTTAAGAACATATTTTTAATTTTTTATATTAAAACTGTTTGTATAATTTAGAGAATTTACGTCCTTTTTATGATCCGTTTGAATACAGCACTATTCGCAATCGTATGAAAGGGAACTTCTTTTACAGTCGACTCTCGTTATCAAATTATATGATATTTAGAAAGAGTGTCGACTCTCCTTATCTCAAATACACTTAAAGCGAATTTTTGGAAACTCGAGCAAATTGATCGGACCGTCTACAGTAATAAGTACATGATACATATTTATTCATCATATATCGAAATTTCGCTTGATTCGAAATAATTTCTCTGGTCCAAAAGGATTCGACATAACGACAGACTGTATTTAATTTTTTGAATCTTTGAAAAATTTGATTGTAATTTCATAAGCTGCATATAAAACCTTCGTCTGTAATGGAAAATGAAAACATGCAATTAGATCTTTGAATATAGTTTACATTGGCACTAATATCGATTTTGTCATTAGCAAATTGAAACATAACTAAATTTGTATTCTTTTCAAACAAGATGTATAAAGACACACCCACGTTCGTTTTGATCTATAAAGAGGTTAAACTCCTAACTATCCTACTGTCTGTCGATACATTTATTTTTGGCATTGCACTAGTCATGTCTTATTTGACTGTCCATGACGTTAAAATACCAAATCCCTGGGATGTGTTTTAGTTGATTATAGTCTCTGATGCATGATTTTTTATTATTAATTGTTTTGGCTTTTAACTAGCTGTCAGTAACTGCGAGTACTCTCAAATCGTACTTTCTTGTTTATTTGACATGTTGATACTAATTGTATTGCTTTTTTGTTATTTAATGTTATTCAGGGTTATATCTGGTATATATACCAGCTTGTATAAGTGTTTGGTATTACTATAAATTTTCACTTCGTACTATGAACATCAAAATTATTTATTTTGAAAAAATATTTCCTTTCTCTATTAGAACTGCATACGTATACTTAACAACAAAATTATTTTCATTTACCTGTGTTTAAAGTTATTGCAAACGGCTGATATTTTTGTTCGAGCAGATTGTTTTTCTTTAATTGTTTAACATTTCATACCGATATAATATGTTACTTTTATTATTCTTCCCTTAGTTTATTTATTTTGTATTTACATTGTATCATAGATCAAATTTATTTGTTCATTGTATGTTCAATGGTGTTAATATGTCCTTTGATTGAGTTAAGCTATTTCAGTTGATATTTTATAGTGTGTCTTTCTATGTTGTGATGTTACACTATTGTTTCAGAAAAAGGGTGAAGGTTTGGTACCATTAAAACGTTTAAACCCGCTGCATTTGTTTGCACCTGTCCTAAGTCAGGAATCTGATGTTCAGTAGTTGTCGTTTGTTGATGTGGTTCATAAGTGTTTCTCGTTTCTCGTTTTTTATATAGATTAGACCGTTGGTTTTCCCGTTTGAATGGTTTTACACTAGTAATTTTGGGGGCCCTTTATAGCTTACTGTTCGTTGTGAGCCAAGGCTCCGTGTTGAAGACCGTACTGTGACCTATAATGGTTTACTTTTATAAATTTTGACTTGGATGGAGAGTTGTCTCATTGGCACTCATACCACATCTTCTTATATCAAGATACACCTAAATGGGTACTGATAGGATGAATAAAGCTGTAAATGTTCTTCTTGACAATATTTATGTACATTTTGATAATACATTTTATAAATAATGAATGAATTCCAATGTTAACCTATTGCACCCTTTTAATAGAAACATTTTTCCTGTATTGTTATAAGTTAGAGTAAACTGTCAAAATCTGAAAAGTTTCGTCTTTATAAAATACAATTTCAAGATTTAAAAACGCTAACTTTTATCTTAATTGCTGAAATTTTTGCTTATAATAATCAAGCGTTTTCTTTTCTTAATTTAATGCGGAAATTTTCACAAATGAACTGACTTTATCTAACAAACACACATATAGTAGTAAAAAGTAAAATCTCTATAATAACTCCGCTAAAAATTCTAACGGAAAGTCCATAATCAAATGGCAAAATCAAAAGCTCACTCACAACAATCGGATGGATAACAACTGTCATATTCCTAACTTGGTACAGGCATTTTCATATGTCAAAAATTGTGGATTAAATGTGGTTTTATAGCTGGCTAAACCTCTCACTTGTATGACAGTAGCATCAAATTCCATTATATTGACAACAAGGTGTGAACAAAACAAACAGACATTATAGGTAAAAATGTCGAAAATAGGGGTACAGCAGTCAACATTTTGTTATAATCATAATCACTACAAAAACAAACATATATGTAACAAAGAAGTACAAAAAGGCACATAGACAAAGCACATTGGCAAAATGAGAGACAACAATACAAAAATTTTCCTAGAACAATAGCACAATGACGGGATGTATAAGTACAGAGCCACGTCATATGTATCAAAGAAACACACAAAAGCATATAAACAAAGCACATTAGCAAAATGAAAGACAATTATACAAAAATTATCATAATAAAATAACACAATGACGGGATGTTTAAGTACACAGTCACGTCATATGTATCAAAGAGGCATATAGACAAAGCACGTGAGTAAAATTGAAGTACAATAGTACGAGAATTATTAGAACAATAATACAATGAGGGAGACATAAGTACAGAGTCACGCCAAATGGATAAACACCGAACACAGATTAAACAGTAATACATGTGCTTTTCTTGGTTTAATTTCTGTTTTTCACGGGAAACTATGTACAAGAATTTAAGAAAAAAGAAACGATGTTTTATAACCTTTTGTTAATGTTGCCTTCTTAATCGGTGATATTCCTCTTGCCCTTTAGTTAGTAGACTATTAAGTCAAGGATTTCATTACCAAAAATTTATTCAAACCTTGAATAAACCATCCTAAGAAATACAAAGATGTGGTAAGAAGGTTTAGCTGTACCTTTGAACTCCAATTAGAAAGGGATACCACATCTTACATTTAACGATGATATTGTATATAAAGCCCGTTAAGTTATTTAGATACGATCTACGTAAACTAATTGAGTCTTTGAGTACACTTATTAGTAGAGGTTATCAATTTGTCACCGTAGTAAAATAATCTTTAAATAATGTTTTTATCAGTACTAACATTGATTTCGGTTTTGATAAATAAAAACAAAACTAATTATATGAAATACGTATAGCTACATTTGTACATTTATGTGTTCACATGCTCGTACAACCTGTTGATACTGTTTATTATTTTTATGCAGTACACAATATTATGCGTTTCGCAAACTGTTTAGGAAGTACCAACACTTAAGCCGTTAGATTTGTTCTTATTGCTACTTTAGTTTGAGAAAACATGATTTATTCATTACCAGTTACTATAGGCTTGTAATTAGCTTTCAGTAACTGCAAGTTACCCTATAGCGGTTCCTTGTGTTTATTGTTTTTTTTTTATGTTATGTTATAGTCAGATCCTGCACCCTTGATTTTAAAACATATATTCATTATTAAGATATGAAAAGTATTGAGCATACATGTACCATGTACACATTATATATTAACAAATGTATTAAAATAGTATAAAAATTACATAGTACTTATGAGCTCACACCACACATACATATATTCATTATAAACTTGTAAATATAAACGATGTGGTATGCTTGCAAATGAAGTGGATGTAAGCTATTTAAGGTAACCATACGGCCGTCAAAAATGAAAGAATTCCAAACTGTATGGTTTGCTATGAAAGATCCCGACATAAAAAAATACGAAACAATTTAATTGAGAAAACTAACGGCCGAATTGATAACAAAACTATTTACGAAAATGAAGTGACATACATCAGTTCACGACAGTAATACAGACTTCTGTTTTGGTACAGGCACAGAAAGAATGTGGCGTGTTCAACATGTTAGTTAGCGCTATTTATGTATATACATAAAACCTTCCATAACCCGTGACAGTGGTGTAACAGTACAACAACAGAAAAATCAGGTGAAAAAGAAAAAAATAATTACATAAAAAAAAAATTCACAAATCGGACGTGGACGGGTATTTATACATCCCAAAGACAAACAAAAAAAGACACTAAGTGCAGATCGGCGAGTACTCATTGTTACTGACATCTATTTCAAAGCCAATAACTACTGATGAAAAAATATGTATTAGTTGGTTTGTTTGTGCTACTCTTGTATATAGCTTGTTTTTATGTTTGGCTTTGTGATCACCTTCCTCGGTTAGGGGAGGTTATAACGCTAAAACATACTTAATTCCGCGACATTCTCCATATGTCTGTCCTAAGTCAGCCTGTACTTAAGTGGTTGTTGTTGGTTCATGTATGTCATAGTTGTGCTTCCTTAATTGTAGAGTCGTCAAATCAAACTGTTTTGTCTAACCGGTTTCTCGAATAATCTTGCCACCGATTGCTGTAAACTGGGAAATTTTCGCGCCGTCTTTATTTCGCGATTTGCCAAGTCAATCTAGATTCGCGCCGTTTTAAATTCGCGATTTTCCGATGTCCAGAAAAAAAAAAATTAAATTTTAAACCTACATACTTGTTTGTGTACCGTTCATTAGTGAACGATTTTAACCATGTCCGTCGGTAGTAACTTAATCTGATATCGATCAATAACTTGTTTGGACGAGTGAATAGTTTTCATTTGTAAATAAAAAATAAAATTTAAATTCATTAGTTGTTTCTTAAGCTATCGTAGTGGAAAGATGTATAAATTTCTGATTGAAACTTCATCACCAAGGCCTCCTTTACTTCCGAAAACGCACAATCCGACATTTCAAAGTGCAAATACAGAAATTGAAAATATCTTAGTAGACAATTCACCTGTTGGTAAAGGTGGCACAAAACGTAAACGGGGAAATTACAATAATTATTAACCAGAGGTTCGAGCTAAATGGCAAAATATGCAATTAAAATGGTGTGCAAAATACTGCAAGGAAATTTACAACTGATCTTGGAAGTCCTGTGAATGAATTTGAAATTGACATGAGATTAAGCGTTATTAAACCACTGCACGCCCGCTGGCGAGTGAAAACACAAAAACAATTAGAAACAAAGAATGACCTTATTCGTAGCGCTTTCGAAGCCGCAGGGATAAAAGTTAATCAATAAATCCTTTGATCTGTGTGACAGTTACAATGTGCTAATCGGTATTTAAACGATTTACAGGTGTACTTTACCTAACTGTAATGTGTGTTGTTTTTATAACAATTTTATCAGTGTCGGAATTAGACTTGAGATAATTTTTAATCCATTTGTCATTATTATTAATAAATGTTTTATTACCAAATGTCTGTGTATAAAAACTTTTAGAATCAAAGGTCAAGTAGTGTCATTTAAAAAGTTGTTGGTATACATTTGTCGTCGACACATACTTTTTTCCCACCGTGTGCTTTGAGTAGATTTTGTTCATGTCTATACTTCGATATAGGTAGAAAAAACATCTTTTCCAGTTAAATATTCGCGGTAGTTTTGTTTTCGCGTAACAACTGCTACCGCGAAAATAGCGAAAATAAAACTACCGCGAAAATTTCCCGGTTTACAGTATCCGGGTAATCGGTAATAAATTTTAATATTTACAGGTCTTATCTACAGTACTCTACAAATGTACGGTTTCAGAGATGAATTATAGTTTATCCTTGTGAATTGTAAATCTAAGCTTTGAGCATTACTCGTGAATTTTTACTTTTAATAATCCAATACTACGATATGCGTTCATAGTACCTTCATTCAGATTGAAAATATGAGAATCTTCTTGATCTCGGCGAATTGATAAAGTGTAAAACCGATGATTGGTATATTTTCTCTGGCGTCTCCTAGAAAAGTCTATGTAATATTACAATTTGAGTAGATAAAGCATGCTACTCGTAACACCCAGTATACACAAATTTCAACACCGTACTGTTAACCGACTTATTTTCGCGAGCGATTTATTGTTCGCAACGTTTGCGAGTAGAATAATAATGCGACTTTAAATCATCGCGAATATTTAAAACTAGGATTTTTCCTTATTGAAATTCATCAATCAAATTTGAAAATCGCTTAGTGGGCTTGTAAGGGCTAAACGCGAATTAAACTATCCTCGAAAATAAGTTGGTTTACAGTAATTCGTATTTTGCTATTTTTGAACCAGCACTTCGTTTATGATACTGCTTTGGACTATACACATGGCATATTTGAACGTAGGTCTATACAATATCAAATCAAAGTGAAATCATGAAATTAATCAGATTTCAACTGTTCATAAGAAAATGCTCGTACCAAGTCAGGAATATTGTGATAATGTCAGCTTGTATCCAGAGTACCATTTCACAACGGTGTTTCCCCAGAGGCAATATAATTTATAGATTTTTCCTTTTGCTTTAACGTTTGAATTAATTTACATTCTTCATATCAGAGACTTTCATAGAGGACAATACGATTTGGGTTTTTCTCATTATCGAAAGCCGTTTGGTGGTCTGTAATTGCTTTTATCTTCGTCATTGGAACTCCCATAGATAGATTTCTCATTGGCAATTTGACCACAACTATATTTCTAAACTAACATCACAAAAACAAAGTGTGTTCTTTAAAATGGAATGAGAAGAATAAAAGTTGAGAAAATTGGATTGCTTCTGGAGAAAAAAACCGTTGTGAAAAGGGTACTTTGTATACAAGCTGACATTATTACAATATTCCTGACTTGGTACGGGCATTTTCTTATGAAGCTAATGGTGGATTAAGCATTTAGAAGATGGTTCAATAAAAAATTCCAGAAACTAACCTCTAGGATATAATATATTATATTGTGCTTGTGTAATGATTTTCTTTTTAGATGTTAGGTCATCTATTTTACATCTATGTTTCCTCAGGAATTGCTGTAGCTGTTCTGGATGGAATTCATAGTCAAACCTTTGTTTTACAGCACGTGGTGCTATTTTTAATAACAAACCAGCCAATCGAAGAAAATTAATATCCTCCTGTGCCAGACATTTTGCCATTCTACAAAAATAAAATTTATATTAAATTGATATTATTCTCCATGACTTTCAAATAGTAATACTAAATCATTTAATACCAAAGGCTCATTTGGGTTAACACTTATATTAATCCTTTTATGATATGAAAGACTTTACTTAGAATTTGATTTGAATTAAGATAATTGCAATTACTATCAAATGATAGTTTTAAAAGTAAACCATTAGCATATACCTGTACTGCTGTGATGAAAGCAATTCCTCTCGTATCGTTATAATAGGATCAACAGATAACTGTTAACAATCAGATTGACCTTCTGCGGTACAATAGATTATGTGTGTATTCAGTGAAGCCCTGTCACTTAGACATATCAACCTTACAAAGATATAAAGGTCAAAATAAACCCATCATATCAGTTAACTACAACCCACATATCAAACTAACCTTGAGCCATTGTTGATCAAACTGTCTATGTGCAAACTTTGGCCTAACAAGATGATATTATGTTGGGCCAACGTTGCATATTTTTTAGCCCAGCATTGGAGCAACATTATTAATTTTTTAAATCATGCATATGTTTCAAAATATACATTTATTATATATATTCACCATATTTGATGTAAACAGAGGTGATCATAAGAGTTTGTCCAGTACAAAGCACATAGAAAATGTTTTACAGAAAGCTTGTTAACTTGTTGACTGCTTTCCATATTAGCTTGAGAAATTGTAAGCAGACAAGCAAATTAACTTCGTCGTTGGTAGACCAGACCTACGGTCTGCTTTTTTAGGACTGCTGCAGACCTATTGACTAGTCTGCTCAAGACCAGACCTGTGGACAAGTCTGCTTTTGACTAGTCCTGTGGACATGTCAGCCCCAGACCAGACATGTGCATAGGTCTGCTCCTGACCAGACCTGTGGACAGGTCTGCTTCTGACCAGACCTGTGGACAAGTCTGCTACTGACCAGACCTGAGTACAGGACTGCTTATGACAGATAACCGTGTTTAAGACCTTTTATATTGGACCCGAAATTTTATTATGTAAACAATAATCGCATTGTTCTTTCTTCATTTGTTTTCTCAGTATAGCAAATTTCCGTTTACTCTTTAGACTATATAGATATTATACACATTAAAAACATTCTTTTTTTTTCATTTCATAATCTTATATATACATTAAACAATGGCTATAAGATTACACACTAGTGATCACATACAGCTATCAAATAAGAAAGGAAAGTTTTTTTTTAAATAGAGGTCGGTCATTTAAAAACATATCAACCGTAATATGTACGTTGACGTTTACGCATCTGCAGATATACCAAAAAAAGATTGTATGTGATCCCGAGCTTAAGACTATAATACGTTGTGCTTTAAATTTTGTTATCTAATTGGAATCTGTTCAAAACAATCAAACACAAACTTTCAATATTTGCGATGATTAGGTTTTGCAAAAAAGGGGTGTACGAACGACTGGAGCATGCTTTTGAAAATAAGTGAATATCGTAAAAAATTCTTTTATAAAACACGTAAAAATATTTCACGATCTTATCTGGTCTTGTGTGTACAATATACACCAAATTTTCCAATGTACTACTTATACATGTTATATAAATAAAAGGAACGGTTCCTGAACACCCATTGGTGATTAAAGTGGCGTTAAGATAGGATTGCAATTCTTTACTGACTATGTGATATATGTTATACACATTGTAAAGCAATACCTACCACCACTTCATGTGAACCAATCGTAAGTGCTAGCGTTACATATCCATCTCCCTATGTAGTAAACGACATTTAAATTATATGAAATTGAAGCAAGCACATTCAAGACTTTTTCAAACATCAATTCAGCTAAACAATTAAATACTAGCATTAGAAATTAATTAGTTGCCCATCTGCATGATTAAAAATATAATAAAATTATAGCTCGGCATCACAAACTGTTTTTATGTATATCTGCAGATGCGTATACATCAACGTATATGATACGGTTGATACGTCTTCCAATGACCGACCTCTATTAGAAGGCAGATAGAAGGTTATCCAACGCATCGGAACAATATTTTTTTAAAACAGTGGCTATTTTGCCAGAGCCGGCAAAATAGTCTTTATTTGCTGTTTTACCGGCTCCGGCAAAATAGCGATTTATATAGAGTTTTGCTATTTTGCCGGTCCTAATTCATATTTTTAATCAGACTATATGAAAAAAATAATTTATTGAACCTTTTTAGGCACAAATGATAAGTGCAAATATGGTCAGTTTTGGTTGATACAGTCAAATAATTTTGCTATATGAGTCATCCTGAGGTATCAAAACTACTGCAGTTGTGTTACATATCCAATATCCAATATATTGAACAAAAAGAGGAAATGCTGGCACTCTAAATTTATGCGGACACAATTTTGTAGTCATGATTGTGTTCCAATATTGCTGTCATTTGTATTATACAATACATCCTGACATAAAAATATTTCTGAATTATTATGCGCCTATATAGATTTACACAATAAAGTGCAAAAAAATATGGTCGGTTTAGGTAGATGCGGTCAAATACTTGTGTTATAGGAGTCAGCCTGAGGTATCAAAACTACTGAAGGTTTGTTGCTAGACAAATTTTTGAATAAAAAAATAAAATGAAGACATGCTGGCAATCTCCATTGATGTAGACACAATTTTGTAGTCATTGTGTTCCAATATTTTTCACAATGTAAAAATAGTTTAATTTGTGGCCTTGGTAATAATTTTAAATATAATTGTATCATTTTTTATTAATAAAAATGTAATGGTGTTTAAAAACACTTTGAAGGTAATACCATTGTTTTTTCCCGCTTTAGCAGTAAAACATTACTGTCTTTAATTATTTAAATCTAATAAAATATCATCAGTTTATTGTTAAATTCAAATTGAGAATGGACAAATTGATGGATTAGTGATTTTGCTTACAATCTGATAATCAACATTAAACAAAAGTTGATAAACGTGACATTATTATTTAATTAAATAGCATCAAATAAAATGTACTAAAATGTTTTACTACCCCCCCCCCCCCCCCCCCCCCCCTCCCTAAACAATATCAATTTCACAAAACAATGTTTTATTTAATTATTAATTTATTAACTATTTTTTTAAATTTATGAACAGGTATATATTTTTTTCCTACACTTTAAGTGCATGGGCAGGATATTAAACAAAACAAGTTGTAACATTGACCAGTGTCTGTGTCAAATGTCAATCAATGTCTGGGAACGTGTGTTTGGTGATGTGTATACACCTTATCGTTGTTAATTCTATTCCGGCAAAAACTTCCTGTTAGGGTCAATGGTGAAGCAGAACAAAGGTCATCAGTAATAAGCTGAGGAAGGAAAGAATTTAGAAAGCGATCACTAGGAAACTTTGATAGATTATGATCCACTTTTTCGAAACTCAAATTACAGTCAAAAAAATATTTTGTTTGAAGTATTTACGATGGTTTAAATAGGTCTCATTGAAAAGTATCATGCATGGTGCATTGTTTAAACAGAGTCCCAGATAGCTTCAACTGGATGAAAAAAGTAGTGAAATTTTAGAACTTACCCGGAATGGAATAAATAGCGATTAGGTGTATTGCCGATAAACGAGGTCACCTAGCTACATCTCGTATCTAAACGAGTATTTAAGCCCTTTAGTTTTATTTTTCTCTAGTATATCAATTGTATATATATGTGAACCAATCAGGTTGCAGTGACAACCCATAATGAGAAGAATATACATTTTTGTAAATAGAATACACATTGTATGTCTAGTTTGTTTACAAATACCTACCTATGCGATTTAAGGGTCTCACTCTTACCGCTACACGCACTTTATCGGTACTCATTATATCCGGATCACTTAATTATATATATATATCAGATAATTAACCCGTTAAAAAAGATGTGGTTGATAAGAAACACAAGTTTAGAAGTAATCATTTCCTTCCTAACCACTTAACATTCACTTCTTTCGCCATTTTGCATGTTTTTACATCCGGGCATTTCGTTTCATAGCGTTATTTTCCCCTTGATCGAACACTCATACTCAAGTCATTTTGCGTTAGGAAGGTTGATAACGTATTTAAATATATATTAATTTGGACACGGTGTTTTTCCCGCATGGATTGGTTTCAAATAGTCATACTTACTTAGGTTTACGTAGGTTCTTCTACTGATACAGCAACTAAAGCAAATGTAAAGTTCATCTTCATCAGTCTCTTTATCTAAATCTTCTCCACTTCCTGTGATTGTTGCTTTATAGCCTTTGTACACCATTGTTTGGTTCATCCAGTATTTGTCTAGTCTACTATTAAATGTATTTGTGGTTGGTGATGTCACTATAATATCGGGTAGTGTATTCCATGTTCTCACCACTCGTAGAACAAAGGCATTTCTCCTTAATTCTGTTCTGGCTCTCTGTGGAAATATTTTCAGACTGTTTCCCCGTACCCCTGTTCTTGTAGTCATATCCTTCCATACTTTAACAAATTATGCCGCCTCTCTGTCATATTTTCCGTTCAGTATTTTGTATAATTCAATGATCTTCAATCATGTCACCTCGGACCCTTCTACAATTAAGAGATGGTAGTTTTAATTTGCAGTCTTTCTGAGCATGTTAAATTCTTTAATCCTGGTAGTTGTTTAGTTGACCGACGCTGCACATTCTCAAGCATGTCAATATATTCTATTTATATGGATGCCATAGTGAGCTTGCAAACTCTTAATGTGTCCTTACGATTGTCTTGTGTAGTGGTACAAAGGTATCTGTATCTAGATATTGGAAAGTCCTCCTCAGTAGTGCAAACATCTCTAAGTTTATAATACACCAATGATTTGTATTACTATACAAATCCTTGGAAACACTAAGCATGATGCAATTTTTTTATTTTACTGATATTACCTGGGACTATGTAACATATATGTTAAATTATAATTTTGAAAATACTTTGAACGACAAAATGTTTTTATATTTCTTCCTGTGTTACGTTTACATTCTGACGTCAAACACGCGACTTTACACTAGAGTTGATGTGAATGGGGTCACAGGACTTCAAATATTTCACTTTTTTCTGGGTTGATTTAAAATACATATATAAGTAAGCAATGAATGTGGTTGTTAAATTTGATAGATGCTTTTAGTGTTACTTTGTTAAATATTTGTTTGTTTTTGTTCTAATTAAGATTGTGACACAGTGATGACTGCTGTGCCCCTATTTTGACAATTTTACCTATTATTGAAAACAAAACTTTACGACAAAGGAGATGATTTCAGCTTCCCAATTGTGACCTTTTCATTTGTAAACCAAGAGTTCCAAATGGTGAAGTTGAAATCATCACTTCGTAAATTTTACGGACGCCATCACGAGATGGTTGACCGTTATGGAATATCCGTTTTACATATGATATCGGATATGTTCCTTATGTCGGAACTACAATGCCGTTCCCTTTTCACAAATGTGACCTATCGAATTAGACTATTTACCGGCTTTGTAATAACATGGGCAACACGACAGGTGCTACATGTGGAGCAGGATCTGCTTACCCCTCCGGAGCACCTAAAATAACCCCCCATTTTTTGATTTGGTTCGTGTTGTTGTTGTACCCCTAATTGTGACATTTTGTTCACGCATCATTGTCAATATAATGGAATTTAATGCGACTGTCGTACAAGTGAGAGGTTTAGCACTATAAAACTAGGTTCAACTAATCATTTTCTACATTTGAAAATGCCTGTACCAAGTCAGGAATATGACAGTTGTTGTCCATTCGTTTGATGTGTTTTATCATTTGATTTTGCAATTTGATAAGGGACTTTCAGTTTTGAATTTTCCTCGGAGTTCAGTATTTTTTGTGATTTTTACTTTTTTTTTTATATATATAACTGATCTTTAAAAATTTCAGGAAAATCAACATTGTTGGTTTAACTTTATTATACTAATGCTTGTCCGAGATGCTTCTGTTGAACAGTTCAAGTCTGAAGGTGAAGCTTAACAAATTGAGTTTATTACTACCTCTAAATCTCTACTTCATTAACTTGATAAAGAGAGCTAAAACTTGCATGTTATTGTGTGCAAATATATTTATCTTTTAATGCCAATTTTTTTTCAATTTAAAATATTATCCTGTAACTTCTAATTATTTTTTATGTGTCCATTTCTTTAAGAAATGTTTTTTATTTGCTAATAAAAATTGTTTATTTGTTGTTTTGTTTTTCTCAAAGTAATTATGTTCAAATGACAATTAAGATTAATAATTAAAAAACAATAATAGGTAAAATTACAGCCGTTTTTTAAAATCTAAAATATGATCCTGTAACTTCTAAACTCAGAAGCGCCTATTGGATCATGACTGAACACCTTTGTTTTCTTCAAATTCCGTATGATAGCTTTTAGCACATTTGGCTCTGTACTTATGCATCCCGTCATTGTGTTGTTTGTATTATTTTTCATTTTTACTTGTGTCCTTTGATACATATGACGTGTCTCTGTACTTTAAACATCCTACCATTGTGTTATTGTTCAATTATAATTTTTCATACTTTGAACGACAAAATTATTTTATATCTTTACCTGTGTGACGTTTACATTCTGACGTCAAACACGCAATTCTACGCCAGAGTTAATGTTAAAATTACGATTCGGCCCAATGCTTAAAATCCCTCGATCCTTTATGGGTTGATTTGGCATACATAAATGAAATACATAAATCAGTAAGCAATGAATAAGGTTGTTAAATGTGATATATGCTTTTTTGTACTTTTTTGTTAAATATTTGTTTGTTTTTGTTGTGATTAAGATTGTGACACGGTGTTGACTGATGTACCCCTATTTTGACATTTGTACCTATTATGTCTGTTTGTTTTATTCACTCATCGTTGTCAATATAATGGAATTTGATGCGACTGTCATACAAGTGAGAGGTTTAGCGATATAAAACCAGGTTCAACCTACCATTTTCTAAATAAGAACAATTCTTGTACTTGCAACTCATTCAATTATCCAGTAATTTTTGTCGGGAATCATGATTTTGTTTATATGCACGTCTAAAACTGAACGGATTATTTTTCTGTCCGTCGTTTCTGTGTCCGTCGGTCCGTCAATACTTCGTGCGATAACTGAAATTTGCTGACACCAATTCCTATGAAATTGTAACTCAATGATTTGGATTGACGAAAGAAAACTGCTTTTTGATTTTGACGATTCCCAAATTTGCCATTCCATAGTTATTGGACTAAATTCATGAAATTTTAAAACATTTCATATATTCAGCATATCATATACGTTCATATACCTGGTCATTACTTTGTATATTATCTTTGAAATTGAAAATAAAGACTGGAAATGGGGTTGGATATTGCAGATGAAATGCATCTTTAACATCGTCTTCTATATGAAGAAAGACAACTGGAAGAGAAACTAAAGGACACTGGACTTGTAAAATAATGGGTTGCATATTCAGTCATTGCAATATTTCCTTATTTCATATAAACTACATTTTTATTTTGTTTTATTTTTATTTACTTATATCCTATGGTGGTATGAGAGAGCAACGGAAAAATCCAGTATCCATACTTTTCGTATATTGAGTAGAAGATTTTTGTTAAAGGCAGCTCAGGTATCTTTGATAAGTTTTACCGGAAAATTTTACAAATCTGACTGTTAAACGCGATCATCCTGATATATTTCCTAGAGATTTGAAGCTGAATGCTTTTTTAGCTCACCTGACCCAAAGGGCAAGTGAGCTTTTCTCATCACTTGGCGTCCGTTGTCCGTCGGCGTCGATGTTAACTTTTACAAAAATCTTCTCCTCTGAAACCACTGGGCTAAATTAAACCGAACTCGGCCTAAATCATCCTTAGGATATCTAGTTTAAAAAAAATGTTTCCGACCGCACATACCAACCGAAAAAAATGGGGGGGGGGGGGGTGATTTAAATGGTCACTTTAAATAATGATAAGATGTCTTTAGTTACTTTTGTAAGACTATAATGGATGATTTGATTTATTCCCCAGAAGATGCAATTTTTCCGGCGCGGGGGGGGGGGGGGGGGGGGGGGAATTATTCAGCGTTGCCTTTTCTATAAACAATCTTTCCTTTCTTCATACTTATATTGGGTGAATGCCCCACAAACTCTGTCCAATTTCTTTACGGGTGTTCCATAACATAATTTAAAGGTATTTCAGCATTATACAGGCACTGGGTGAAATAAATTTTGGAGCGGAGGAAAGACCTTTTGATTTTTTGTTTATTATTTTGAATATCATTTATAGATTTGAAATATACTGTAAACAGCGAAAATATCAAGCAAAGACAGTTCTACAAATAAAATAACATAACCAATTGGCAATTGACATCTTATTGGATTTATTGCCCTTTAAAGTTATTGTCTTCAATTTATTGGTAATGTTTGTAAATCTTTCAAAAAATTTTCTGCTTTTGATTTAACTATACTGGGCCAAATTAAAACAAACTTGGCCTTAATCATTATTAGTATTAGCTACTGCTGTCTTTATTTACGACATTCATATCACTAAATTTAAATGTCTCATTTAAATTATTTTGCTTTTATTTTTAAAAAGATTTTCTTTAATATTATTGTGTTTTGCTTTTTTTTTAAATTGAGAATGGAAATGAAGAATTTGTCAAAGAGACAACAACAGCGAGAAACCCCGAACCCGGAGGCGGCCTTCACCTGGCTCATGAAAAATGTATACTAGTTCAATGGACGTCACACTAGACCTTGGAACATCCATATATACCTCAGACCACCAAGACATACCTGAATTCGAAGAGGAAACAAAATAAAGAAAAACACGACTTTGACCTCGTTTAATGTCGAGAAATAACCTTTTGATGTCAGAGTCCAATTCATATAGACAGAGGACGTTCTTTTTGATAAAAGCAAGATCATTCGGTGTTCGTTTGATATTTCATCTAAATAAAAACTTTACTTATTATTTGAAAAGCTTTCAACAACATAAGGTATTTATACTCTTCACCTTTTCCCAATTTTGATCGATGTCTCTTAATTGTAACGTTTGTGAAAACGGAAAGGGAAATTTTTGGCACACAGCTAGGATATCACGTGGAAATATGAATGAGCTTAATAGTATGGTTACCGTTAAATATGATGTGAATGTACTCGACTCAACATCAATTTTCGAAATGCACATATATATATGTGGAAATACGATTGGTACCGTTTATGTAATTAAGATCGACTAAACAACAAAAGGTCATGATACAATAGATACAAGACACATTTAAGACTTAGTGTAAGTAATTACTCATTTACACAAAGAACTGTTGCTTACCATCCCAAGTTGTAATTGCACCAACTATCATAGCATTTTGAAGAAGAACTTGATACAATGGATACATTCTAGGAAATCAAACACAAAATAATATATTTCGGATCATGTAATTTTTACTGAAGACGACATAATTATATATATACATTTGTATGTATATCAAAAGAGTAACTGATAGCAGAGGTTTCTCATGGAGAACTATCTTAGGAATAGGATCTGTGGGTATATGTGAGTGATACAAACTAACAATTGTACTAGATTTTTTTTTATTTTCAAACTTGTTCAATAGATTTTTCTAATCATCATGGTTGACTGATTATAGATTCGATTACCCCATCTCAACTTTTGTTGTGATCTCAAGCTAGCATTTAACTTGAATAACCGCAATTGTAGAACCACCATGCGTCATGGTACGCAGAACAGTTTGAAACCCACATATTATTATCTTGATCTTTTGAACTGAATTTCATGCCGCTATTCATGTTATTGTAACGAACTCCTGAAATTATAAAACATATCAGATGTATTTCATTTATTGTTTCAATATCACCGGATTACTATCATTAACAACACGAGATTTCACAGTTACTGTTAACACTCAGACACATACATGACATAAAACACATTTTAAAACAGAAGACTTAGTATAATTGTTCAGTCATTTCAAAATTATATTTATTTTATTGATCATAATGAAGAGGGCGAGAATATATAAATACTTTCGTGCAGATATATCAGGTGTGGTGTAAGAAAATAACGAGGTTATTTGACCTAGAATGACCCTTTTACACAAAGTGTTTAGCATAATAAGGTATAAGTCAAACGTTTTGCATTTACAAAACACTGCATTCAGACAAACTAAATATATTATTACCAAATCATTAATTATTTGACTCATGTGTAAAACCTATACTTCTTTACTGTAGTGAAATTTTATGTTTTATATTAATAAATTAGATACTTTGTTGAAAAATAATGCTTCCATGGAGTTTAGATATTTTTGTATCAACCTGTAAAAGTACAAATTAAATTTGCTAAATACATCTTAGGAGTTAACAAAACTGCATCAAATTTGGCAGTTTTGGGAGAATTAGGTATGATCCCATGTGCTGTTGATGCTACCAAACTTTGTGTAGGTCACTGGCATCACGTAGTCGATTTAAATCCAGATAGTTTAATAAATAAGATTTATTCATCAAGTGTTAATAATAACTCAGACTGGTATAGAACAAAAATGTAATTGTTATTTGAAAAAGTTGATGGGAAAAACAAAATTCATTTAGTAAAAATCGTTTATTTTTTGTAAAATATAAAAAATTGAAAATGATTTCATAAAATTTTGGGACCATTCCATTTCAAAAAGTGTTATAGATAAAAGAGGAAACAAATTCAGAACCTACAAGGATTTGAAGAAGAAATTTGATATGGGGAACTTTTTTAAATTAGATATAGACAGAACTGATATTTCAAACTTTGTAAGAATCAGGATAAGTAATATTATCCTTATAATTGAAAAAGGCAGATATAAATAGATTGATTTAGAAAACAGATTATGCCCCCTATGTAAATTTGAAGTTGAAGATGAATTACACTTTACCATAAAATGTACCAAACTCAATGATTTGAGGAATAAATTTTTTCAGAATATTTCAGATATTTTACAATCTTTCAATAATCTTTCATACATTGAAAAATTCCATCTCATATTTCGAAGTAATGATTATGATGTCAGTAAATGTTGCATAAAAGGTATTAATGAGATGTACAAGTTCAGACGTTCACTAACTTAAGTTATTTTATGTTATATATTATATAAATTGTATTACTAGGATCTAAAACTGTACCTCCTCAGTCAAATAGATAGATGTAATGATGAATGTTTATTTTTATTTATTTATTTTTTGTGTGTTGATGACAATCCAGATTTTGGATTTTATATCAATAAAAATCTTTGACTTTAAAATCTTTGACTTTACAAATTTGGATTACAAAATATTTTTTTGGTAAGGAGCGATGTGGCTCATATTTGGACTCAAAACTTGCACATCTGACTTTTGATCGTACAGAAGAATTGAAAACTTTGGTATTTTCTTTTAAAAATTTTTTTTCCAGATGTGCCAAACAAAACCACTGCTGTTTGTCATGATGTCGATGTAGGTGATGCTTCTCCAATTAAGCAACATTCTTACCGGCTCAATCAACTTAAACTTGATTTCATGAGACAAGAAATTAGATATACTAGAGCACACCCGCGAAATCGCGGGCATTTAGAGCGTGGTTGAAAGTATGTAAACTGTTGTAGGATGAATTTTTGTAAAATATTTTATGACTGGAGAATTTCAGGAAAAGTATCAAAAGTCATAGATACTTGGAGACAGGACAATATTTTTAGACCTTCCCCTTTTCCAAAGTCCGTATTTTTTTGTTTTCTGTTCATTTCAATTATTTTCGCGTTTTTCTGTATACTATGAACATACATATACTATAAATAAAGTGTATTTGCTATTTACTATCAATTCCAAGTTTACTATCAATATTCACGGCGGTCATTGATATATTATATCAGAGACATATAATATACTAAATGTATATTATATGTCTCTGATTATATAGAGACTCTATTTACTATCAATTCCAAGTTTAATACTTTCCACGGAGGTCACTCTCTATATAATATATCAGTGAACGCCGTGGATAGTTAACTTGGAGTTGATAGTAAATAGCAAATACACATTATTTTTGATATGTGTATGATCATAGTGTACAGAAAAACGCGAAAAATAAATGACCTGTCACCAAGTTCTTGTGAAAATTATGAGTAATTTTAAAACAGTCCTAAACGGAAGTCTTGTTTATGACTTAAATGTCCGTCCGATGACGGAAACAATATCCGGACGCCTTTATTTTCGTTTTCCTCCCAAAATAACCCAAACTGAATAATTACAAGCGAGGATGACAAATGCGACTATGCATGGTACCTATAGGACACAGAGGTATGATGATTAATTTATAGTGGAAGGAAGAGAAGCGACAGACAAAATGAGGTCTTCTCATTTAATAGTATAGATGCTTGACGATGATATTATCGAGCCGAGTTACAGTGAATGGGGCTCTCCTTGTCTTCTTGTACCCAAACCAGATAAAACTTTTCGTTTCGTAACTGATTTCAGAAAAGTAAATTCTGTTTCAAAATCTGATTCCTATCCGATTCCAATGATAGACGACTTTATTGACAACATTGGGCAAGCAAAATCATTGAAAAGTTACTGGCAGGTACCACTGACACAAAGAGCTCGTGAAATGTCATGCCGTTTGGTTTGAAAAGTGCTCCAGCCACATTTCAAAGAATGATTAATAATGTTATAAAATATTTAGACTGTTGTTATGCTTATATTGAGCATCTTATTGTATGTAGTGATAGCTGGGAAGAGCATTTAACACTTTTATATGATACTTTTGACAGATTGTCACAATTAAATTTGACTATTAATCTTGGTAAAAGTGAATTTTGTCAGGCCACTGTTGATTATTTAGGACATACAGTTGGCCAAGGTCAAGCGAAATCTATTATGTCTAAAGAGGATGCAATTAACAAATTTCCTTCTACTATAAATAAAAAACAACTTATGAGATAATTAGGCATGATTGGATTTTAGAGGAAATTCTGTTCAAATTTTGCTACTGTTGTTCAACAATGACTCATCTTTTACGGAAATATTCTAAATTCATCTGCAGTGATAATTGTCAAAACGCTTTTTTTCAAAAACAATTTAATGTTGCCGTTGACGCAAGTTATGTAGGAGTTGAAGCCGCTTTATATCAAGAAATAGATGATATTGTTGAGAAACCTATATCATATTTTTCAAATAAATTAGATAAACATCAGAAAAATTATTCAACTATTGTGTTTGGCACTGTTGTCTTCACTTCAACATTTTGATTAATATTTAAATCCCACTATGCATCTTATTCTTGTTTATACTGATCATAATCCTCTCACCTACATACAAAAAATGAGAAACAAGAACCAGAGGTTGACTAGGTGGAGTTTATTGTTACAGGAATATGATATTATTGTTAAACATGGTAAAGGGAAAGATAATTTAATGGCAGATGCTTTATCTAGATCTTATTTAAATGCTGTATACATACTATATATTTTTGACTATATTGTTCATGAAAAGTTCTCGTTACACTCAAACATTTTTTTAAGGGTGTAGGTGTTATGATATTGTAATTATTATGATTATTTATCTTGGCCTTATTTGTTTTGTGTGGCCTTATAAGTTGTTTACAAAATAATGTAATAATTGTGCAGTTTAAATCACTGGAACAAACATAGATACTAATGGAACGATTAGAACTTTCTATTTAACTTACATAATGATTCCGGAATAATCATAATATATGATGCATATTTAAACTTCTACAGTATTCTAGAAGTTTTCGTTCTATAGTTTTCTAGGAGTTTCCCTTTTACAGTGTTCTAGAAGTTTCCGTGACAACTGTATATATACCGACACCAAAATTAGGCAGATCAGACATCAATATACTTGGATTCTCAGAAGTTCTCTGGAGTTGTATGATTGACATTTTTATTTACGTTAACTACATCATACTAGATTGTGAACTTAATGGACATATTCCGTTTCAGTTAAGAGAAACATTTCTGATAAAGAAAAGACACGTTTCAGTTAAGAGAATAATTTCTGATAAAGAAAAGACAAAGGATCGGACATATATTTAACAGTTAAGTTGACATTTTTATTTGTGTATTATTTCTTGTAAACTTGTGTATAATAAATCTTGTTAAATTTTATCATTGATTTGTGTCTTTTGTTGGCTACAATTTAAAGGTGATTTCTGGCCGTAACAACTTTACTCTGTAAATTCCATCTTTAACAGATGAACTTCTTCAGTCAGGCAATCTTCTTGATGTGTAGAATCCCTTATATTTTGAAATTAGAATTTTTGGCACTTCCAATTTATTGTAGAAATCTTCTTTGTACACTTATATACACACATGCACCGCCACCACACTATTATATATATTCGAAGCCGGTATATACACAGTCACATTTAAAATCTAAAACTTGATTCATCGTTAGCTCGACTCAGCAAATAGATATAAGAAGATGTGATATGAGTGCCAATGAGACAACTCTCCATCCAAGTCACAATTTGTAAAAGAAAAACCATTATACGTCAAAGTACGGTCTTCAACACGGAGCCTTGGCTCACACCGAACAGCAAGCTATTAAGGGCCCCCAAAATTACTAGTGTGAAACCATTCAAACAGGAAAACCAACGGTCTAATCTATATAAAAAAACGAGAAACGAGAAACACTTATGAACCACATCAACTAACGACAACCACTGAACATCAGGTTCTTGACTTAGGACAGGTGCAAACAAATGCAGCGGGTTTAAACGTTTTAATGAGACTAGATATAACACTAAATAAGTAAAAATTAAATAACAAAAATACATTACAAATTGTATCAAAAGGTCAAATTAACACGAAAGTACGATTTGAGAGTACTCACAGTTATTGAAAGCTAGTTAAAAGCCAAAAACAAATTAATAATAAAAAATCATGCATCAGAGACTAAAATCAACTAAAACACATCCCAGGGATTTAGTGTTTTAACGTCATGGACAGTAAAAAAAAACATGACTTGTGCAATGCCAAAATAAAAGTATCGACAGGCAGTAGCATAGTTAGGAGTTAACCTGTTAATAAATATGTATAATGTGATATATAGATAGAGTAATCTCTATATAGAAAATGAACGTGGGTGTGTATTTATACATCCGAAAAAACGTTTGAAAAGAATACAAATTTAGTTATGTTTTAATTTGCTGATGACAGAATCAATATTTGTGTCAATGTAAACTATATTCAAAGATCTAATTACAACATTGGTAAGATAACCTTTACTAATAAGTGTGTGTAAAGGTTCGATGAGTTTACACGGATCACATAGTGATTTCCACGCTTTTAGTACAATATTATTACCGTAAAACTTAGGATGTGAAATACCGTTTTTAATAAGTTTTAAGGTACAGCCAAATTTACTAATCAAATCTTTGTATCTATGAAAGAATTTAGTAAAAGTTTTAAGCAGTTTATGGTAACGAAATCCCTGACTTAATAATTTACCAGTGATGCATTGATTACGTTCGTTAAAATCTATGACATCCCTACACCACATCTTCTTATATCTATTAACAACATAAATGTCTTATTTATTCATATACATAGAGTATACGCAGAATACACTTTAAAATCTAAAACTTGCTCGAATCAGTAAATGACATTATCACATATACCACACTCACAAAATTATCAAACTAAATGTCACTTTTATCTGGCAATACTATTTATACAGTCTTTAAAGGACTAATCTTGATCTCTTCTGAGTAGAGAAAACATAGGCTACTTATCAAGCGCTCAATATGTATCCATAATTGTTTTAGAAATTTGAATTTTGTACAATCCACTATTAATTGTAATAGATTATCATCAAAATCAAATAAATCCTCCACAAGTGGTAAATTAATTTTAGCACTCTGTAAAGTTCTTATTAGTATTATGAATTTCAGCCTAACTCCTTCCAGTGGTTTACATTTTAATATAAAGTGCAGTGCATAAGATCTTCGGGTTGTTTAAAACACAATGGGCATAAAGAACTAGTTCTGTTTCCATTAAATTTAGCATGATAAGCTTGTAGAGTATATGTCCCACTTACTATTTTAGACTCTTCACCGGCTCTTTTAACAGATAAAAGTTCTGAACCACTACTTATCCAAATATTGTGGACAATACCAACATTAAAGTTTTCAAAATTAAACAATTTCATAGTTACTTTTGTCCTAGTCTCAAGAATTAAACTGTTTTTTCCAGTAACCATTCACTGCATTATATACCAATTTTTCCATATATGTTTTTCTGGAACTACATCCAATATCTCTATAGGGGATGGCAAGTCATACAATTCAGTTAATTTCAAAATTTGAATAAACCAACTTTCGGAGTTCCTTGTTTTTAAAGCAAGCTGTCTTTCAGCTATACTGCGTTCAACAGAACCGTGATAATCAGCAATGTTCCGATATGAAGAAACCATTTTCTTATGTATTTCGGATTCAATAGTAATGACCAACTAGGATTAAAACTACAGAATTTGCAGTGCAAATCGGCAGCAGCTAGATTTGTTTTAGCAGTTGAATATAGTAAGTAGATAGTTTAGCGATATCAGTTTTGGTTAAACGAATAACACCCAAGCACACAAGAAGCCTTGGTGTGACAAAGCACTTTATTATGTGAACCGATACCATAGGATTAATTCCATTCAAGCCATAAAGTCCTGCACCAATCAACGCATATACTGTTTTACGGACAGTTTGTTTTCTATCTGATATTACTTCTTTAACTCCAAATTTAGAATTTATGTCCCTTTTTATTCCTAAATGGGTGGCATTAACCGGAGTATTTAACTTTTGATCATTCATATACCAAGTATGCTCAGACTTGTCTCCTATTTTCAAGACACATGATTTGTGGTCACTTATAATATATCTAAATTTGTTTGCATGAGCCATTTGCATACATGTGACAGAGTTGTCAAGTCACAACTGGAGATTTGAAAATTTTCATCTGGAGTTTGGGCCTCATAACTGGAGATTTTTTATCGACATATTTATTGCTGTTTTCAGTGTTCATTTTGATGATAAAGTTACATTTTCCCCCTTTTTTTAAGATAACAGTATTACTATTAATGTATTCTCTCTGTATTGTTACCATGTGAAATATTTGTCAACACTAAGCTATACTATTTTTATGTGATTTTTCCACATCTTTGTCATTATTAATGTGTTTCTAATTAAAGTGTTATTCCATTTTTGTCTCGCCTTGACGGAGTCAAAAAGCGAGACATAAGTATGCTGTTTCCCGTGTCGGATGCGGCGTCAACAATTGTATTAGTTTGTGATTAGGTCTTGTTTATAGTGAACCAATTGTGGTAGGTCAATGTTAATTGGTATGCAGCTGTATAAGGATTAGCACATCTCATTTCCATTGAGAATATTTGGCCCCCTCAGTCATGGTCTATTGACTTTGAAACGTTTGCTTAGTTTACATGTATTAGTTTGTGATTAGGTCAGTTTATGGGGAACCACTAATGGTAGGTCAATGATATTTGGTATGCAGTTGTATAGGCATTTGCAGATCTCATTTTCATGGAGATTATTTGGCTCCGCCCCCTCAGTACGGTCTATTGACTGTGACACTTTTGCTTAGTTTACATGTATTAGTTTGTGATAAGGTCAGTTCAAGGGGAATCATTAGTGGTAGGCCAATGTTTATTGGTGTTCAGTTGTATAAGCATTAGCACATCTCATTTCCATGGAGAATATTTGGCCCCGCCCCCTCGGTCATGGTCTATTGACTTTAATACCTTGGCTTACTTTACATGTATTAGTTTGTGATTAGGTCAGTTTAAGATGAAACGCTAATGTTAAGTCAATGACATTTGGTATGCAAATTTATTGGCATTTGCAAGTCTCTTTTCCATGGAGATTATATAGCCCCACTCCCTTATCATGGTTCATTGATTTCGAAACTTTTACATAATTAACAAGTTAATATTTGTGCTTATGTATGTGTAAAGGGAACGACTTATGATAAGTCAATGGTATTTGGTATGCAGTTGTATTACCATTGGTACATCTCATTTCCATAGAGATTGTTTAACCATGTACCGTCAGTCATGGTTCATTATTAAAATTACAAAAGGCCAGACATATCTCTGTATTAACAGTTTATTCTATCTAAGTTTGGTTTTGCCAGATTTAGCATAAACACTCATTCAGTTATGTTTACTTATGGTGCTTTTTAACGACCTTGACTGGCTATAATAGTAGGGTGCCCAATGTCCAAAAAGTCCTCTAATTAACGAGTTTAAGTTAACGGATAACACACGGCTGATTTTTTGCACATTATAGAAAAATCATTATATTTTACAATCATGATTGTCGTCGTAAGTTCCCGTGGTCACGATTTTCTAAATTTCGTGTTTTTACAGGGTACCACCAGATACCGTATTGTACAGGGAATCTTTAACATGACAAATACAATTATTGCGTTCTTTGTTGGTAGTTAAAACAGTACCTATAATATAGTTTATATATTAGATATATCATATAACGAAATCGTAAAGTATTTAAGTGATTTTGACATAAGTATTTCAGCATTTTAGTAAGAGTAAAATTTTACCCGAAATTTACCCTATTTTCATCGAAAGCAAAATTATTACGTGTATCATCACAATATTTTTTACTCTGATTTAAGCAATAAGACACAGAGCATGTGTGTGCCAAATAACATGCGTGAAATAAAAATAGTTTTGAAGAAATTAGCAATTAAAAATACAAATTAAGTCAACATTTTGGTATTGATTAAACACGGATTGTCTCGTGCCATTAATCATTATTGCACTATTAGGTCATTAACAAGGACAGAGGTCACTCAAAACATTTGTCTTTTTTGCTTGTTGTGTGGTTGATTTATTTGTTGTGAATAGCCAGCTAACTCTATAGAATGTCACTTTGTTCGGAGAAATCTGTTTTGTGTCTGTTTTTCAAAACTTTAAACTTTTTATTGAATAAATATTTTGTTATAATTGTAGTATAAGAATCAAATCGGTCGGTTTTGTTTCACACCCGGAATATGTCACATCAAAAGTTTTGTATGATGTTTTCGACCTAAATCCCTCTCGTTGGGAACGACAACAAAAATATACCACCGTTCGTGCAACAACAAAAAACCCGGATACAACAGACAGCAACCAACGACAACCACTTAATTTCAGGCTCCTGATTTTGGACAGACACATACAGAATTTAGAGGGGTTAAACATGTTTGTGATCCTTCAACCCTCCCCTGACCTGGACAATGGTATAACAACACAGCATAAGAAAAATCTGCTGAAAACAGTTTGAAATGGCTTGACTTATCAAATCGGCATGAAGCACAAAAACAACTAACATGAAGACAAAAAACACAAAGTACCGATATAATAGTACTCGCCGTTAGGGTAGAACATTTTATATTCTGAAGAAAGGGATGGGGCTGGCGGCGCGAAAAATTTATTTTCACTTTTGTATACATTCATATCCTCGACTATCCTGCATTTCATGTTGAAGAGTCTTCATTCTCATCATGTCATTTGCAAAGTCAATTATTTCAGTTCATACCAGGCCAAGTAATTCATTTTCAAAATCATCATTCCCTCCCTGTTTTCGAAATCAAATGGGTGTTCCCTTACTGAAAACTAATGAAAGGACGTCATCAATAGTCTGAGAAAAGTATGATCATAAACATCATTACCGTAAAAACTATCTTTTTTTATAAATCAGGCCGTCAGTTTTTTTTCATATGAATTCTTTCATTTTTTTTCATAACTGGCCTTTTTATAGCCGACCATACGGTATGAGTTTTTCACATTGTTGAAGGCTGTACGGTTGCCTATATTTGCTTGCTTCCACATCTCCTAATTTTTATATTATACAACAAGTATTACATAAAATTAACACCATCAATGTTCCATGTAAATGAGGGAAGGTCAGATGAACTCTGCCACAAAATCACGTTCACCTTGTTACCATTCCATACACCAACTATATTTAACCCACTACTATCTGAGACTGTACGGACTTGACCACTGAAACTTAACCTTATTCACTGATCCGTGAAATTAGGTCGAGGTCAGGTGAATCATGTCTGACGATCATGTAGACCTTGCAAGGATACCATATATTAGTAACCAAATATAGTTATCCCAGAACTCGTGATAATTGAGTCATTCACATGACGAAAAAAGCTATACATTTTTTAGCAGTCACTTAAATATGAGGTCAAGGATAATAATTATATGACGGAAACTTCGTAACACAATGGATCTATATACAAAGTATGAATCATCCAGTTCCTCTGCCCTCTGAAATATAAAGCTATACAAATAGTTTACGGTGTTGCCGCCACCACCATCAGATTGTATTATGTATGCCTCGCATTCTGCTACTTACGTCGAATGCGATTTAAAAAGAATAACTGAAATTAGCTCTCTTACCTAAACATAGTCGACGGGCTTTCAACTTAACAGCAGACAATGAAACGTAGTAGCTACTACTAGAGTCGGTAATTTTTCTATGTTGTTTCGCTCTTATTAAAATTCTGATATTTATTAACTCGCGTGCTCTTATGTATAAGCTCAAATGAGGATAACGAAATCAGAGATCTATATTTTAATTAAATCGATGTTGTTTACAAGTGTTTGTAAAATACATCGTTGCTGTACAAAAATTTCTTTTTGTAGATAATCTTTAACTTCATGTCAATTGTAGGCCAATTTATGTTCGATAAGCCATGTACATTACATTTGATATAAGTGTGTAAGATGGAGTGATTAGCCTGCTGTTTCTAATTCTCATTTTGTTTTCATAACTTGTAACATAAACCCTCCCCCTTTTTCACCGTTTGCAGTTTGTTTTTTTATTTCTGTAAAGCAAATATATACTCACACCTACTAATTCAATCAATTCTGCGTTGATATTCATCAGTTTTGGAACTAAGTACTATTTGATGTGCTTCCACGTTCACCAAAAGAAAATTGGATAGTTACCCATAAAATCATGACGAGCACCTTCTATCAAAAGACGGAAAAAATAACATTTTGGGAGGGCAACTTATAAATGTTAATATCTAAAAAAACATCTCTAAAGATCACTTGTATCGAATCTTATGTAAAAATTCCGATTTTGGAACTTTTAAAAGGTCAAGGTCACTTGTTTTTAACAGCTGAATGAAAATTGTAAATGTGCACTCCATAAGTACAAATGTCAATCTCGAACCATATTTGGCAATAAAATTATCAAATTAGTCCTAAATATAGAAACTTTAGTTATAATCCTTTGAATAATTCGAATTTATTTTGCTATAAACGCAAATATGTAGGGGTGGCTAGCTGTTTAAACGTGACTCTACGTTTTCCTTGAAATTTTAGATTTGACCTTTGACCCAAATTTAAGAAAATCGTAACCACTGTAGACTACGACGACATCAATATTTCGACGAGGCTTGTTCTCCTCTTTCCAATGATATAAAATATAGCCGTGTGTTATTCCGTTGACCCAAATCGATCAAATTTGTTGACTGGGCACCCTACTATAAAGCCCACGCTTCATTTTTATGATGCGGGTAATTAACGACCTTGACCTGGACTCCACAACGGCTGCTTTCAGGGCCAGGGTGATTAATAGTATGTTTGACACCCAAGCTGTCAAGTGAAGCCATATAATTATGCCCCTTATAGGGGTCGCCCCGATATTCCGACTCCCCATTAGTCCGACACCCCATAGGTCCGACACCCCTTTAGTTCGACACCCCGTTAGTCCGACGCCCTAATAGTCCGACGCCCCAATAGTCCGACAAAGGTTCATTCCTGCCGTAATAGAAAATCTACTTTATAGAATCGTTGTTGACGAATAAAGAATAAGAATAAGAATATTTATTTTATCCAATTAAAGGGTCCGTTTCCGAGCATATACATATATATATAGTATTAATTATACAGTAATTTTTAAGATATATTACATTAAGAATAAATGATATCTGCACTACTCTTTCTCCTAAGTATATCACAGAAACAGATAATACCATACCACACACCTGGTATTAAAGAAATACCATAACCATGTGCATATGAAGCAATCAAGTGCTTGCATGTTTTAATTGACTAATACAAGGTGTGTCCATTCTAGTAAAAAGGAAATGTAAAGATCAGTCATCAGCAGTGCAGTCTCTCATCGTAAAGAATAATATTCACATGATTTAGTCTCGGAAACTGTCCAAACTGATAAAAGTGTCATTTTACCATAAAGAGGGACTATAATTCACCGCGCTCTGTCAAACTTGTACCAGTTAAAGCGGATACTTTGTACGTATGGTAGATAAAATATCCCCACCCACCAAAAGTTTTGACTGAGTCACCTGACTCGGTTTCGGTCGAACTGAGCTACCTCACTCAGTTTGTACCAGTACTGGCGGATACTTGATACGTATGGTAGGAGACGTTACTATACCTAAAAGGGAGGTATAGCATCTGTGAACCCTAAACACAGAGAGCGGCTAACTTCCCATACGTGTATCCAATGATTACTGATACGTAATGTTAACATGTTTTTTATGTCTGTCACTGAAAATAATTTATAAAATATAACTACTAAAAAACCTTAGGTTCACAAGTTTGTATTTTTGTTATCATGTGACCATGACCTTTCATATGTTGACTCAAAATTATTGGGATATATGCACAAATTTAAGTGTCCAACGAAATATAACAACTAGCATCTATGTCAAGACATATGGAAAGATCCCCATGTAGATGGATACATGCATGTCTGTAGACCCTAGAGAATACATCAAATAGAAGCATCCTCATTGTTGAAGCACTGTAAGGGCTTCAACAATGAGAAAAATGAAAACTGCATAGCACATTATGAAAGGAACGGACATAAAAAATATGATACAATTCAAATGAAACCAATGGCCTTATTTATTTACAAAACAACAAACAAAAAAACAAATATGACATACAGCAACAAATGACAACCATTGGATTACAGGCTGGAGACTTGTGTCCATTTTTAGTCTTTGGCCTTCAACAAGTTACCTTGAAATAGACAAAGATCACAATACTCTGAAATATTATTCTGACTCCAAGCCAACCAGTCTTTGTCCTTGCTACTTAATGATGTGTACTTTTACAGATAAGCAGCAAATACCACTTTCAGTCCTAAGTGGTCTGACCCAGCCAGGGATCCAAACTCAAAACAAGACTTCGGCCAAGATAACTGAAACAAACTTATATCTTTAAAGAGGGACTAAATAAGGAGTTTTGATTTTTTAAAGGAAACACAAACAGTTTCAAACTATTAATATTTATCAAAAAGTGACGAGATTAATGTAGCAACTAACTTATAGTACTATCTGATACATAAGAATATGACAATATTGAAAAACTTACACCCTGCATAAAAAAACCCTAATATATGGGAAAAAGCATGGGTGTGTAAATGTTACAGGAATTTCAACTTTACAATGGTTATAAACAAACAGGGAAATTAGTTCATGTAATTCTACATGAAAATAGTAAAACTGATAATAATTAATATTGTACAATTTTTACATTTTTTGTGACTATTAAATGCACAATTCAAACAATATTAGCATTCCATAAAATATACATTTCCTTTCAATGCATTATAAAATACTATTTGACATTTCTTTTAACTATTGCAAAAGAAATCACTAACTAAAATCAAGAGCGGTGACATTCAATTTCATGGACAGGGTATGAAATATTTTTTTAAAAATTAGTAAGTAAAAAATTAAGAAGTCACATGAATTACCATTAAATGCAAAAACAAGTTAAATTTCATGTTCTACCAAAAAAGAGGTGTCTCCTCTTTGCATAAGACTTAATTATCATAAAATACCTTAATTAAAAGTACCTACAAATATGGGAGACAACTCATTAAATTTAGAATAAGACCCATTATTCTGAAGTCATAATTGGGAGGACACAAAATTAGAAAGGGGGCATATAATACCAGATGCATTTTTGTAGATTATGATGATGTAAATATAATTTGAAATCCCCATGTCAGACCAAACCACATAATGCATTATCTAGACCTCTGTTTAAAAGCTTCTTTTTTTTACAGAGCTCTAAATAATACTTTCATCTTACATTATATCTAACAAAAAATATATATAACAATTATAAATAAAAGAAAACCAATACATTCTAAAGTATTGCAGGCCTTTCATGTAGTAAAAGAACTAACCATATGAAGAGATAAGCAGGGGTATTCCCTCCCCTTATCCATAAATCTCAGCCTGCTAGTCTCTCCATTCATCAACACTGATGTTCGTTTTGTGAAGGCCACTAAAGCAATTCTGTAAAAAAATAAAAAAATAACAAAACATTGTATACACCAAAAAAATATCAGATGTATTTAAAAAAAATGCCCTTATAAATATACATGAAAATAACAACCCACATTTTGTACCACTCAGTTATTATCTAAAACTCTGTTTACAATTTTTTTTCATTTTCTTTTTCTTTTTTTTTTCTTCTTTCTTTTCTTTCCTTTTTTCTTTTTTTATACAGAACTCTAAATAACAACTCTTCACAAATTGTATACATCTGATATGCACAATAAAAGACCTTTACCGAGGGAACTTAAAACCAGTATGAAAACATAAGTAGGGGTATTCCCTCCCCTTGACCCTAAATGTCAGCCTGCCAGTCTTCCCATTCATCACAACTGGTGTTCCTGTTGAAAATTTTACAAAACACTCCAAAAAAAAAGTGGTGTACATCTAGATGGGACATGTTTGTGATGATAACTACAATGATAACACTTGCAGTACTGCCTTAAAAGTTTTGAATTTTGTACTATGCTGAATACTTAGTTAACCTTCTACAACAAATCCTGAGGTCGGCAGCAACTGTCTTGAAGTATCCGTTTACAAAACTTTTTAATATATATCCCTTCTACCAGGTAGATTCCAGATGTGTGGAAACTAGCAAATGTTATCCCTGTCTATAAGAACAAAGGTGGCCCAGAATTTTTACTTAATTACAGACCAATATCTTTGCTGTCTAACATTGGTAAGACAATGGAGAGATGCATTTTTAAATACCTTTTTAACTTTATTATTACAAATTCTTTATAAACAAAATTCCAGTCTGGTTTTATCCCTGGTGATTCGACGGTAAACCAACTGCTATGTATAATTAACGATTTTGGTAAAGCATTAGATGCAGGGAAAGAGGTAAGGGTAATTTTCTGTGACATAAGTCGAGCTTTCGACCGAGTCTGGCATAAAGGCTTACTCTGTAAGCTTAAAAAATTCGGAATTAATGGAAAATTGCTACTTTGGTTTGAAAGCTATTTAAACTCAAGAAGGCAACAGGTTGTCATTTGCGGAGAAACGTCCAACAACGAGCATGTCTCAGCTGGGGTACCCCAAGGGTCTATCTTGGGTCCTATTTTATTTCTTATTTATATAAATAACATAGCTAATGATATAGAATGTGATATTAAACTTTTTGCTGACGACACTTCAATTTATATAGTGGTTGATAACGAATATGAAGCGGCAGAAAAGCTAAATAAAGATATTGAGAAAATACATAATTGGTCTAACCAATGGCTTGTCAATTTCAACCCAAACAAAACAGAAATAATGACCATTTCAAAAAAGCACCATAAACCTCATCACCCACCTGTGTATATGAATAATATTATCATAAAAGAAGTTGAGTCGCACAAGCATTTAGGGGCTATTATAAATGAAGATGGAAGCTGGAATAATCATTTAAAAATGATTATTGATAAAGCTATTCCAAGATTAGCATTATTCCGAAAGCTAAAGTTTAAACTTAAAAGGAAAAATTTAGAAACTATTTATTTATCTTTTATACGCCCAGTCTTAGAATATGGGGACATTGTCTGGGATAACATACCTGATTATTTAAAAACATCTCTGGAAAACTTACAAATAGAAGCAGCAAGAATTGTTACAGGTGGTACTAAGATAACATCGAGACAGTTGCTGTACGATGAAACCGGTTGGGAAACTCTCCAGTCTCGGCGTAATAAACATAAGTTATTAAAATTTCACCAAATGTTTCACGGAGATTGTCCTGATTATCTTTCTGTATTAGTTCCAAATCAGAGGCTAGATCTACACGACCACAGGACTAGGGGGTCTTCAAATTTACAAACTATATTATGCAGAACAAGCTATTACCAAAAGTCATTTCTACCAGCCGTTATAAACCTTTGGAATGATATTCCAGACGACATTCGTTTAAATCAATCAAAATCGGGTTTTAAGACGTATCTCTCTCAAAATATTAATAGAGTAGTGTTCTAAGGGACCATCTATTTAAAAAAAATCTTATCGAAGACGCACTGTGTTCCTGTGGTCGTGTAGAAACTACCTCTCATTACTTCCTCAAATGTCCAAAATATAATGAAATTCGAAGGGATACTATCGGGACGGTCTCTTGTTTTAATCTTAAGATTATCTTATATGGGGACAGTTTAAAGTCTGACGAGGACAATATGCAAATATTTCGTATATAAAAAAAAAACGATGTAAAATCAAGTGGATTGTCCGTCGTAAATGACTATAATCGGACATGTTTGTTGGTTTCAGTGACTGTCTATCAAGAAAGTAAAGTAGTGTTGACTGTTTCATTTTTTTTTTTTTTTTTTTTTTTTTTTTCATTTTTTTGTGGTTTTTTTATGTTTCACATTTTCTTTCTTTTAATTTATTTTATTTGTTAGTTGTATTTTTTTTATTTTTTTTTGTGTGTGTGTATTTATTCAATTTATCAAATGCTACCTTAAACTGAATATACTGTTGGCACGTAATATTGTTTGTTAAATAGATATTTTTTTTTTTGGGAGACGGATTTATATAAGTTTTTCCAAACTTGTTTCCGAATCCCATATTTGAACTTTATCTAACATTGTATTGTAATATTTTATTCATGTAATTTTTCATTAATAAATACTGTTTAAACTAAATCAATCAAGAAATTTACATAAATACAATTTTAAGTTCATAAATTAGCAACTTTTCCCTGTTTAACACAAAAAATTAAAGGTTTTTTTTAAATTTTACTGTTATATCATAATATAGAGAAATAAATTCAATATTGAATATTGAATAATGGTATTATACATGTACGAATGCCTACTAACTTTTATACATACATATGGTCACTTTTTAAAATTTATTGCATAGAACTACTCTTTCCAAAATGTATTCATGATTGCCATTTTGTCTTCTTTCCACTCAGATTTTTTTTTTAACCGACTCTACTCAACTTATACGTAGACACTACCCACATAGAAACATATTTGAAAAAATCACTCTCTCTCTCTCTCTCTCTCTCTCTTTATTGATTTATTGATTTATTGAAACATAATTGTACACTACATATATTGTTTGTCAATAAGTGTTTCCAAGTTCCTCCAATCAAAAGAATCTCTTCTTCTGCATCAGATGATTTGTAAATTTCTCTACAAATAAAAAATAAAATGTCACTTAAAACATGAAATTTAAATTCGCAAAATATATATACATATGTACAATGTTTGATGTGTCAGAAGACATTTATATCATATCCATATATAGCTAGGGTAACCACGACACCAGGCTGTAGCAATTTTCTATAAGCAGTGAATGAATTTTATTTAATCTTAAGGATGTTCGCTACTCTGTTTCAAAATAATAAGCTTTTCAAAAGACTGTTATAAATTGATAGTATATAAATAAACTAAAAAAACAGAAAAAAATAAAGGGTCCGTGTGCTTGTTTTTGAGATAAAAGCCATTGAAAATTTGGCAGGAAATAATTCTCTCTAGATTTTTTATGCACTTAACATTGGCACCTTTTTTCTTTCAAAAAGTATGGAAAAAAACAAGGGTTATATAAGATTTTCAAAGATGACATTTTAAACTATATGTAATCAAATTATGGAAAGAAAAGTAGGGGTTAGTGGGCATAAATTTTTAATGGCACAACATGGATAAAACCAGAGGATTCCGAATATCTGGCAAAAATTCAAAAACAAGGAGCGAACATCCTTAAAGCATCTTCAGTATGAAGTGCCATCACGTACTTACATTATATTTTTGTATCAGATTTGTTTGAAATATACATGTGTTTTTCAGGTACCGTGGATTAAAAATTTTCATTTAACCAAAAAATTAATTTTTAATGTTACTAACCTGAATGTTCTGATCATCATCATACTGTGTAAGCTGAAAAATACATTAAATATTAATTCATTAGCCTTCAAAATAATAACTGTAAATTATCAACGAATTTTCGCGACTTTTGCGAGTAGAAAAATAAAGTGAATATAAATCGCCGCAAAAAATTCAAAACTTGGATCTTTTCTTATCTAATTAGATCGATTGAACTTGAAAATTGCGAAATTAAATCGCCGCGATAAGGACTAAACGCGAAATAAAATATCCGTGAAAATAAGTTGGTTTACAGTATAAGATAAAATGTCATTTTTACAAATTATACAGCCTCTATAGGATCTTTGTTTTTTTTGTCATTGGGTTGCTGTCATATTGATGTATGACCCCTAACCTCTATTACTTACAAAATATTTTTTCATTGGAGTTTTCACTATAAAATAAGAAGATCACAATTAGCCATTAAAGATGTGAATAGTAACATGTAGTTAACAATTCTCATATCATGTTTCTGTTTTAACTTCCTTAAATTTAACTTAAATCTAATTTAAATTTAACTTAAATCTAACTTAAATTTTACTTAAATCTAACTTAAATTTAATTTAAAATGTTTCTGTTTTTACTTCTTAAAATTGAACGTATAGTCAAAACTTGCTAGTATCAATCTTTGCTGTCAAAATTTCTAAACTTTCAAATAATTTGGTCAAGACTTGTATGGAAACCAAAAATAATATGATGGGTAGAAAATCAGAAACCAAAATAATATGATGAATAGAAAGAAATTACCTAAGGTATTAATTGTATGATGACAGTAGTAATAAACTAGAACCCTTCATTAATATTACCGTCAACATACCTTGTAGTTGGTAATATATGACTTCCAGGTCCTACTGTCCTTAGATCTAATTTCAATAGATCATTTACATGTCTTCAAAATGTCCTGGATAACTGAAAAAAAAGTGTTGAATACTTAACTGTGATACTAGTAAAAATGCTTATTGATTGATTGTTGGTTGCTTAACGTCCAGTGGCAAATATTTCATGCATATTCAGGACGAGAACAAATTAACATTAAATACAATAGGTAGGGCGTGTAATAGAGGTCGTCCTGGATTAAGGTCGGGGGAAATTAGACTGCCACTGGAAAATGAGGGTATATTGGATATAGAACAAACAATGTTGACTCCTTAACTGTGATACTAATTTAAAAAATGCTTACTGAAGGCCGTATGATGGCCAATAGTTAACTTCTACATCATTTGGTCTCTGGTGGAGAGGTGTCTCATTGGCAATCATACCAGATCTTATTTCTTTATTTTGAAATACATGTATATGGAATTTAGTCTATTAATCAACATTTAATCCTAGCAGTAAATACATAAAATTTGATCTAATTAGCAGTTATTACATATATTATCATGTATATAATTTCTTCTAAATTTATCAGGCTGATTTGCAAGTGCTGTTCATTTAATTTTACTGGTTAGTTTATGCATTATTTTTATGTAACTAGTCGATTTTGTCTTGTAATAAGTAATTTTATCAGAATGGTTATGCTACCAGTGGAACAGGAACATCTACCCTTCCTTTTCTTTCAGGAGCACCCCTAGTTAAAATTCTTCATTTTGTTGGGGATCATCTTAATGTCAATCAAGTTTTCTTGATAGTGTCAGAATGCTCCCTTGGAAAATTTCTCCCTGTTATTTACACGAACAGAATATCAATGAATATTTTAGGTGCTCTGTGTTAATTATCTTGATGTGGAATTAAGATTATTTCAGACGCGAATGAACACAATAGAATCATAACTGCTTAAATGAAACGAATAAACATCTACAACAATTTTTTTGTAAAATTACCTTGTCTTTTGCACGTAAAAGCTTCAGACCCAGTTGTGATGTGCCTTTTGGGGGGAATTAATCAGTATATATCCTACTACTAGCACTGTCCATCCACACGAATACTGGTCACATCATTATAAATGTCCATCATCCATTTGCTCAGGTTCAAAGCTTGTCAAATCTAGATTAAATCTATTCCTGTCAGTTCCATCATTTGAATATTTCATTGTCAACTAATTAATCTGACTGGCCACATGTATCCTCATACAATTTGTCCATTCAAGTCAATATATTTAAAACAGGTTGATACTAGAAAAGTCCACATTTACACTGTTATTTTTATCTAGTTGAGTCAAGAGCTATCATTTCTTTTCTTAATTCTATTATCCTCGTGCCTTAATTTACATGCAGTTTATTTCAGAATTAGCCAAATTAATTCCAAAGTTTTAAAAAAGTGGTGTTGGTCTTTTTTAATTTAAATTTGAGATTAATTGCAAGTTTTTTTTCCCAACATATTTCTTTAAAATTTAGAAAAAGAAAGGATTATTTTATTTATAAATTATTGAAGATGTTTACTATCAGATGTGTGGGAACTTCTTGAAAAGACAAACTACTCTTTCAGCATGGTAGCTAACATTGGTCTCTGGTGGATAGTTATCTCATTGGCAATCATTCTACATCATTTCATATCCATACCGAATCTTATATTCCTCATCTAAATGTATGTTTCATTGATCACTTGACCAGTTTTATCTAAAATTTAGATGACATACTTTTTGAAGTTTTTTAGTTTTAAAATTTTCTATAAATTAAAACCATTCAAAATTCCTTTAAAAAAAGGGTAATCATTGCATACAAAATACATTATTTAAATTTTGTTATATTTATTATAAGATTTATAAAGAATGAATTGATATTTCAGGTGAATAAAGTATATGTTCTAGATGTATTTAAATACATGGTTATCTCCCCCTGATTTGAAATAATTTTGATAAAATGTCTTTTTTTTAATTCATTAAAATGTTTTCAATTCTGGTGTACTTTCTACAAAAATGAGAGATGATGTTTTGGAAGATACTATTCCTCAAAATTTGCAAATATAAAAAATACTTTAAAATGAAACTAATGCCTTTATGAATTATGACTGTTGTCACTGCAGATGCTCAAGTGTGTCAAAAAATGTACCAAAATGTTTTGTGTGAAAAAGTCTGACAAACGATGCTTAAATGTAAAAAAAAAAATTTTTGTAAATTTTACACTTGATATCGCTACAAATTTAATAAAGGTTTAGAGTGAACAAATTTCTGACCAAATATGCCTTGGCGTAAAATAAAAATATTTGTATATTTTGCATTTCATTTCAAAATGTACACATTTTTTGTGTTAACAAAAAAAATTCTGGATACTTATTTCTATCCAAATTGATTTTATTTTAACAAATAAAAACTCAGTCTATTTATAGTGATTTATTGCTAAAAATCTGAAAATGAGAAAAAAAAAAAAAAAAAATAGATCAAAGACTCAATTGGCCGGGTTGTGCTGAATGTTTCTTAAACAATGGAGAATGCTCTATACTGAACATTTAAACATTTGAAACATGAAATATGAAATATGAAATATAAAATTCCCTAAACAATTCTATAATAGCAGGTGCACACCTTCAACATATGTGCAATCTTCCTGAGAAGTTTCAGGGATCTGAGTTAAAAACTGTAGGAGAAATTGATTTTATACAAAACTTGTACCCTCTTTTTATAAATTTTGCTGAAAATTACAAAGTTCCCAAGTCTGGAAAAATAAAAAAATATTCCTCAAACAATTTCATAGTGATAGGTCTAAAATTTTCAACATAGGTGCAAACTTCCTGTGAAGTTTCAGGGATCTGGGTTGAAAAGTGTAGTAGTAGTTTATACATTGGAACCCACTTTTCAATGCTCACCTCCCTTTCTCCTCGGCCTGCCCATTATCACCATACTATAAACAGGTTTTGGACTTCGTCCAACCTTGCCAAAAATCATGAAAATGATTAATTCACATATATATCATGTAATCTATAGTTTTTCTATGGGGAAAATATGCAGAAAAGTAATCTAGGAGTCAGTTAAAGGTCAGATCAGGAAAAGATAAACAGAAAACAAGTGAGAACAAATGAAGGAAATATGGAGCCATAACATAGAAACAGGGAACAGATTTGAAATAAGAACAGGGAACAGATTTTAATTAAGAAAAGGGGACAGTTACCAGTTGTGTCATATCAGTTAGGTCCTTTTACACTGGAATCTGTTTTGGCACAACAATTTAGAAATACTTTTTCATGGACAGATATAATTTCATTCATTTACTTATTTATTTATTATATAATAATACTTTACAAATGAAAACAAAATTTGTTCTGATTAAATTTTTTTTTTTACAATATTTATGTACTCTTTGAAATTCGGTGAATTTTAGTATTAATCAGTTTTTCAATTATGGATAAATACTAGTGATCTCAAACAGATTTAATTTATGTTAGTCATGCAATGTTCAGTTATAGACTGGGTAAAAGCTACAAACAAATGTGATCATTTCCCCAAAACACTATTGTAGAAGTGAACTCAATATGTTAAAAAGTTTCTTTTGATTTCTATTAATCTTTATGTTCTTTGCAATTTTTTCTAAAGTAATGATTTGATCTTTATAGTATTAATAAAAAGTAACACAGGTACATTTCAATGAGGCAGAAACACAACAACAAAAATAATCTACACATTAAGGTGGCAAGAATAGACTATGTGTCACGCTCAAAACTATTATTTGTGACTTATCAAAGAGGCTTAGTGAAAAGTGACTTTTTTCTATTTAGATTTTTAGGCTATTTCAGTCAACTTAAATTATAAAAGTTATAATTGGTCTTTGTTACTTCTTTTAACATGAATGTAATTTTGACTATTTTTTTCAAATCTTTGATGGGATGTAGACTTTTTTCATATCGTTTTGTTTTCGTCTAAAATTTACATTTTAAATTCAAATAAAAAAGGTGTGGAAATCCTGCACTAATATCAATGTTAAAGACTAGGGAAGTCAATTTTTTTTATCCTATACTAAATTTTGATTGAAAATTATGTGGATGTTATTTCAATTAGACAGCAACTAAACAACACAAAAAAACTGGAACTCAAGAGGCAAACAGTCTTCAATGAAAGACTAGTACATGTAAATACGTCAAGTTTTAAAAAGGGGGACATTTTTTTACTGCTTTTATTCGCAATTTTATCTATTAAGTAAGGAAATACAAAATATAAGTAAATTTAATAAGTAAATTATGAACTGTTTTAACCAAAATTTTGTCTTAAAGTGGGGTTTTCCAACAGGGAGGGGGATATTTAGAAGTTTTTATTACACTTTTTTCAGTTTAAAATAAAAACAACACTTTGGGGAAGTACACTTTAATGGTAAATTTGAACATTACAACTGGAATATCTTGCTATTATTTACTTAAATTCTGAAATTTCATCCAGGGTTTAATTTGCCATGCTTTTAATTGAAAAGTACCGAGCTATTTGTGCTCCACAATCTTTAAAGCAACAACACAATCATCACAACAGTGAGAATACAACACCAACACATAACTTGCTTCCCCTCATTACCCAGCAACTTCTGCCTCCCCAGGCCCTGGACTTCCCTTACTCCCTATTATCTCCCCATTTCACCAGCACCTGGGATAACCCTCCCCAACCTCCAAGCCCGTAAATCCTAGTCCCTTGACTCCCCTCTCTCCCTTTTATCAGACCCTAGATTTGTCAGCCCCTGGGCTTCCCCTCTACGACCTCTGAGCCCATAGATCCCAATCCCTGGACGTTGCCTCATTCCTCCCTACCTGCCCCAAATCCAAGTCCCAGGTCAACTATAGATAGTCAAGCTATTGCTATGTTTAGAAAATGTTGCTGTTTTTGTTTGAAATTAAATATTTTTTTTTTAAAAGTTTTGAATTGAACAATTAAATAATGAAATTTTTAGATGTTTTCTGGAAATTGATCAGTGATATTTTATTTCATATAATAAATGGGGTCATCTTTCTGTCTCTGTTTTGGATTGAATTTAGATTAAACATCTTCTGATAGACCTTTGAAAATCATTATAGCCAGTCTGGACTAAATGTTGACCTTGACTCTGTGACCTTTCTTTCATCCTGAAAATTTTGATTATCAATTTTTGACAGTTGATTTTCTGGGTTGTTGGGTTGTTGTTCATATACTTGTATCCAACAAATCCACGACAAAAATTTAAAAATAAAAAGTAAACTCTTAAAAGTATTTCAAACTAAGTTATTTTACCACTTTTTTTTCCAAATTCTAAATGTTGGAGGTATCCGGAGTGCCGAGAGAGCAACAGATCTGTGGCAGGAAACTGACAGACTTGGGCAAAATATAAGAATGAAGTACAGTTAATATAGTATGGTAAGTTACTGAAGCAGAGTTTAGATAGTATAATAAATTACGACTTACAAAATGGAGGTTCCATCATACATTCAAGACGTATTTGTCCACACACACACACACACACACACACACACACACACACACACACACACACACACACACACACACACACACACACACACACACACACACACACACAATACAAATGGGACGAAGATATCGGTCAAATCTTAAAAACACACACAGATTTCAATTTTTCCATGTCAAGCTGCTGACCAAACAAGATTTTATTCTGTTATGTAGCATTCAACATTTTGAAAAATTCAGAGTATCAGCAAACAGGATGTAGTTTTCTGTCAAATAGTAAAAGCCCAGGCATGTTACAACTCGTCAATGTTGAGTTGCTGACCCGAAATTCTCGTAAAAAAAATGTGTGCGTTACTTCAGCACGATATAATTAAAGATTGAAGTTCCCGTTAAAATAATTTATTTGTTACTTGAAATCACAATAATCATAAATTCTGCATTCTCATGAAAATAATGTATGCGTTGCTTTATCATGATATAATTGAATTCAGAATTCCCGTTAAAATAATGTGGCAATTACTTCATCACGATATAATTATCACGATATTTTAAATCATTTTCCCATGAAAATAATGTGCATTCCTTCATCAATATTGAACTGAATCCTGAAATCCCGTAAAAATTATGTAGCCGTTACTTCATCATGGATATAATTAATTTCCACATTAAAATGAAAATAATGTGTCCATAACTTCATCACGATTTGATTGAATTTCACATTCCCATGAAAATAATGTGTCCGTTACTTCATCACGATATAGCCATTACTTTATCAGGATATTGTTGAATCCCGAATTTTATTAAAATAATGTGTCCGTTACTTCATGATATAATTGAATCCCAAATTCCCGTAAAATAAATGTGGTCGTTACTTCATCACAATATTATTAAATTCGGAATTACCGCTGAAATAATGTAGCTGTTACTTTATCACTATAATTTAATTCTGCATCCCTTTTCATTAATGTGTCCGTTACTTCATCACAATATAATTGAATCCCGAATTCCCGTCAAAATAATGTAGCCGTTACTTAATCATGATGTAATTGAATCATAAATCCCGTTAAAATAATGTAGCCGTTACTTTATTATGATATTGTTTAATTCTGAATTTTGTTAAAATAATGAGTCCGTTACTTGATCATAATATAATTGAGTCATGCATTTTTGCTAAAATAATGAGTCCGTTACTTTATCATAACTGAATCCCAAATTTTCGCTAAATTAATGAGTTTGTTTCTTAATCACGAAATAATTGAATTCCGCATCCCTTTTCATTAATGTGTCCGTTACTTCATCACGATAAAATAGAATCCCAAATTTCCGTCAAAATAATGTAGCCGTTACTTTATCACGAATTAAATTCTGCATTCCCGTTAAAATAATGTGTCCATTACTTCATCACGACATAGTTGAATCGCAAATTCCCGTTAAAATAATGAATCTGTTACTTCATCACGACATAGTTGAATCCTGAATTCTCGTTAAAATAATGTGTCCGTTACTTCATCACGATATAGTTGAAATGCGAATTCCCGTTACAATAATGAATCTGTTACTTCATCACGACATAGTTGAATCCCGAATTCCCTTTAAAATAATGTGTCCGTTACTTTATCACGATAAATTTGAATCCCAAAAGTCCCGTTAAAATAATGTGTCCATTACTTCATCACGATATAATTAAATTCTGCATTCCCACTAAAAAAATGTGTCCGTTACTTCATCAAAAAATAATTAAATCCCGAAGACGTACTGTGTTTCTCATCAACTATCCTGTCTATCCAAAACATTCTGAAATCAAACTAAAATAGGATAAGTTTAAAGTATCTGAAACAAAATAAGTCAATTATTACATATAGATATTACATTTTTTTTTTTTATATAGTTATTTTTTTTTTTTTTTTTTTTATAAAAGAAAAATGTTTGTCCCCACCAAAATATCAGATACCATCTTTTCAACACATTACTTCAAATTAAAGATATTGCATCAGGTTACTTTTATATAAATTAACAAACATGAAATATAAAAAAAAAAAAATTTTTGGAATTGATTCCTGAAATAGTGAAAATATTATTTTTTGTCACAATACCTGCAATATTTTGTGTTCAATAAGTACCAATAAAAAATCTCAATGAGAAATTGTTTTTCAATCTTCACATTTGTATTATAACGATGAACTTTCAGGAAATAAAACTATCTCCTGACCAAAATATAAAAAATATTGACTTTTGCATAAAATACCCAGTAATGTGAGGAAACCAATCGTATGCAGGAAAAACTCATGAGTTGTAGTGACTTTTATTCTCAGTATTACTAGTGACAGATAAGTACTGAAACTTGTACTTACAAGAGATCTAAACACCTCTACAACTATAACCTTCACAGACAATTGTAAATTCTTTAATAAAAACAAGTATGGATGTCAAAAGTTAATTTAAATCAGAGGTATCTACTGCACCAACTGTAGAGAAAAATTGTTTTTTATATATTTGTCATTATGTTTTTTTATACTGTATCTACTATCAACTACAAAAACTTTTTTTCTTGGTGACTGTTATATTGCTTTGTTTATTTGAATTTTTAAGTCAGTTCTGTTGTATGTCTGTGATGTATGTTTACACAATTTTGGCTGCTAGATCAGAATTATTGTCACGTTTACCAATTATGTCAACAAAAAGGAACAAGTCAGGAAAATGTAAGTGGTTTTCAATTTGTTCCGTTCGTCATCATAGAGTGGAGCATTTTACTTGTCAGGTTTTCGTTTATTCACCATTTTTGAATTTACCTTAGAGTAAAGTTAATGTAAATAGATATGGCACTACGGGATGATTTTTAAGGTCATATTCAAAGACGAGAACCTCAAGGTTGATCAAGGTATCAGGGTCTGGGCTAAGCCCTTCAGAACAATGCTCATAATACAGTATCTATACTAAGATAACTAGATAACATTTTTGTTCGCTTTGGAGATTCCGTATATCGTCAGGTTATCGGAATTCCAATGGGGACTAACTGTGCACCACTTATTGCGGACCTTTTTTGTATTGCTATGAGTTACAATTTATGACAAAAATCAGCAAAGACCCATCGAAACAACATCTGATACACAAATTTAATAATACTTTTAGATATTTGGATGATATTTTGGCTCTCAATAATGACGACTTCAGTATGTATACTAAAGAAATTTATCCTGTTGAACTTACTTTAAATAAAGCTAATACTAACAATGACCACTGCCCTTTCCTCGATCTTGATATCTATATCATTAACGGAAAGCTTAATACTAAAATATATGATAAAAGAGATGATTTTTCATTTCCTATCGTTAATTATCCATTTTTAGATGGTGACGTTTGTTATGAAAGGATTTAGGACGTTATTCGAAATAATTAGAAATTAAAATCAAGGAGATCTTAGTTAAACAAACAAATATATTTCTAGTTTACTAACATAGTGAGAAGTAAAATTGAATATAAATTTCAAATAATTCGTTGATATAAGAAGAAAATACATAAGTAAATTAGATCAAGATTCTTAAGAATAACGAACTTTATCTGGGATGCAAGAATATCAATAATAGTACAAAGTCAAGAACCTCATTAAACAAATTATTTAGCACGCGTCATAGGTTGCCGGACAGATGTATGGCGAATTGCTATTACATCCAAGGTTATAACCATATTCACAGAAGTGTTGATAAGCTTCATCATCATGAATATTCAGTAATACATTAAGGCACAGAAGAATGTTCTTAATAACCAATCAAAAAGCTGAGATACGAAGATTAATATATACAAAATAATAATTAAAATTTAACAAATGTTAATCATCTTTTATTATAAAGATCAGAAAATGAAATTCAACTAGAATATTATTCTAACTAATTTAAGAATTAATAATCCGGATGCTTTTCTAAAACAAATAAATGTATTTTGCATATTATGAAGCAACGAGTATTTTGGCACCAAATTACATTATTTGCAGAGAGGCTCAGTTTTGAACGGGGGAAAATGATGTTAGGTATTCAACGGGACATATAAAAGAAAAATAATTAGGTTCCCGTCAACATCATTTTCCTGCCAGCAGAACTGAGTTCTTGTTATTTATTCTTTTAAAAAGGTAAGCTAGTTTTGTTTATTTAAAAATTAGATATACGTATTTAAGATTAAATAATAAGGTTAGAAATAATTCATTATTAATAAGAAAGAAAATATTTTATTATTATAATTCAATAAATATGATTTATCAATTTAATTCTTAATTTTGTAGCTAAAGAAATATTAAATATTTACAATTCAATTGTATTCGGATATAATATTATAGTAAATAATTTCATGTGGTTATTCACTCCACATAAAATAAATAGGATGATCATAATTAAGTCAAAAGTAGGTGTTTCATGCGTAATGCATTAATGCATATAGATACCATAGTTAATTATTGACATAGAATTCACGAGCTAATTTCAGCAATATACGACACAGAAATAATTGTACTTTATCAAAAGATCATATTATTTATTATTAATTTGTATAACTTGTGTATTGTAAATTATTTTGATCAAAAAGAAAAGAAAAGAAATTATAATTAAAACATCATTTTCCTGCCAGCAGAACTGAGTTCTTGTTATTTATTCTTTTAAAAAGGTCGTATAAGGCAGATCCCAACCTTGCACTACCGAGCATCCCCAGAGCATTCCAAAGGTATGCATCATCCTTAGTGGTAACTGTCGATGAACAGGCTGGAGAGTTGTTGAGACGGAGGACACTAAGTCCCGTCACAACAATTTCCCTTGTCACCATCTTACGGTGTTTATATATCTCAACTTGTACGATTCGCTCGTGTATGTAACAATGTTTTAGATTTTAACGAGAGAAATTTATGTATTACTGAAAAATTATTACACCAGGGTTTTCGATATCACAAACTAGTCAAAACATTTACTAAATTTTATCATCGGTATAAGGACATCATTCGTAAATATAGCTCAACATGCAGACTTCTTATACGTTCAGGTATTTCACATCCAATTTTTTATGGAAATATTCTTTATAAACAAAAAAATGTCAGTATTCACCTCTGAAGCTAACAAAACCTTTAAATATACTTATTAAGAAGGGATATAGTTACGATACTGTTGTCAGGTCATTAAAGATTGCATATTTTGGCGTTAATATTGATTCACTTATAGGGTCTTTGCATCGGCACTAAACACATTTATTTAAAAACCAGTTGTTGGCATGACACGGGTTATGTTCTTCTCATATATGTTATGATGGTATGATACTAAACCCCTAACGGGAAGGATTGTGCCTGATATTCATATGATGAAGACATAATCTTTCAATCAGTTTAATTGAAGTCTGGAGCTGGCATGTCAGTTAACTGCTAGTAGTCTGTTGTTATTTATGTATTATTGTCATTTTGTTTATTTTCTTTGGTTACATCTTCTGACATCAGACTCGGACTTCTCTTGAACTGAATTTTAATGTGCGTATTGTTATGCGTTTACTTTTCTACATTGGCTAGAGGTATAGGGGGAGGGTTGAGATCTCATAAACATGTTTAACCCCGCCGCATTTTTGCGCCTGTCCCAAGTCCGGAGCCTCTATCCTTTGTCAGTCTTGTATTATTTTTAATTTTAGTTTCTTGTGTACAATTTGGAGTTTAGTATGGCGTTCATTATCACTGAACTAGTATATATATTTGTTTAGGGGCCAGCTGAAGGACGCCTCCGGGTGCGGGAATTTCTCGCTGCATTGAAGACCTGTTGGTGACCTTCTGCTGTTGTCTGTTCTATGGTCGGGTTGTTGTCTCTTTGACACATTCCCCATTTCCATTCTCAATTTTAACTTAAAAAAAAAAAAAAACAATTGAATGTTTTAAGATTTTATGAATAACTAATTTGAATAAAAATTTGAAGTGCTTTTTTTAAAAGAATTTATAAAAGCTAAAGAAAAAACAAAAAATGAACAAATTTTAAGAAAATAAACCAAATTCATAAATATTGACTTTAAAATCTAATGGAACGATTCATGCAACATGTGCAATACATTAAATCTGACATTAAATTTGAAATTAAAAAACAATTTTTCTTTGAATAGTACATTTGTCTTTAAGGAAATATATTCTTAACTCAGAAATACCAAACTTTTCTGAAAATTACTAGAATAAAGAACATTCTTAAAAACTTCCCTCCACAGAACAGTACCCAATACCCTTAAGATATATCTGTCATGCACTGTCTCTCCTCTCTATTATTATCTATCACACATCTACCAGACAACCTATTTAGAAAGTATCATGTTAGTTCCCTCTCCCAGATTAGTTCCTGATACTTTATGAATAAAATGGTTTTATATTGAAGTACCAGACATGGAGGGATGATTAAACAAGAAGTTTCATTTACCAAGTTTCCAGGTGTATGGTGTTTTCAGAGCAATTTTAGAATGATGTTATTTTATTTTACATTTTACAAAATAGTTTAGAAAAAAATTGAATTATAATAAGTCATGTTTTTTTAAAAAGAAAAAGATATTATAAGATGGCAACATCATCATAACTGGTAGAACATAAGCATCTGACCTTTCTAAACCTTACCTCCAAGACCTTGGGAATTTTGAAACTTTTTTTTATCTTAAAATTATCTACTTATTCATTCGTATCAGTTGTACAGTTTCTCTACATCTTCTATATAGTTTTTTTTTCACAAAACATTAAAAAGGGTAAAAAGTTGTCATTAAGGGGCAAATATTCTATAAAAAGTCAACTGACAATTTCATTTATGCTGATCTGTTTGCAGATCTTGTCTTGCTGATAATTTTCAAATTCTTTTTAAAAGTTTCTATCTATCTATAATATATAGTTTTTTCTATTTATCTATAATATATAGTTTTTTCTATCTATCTATAATATATATAGTTTTTTCTATCTATCTATAATATATAGTTTTTTCTATCTGTCTATAATAAATAGTTTTTTCTATCTATCTATAATATATATAGTTTTTTCTATCTATCTATAATATGTAGTGTTTTCTATCTATCTATAATATATAGTTTTTTCTATCTATCTATAATAATATATATAGTTTTTTCTATCTATCTATAATATATAGTTTTTTCTATCTATCTATAATATATAGTTTTTTCTATCTATCTATCTATAATATTTAGTATTCAAGATAATGGGCAAAAAACTAAAAAGTTTGTAAAAATTGTCATTTCAGGGCAATAACTCCAATAAGAAGTCAACTGACAACTTCAGCAGTATTTGACTTAATATTTGCAGATCTTTTGTCTTGCTAATCATTTTTGCTCTTTAGAGTTTCTATTATAATTTGCAAAACACAAAATATGGTAAAATTTGTCATAATAAAAGGGCAGCAACTCCAAAAAGGAATTGACTGGCCGTGAAGGTTTATGATCGTACTAAATATCAGCTGTGTTTAGTCTAAATCTGATGCATACCAAATTTGAAGGTGTGTGTTTACTCATTAAGTCAGGTTTATACTAAATATCAAAACTGCTGAGTTCAATGATGATGTCATGTGATACTTACAAGTTTTGTCTTTGGTTAAATGTATGTTATGTAGCATTTCGTAAGATAGAGGAGGTTAGGAGGTCATGTGTGTCATCCCGAATTCCGGTGAAAATAAATGTAACATCTCGAATTTCCATGAAAGTGATGTGTCTGTTCCGGCATCACAATTTACCTAAATCATGAAATCCCGTGATTCCTGCATCATGATATAACTAAATCGCGAATTCCCTTTAAAATTGCGTATTCTTTTCCTTATCAGCTGGGCATAATTAAATTCCGAATTTCCCTGAAAATAATGTGTTCGATCCCACATCACGATATAATAAAATCTGGAGTTCCAGCCGAAATAACTAGATATTCCCGAATGCTTTTGTTGTACATCATTAGTTGTACAGTGTACATATGAAGGTCTCTGATATCCTAGTGATGATAACATACTACAACAACATTATATATCTACCTTTGGTAACATACAATGTCTGACTTAACTAAAAATTGTATTATATAAAGAAAGTAAGGGTAGAGCACTGTCACGGAATAGAAGTTCCTTCATAATATAAGTTCCAAATGGAAACAATATTCTGGAATATTATTTCCACTGGAATAAATATTACAGTAAATGTTCCTAACGGAATAAATGGTATAGAATATTTGTTCCTACAGGAACAGATATTATGAAATTGTTTATACAAAGTTTCCAGTGGAACTTCTGTTAGGCGAAACAAATATACGTTGACACCACTAGGCAGGGTTGTGGAGTAAGTCTTAACTGAGAGGGATAAACTCAGGGAGTAAGACACATAGCAGGTTTACTAACTTCTACATAATTTACATTTCTGCCAGAGAATCCCTAACCTGTTATGATCTTTTAAATGACCAAACCATTACTGAAGTATTCGAGATACAAGCATCACTAAAACATCAATCAACCAATCAATCAATCAATAACATCAATCATTCATTTATTACTAGTCGGGTAATTTGGGGGCAACTAGGCAAACTAGGCAATGGCACAAAACTGACAAAAATATAAATTTCAACCTGCTCTTCTCAACGACACACAATACTAAGCTAAAACATCCGACACCTCAAACTGTATCCTCTAAAGGTCCTCCAAAAATTGTTCAGACAATAACTCTTCATGAAATGCCTCCTGAACCAAATCCTCCTCATTGCTGATTTTGCCTCCTCATCCCATATCAAAACTCTATCATGCTCATCAGTGAAGACCTGGTCATCCTCAAAAGATAGATCCTCCACATTACTTACACCTTCCTCTAAATCCAAAGGACCACAGCAAGGTAAAACCCTGGAGATAACATACTTCATCTGCAGATTTCGACCCTCACTTTCTAAGTTTGCAGAATCTCATCATCACTCTCCAACCTCTGTCTTACCTCACCACCTCCTCTGAAACCTCAAGAGCCCTCCTCTCCAAATCCTCCCACCACTCGTCAACCTGCTGCTGCTCCTGATCCCAAGCTGAGAAAAGGTCATCCTTCTCATTTTCAAAGACCAAGTCGTGTTCCTCTACCTCCTGGAACACCGCTGTATCATTTTCAGCAGTGTCATCTAAAGTAGAAATGTCTTCTTAGACTACCTCAAATGGCAATGCTGAAAACAATGCACCACGGGGTGCTTCCACTAAAGACTGCTCGGGGTCAGCAATCCTTGGTAGCTCAGGAGACTCTACCATAGGGGAAGGAACACTCTCTACAAACGACACAAACCTTGAACCTGGGGTGAACTACTCTCTGGCTCAACATATGGTCTAACCGAAGGACCATACGGACAAAGACCGACTAAGTCTACGAGCTCTCTCATCATACATAATATACCAATCATTTTTCTTGATTTTTTTGTCTTTTGTAAATGCGTTTCGTCTGAAAATACAGAAAAGTAAAATGATCTTAGTTGTGCTTGTTAATTAATAGACAACAATATTTTAGTTACAAAAATAGTTAACAATGTTTCATCTGGAACTATACTAAATATTTCAAACAGACCTTCAAGGGCAGTGCTTATAGTATACTATAAGTTTTATAAAAAAATGCACCTGTGAGAGCGCTAACGAAGTCATTTTCCATAAATTTAATACTGCCGAGGGGCATATCTCTTTTTAAAAAAGTCGATCAGCCACCATTATAGAACGTGTCCGAGATATTGCTGATATTAACCTACAGTATATGTTTTATAAAAATCTGACAAGAATTGTATCCGTGAGAGCCCTTACGAGGCCATTTTCCATAAGACGATTAACGCAATAAGACAAATATCCGCGAAAATAACTTAATTTGCTCAAGATGATATATATATAGAACACAATCGTTATCATGATACATTTAACTACAATGATCTACAATTTTTAAAACTTTCACTACTCGAAGAGTGTAATGTCAATTTTCATAAACATATCTTTTGTCGATTCACTATTCATGTACAGTGATTATTAGAGAGTTCCGAATGAAAATGACGCCAATAACTTGACAAAATCTGTTGAAATTTTGTGGAAATATTTCTAATTTGGTGAGTTGTTTGTATTGAAATTATTGTATAAACCTTCCGTAACTTGTCTGAGTTGTATTGCATAATTTAAGAACTTTATTCAGTGAATATAGTTGTCAAAGTCCTCTCAGACGCATGTTGTATTTCTATAAATAGATATTTCAAAGGTTGTAAAGTGCGAATCGATAATTAGATTTTTTGTGTCAATGATGTTTCATTGATATGTGGTTAATATTGTTTTTATGTATTTTCACTGGGTAAAACAAGATGTTTACAATTTTTGGTATATATACATTTGTTTATTGTTCTCTGGATAACATGTATTTTGCATGTTTTGAACTTTTATTATTCAAGTGAATGACAGTATTTTTCTGTTTTCTTTTCAGTAAATCGTATTTACCGTATTTAGAGTATGACGTATTTGTATGGAACGTATTCGTATTGAGGAATTAAATATGGAACGTATTATGATATATTGAACTTTATTAGAATATATCACTGTGTTTACTGTGTTCACTGGATATAATAAAGATTAATAAACTTTCTCTGGAATACGCATTTGCCTTAGTATATTTCCACACCCTAAGTTTCTAGCCAACACATTATTACAAATTAGAACTCTTTATAGTCTAAGATGGATGACAAACAAGATATTGTGGATGAAAAACGTGAGAGAACACTTACTGAAAAGGGACTAGAGTATACATTGACTTTGAAACAGGCTGAACGATCAAGAATTATTAAGGTTTTAACTGTTATAAGTAATGATTTACAAAATTTGATGCAACGTTCAACAGACCCAAATGAAGTTAAACCTACATATTCTAAGTGGTTGTCTGAATATGAGGAACTATTAAATATTCATGATCAGTATCAAAAGCTTACTGAAAACCCTAGTGAAAAACAACTTGACAATGCATGGTTTCAAGAAAGACATGATAAATTTATCTCTTCAAAACAATCTGCACAGCAGTGGTTTTCCGTTAACAGTCAGAAGCCAGCTCGATCTGTAAAATCTCATAGAAGTTCTAGATCCGGGAGTTCTAGAAGCAGTTCCGTTTCAAGTCAAATATCCATGGCAAAACTTAAAGAAGAGCAGCGGAAGGCTGAACTTTTAGCACGTTAAAAGTCTCTTGAAGAAAAGAAATTTATCGAAGAAGAAAAATTAAAGTTAAGATTTAGAGAAGAGGCACTTGAAATTAAAACGGAGTTACAAGTAACTGACGCAAAAACACGAGTGATAGAAGAATTAGAAAGAAGCATGTTAGAGGACCAGCAACTTGAGCAAATTATGGTCAAAGATAAACAGAGCGATAAAGTTGACAATTCACAAAAAGATACTGAAAATTCGCTATTGAACCCTACCGTTCCGGCATTCATTCCGGAAGTAAAAAAGGAACGGTTAGCGTTTGAAACTAAAAGAACACGCAAAACATTTCAAAGTGAACAAGATGACGATAAACCCCCCTCCTGTTGAAGCAAAGAACAATATTATTGATTACAATGCGCAATATTCAATTGCTCGTGAGCTTAATAAGCCCAAGGCTGATATACAGAAATTTGATGGCAGCCCTATGAACTATAAGGGATTTATAAGACAATTCAATGCACGTGTTGAAACAAACACTGATTCTTTCGAAGAACGAATTAACTTCTTGTTACAATTTACAATCGACGAACCGCATAAAATAGTTCTTGGTTTCTCGCACTTGGACGCTAAAATAGGGTATACAGCTGCTTTGAACGAGTTCAAAGACAGGTACGGCGACCCCGACATAATAGCACATTCATACGTACAGCGTGCAATGAATTGGCCCTTTATAAAGGCAGATAACCCAAAAGCCCTAGATGACTTTGCAATATTCTTGCAAGAGTGCATGTACGCCGTAAGTTATGTAGATGCGGCAAAAGTGTTAGAGTATTCAGAAAATTTAAAACTCTTGATACAGAAACTTCCATTTTATATGCTAGAAAAGTGGAGGAATGTAGTATACGAGACCAAAAGTCGCAAAAATATCGTTACATTCAGTCATTAAGTAGAATTTGTGAAAAAGGAAGCTAAGAAGGCAAACGATCCTGTTTACGGCAAAGACGTTTTAAACACACAAATAGGAAAAAATGTGAAAAGATTACCAGAAAATAACATGAAATCTAGATCTCAAGGATCTAAAACAGCTGTAACTGTAACTTCTGAACCCAAGGCAAGTACATCTAGTGTAGGTCAGCAAAATGAAACATCGTCTGCTCGATACAGAAATGCATTTTCTAAGCCGTGTATCTATTGTGAAAACGCAACTCATTCTCTGAACAAGTGTGACAAAATCATAAAACAGTCACTGAAAGATAGATATACATTTCTTAAATCGAAGGGCGTTTGTTTCTCATGTTTGAAGTACGGACACCAGAAAATGTCATGTCGTCAGAAATCGTCCTGTACAGTATGTCGAAAGGAACATCCGTCTATATTGCATGTTGAACCTCGAGATCAGAGTCAAACTAGTCAGCAGTCAGAAAGCGATCAGTGTCCGGAAGTTAAGAATCTACTACGTTTATGGGAGCTGGAAATAACCTTCGCCAGGCGCTGCCGATATTGCCATTCAGGGTAAAATCAATTAACAGTGACAATTACATTGAGACGTATGCTTTTCTTGATACAGGCAGTACTGCAACTTTCTGCACAGAAAACATTATTCGTAGCCTTAATATAGAAGGTAAGAAAACGAAACTCAGTTTGGTAACTATGGGACAAAGTGCCGTCCATGATTGCTATGTGGTCACAGGTTTGGAAATCAGCAACTTGTGTGGTAATGATGTAATTAGTCTACCACCGGTATTTTCTCAGGAAACTCTACCAGTTACTAGTAATGACATAGTTTTTATTGAGGATATTCAGAAGTGGTCACATTTACGAGATATACCATTACAAAGGATCGAAAGTGATCACATTGGTTTGTTAATCGGAATCAATGTACCAAAAGCTATGGAACCGTGGAATGTTGTTCCAAGTATAGGAAATGGTCCATTTGCTGTAGAAACTTTGCTAGGTTGGGTAATCAATGGCCCTTTAAACGTGTCTACTGATGATAAGCCATGCAAGGTCGCTTCTTGTAACCGTATCGACGCTACAAGTGTTTCGCTGGAAGATCAAATTAGGAATCAGTTCAACCATGATTTCAATGAGAAAACAATCGACGATGTTAATGCTCCTTCGAAGGAGGACCGTAGATTTCTAGAACTTGTTTCGGAGTCAATTATAATAAAAGACGGACATTACGTCGTGAATTTACCGTTCAAGTCAAAGGATAACAAAATGCCGAATAACAGGCGACAAGCGGAACAGAGATTAATGCTAATTTCTAGACGTTTTGAAAGAGACGAAACATTCCGTGATGAGTATGTTACCTTTATGAACAAGGTTATCGGCGATGGATTCGCTACAGAGGTTTCCATTGACGACTTAGCGAAGAAAGACAATGACGTGTGGTTTTTGCCTCATCATGGAGTTTTCCACCCTGGAAAGAAGAAAATAAGAGTCGTGTTTGATTGTGCGGCTAAATTTCAAGGTACGTCCCTTAACGAGCGATTACTTCAGGGTCCTAATCTGACAAATACTTTAATTGGAGCTTTGATAAGGTTTAGACAAGATGAAATCGCAATAATGGGCGATATAGACAGCATGTTTCACCAGGTGCGCGTACCGTCTGAAGATGCGAATTATCTTCGATTTCTGTGGTGGCAAGGTGGAGAATCTCGAAAGAAACCAACAGAATATCAAATGAATGTTCATCTATTTGGCGCGACATCTTCGCATAGCTGCGTGAACTTTGCACTTAGAAAAACTACCGAAGATTGTAACGGACAGTTTAATGAAGAAGTAATAAACACTGTGCTACGTAATTTCTCAAGTCTACAAAAAACGTTAGTGAAGCGGTGTGCTTAGTTCAAGATCTACAGTCTCTTTTGAGTCGTGGTGGATTTAGGATCGCGAAATGGATCAGTAATAACAGAGAAGTAATGCGATCAATACCAATATCGGATATGGCGGTTGGTATCAAGGACTTAGACTTGGATCAAGATACACTTCCCATCGATAGGGCATTGGGCATTCAATGGTGCGCTGAAACAGATACTTTTCGTTTCAAAATTTCAGTAAAGGAACAACCCAAAACTAGAAGAGGCATTTTGTCGATGGTTAGTAGCGTTTACGACCCCTTAGGATTTCTTGCACCATTTGTTCTTCGTGCTAAGATGATACTTCAAGAATTGTGTAGGCTTCGCCTGGATTGGGATGACCCAATTCCACCGAAATTAGAATCTTTGTTTTCGTTATGGTTCCAAAATTTACATGAACTTTCAGATTTCAAAGTAGATAGGTGCTTACGACCAGAAAAATATGGAGAAATAAAGAAAAAAGTAAAATCACCAAAATACTGAACTCCGAGGTAAATTCAATCGGAAAGTCCCTAATCACATGGCAAAATCAAATGACAAAACACATCAAACGAATGGACAACAACTGTCATATTCCTGACTTGGTACAGGCATTTTCAAATGTAGAAAATGGTGGATTGAACCTGGTTTTATAGCGCTAAACCTCTCACTTGTACGACATTCTTATCAAATTCCGTTATATTTACAACGATGCGTGAACAAAACAGACATTATATAAAATAGTCAAAATATGGGTACAGCAGTCATCACTGTGTTACAATATCAAAACAAACAATTATTTACAAAAAAAGCACAAAAGCATCTATCAAATTAAAAACCACATTCAATGCTTCGCGTGCTCAGTTACATCATTTCTCAGACGCAAGCGAAAGCGGATACGGTACTGTTACATATCTTCGTTTAGAAAATACTTTCGGTGAAATTCATTGTTCATTTGTGATGGGAAAAGCACGCGTAACACCACTGAAGACGATAACAGTCCCACGACTTGAACTAACTGCTGCTACTGTGGCCGTCCGTACGAACAAAATGTTGTTAAATGAGTTAGAAATACCAATTGATCGGTCTATATTTTGGACGGACAGTATGTCAGTTCCACGATACATCTTGAATGAAGATGCTAGATTTCAGAATTTTGTAGCAAATAGACTCGCTGTAATTCATGAAGGTTCTTTTACCGATAATTGGCGTTATGTGCACACCAAGTTTAATCCAGCAGACCATGCCTCAAGGGGTCTTACTTCTTCTGAAATGAAAAAACGTAATTGGATCGTTGCACCTGACTTTCTATGGAAAGATGATGACTTTTGGCCGAAGCCATAGTTAGAAAATCACGAGACAATATGTGCAAACGACCCTGAAGTTAAACAAGCAACTGTGCGAACAATCATTAAAACCGAAATTCCAGATGACAATTCTTTGGGAGTCGAGAAACTTATCGCGTATTACTCATCTTGGATGTCGTTAAAGCGAAGTGTAGCATGGATACTTAAAGTTCGTAAGGAGTTACTTAGACGTGTCAGTAATGTAATAAGAAACAAGATAACAAAATGACACTCGTTAAAGAATCGGATTCGAAAGATTGTACTAAACGAATATCATTTCAGGATTTAAAAGACGCCGAACATTCAATTCTAGTTTATGTGCAGAGACACGAATTCACTGATGAGATTAACACTCTTTCCAATAACCGAACAGTCAAGGCTACAAGTAATATCCGGAAACTCGACCCAGTTTTAGATGGCGATCTTTTACGTGTAGGAGGACGTTTAATAGAGTCAAAAATGCCGGAAAACTGTAAACATCCGATTATATTACCAAAGGGTCACCACATCTCTGAATTGATTCTTAGACAAATAAACATTGATTTACAACACAGTGGTAGAAATCATTTGCTAGCTCACCTTCGTGAAACCTATTGGTTGATAAATGCACCCTCAGCTGTGAGAAAATTGATATCAAAATGTGTTGTGTGTCGTCGCTTAAGTGCGCCCGTAGGTGAACAAAAGATGGCTAATTTGCCATCAGATCGTATTACGCCGGATGAACCACCGTTCTCGAGAGTAGGAGTAGATTATTTTGGTCCTTTCGAAGTAAAACAACGTAGATGTCGTATCAAACGCTATGGTGCGATTTTTACTTGCCTGTCTAGTAGAGCTATTCACTTAGAGGTAGCTGCATCTTTAGATACTAGTTCATATATTAACGTTTTACGACGATTCATTGCTCGTCGTGGTCAAGTAGAAAAGATCAGATCTGACAACGGCTTGAACTTCGTTGGCGCAGAGCGCGAACTTAAGAGCGCATTAAGTGAATGGAATTTGAATCAGATTGAGAATGCGATGCTACAAAAGAACATAGATTGGCAGTTTAATCCTCCGGCAGGTTCGCATTTCGGAGGTGTATGGGAGAGGTTGATCAGAAGTGTACGCAAGACAATGAATAGTGTTATAAGAGAACAAGTTCTAGACGATGACGGTCTGAGTACATTTTTTTTGTGAGATAGAATCGACTCTCAATAGTAGACCGATTACGATGAATTCAGATGACCCAAGTGATTTGGAAGCGCTGACGCCAAATTATATGTTGCTTATGAAACGCAAAGCTTACTTACCTCCTGGACTATTCAGTAAAACAGACAATTATTGCCGTCGAAAATGGAGACAAATTCAGTACATTGCAAATCTATTCTGGAGTCGTTGGGTTCGAGAGTACCTTCCCATGTTACAAGAACGTCATAAATGACATAAACAGAGGAGAAATTTAATGGTTGGGGACATTGTGATTGTGGTTGACTCAAATGCTCCGAGAAATTCATGGCCCATGGGGCGGATTAATGAAATAATTCCAGACCGCAACGGACTCGTGCGTCGAGTGAAAGTAAAGATCGGAAACAATGTACTTACTCGTCCGGTAGATAAATTGTGTATTCTTTTAGAACTTGATTAACATTTATCTTGTCAATCTAATATTAGTCCAAGAACTTTAGTTAGTTGCAGAAAGTGAACTCAAACGTTATGAACACTATTGTTACATAATTTTGCTTATTTTGTTGAGATGCATATTTTTTATTGCTGATTTAGGTGTAATTATTCCGCACTGGCTATACAATTAGGGAGCTGGTATGTAATGTCAATTTTCATAAACATATTTTTTGTCGATTCACTATTCATGTACAGTGATTATTAGAGAGTTCCGAATGAAAATGACGCCAATAACTTGACAAAATCTGTGTTGAAATTTTGTGGAAATATTTCTAATTTGGTGAGTTTTTTGTATTGAAATTATTGTATAAACCTTCCGTAACTTGTCTGAGTTGTATTGCATAATTTAAGAATTTTATTCAGTGAATATAGTTGTCAAAGTCCTCTCAGACGCATGTTGTATTTCTATAAATAGATATTTCAAAGGTTGTAAAGTGCGAATCGATAATTAGATTTTTTGTGTCAATGATGTTTCATTGATATGTGGTTAATATTGTTTTTATGTATTTTCACTGGGTAAAACAAGATGTTTACAATTTTTGGTATATATACATTTGTTTATTGTTCTCTGGATAACATGTATTTTGCATGTTTTGAACTTTTATTATTCAAGTGAATGACAGTATTTTTCTGTTTTCTTTTCAGTAAATCGTATTTACCGTATTTAGAGTATGACGTATTTGTATGGAACGTATTCGCATTGAGGAATTAAATATGGAACGTATTATGATGTATTGAACTTTATTAGAATATATCACTGTGTTAACTGTGTTCACTGGATTTAATAAAGATTAATAAACTTTCTCTGGAATACGCATTTGCCTTAGTATATTTCCACACCCTAAGTTTCTAGCCAACACAAAGAGTGACGAAATATATCAAAGGGACATCAAACTCATAATTGAAAAAACGAACTGACAAAGCCGGGCAAAAAACGAACAAGACAAGCAACAGTATACAAAACACAACATATAAAACTACAGATTGAGTAACACAAACCCCCCAAAAATATTATGGGTAAACTCAGGGGCTCCAAAAGGGTGAGCAGATCATGTTCCACATGTGACACCCGTCTTGTGGCTCGTGTAATTTCTACCTCGGTGCCAAGCATTATTCGGTAGGTGATATTCAAGGCAGAAATGACGGTATTTTGGTTACGTCGATTGGAACTTATCAGTCGTCATCTGGCAAAACAGATATTTCATTATTGTCAACCAACTCTTAATGGCGTCCATAACATTTTCAAAGGGATGATTTCAACTCTGCATTTGAACTCTGGTTTAAAACAATGTTCAAACCACCATTTTTCTTCAAATGTCCTGTACAAAGTCAGGCAAATGGCAGTTGGTATCGAATAATCTGTTTCTTTGTATGTTAATGTTTGATTTTGTAGCAGTTCAGTGTTTCTGTTATTCCGTTGTGTTCCTCTTATAGTTGATGCGTTTCCCACGGTTTTGGTTTGTGACCCGGATTTGTTTCAGTTACTAGTAAATCGATTGATGACTATTGAATAGCAGTATACTATAGTTGCCTTTATTTAATATCTTCATTGTGAGTAGTTACGCACTATCACGACAATCGTGAAGTTAATGCAAGCTCTGGAATATTGTATCAACTTGGAGATATATACTCCACAAGAAGATGCCGCGAAATCGCGTTACAATTGGGCAAGTGTTTAAATAAAGAGTTTTATTTAATATTGCGGGCAGTACGTCGACTGAGCATGCAAAGACAAATTTAGGAAATGCAAAACCCTACATTTATACGTCATATCATAAATATTCCGACTTGTTATTGTTTCAAAGGAGTTGAGGCTCAATGAAATCGGTCTCCTCCTTTAATAGTATAGATATGCAGGTGTTGCTATAATGTTGCTACATAGAAATGAAAAGTTTATAATTGGTTGGTAAGGAGTGTTTTTATGGGTTGATTTATGCTCATCTCTTTTGTCGTAAAACTTGTTCTAAACCAACCCTCATCGTCAATTTCAAGATAAGTGGTAGAGTAAACTATATCTGTTGAGTCTTTTTTTTTTAATTTCAATGGAAAATACGAGTCAAACATTGTGACAAATTTGGCACTATTCAGCGAGATGACATCATCTATATAGTGGAAAGTGAAGTTTCAAGATAATGGTAGCTTCTTTTCAGTCGTCATCAAATGCTCTTGAAGGCATCCTCGTATGAAAAATGAACTAGTCATTCAAGCTATTCATAAAGTATAGTTGTAACTAGAATCGTTGCGTATTAATGTATTTTTTTCTTCAAAATTATTCTTATTTGATGAATTAATGCATTTAAACAATGAACAACGCAATTTAAGCAATCAAGAAGTCAAGTTTTATAATGTGTTTACTGGTTTTTAAAGTCTTTTAAATTTCAATTTTCATCAATTTTTTTTTTATTTATTTTTGTCTCAATTTTCAATTTATTTTTTATGGTTCACATAAACTAAATAAAAGGTCTTTTCACTACATCAATATTTATGATGAAGCTACAAATCAAACAATTAGAAAAGTCAAAAGATGTGTATTTCAGTCTGGTAGTTACAATGCAGATTGCAATCTCTTAGTTTTGCCCCCTTTATTTCAAGCAATAGTATGATTGGCACACATATTTTTTTACTTTGAATTTTTCAGATTCTTAAGAATTTGTTTATTAAATCTTATATTGACCACATACAATGTTTAGATAGGAAGAAATGCTTAAAAGCTGTTTTTTCGCAGATGGCGGTATTTTGGGCAACTGCATGAGTTGTTATGATTAGAAGTTAGCATAATTTTAGGAAATTTATGATGTCAAAAACTTCATTGATAGTTATTACAAGGTTTTACTTAGTTTTAAGTGATTAGCAGTTGCATCAGAAAGAAAAATTTGGGTTTTTAAACATTTTGTTAACTTTTACCCGAATTTCAGGAAACATATGCTGTCTATCAAAAACACGTTTTAAATATTTTAAAATGCATTTGATTAATGACCGTTAATCTCTCTGCTAAAAGTTTAAATGGTTTGCATATGTGAATTTAGTATATAAAAGTCATATTATGCAATCAAGCTGAAATCTTAGAAAATATGCACTTATTCGTCCTTGGCCTTTGATCTTAATTTGACGGAAATTGCACCGTACGATTTTTTTACGACCGGGCAAAACAAATAGTACAGATGTGTAGCTTTCAAATGATACATAAATTAGCAGTGTGTTAGGTGGGTAAAATTTAATTACATGGTGAAAGTCACTCGCCTAACGGTATCGCTGACTTATATAACCCCTGAAACCAAATTTCAGAAATCCTTGTAATGTAGTTCCTGAGAAAGATGCGAAGAAAAAATATTCATGGGACGGACTGTCGGACGGATGGACAGACAGAGGTAAAACAGTATACCCCCACTTTTTTAAAGCGGGGGTATAAAATTCAAATCGATTTCTTAGGCTTTATGTTAACAGTTAGACCAATCTAGACAGAATGTTGAATTAATAGATTTTTAGGAGGATTATTGAAAAAAGCTTTTCACATTCGTCTATTGTGTCTTCATGTTCACTTGTCTAAGAGTTGCTGGAACTATACTTTCTCAGATTTATACACTTTATAATAAGAGTCTCAAACAAGTGAACTTATAAATTAAAATACTATGTTTTATTTTTATAAATATCTTTATGTATTGCATTTGTGATTAATCATTGAATTCTTTTTAAAATTCCGCCAGTATTACCCGGTAAAACCCAGTAAAACCCGGGTTTTCCCAGTATTTCCCACATAGATCCGGGGTTTTTGCCAACCCTGACATAATTTGCTAAATTGAACAGTTTTGATTACTTTAAGCATGTTAAGATATTATGAAATATGGATAAACATGTAATTTGATACCAACTAAATGTTATTTAACCATTAAAATTAACATAATTCAAATGGGTTGCTTTAAAATTCATTGTAATCATGATTACTTGCCAATGTAGTCATTGATTTTATTAGCTACTTTGAGAAATGGTGTAATCATTAATTTAATTAGATATAAGAAGATGTGGTATGAGTGCCAATGAGACAACTCTCCATCCAAGTCACAATTTGTGAAAAGTAAACCATTAGCTACTATGGCAAACAGTGTAATCGTTAATTTAAATTAATCGTACAATTCACAAAGTAATTACAATTTAATCAATTACATTGAAAGTAATCAGACCCATCTCTGACACATAGTGGTACTCATTGACACAAAACATGAATAATTTGGCACTATTGAGGCTACCTCAATTTTGACTAAGTTTACGTGCCTCCATTTTTGAACGAATGTAATTTTATAACTGTTCAAAATGTGAAAAATGGACGGTTTTCGATGATTTTTTCAATGAAATAAAGTTCGATAACTCCGCAATGTCATATCAGAAATTTACAAAAAAAAGGGAGCTTATTTCAATAGACATTAAAAGTCACCAAACTAGAAAAATCCCCATTTTTTTATGGATAAAGTTACAATACTCCAAAATCTTTAATCATAATTCTTTTTAAATTAAAAGGGCCGAACTTATGTCAATTTATATATAAACAATTTACCAAAGTTTCATGAAAATTGCTCAATTAGCATTTGGGAGTGTAATAGTCAGAAAACTGAATAAAGTGTGAACAAGAGTCTGTCAGATTGACAGCAAACCGCATTTTCCTGCACGAAAATGATATTTACAAATCTGGATCCCTAAACAGGACAAAGTAAAAAAACTAAGAGGCTCTCAAGAGCCTGTGTCGCTCACCTGATTCGACTTTGGTTTTGGAAATCATGTAAAAATAGATTCAAATCATAACAGATACCCTAATAATGATTGAGGCCAAAATTGGGTTAATATTGGCCCCGTAATTTAATAAAAAATCCTGGTGGCCATCTTGAACAGTAAATCGGCAACAAAGTTAAGCAACTTTTCATCAGCACCTCATAAGGAACATTTATGCCATGTTTGGTTTCATTCCATTCAGTGCACCTCCAGAAGACGCATTTGTATGTATTTCCTATAGGGTCTTATGTTAAACTCAGTGCCTTGCTGGCGGCCGTCTTGGATGATGGTTCGGCTACAAAGTAACAACACTTGTTCAGCACCTCATTAGGAACATTCATGCCATGTTTGGTTTCATTCAATTCAGTGGTTCTCTAGAAGAAAACATTTGTATGTATTTCCCATAGGGTCCTATTTTAAACTTACTCCCCTGCTGGCAGCCATCTTGGATGACATATCAGCTACAAAGTAATAACACTTGGTCAGCACCTCAAAAGAAACATTCATACCATGTTTGGTTTCAATCGATTAAGCGGTTTTCTAGTAGAAGACATTTATATATATTTTCCATAGGGTCCTTTGTTAAACTAAGTCACCCGTTGGCAGCCATCTTGGTTGATGGATTTGCTACAAAGTAACAACACTTTATCAGCACCTCATAAGGAACATGTATGCCATGTTTGGTTCCATTCCATTTAGTGGTTCTTCAAAAGAAGACTTTTATATGTATTTCACTTAGGGTCCTTTGTTAAAATAAGTTCCCCGCTGGCAGCTATCTTGGATGATTGATTGGCTACAAAGTAACAACACTTGGTCAGCACCTCATAAGGAACATTCATGCCATGTTTGGTTTCATTCCATTCAGTGGTTCTTCAAAAGATTATACTTTTATGTGTATTTCACTTTGGGTCCTTTGTTAAACTAAGTTCCTCGCTGGCAGCTATCTTGGATGATTGATTGGCTACAAAGTAACAACACTTGGTCAGCACCTCATAAGGAACATTCATGCCATGTTTGGTTTCATTCCATTTAGTGGTTCTCTAAGAGAAAACATTTGTAAGTATTTCCCATAAGGTCCTATGTTAAACTAAGTCCCCGCTGGCGGCCGTCTTGGATGATTGATCGCCTACAAAGTTACAAGACTTAGTCAGCACCTCATACATGTCATAAGGAACAGTCATGCCATGTTTGGTTTCATTCCATTCAGTGGTTTTCTGAAAGAAGACATTTGCATGTATTGTACACAGGGTCCTATGACAAACAAAGTACCCCCGCTGACGGCCATCTTAGATGATGGATCAGCTTAAAGTAACAACACTTTGTCACCACCTCATAAGGAAAATTCATGCCATGTTTGGTTTCATTCCATTCAGTGGTTCCCTTAAAGAAGACATTTGTATGTATTGTCCATAGGGTCCTATGTTAAACGATGTCCCCAACTGGCTGCCATCTTGGATGATGGATCGGCTTCAAAGTAACAACACTTGGTCAACATCTCATAAGGAATATTCATGCCATGTTTGGTTACATTCCATTCAGTTATTCTCTATAAGAAGTTCAAAATGTAAAAAGTTAACGAAGACGACCGACAATGGACGCCAAGTGATGAAAAAAGTTCACTTGGCCCTTTGGGCCAGGTGAGCTAAAAAAGTAATGATTTTTGCAGGGTTCAGAAATGGAAAGGCCAAAATCAATCACTTTTAGCTACTTACAGGTCTTCAACTCAACAACGATAAAAGCTAAAATCACGAAAATAGACCTTGGCCTTCATTTAGTCAGAGAAAGCAACATACCTAAATTTGAAAAGATTTCGTCAAAGCTTTTTCAAGTTAATGCAGGGACACTATTTGCCGCCTGCCGTGCATCACCAAATGTATAACCAATATATTTTCCTTTTGAAATCCGCTAAAAATGGACAGTTTTTGACAATTTTTCAACAAATACAGTTCCATAACTCTGCAATGTCATATCCGAAATTTATAAAAAACAAACCAAAGGAGAGATTATGTCAAAAGATGTAAACAATTCATCAAAGTTTCATGAAAATTGAAAGCATTTTTGAATTATTGTCCAAAGTGTTGACAACAGACGGCTTGAAGGGTTTAGACTTTGTTGAAAAGTGTCATTTTGTAAAAATTGTTTCTCAGAATCTCAGTTTTGAGTTTTTTGTTCATCTACTGTAGTACATGTAATGTATTTAGCATAACCTTCAATGTGCATACTCAGATTTAAAAAGTATTGATCACTGGCTTCAGCATTTGACTTTTTACATTTCGTCTTGTCAAAGTAAAAAATAAATGGTTTTGTCTCTTGTTATGGTGGCCTTGGTGGCAGAGTGGTATAAGTAGTTCATCTTTTGTATCACTAGCTAGTCTACACTTAGGTTGTGAGATGAAATCTTGCACAGGGAAGGTGTGTTAGACTCTAATCTTAATTAACTAGAATTGCCAGTTTACCTCCCAAGTGTCGGTGTTTCTCGACGGGCAATTTGGTTTCCTCCAGCAATAAAAGCTGGCCGCCATGATAAAGCAAATAGTGCTAACGTGGCGTTTCACATGAAATTGATAAAGAAGTGTCCATTGTACACTGTCAGTAAATTCATTTGAGCTCTTTTAAACTAACTAAAGTAATAATGGGTTATGTGATACTATTTGCTTAAGGAATTTTCGTATCCTGTATACTCATGTCTCAAAAACCATCCTCTTTCACAATGCACAGACAATATGGCATAAAAATCCTACTTGACATCAAGCATTACAGGCTACAAAGCACCATGAAATTAAATACAGATACATAATCTTTGAAGTTTGTGTTGACTTTTTGACTTGACATGCTATTTCAGTAATTACATTAAAATTAGTCAAAGTCAGTATTCACAATCATATTTTATATAAATAAACTTTTATTGTTAAAGACTTAATACTGCACTTTACTTGTTGCTTATTGTTGCTGTCTCATGGACATATATGCCACACCTCTTTCAATTTCAAGTTGAAATATAAAATAACATCTTATACTCGTATACATATTATATAGCAAAGTTTAGGAAAATCACTACATGCAAGGAAATAAAAAAGGCTTTTATTGTTGTTATTCATCACGACGTCACAATTGGACCTTTGTAAATATTGTGCGACTCCAGAAGTAGAAATAAACCACTGAGAATTAACATTTACTGAGACCATAAGTATTTACAATAAAACAATGATAGTGTAATGTTCATTGCATGTGGTAACACTAGAATACATTTTCTGATGATATCTGTAAGAGTTTTTTTTTTATAAAGCCCCCTTCATTGGGTTTTATTGACCTTTGCAATGACAGAAGTAGGCTTAATATCATTCTGTGCAAAAGAAAGATATTTTTGATTGCATTTTGCAGATATACTCGCTTCCCCTATTTTACAAGATAACTGTAAAGTTTAGGAGACTCCAGTCTTGGAAATCTGAATGCAAGTACAACTATTTAATTTATTAAGTGTGGTATCGTTTGGTTATTGTCTCATGAAAGAATTTCTAAAATATTCGTTTATTTATCCATAATAATACTATTGGCTTATGGTTCAAGAATTTCGAATTTTAATTTCTTAGGATAAACACAATTATTTGTTAATCTGAGCATAGAACTAATACTTTCTATCATGGTCTGTAGATGTAATCGCATGAAAAGATTCCAGAAATCTAGGAAAATTTGATTGTATGTCAATAAAAAACGTGTTTTTCTGTCTAGGCACTTTCTATCTTCTATCTTCCAAAACACTAAAAAGTGTAAACATTGTCATTTTAGGTCATGATATCTCCTATTAGAAGGCAACTGAGAATTTCCTCTTTGATTACATATTTGCAGACGTTGTCTTGCTGATCATTTCTGCTTTTTAAAGTTTCTATCTAACTATTATAGTTTTCAAGAAAGTATACAAAACACAAACTAGAGGCTCAAAAGAGCCTGTGTGGCTCACCTAGGTCTATGTGCATCTTCAACAATGGACACTCTCCAACATTTATGGACTATAATAGAATTCATGTAAAAAAAATCCGTTTTTTTTAGATCTTGTATTGCTTATCATATTTTTCTGTTTACTGTGTTTCTATCTTTTTTAGTTTTTGCCCAAAACACATAGCAAAAGGAAAAAACAATCATCATTTAAGGGCAATCACACAATTTCGCCAAATGACTTGTTTGAAGACCTGTATCTTGCTGATAAATTTCTATCTGTTATAGGATTTCAGATATTATAGGCTAAAATGCAAAAAAAAAAAGGTAAAAATTGTCATTAAAGGGCAACAACTCAAATAAAGGGTTGTCAGACATTTCAACCAAGTTGTTATCTTTTCTTGCTGATCATTTTTGCCATTTAAAGTTTTTAAATATTTCAGTTTTCAAGATATTAGACAAATTATAACAAGAATATGTCCATAGTACACGGATGCCCCACTCGCACTATCATTTTCTATGTTCAGTGGACCGTGAAATTGGGGTCAAAACTCTAATTTGGCCTTAAAATGAGAAAGATCATATCATAGGAAACATGTGTACTAAGTTTCAAGTTGATTGGACTTCAACTTCATCAAAAACTACCTTCACCAAAAACTTTAACCTGAAGCGGGACGGGACAGACGGACGGACAGACGAACAGACGGACGGACACATAAACCGAAAAACATAATGCCCCTCTACTATCGTAGGTGGGGCGTAAAAAATAAATGGAGGTTGTGTCTATGGGCCACAGATGCAGCCGCTTGTTAATATGCATGAGACATGTTCCACATACCGATGCATGATTCACGTCGTTAAGACTGTTTTGTGATTATAAGCATACTGTACCCGGAGGGGGGGGGGGGGGGGGGGGGGGGGTTACTGGCTATTATTTCGGGTATAACTGTGCCGACAGCACTTGCCAAATCATACCCTGTTCTCAACAGAAATATTGAAAAACATATCCTGTTCTAGACACGCTCAGAAAATGTATACCCTGTTCTAGACCGTATAAAATAGATGCTGTTCTAGACCCGGGTTCTAGACTGTATCTTAAACAGTTAAATAAGCTATCCTGTTGTAGACAAATACTTTGTTTAAAAAAAGACCCTGTTCTCACCAGCAGGGCATGACAAAGCGACCCTGTTCCAACAAGCAGGACATGAAAAAGGGTTTAGGCAAACTAAAGTTAGAGAACGGAAACGACAGATTTAGCAATTTTTCCATTTATAAAGAGGTATAACTCATGAAGGGTAAAAGTGACGCCACCTAATTTCGAACTTGATCTGTGTTTTGTGGTAATAAGCATTGTGTATAAGTTTCATAACATTTGGTTGAGGCAAACTAAAGTTAGAGAACGGAAAAGACATATTTAGCAATTTTTCCATTTATAAAGGGCCATAACTCATGAACGGTAAAAGTGATGCCACCCAATTTCGAACTTGAACTGTGTTTTGTGGTAATAAGCATTGTGTATAAGTATCATTATATTTGGTTTGGTTGAGGCAAACTAAAGTTAAAGAATGGAAACCAATTTTTGGGGACGTTCGGGACAGAGGGACATGGGTAACACTGAATGCCCCCTCCGCTACGGCGGGGGTATAAAAAATACTAAAATGCGTAATGTAAGGCAATAAATCCCATAAGAAGTCAGTAGACAGTTTTGATGTAAATGAACAGTAGGTAAATCTCTATCTGTAGATGCTTTTAAGATAAAAGACAAAACTTGCATTTTATCCTATGTTGGACATGTTGGTTGGTAGACTGGATCATATGACACATCGGTACTACATCACCTCATATGAATTTATGTTTATTCTGCTGTAATGGGCGTCAACACTCATTGTACGTTGCGCATGAAATTCTCGTATTAATTTTGCTGGGACCTTGCACGGAAAATATCATTCTGTGTTCCTTAATTTATCGGTAAACTTAAGTTGATAATATAATGTACCGTTACCTTTGACTGACGATAAAACTTGTTGAATCTCCTCTTCTTTGAATGCCTTACACTTATTGTTCTTACAGTCCTGACAAGATGGCTTGTTGTCTTTAACAGGTGCATTTACGGTTGAATCTACTGAAGGGCCTGCAGTTCTCTTATTTGTTTCACTATTTTGTGCTGGTTGTTGCTTTTGTTGTTGTCCGTTGTTGTTTCTATCAACAGGAAGTTGCTGTTGTTGGGTCTGAGTTGGCCTATTGTTGTTAATTACAGGAATGGGTGGTTGTTGTCTATTTATTCCATTGTTGTTGATTTGTTGCACAGGTTGTTGATGGTTGTTTGGTAAAAGTTGATCATTATCATTGATGTTGTCATCTTGTATTTCTTCTGGATTCAGTTCTTCGTTGTCATTTTGAAAATCCTCTGGTAAATTAGTCGGTACTTTTGTACGTAATATGACTTCATTCGTCGAGGGTTTACCATTGACTTAACCTCTTTGTTTGTCGCACAATTTCTAAGTTTATAAGTACAATTGGGTCCAATACGGGTAATATAATAGGGCCCTGACCATTTTCTGTGTAATTTTGGTGCTTTTCCGACAGGAACTTTGGTACAATAAAGCCAAACACGTTGAGCTGGTTGAAATTCAGGTTCCTTAGATTTTTTGTCATATTGTTGTTTATATCTTTCTTGAGCTTGCTTGATGATCTTAGCAGCTATTTTTCTTGAAGTTTCCAAATTTTGAAGTATTCTGCTTAAACGATCTTTTGGTATTAGCGCGGTGTCAATGGGTAATGTCATTTCTCGTCCATAAAGTAAACAGAATGGTGAATAATCAGTTGACTGAGTGGCGGGTGTAGCACGATAGGCCATTAAAATTCCAAGTAGTACATCATACTAATCATCTTGTTGATCTCTTGTATAGGCTCTTAATGCTTGTAAAATGACAAACATTGATAATTTTGATAATTGAGATAATTTGAGTATTAATACTATTGTTTACAATGTCCAAAGGAGAAATAGGAATAATGTCAATTACAGAGATACACGTTAATTACATTTATAATAGTAATTAAAACATAATATTGCTGAGATTAATTAATGATAATTGACAAGATACCAAAGTGTTGCTATGAGCAATTATTAACAAGCGACATGTTTCACAAAATATACCTGAGAAATTAAATTTAAATTTGTCAAACAATTATTTTATAATTTCATATTTTCTAAAATAATATATTTTCTCAATAAAATTCACTTTTAAAAACTTTTACATAAAAGAACACCTATGACATATATTTAGTTTTTTCTTACACAGTCAGATGTATGTGTTTCATTTAAATAAATTGTTTTATTCTTTATCATCTTGTATTGCCTTTACATGATGATTTTTACCCTTTTTGCATTTCTTTTTGGTGAAACTAAAGTTAATAGAGACAAAATTTTTTGATAGTAAAAATGTTGTGTGAGCTTTTCCAATCACTGTCTGTCATTGAATGTTGTTGTCGTACATGTATGTTAACTTTTACAAAAATATTCTCCTGAAACTACTGGACCCAATTTAACCAAACTTGGCTATAATTATTATGAGGTGAAGTAGTACCGATGTGTCATATGACCCAGTCTACCAACCAACATGTCCAACATAGGATATAATGCAAGTTTTCTCTTTTATCTTAAAAGCATCTACAGATAGAGATTTACCTACTGTTCATTTACATAAAAACTGTCTACTGACTTCTTATGTGAGTTATTGCCTTACATTACGCATTTTACTATTGTTTTTCTTGTTTATTTGTTCACGTCTTGATCATGCAAGGAATATTTGTCACCGGACGTTAAGCAAACAAAAATCAATCAATCGAAATTTTAGGGCTTCGATGCTCTTCAAATCTTTACTTTGGCATTTTCATTAATTTTTTGATTCTAGCGTACAGAAATATAAGCCTGAGTTTTTGAAACAAAGCGTTGAACATTGAAAACTCCAAATATATAGCTGCTGTGTAAAGTGTATTGTTGCAATTTTCGTAGATCCCTTCTTCTAATTTGTGTTACCAATTCGTTGAAGATTCGACAGCATATTTAAGGCAATGACCATTTTATTTCAGGTTTTTTGAGTCAGGAGGATTTTGTGTATATAACATCGGTCATTGAGTCTTACCACACACCAACTTAATCAAGTAACATAGTTCAATGAGTTTTTGCCTTCAATTAAATTCAAATAAATGCTCCTTGAAATTGATTTTATACACTTGCCACTTTTGTGAATAACAGAGAAAAATACTTACAGATTTTTTATATATAAGTTCCGAACTTGTGCTTAATGTGTATCATTATTAACATAAGAAAAAATCCCGCAGACTTTTAAACACATACAAAAAGTAATTTTCACCGTATGTGGCAGGTGCGTTAGATATTTTGAGTGACAAGTATTGTCAGTTTTCCTGCCGAAGGTCAGTGGTTCTCCTTTGGCAGTCCGGCTTCCTCGATCAATAAAAACTGACCACCAAGAAATAGCTAATAGTGCTGAATAGGTGTTAATCACCGAAACTAAATCAAATTAAAATCAAATCTGCGTCTCCTAAAACACAACAATTTTCAAAAAATCGATGTTTTGTCGGTGGCTTTTGAGTTGTTTGTTTTTTTTAATTGGATATAACAAGTCGCGTGTTGGTGACGTAGATATAACATTGGAAGATGTGATATAATTGCCATTGAGACAACTCTGCATAAGAGACCAAATGACATAGAAATTAACAACCATATGTCAACGTACGGCTTTCAACAATGAGCAAAACAAATACCACAAAATCAGCTATAAAAGGCCTCGAAATGACAAATGTAAAACACGTCAAACGTAAAAACTAACGGCCTGATTAATGCAAAAACATTGAACGAAATACAAATATGATATACAGTACAGCAACAAACGACAGAGTTTGATATTCTAGAATACTTCTATCTGATAACATAAATATATACTGTTTATGAGCTACATTTTAAATACAAGTGCTTGATAAATGAATAATAACATATACATTTGATATATTTGTTAAATTTTCCCGAAAATGTGTTATTGTGTCCTTAATGTCCTTTAAATATTTATAACTAATGTAAAACGTTCTTTTGCCTTCTTTGTACTTTACTTTGTTAAAAGTAACTGAACTAGTTTGGTAATCACTTCCTTAAAATCCCAAGTTTCTTTTTGTAGAAAACAAAAGTACTTGTCTACTTCTCTTCGGAAGGAAGCATCGTCAATAATATCAAACAAATCTTCCGTAGAGGGAAGGAAACATGAAAGAGGAGTTGCATTGTTATGGACTATTTTTGGTTCTTTAGGATCGATCTTCCGTTTGCCTGGTGTACTTTCGAATGGATTAAAATCGATCTCTCCATCAAAGTGTCCATAGTAAAACTTCACTTTGTCTTTTATGCTAGTCCTCGTGTATAACTCTGCATTTGACCCAAATCGTTTGGCATTCATTTGGAAGTGTATTTCACTCAACTCACGAAATGTTGACCCCTCATATTCTTTTTCCTGATTTATCCATTTATCCATTTGTCTGATATCGCTGGTCACTGTGTCATCTTTTGGAATCAAAAGTTTTAAAGATGGTGAATATGTTAATTTGTTTTCAAGATGTTTCGTTTTCATCGAGACGTATTCAACAAAGTTATAAAAGATTTGGTCATAACAATGTTTAAGTATAACAAAGAGTTCTACTACGCGTGTGCTAAAATGACCGTCAGACCAACATGAATCATCTGGATAAGCATGTATCATATAAAAAAGGATGTTCTTAAGTGTATACGAGCCAATTATTGATTCCTTGCATCGTCTACAATGTGCGCGAACCTCCATTGTCGGTAAAAATGTTTTAACAATGAGTTTTGCTACAGTGTAAACCCTTTGTCTGCTCTCTGTTTTTAAAAGAGCTTTCTCAAGATGAGCTTTGCTTGGTCGAAATGCGTGGTTTTCATATCTGAAAATAGCATAGATAACTCCGTCGTCGTTAGCTAACTTATCTATATAGTACTGCTTTATTTTCAAGTCATCTGCATGTGGGGAGAGTGTGGCCTTGCTAAAAGGAATCAAAATAGTAACATCGATATCTACTTCAAAACAGTCTGCGCTACGAACCAAATGAAAGGTTACAGCAGTTTTTCTAGTAAAGAAATTGCAACCCGTCAGCACTATTTTCCAATCATCATTCAAATTTTCAACCAATGCTGCTAGTAGCAATTCATGTATTCCAAATCTGATATCATTTGTAAATGCATCCGGGTATCCAAAATTGAAATCTTTGGCAAATTCACGGATATGTTTATTTTTATCCATACGGTCTGGATAAAATATATCTATCTCTGATAGTTGTGGTAGAATAATAACGAAATCGAATTCATCTGGTCTGCCAACTTTGGTTTGTTCGCCCATACTGCCAGCTAGATGAAGTTTGCTGTTTTGGAACACTGTGTACGTCTCCTGTAGTGAGTTAAGGGTCTTGTCGAAGAGTGTTTTTATATAGATTTTTTCATCTCCATTTGTCCCTTTTCTGTTACTTTCAATTGAATGCAATTTCGTCAAAAATGAGGTCCTATGGCATCCATGTGTTTGCAGCATCTGTCCTGATTCTGATTCTAAATGGGAAACAAGTCCGTTGATATCTTCGTCATCAAACTCACTACTTATGCTTTCAAAACTATGTTGGTGATCTCCCGGTATGGATTGATATGGCCATTTAAGTAAATTACCATATTTAGCGGAAAAGCGTGATTCTATTATTTCTGAAATAAATATAATTTTGTTTGTATTCAAGCTATGAATAATTAAACTTTTGACAATATTATACATAATTTGATTAAAGATGATATCAAATAACATACAGTATATCGGGTTTTTTTTTCGCATCGGCTTTTTTTCGCGAATTGATGACAAAATGGGTAGGTTAAATTTTCACTGTGTATAATTTTCGCTGAATGGGAAAATACACGCGAAAAAATAACTGTATCGTGTTGTCAAAGATGTAAACACCAAATCTTATTGGATGGCAGGTAATCGATTAAAAACAAATATGAGTACTACAAACCTAAATACACATAAGTCAGAGAACTTTCAAGTAACGTTAATTATGTATATTGGGACATGGTAATAAATTGATGTTTTTGATCATTACAGATGTACGGATATCCGTGTAAATCTGATTAATTTTTATTTTATTTTGACATTATATGCAATTTTTTGGGGTTATGACACCAATCAACAGATCGTCGCTAATTAACATTTTTTTAAATGTCACTGATTGCTGTGTTGTCAAACGGTGTGACACGTACGATAAGCCAATTTAATTATTATGAAAACATCTTTCTTGTGGTCTGTCGTCGGACAACATAGAAGACCTCATAATTAACAGTTAAATGTTAGAAACTTTCCAATAACGATAAATCTATGAATATGCAGGGAAATTTACGCGGGGTCAAATTTTCGAGTTTCTTTAGCTGCCGCGAACAAAGCGAAAATTAAACACACGCGAAAAAAGCCCGATATACGGTATTGCAAACACAATATAACCTGGTAAGATGGAGTTTGATTAGAAAATACAATACTTTAAATTCAGAAATTTTTGCATTCATTTATTATTGCCATTTTGGAAAAATGAACGAACATGCGAGATAAGTTATTGCGATTTCAGGAAAATTAACATACATAATTATGTTTCGAATGCAGAATGCTACTTTCATCCAGTCGCATTAATCGCACTAACGAAAACTTCGCAATATTATGTAAATTTATGATTCTCTATGAAATAGACCATGAAAAGTCAAGTTCTTTATTTACACCAGCATATGTTATAATTAAAGAATAACTAATCAAAGAATTCAAATATAGAAAAATATTCAACGATTCACCGAACAACACATTAATTCAAGAATTCGCGTAGCGCATGAGTTAATTATCAGTTATTCTTTATATTACATTGGCAAATGTCTTTTTTCTTTATAAAATAAACTATATCATTTTCTACGCATTTACAATTTGTTTTGATCAGACGTCAGCGACAACGTCTTTACAACGCATATTATTGTATGACGTCAGAGGAGTGAAATAACCACGTCTATTTCACATGTGAAATTATCGGTTTTTATTTCAGCGGCAAATCAATGTAGTTCATTGCAACCAATGTAATGAATATAATTACAACACCGCCTCTTTCCACAAAAAAATAAAAAAAAAAAAAAAAAAAAACTAAACTAATACATCATCAACATTAAAGTGAATAAATAAAAAATAAGCATAAACACTCATTAAGGAAAGCAGTGATCATCAATGTGGGCGACCAAGACCTTGTCCCCTTTAAAAACTTCACGTTATTTCATTTACACCAATGAATATAGTTAACATATTGTTAACATATGCACACTAGTATGTAAACAGCTCAGAGGTAAATGCTAATAAACTCACCAAAAATACAAGGCTTAAATTTTGTTTGCCAGACGTGCGTTTCGTCTAAAAAAACTCATCAGCGACGCTCGAATAAAAAAAGGTACTAAGTTGCAGTGCATTGAGGACCAACAATAAAATATTTGGCCCTAAAAAATGTTTGGGATAAATGCTGTCGCAATAAGTTACATATCGTGTCAACTAAATAACAATAGATATAGTAGTGCAAAATGTTATACAAATTAGTTGTGTTCTGATTGCCAAAAAGACAACAAGAGACTATTTATTACTTAATTTGACAGAATTTTATTATTCTATCTAAATAAAAAATGATTCAGCATATTGGCTTATATTATTACTTTAATTCTACCATCTACTTACCAGAAGAATTTGGTTGTTTATAGACGTATTATTGAAATAATTTTTGTCGTCAAGCTCCAAAAACCGCACCGAATATTGCTTACAAATTTATGAAAATTTCCTATAATTCAATTTATGTCAGTTTATGAATATTCAATATTAAACATGTCTAAATCAAAAAGCAAGACAAAATAATTCAAATATGAAAATAAAGCGGTATACTCGGTCTTATATTACAACTTACCATTGGAAGAAGACATGTCTTCCCCGATGATTAGAAAAATAATAGACGGTTACATCGTCACAGCTATTTCCATTGTAGACTTTAAATACTTTATCCCCATACAACGTATGAATAAAGTCGTTATCATTTAAATTACTATTTCCTTTCAATAAAGTTAGAATCTATATTTACAATCGTTCATATGAAACCAATTACAAGTTTTAACTACCTTATACAATATAACGCAAATAATGAATATATGTGCGTGTGTTAGTTAAATGTGGCTTTTTAATTTGCATGTCTACTTGGTCATTGATTTGTATTCAAAATGGTCTTAAAGAATTACAAGCAATCTGTAATCTTTACTGAATGAATAAATATGTTTTCATTTTTTTTGAAAAAAAGATGGTAATTTATAAATTAATATGATTTTATAAAAGAGGTTTTTGGTTTTGACAAAAAATTGTTTCAATTCTTCATTTCATTTTGGTATTAACGGTGTTTTGAAAGATAAGCTGATGTAAACTCAAAACTAAAAAGCGTAATGGATCGTAACATTCAATGTATGTTTGACAATGATTGTCGTGTCTCGTTTCCGCTATAAAATGTTGCAGATTCGACAAACACGAAAACACAAAACAACTTAACTACAACTGAAATTTTAGTGAAAAACAGTGAAAATATAATACACCATTGGGTCTCAGCAAAGGAAAAAAACCAACAACAACAATGAAAATTAATATAATGTTCCGTTTGTGATAGCACTGTCCGTATAAAGTATATTGTGAAAATCATATTTTTTGTTGCAAATATAACTCAAATCACAAAAGATTTGTTAAAAGGAAACTTTGTTTATGCAATATGAAAAAGCTTATTTGTTAAAAAGCACTTTGAAGAGAACTGAATGAGATGTAAAATCCAAGCACGCTAAAATTAAATTATTACCTGGTAAAGTAATTGGTATTGATTATTTCAACGTTTTAAGGCTATAATTCGTGACATATCACCAACCAAATATCTTATTATATCTTTGCCATTTACATTTAAATAAAGGAATGGATGTTATACAGTCTTGTATATATTAAAATGGGCTACTAAGAGAAGTTAAACTATTCTAAATATAAAGTTTTTTTTTAAAATCGCATAGAAAAATTTTTAAGAGGTGCTTAACATATGAAGTATGCTTCTTTCCGAATATGCGACTTAATGGTAATATACTCAATATCATAAACTTGAATTACGGGGCTTTTTAGTTTTACCAGTGTACTATTTTGATAGTCTGCGACATTTGAATTCTCATTATAGATTAAATTTATATTGGTAACATTCAGGATTTTTTTTTTATTTCTCATCATTTTAAATGGGTATGTGTTCTATAACACTGCATAAGTTATGTTTTGTTAGATCATTTTTGTAGTTGTTTGTCCTATATATTCGTTGTGTCAATTTCATTGTTAGTTTGTTGTTTTTGCTGGAATAGTTTGCTCGAGATGCTTTTGTCGAAACGCACTAATGCTATTCTAATATTTTCTATATGTTAAAGTTAATCACAGACATTCAAATTTGCTCCTTAAAAAGGTACAGAAGTAGCAATATCATTTGCATATGAAACATGTTTATAACTGATTATGTCACGTTAAGAAGATTTTTCATTTAAAATTTTAATGTCAGAAAAAGTTTTTTCTCTTCAATGAAATATGTTTATAGTATTCATAATTCAAATTGTAAATACCGAGCAAATAGAAATTCGTCACAATCAGAACATGATTGTGTAGAAAAATATTAGGTAAAATACAAATATATAATATTTTAGCAGTAAACCACTACATTTCACAAATATCAGGTTCCGGTATTGTCAGTGTCATGTTTATGTTTGTTTTCGTATTCCCTACATTCGGACATTGTAAACTATCGCCCTAATTCTATACGTTTTTGATATGTTTACCTATTCATCATACCTGAAATATACTGTTTTCCGTAAAAGTCGGTGTCATGGTTTGTTTTTTTCCCTGTGGGATTTGAAGTGGGCCGATGTCATTGCTGGTGGTAGTATCCTCTCCGAGAGTATGACCAGCCCAGCAATCAGCACTTCTGTGTTGACATGAATCATCACTGACATGGTCATAGCAATAAATCAACTGTTTACAAAACTGGGAATGTTTCGAAATACTAACTATTTTCTTCGGCAGGAATATGTTACCTGCTCCATTCTTTTTTTCTGCTGTATTTGGCAAAACCTGCTGGAATTTTGGGTCCTCAATGCATTTCAATTTCGTATTTTATTTGGCCTTTTAAATTTTTCTGATACAAGCGTCACTGAGATGTCTTAAACGCGCGTCTGGCGTACACAATTCTAATCCTGGTATCTTATCTGATAAAAGAGGTTTAAGCAGTAAAAGGAATCCGATGCAAATTTACTTCCTGCATCTCTTTTCAAAAGTTTTACTATTCTCGATATGCCATTTTTTACTTTGGATAAAAGATGTAAAACATTTCACATCTCTTAACATTCACACTGTTAAAGTGATAAACTAAAATTGACTTTTTACCGTCGATGATATAATACACATCTGTAAAGAGGCATTGAAGGACTTCAAAAACACCTTTGAACATGATCACTATTACTGCTGGCGCAATCATTATGCTAACGAAATTAGCCCTTTGCATGATTTCGTGCGTCCGAGGCGTTTTTCTGAATTTATTTTCATAAGGAATGATCCTAACCCAAAATAGCGAAATCCAAGAACTGAAAACGCGAGGATCGATATGACTAAAAGGAATATAAAAACAAAAGCCTCATTCTGTTAAGTTCAATTTTGCCTGAGAGAGTTGGAACCCTTTTTTAAAAATAAAATTACATATAAGTTTTCAACGGGAATTTAAGAATTAAACATAACACCTTCATCTCGGACGTACTCGATTACAGGCACTAATTATTGTTAAGTTGTTCTCGTCCTGAATATGCATAAAATATTTGCCACTACACGTTAAGCAACCAACTTTCTATCACTCAAAATTTTAGGCCTCGATGCTCTTTGAATTTGCCCTTTTAGTTTTTTTTAATTTATTCGAGCGTACACAATCATAGACTTTAGTTTTTGCAACGAAGCGTTGAAGATTGAAAAATTTAATGCTACTGTGTCAAGTGTATTATTGCAATTAAACTTATTCGGAAACGCCTTTTTCTAATTTAAGTTACAAAGTCGTTGAAGAATCCACAGCAAATTTAAGGTTTTGACCATTTTATTTCAGGTATATAGAGGGCAGGAGGATTTGGATCATGAATAACATCTGTAATTGAGTCTGACCACACACCAACTCAATCAAATAAACTGTCCAATAAGTTTCTGCCTTCATTAAATCAACATGTTAACATGTATAATAAAATGTATACGCCCTTGTCAAACCAATCAGATATAAAACACTTCCTATTTTAGGCTTAAATAAAATTAAGATGGGGTTCCATATTTCCTAGCTATCTATCCTTAAACGTCATTGTTCAGTATTTTTCTTTTGATGGTTAAGGGGCCAATTTTGGGTTTTTATACCTGTTCCCTCTAATTTTTTAATTATCTAAATCAATAGCCATATCTGATGTGAATATGTTTTATAAAAATTGCTTTAAGTTTACCTGGAAACCAAAATGAACGGTTTTTTCTTTTTTTATATGGACGCTGACCTATGCATTTTGTTCTTGCATTTTAAAACGTATTATTGTTTTGCTACATGTATACAATATGGGAAATTTTTATCATACAATATGGGGAATTTCTATCATTCATTTATTCCTGAAAAAAAGAATGGAGAAAAACATGTCTTTTTTCACCATATTTCTATACAAATAAAATATAGATAATATTTTTGTTTATACCCCATACTACCTTAGTACAAATAATGGATTTCCATTTTCATTTGATCAGAATTACATGATAAGCTGAATATATGATTTTCGTCATTCTGTGACGATTATTTCTTTGTAGATATATCTATTTTCATTATTTCTTCTGAATATTCTTGCCTCTCTTCTGATTAACAGAGAAAATTATAAACTTATAGTTTCTTTATATATAACGTTCGAACTTACGCACAATGAGAAAGAGGGGCGAAAGATACCAAAGGGACATTCAAACGCATAAGTCGAAAATAAACAGACAACGCCATGGCTAAAAAAGAAAAAGACAAACAGGTAAACAATAGTACACAAAACACAACATAGAAAACTAAAGACTGAGCAAAACGAACCCCACCAAAAACTGGGGGTGATCTTAGGTGTTCCGGAAGGGTAAGCAGATCCTGCTCCACATGTGGCACCCGTCGTGTTGCTCATGTTAGTACAAACCCGGTAATAAGTCTAATTTGGTGGGTCACATTCGGGAAAGGGGACAGGATTGTTGTTACGACATTAGGAACATATCCGCTATCATCTGTGAAACGGATATTCCGTAACGGTCAACCAACTTGTGATGGCGTCCGTAAAATTTACGAAGGGATGATTTCAACTTCACCTCTTGGAACTCTTGGTTAAATAGCTTCCTTGTGAGCAGCAACTCTCTATCAAGAAAATCATGATAGGAAAAACAAGCCCTGGAGTATCGTATCAACTGTGAGATATATACTACGTATGCAGGCGCTGCTGGAATGTGGCTACATAAAAATGGAAAGTTCACAATTGGGAAACTGAACTCATCTCTTTTGTCATAAAGTTTTGTTTTCAACCGATTTCAAATTAGTATTAAAAAATTCCGGCAGACTTTTAACGTAATACAAAATGTGATTTGAACACCACAAGAGGCAGTTACGTTAGACTCCAATCTTAATTAACTAGGATTGTCAGTTTTCCTAGCGATGGTCAGTGGTTGTCTTTGAGCACCTCGGCTATCTCCATCAATTAAAACTGACCACCAGGAAGTAGCCAATAGTGCTGAATGAGGCGTTATACAACAAAAATCTATTACTAAAATCTCATCTTCGACTAGTCAAATCATAACGATTTGAAAAGAATGGATATTTTGTCGGTGACATTTCAGTTGTTTGATTGTTTTCCAATTGGATATAAGGAGCCGCGATTTGATAACGTAGAGGTTGATGTTCCAGAATATTTCTATATGATAACATCCATATATATATTGTTTATGGGAAACATTTTGAATACTTTAAATAATTTAAAACGTTCTTTTTCTTCTTAGTTTGTACTTTATTTTTTGTTAAAAGCAACTGAACTAGTTTGGTAATGACTTCCTTAAAATCCCAGGATTCTTTTTGTAGGAAACAAAAGTACTTGTCTACTTCTCTTTGGAAGGAAGCATCGTCAATAATATCACATATTTCGTCCTTGGAGGGAAGGAAAGATGAAAGAGGAGGTGCATTGTTATAGACAATTTTTGGTTCTGTAGAATCGATCTTCCGTTTGCCTGGTGTACTTTCGAATGGATTAAAATCGATCTCTCCATCAAGATGTTCATAGCAAAACCTCACTTTGTCTTGTATGCTAGTCCTGGTGTATAACTCTGCATTTGATCCAAATGGTTTGGCATTCATTTGGAATCGAAATGTTGACCCCTCATATTATTTTTCCTGATTTATCCATTTATCATCATGTCTGATGTCGTTGGTGACTGACATCTTCTGGAATCAAAAGTTTTAAAGATGGTGAATACTTGAATTTGTTTTCTAGATGTTTAGATTTTATCGAGATATATTCGACAAAATTATAATTGATTTGGTCATAGCAATGCTTTAGTATTACAAAGAGTTCTTAAACGCGTTTGCTCAAATGCTTGTCTGACCAACACGAATCATCTGGATAAAAGTGTATCATATAAAAAAGAATATTCTTAAGTGTATATGAAACAACTATCGATTCCTTGCACCATCTACAATGTTCGCGAACCTCAATCGTTGGTAAAAATGTCTTTACAATGAGTTTTGCTACAGTGTAAACCCTTTGTCTGCTCTCTGTTTTCAAAAGAGCTTTTTCAAGATGAGCTTTGCTTGGTCGAAATGCGTGGTTTTCATATCTAAAAATAGCATAGACAACTCCCTTGTCGTTAGCAAACCATCTATATAGTATTGTTTAATGTTTAAAAAATCTGTGTGTGGGGAGAGTGTGGCCTTTTCAAAAGGAATCAAAATGGTAACATCAATATCTACTTCGAAACAGTCTGCGCTACGTACCAAATTGAAGGTTACAGCAGTTTTTCTAGTAAAGAAATTGCAACCCGTCAGCACTATTTTCCAACCATCATTCAAATTTTCAACCAAAGATGATAGTAGTAATTCGTGTATTCCGAATCTGATCTCATAAGTAAATGCATCTGGGTATCCAAAATTGAAGTCTTTGGCATATTCACGGATTTGTTTATTTGTCCTCATTCGGTCTGGCCAAAATATATCTATCTCTGATAGTTGTGGTAGAATAATAACAAAATCGAATTCATCTGGTCTTCCAATATTGGTTTGTTCGCCCATACTACCAGCTAGAGGCAGTTCACTATTTCCAAACACTGAATACGTTTCTTTTAGTAATTTCACAGTGTTGTCGAAGAGTGTTTGTATATAGATTTTAACGTCTTCATGTTTCCCTTTTCTAGTATTTTCTTTTAACTGCAATCTTGTCAAAAATGAGGACCTATTGCTACCATGTGTTTGCAGAGTCTGTCCTGATTTTGTTTCTAAGTGGGAAATATGTTGGTTGATATGAAATAAATCTGGCATACTTTTGGCAGCCCAACTACTATTCGTTATGCTTTCAACACTATCTTCGTGATCCCCCGGTTGGCTTTGATATGGCCATTTAAGTAAATTACCATGTGTAGCGGAAAAGCGGGAATCCATTATTGCTGAAATAAATGTAATTTTGTTTGTATATAAATGGTATGTACAATTAAACTATTGTCAATGTAAAAAAGTAGTTTTATTTGATCTTGAATCTCTTTTTTAAAAAATTATTTCAGATATCATATTGCAAATACAACAAAGCCTTTCATTGTGGATTTTAACTTTAAAATACAATACTCTATCGAAAATACACAATTTAAGGTCAGCTCTGTTACACCATGTTATATGTTATTATTACAAAAATAATACAGTTCAGTTACTAAAATAACGACACTAATACACTATCAAAATAGAACTGAGCGCCAACCTGGTTTGACTCAAGCACTCCTTAAGTGAAGCAATCAGATTGAAATATCTATGAGGGCGCCCAAGATATTTTCAATCTTTTTTAACCTCCTTTGTAAACAATCACATTTTTTTCATTACCAACGAGGCATATTGTTAACATATACATACGTAAGAAGCGCAGACCAAAATTAAATTTAGGCAATATAAAGTAGTGTGTGATTAAATGTTGTTGCAAAAAGTTCAATAAAAAAATATGGCGTCAACAAAATAACAATAGCGATAGTAGTGCAGTAACAACTCATCAAATATACCAGGCTAATTTTGTACTCTAGACGCGTTTTCTGTCTACATAAGACTCATCAGCGGCGCTCAAATTAAAACAGATGGAATGTCAAATAAAATTCGTATTTGTAGAGCTTTAAAAATCGAAATAGATGTGTCGCAAATACGACTAAGGCAAACTATACAAGGGGGTTGAAACATCCTAATGATTAAAATAATTCAACATTTTATATACAATAAAAGATAAGCGAAAGATGCCAAAGGAATTTTCAGTCTCATAATTTGAAAACAAACTGACAGTGCAATGGCAAAAAAAAAAAAAAAACAACAACCCCAAAAACTCAAAAGACTGACGGTATAAAAAAACACACCAGATAATGAACATACTAATGATATTTCATGTCAACACGAAATTGCTGGCTACTGGGTCAGTGATACCCTCGGGGACGAAATGTCTACTACAATGTAGCAGTGGCATCAACGAAGATGTTGGTTGTAAAAATTCATCAAAGATACAAGATTTAGAATTTTGTATGTTGGACTCGTGTTTCGTATAAGTAAGACTCATCAGTAACCAATATATGTTTAGGAGATACGTTATGATTGCCAATGAAACAACTATCAACCAGAGAACAAAGAATATGGATGTAAGAAATTGGTCTACATCTTTTTTTTTAACTATGACAGGATTTGTTTTTATCCATTATTGTTCAGTATGTTTGCATAAATATTATAAAATGAAATCCTTCCATCTTCTTACTGGAAGAATTTGGTGCTTTGTAGACGTAAAACGAGAAAAAAGCTGACAAGAAATCATTAGATTCTTTTTTTAATTCCGTAATGAACATAGTTGATATACGTATTCAACATTTAAAAGATCATTTTACTCCTAACAACAACCATAATAGCCCAATTTCCCGTATCAAACATAAGCTAAAAGAACTCGCCAAGGAATATATTTTTGTCACGGCTGATAAGGCTGCTAACAATATCATTATTGTTTGACGTAAACTTTACATTGATGTTCTACAAAAGGAAATCACGAATTCACCAACATTCCAATTGACTCCATTTTCGGAAAATGACATCTGCAACAAACATAAACTTTAAGCTACCTCTTTACAAACAGAACCAAATACAATGAAAGTTCCAACTATGAACTGGCTTCCGAAGCTGCACAAAATTCCTTACAAAAATAGATTCAATTCGTCTTCAAGCCCTTGTTCCACTACTAAACTATCTATTCTACTTACTAGTACACTTGGTACAATCAAAAACCTGGTAATAAATTGTTCAAATAAGGCCTTTGAAAATAGTGGAGTTTATTACTTTTGGAGTGTCAAAAATTCGTTGGAAGTACTTGATAAATTGCATGCTTATATTGGTGATTTCGAATCTGTTCCAAGTTTTGATTTTTTTCTTCCCTATATACCACGTTGCCTCATAATCTTATTAAGAAAAAAATCACACACCTGATTGAATGGGCATTTAAGAAGTCGGAATGCGAATATATATGTTCAAACTCTTTTAGGTCATTTTTTAGTAACAACAAACAAAAGAACTATGTCAATTGGACCTGCTTTGATACTATAACTGCCCTTGAATTTTTACTAGGTAACATTTTTGTTTGCTATGGAGATTCCGTATATCGTCAGGTTATCGGAATTCCCATGGGGACTAACTGTGCACCACTTATTGCTGACCTGTTTCTGTATTGTTATGAGTTACAATTTATGACTAAAATCAGCAAAGACCCATCGAAACAAAATCTGATTAAAAAATTTAATAACACTTGTAGATATTTGGATGATATATTGGCGCTCAATAATGACGACTTCAGTATGTACACTAAAGAGATTTATCCTGCCGAGCTGACTTAAAATAAAGCTAATACTAATAATCAACACTGCCCTTTCCTGGATCTTGATATCTTTATCTTTAACGGGAAGCTTAATACCAAAATTTATCATAAAAGAGATGATTTTTCGTTTCCTATTGTTAATTATCCATTTCTAGATGGTGACATTCCCTTGTCGCCATCTTATGGTGTTTATATATCTCAACTTGTTCGATTTGCTCGTGTATGTAACAACGTATTTGATTTCAACGAGAGAAATCTCTGTATGACTGAAAAATTATTACACCAGGGTTTTCGATATCACAAACTAGTCAAAACATTTACCAAATTTTATCACCGGTTCAAGGACATCATTCGTACATATAAATCAACATGCAGACATCTTATACGTTCAGGTATTTCACATTCAATATTTTATGGTAATATTCTTTACAAAGCACAAAAATGTCGGCATACACCTCAAAAGCTAACCAAACCTTTGAACAGACTTATTCGGAAAGGATATAGTTACGATACTGTTGTCAAGTCATTAAGGTATGCATATTTTGGTATTAATATTGATTCATTCATAGGGTCTTTGCATCGGAAATAAATACATTTATTCTAAAACCAGTTGTTAGCATGATACGAGTTATGTTCTTCTCATATATTTACTGTACGTATTGCTATGTGTTTCTTTATTCTACATTGGCTAGAGGTATAGGGGAGGGTTGAGATCTCACAAAACATGTTTAACCCCGCCGCATTTTTCGCCTGTCCCAAGTCAGAAGCCTCTGGCCTTTGTTAGTCTTGTATGTATTTTAATTCTAGTTTATTTATATATTTAGGAGTTTAGTGTGACGTCCATTTTCATTGAATTAGTACACAATTTTATTTAGGGGCCAGCTGAGGACCACCTCTGGGTGCGGGATTTTCTCGCTGCTTTGAAGACCCATTGGTGGCCTTAGGCTGTTGTCTGCTCTTTGGTCGGGTTGTTGTCTCTTTGACATATTCCCCATTTCCATTCTGAATTTTATGTATTATCTATGAAAATCATAATTTTTGTCAACCTCCTAAAAATGCACTGATGACCGAACATTATCGTTCATAAGACGGTAGGTAACACATTGTGATCATAAAAATTGAATAAACTACGATTTTCAAGCAGTGAACATTTGAAGGTATTTCGATTTTAATTTGATTTTTTTTTCATTGAAAGTGAAGATCGACTAAAGATAATGAAAACTGTTACATATAGCTCAAAATAGCCAGCTCGTTTTCCGTGTATGATTAAGATTTATTCATCAAAAGAATTTCACTTTAAAATCTAACGTTTAACAAACAAATATATATTTAAGACATGTTCAATCACGGCCCTACATATTATGAACTTTTGTAAAAGTAAGTTAATCGATCTTATATTTTACAACTTACCATTTGAAGAAGACATGTCTTCCTCGATGATATGAAAAATAATTGACGCTTACATCGTCACAGGTATTTCCATTATCGACTTGAAATTACTTTGTCATCCTATATAGTTTGAATCAGATCGTTATTATTTACATTACTAGTTGAATTTAATAAAGACATCTTTGTTTAGAATTTTTCATATAAAACCTATTACCTTACACACTATAACACAAATGATTAATATATATGCGTGTGTTAGTGAAAATGTGGCTTTTCACTTTGCATGTGTTCTTAGCCATCAATTTTGTATTAAAAAAGGTCTAATAAGAATGGTTTGTAGAAGAAATCTTTGGTCTTTAATATTTAGTTACTGGAATGAATAAAACATGCAGTGCCTACAAACTATTCAGGGTATTTTTTTGTACTGAACTGGAATTTGTTTATTTATTTGACGATAGGTATTTTATCAAAGATTTTTTAAAGATTATACATGCCCGTAAAATAAATATACAAAACATGTCTTTGACTCTCAGTTCGTGTACAAATAAACATAGTAAATTTTGAAAACAATTGACCTGTTAAGTATAAAAAACGGAATCGTAACCGTAGTATTATTGCGATCGTAAAAAGGCAAAATTAAAAACACAAATACAAATACAAAACGATCTTTTTTTCCTGAGCCCTCTGCATATAGGTAAACACCTTGTATGTTGAACGTTAAGGGTAAATTACTTTTATCTCACCTGTTTTCTTGACTTTTTGATCAATATATATTTGAAACCTAATGATATCCTGATTCTCATTGCGTAAACCTGCCAAACCTAAGCATCCCTCAAATGCCAATTTATTTTTCTGTAAATGCTCCAAAGGAAGTTTCAAAAGACAATTACGTTTTACAGCCAAGACGGGAAAAGATTTGGTTATTCATCAATTTAATAATCTAATAAAAAAGAGGCGAAAGATACCGAAGGAATATTATATTGTATAAGTCGAACACAAACTGACAATGCCATGGCAAAAAACGAAAAAAAACGATCAAAAGTCAAATAGCAGTATACAAAACACATCATAGAAAAGACTGAGCCTCATGAACCCCACCAAAATAACCGGGGATGATCTTCGGTGCCCTGGAAGGGTAAGCAGATTTTACACCCGTCGTGTTGCTCATGTAAGTACAGACCCGGTGATAAGTCAAATAAGATAAGAGGAAAAGATGATGATATAAATGATATCTCTTATGCCGTTGTATTAGCATTAGCACACTTTATGTCATTGCGGTTATTTGGCTCCGCACCTTGGTCGTTGTGTCTTTTTAAAAGTTATTATAGTAAGGTTTCAGATTAGGTAATGCAAATGGGAGGACAATGATATTTTGTTTGGCACATCTCATCTTTAAGTAGGACTTAAATTATAATAAAAATAATGAGAGTATGATACACACAATAAGGGCTCCATTAAGAAAATGAGAATAAGTGCAATCCTCCGTTTGTGATAGCATGGTTCACCTAATTTAGCTTGTAATTTTCAGTTATAGGCAAATACATATATATTGTTGCAAATCAAAATTAAATCACAAAAGATTCGTTAAATGGAAACTAATCAATATAATAGGTTTTAAAGATTGTTTTAACTGTATTCTCTGACTTATGTTTAACGGATCATTGTTAAAATTGTTTGCCTATCGACATTCAGCAAAAAAATTGCAAAATGAAAAAAACCTATTTGTTAAAAATCATTTTAAAAAGAGTAGGATAACATGTAAAATTCAAACACGCTTAAATTTAATTGATACCAAGTAGAGTCATATGTGTTGATTATTACAACGGTTAAAGCTACAATAAAGTTAAGGATATATCAACAAACAAATCTCTCATTGTATATATATCATTTACATTTAAATAAAGGGTTGGATGATATAGTTTTCGTATGTTTTTAAATGGGTTACTTAAATAATTTACCTTTAATAAAGCGGAACTATTAGTAATTTATTCTACATATAGATTTTTAAAGTTTAAAATCGCATATAAAAATTTGGAGAGGTACATTTGGGGATTAAGGATGTACACCTCTGAAGAGCTTAAAGTTAAACCTTTTTTCTCAACCCGATTTTTGGGTGTATATGAATGTAAGAAAGTAATTGATGAAGAAAAATACATATGGTGGTATACTTCTTTTTTTTTTGCTACGATCATTTGAAAGTACCCCATTTTTAATGATTTTCACAGTTTTCATAACTTTTTACCCATTTTTGGGCTATTATCATGAAAATAAACACTTTTTTCATACTTTCACTAAAGATGAAGTGGACCTATCTGAATAAATTTAATTTAAAAAAAAAAAAACTATAGGTTAGAGTTAATATTAGAAAATTTTATAAAATTTTGTTGCTTTTTCGTGATTTTTCTCTTTTTTTTTACAAGAAAAAGCATATTATTTCAACTTCTTTGTTATAAATGATTGAAAAAATACATAGAATTTTAAAAAGAAAAAATATGGGAAGTTTATATTTTTGGTACAATCATTTCTTTGTACCTCTCACCCAATCATAAAATTTTAATTTCATTACTCAAAAACTACTTATTGTAAGTACTCAATTTTTTCACAAAATTTAGTTTGATTATTATATTTTTAAAATTCATTGATATTTTCCACTTGTATCACACTTGTATGACATGTATAGGAAATAAGATTTCAACGAGACTGAAACATCAGAAAGATATATCCTTAACATATGAATATAGAATGCGCTTCGGACGCATTAAATTTATACGTGTTGTTTTCATTTTTTAAAAAGATGTGGTATGATTGCCAATGAGACAACTCTCCACAAGAGAACAAATTGACACAGAAATCAACAACCATTGGTGACCGTACAAAGATACATCTTTCCAACTATGCAACTTTATGATGATTCTTCACTTTAACATTATGAAATTCAAATGTATTATTTTGATAGTGTGCGACATTTAAGATACTATCATAGATCAAATTTACTTTGGCAACAATCGGGATTTTTTCCTGTATTTCGGATTAGTTGAAATGGGTATGTGTTGTATACCCTAAATGTGTAATGTTTTGTCAGATTATACATGTTATATTTGCAGTTGTTTGCCCAAGATATTGTATATATTTCATTGTTAGTTTGGTGATTTCTTGGCATGTCTGGAAAAGTTTGCTCGAGATACTTATGTCGAAACTCACTTTTGGTATTCTATTTTTTTTATGTTAATGTGAATCAAAGACATTCAGATTTTTAATTACAATTTTAAGATATAAGATAACGTATTATTACATCCATGAAAAATTGTTATAGTGTTCATAATTTTAAATCTGACCATCAGAACATTGTCAATCGATTTGTACATTGATTAACTACTAACGTTTTAATTTTTTACGTTTTTGATATTTTTATCTATTTATCCCTGAAATGATGTATTCCGTAATCATGGTAATAGTCAGTGTCTTGGTTTTTTCCTTTAGGGATTAAAGGTGCTAATTGCTAAATATCTCTCATATTGTGTTTTTGTTTCATTCAAAGTTCCGGAATTGTTAACCACCAAATAAGTAAATATTTAAGTCGAATGATGAAGGTTTCACGATTTGTTTTTGTGATTTTCCTTATGGTTATTGAACTATTGGCCCAATAGACACCTTTAATTTTCCTTGCAGTCTTTTATGAACTAGTTTGTTGTTTCGTCCTCATTTGTTTTTTACCATGACGTTGTCATTTTCTCGAATAAGTATTTAAAATTTCCCCTTGGTAACATCAGTTGCCGATTTAATCGTTGCGATATTGACTGCTTTAACCCCTTTCCGTTGTCATTGTTCAGTATATTATTAAGTTGATTTGTGCTATAAACACCTAAAAATTTGTGCTCCAATGTTTTTGTGTGATATGGTTTTGTTTGTCGTTTTCCCGAAATTCATAAAATTGCCATCTCCTAAATACTTGAATAATTAAACATACTTATTGTCTGAAATTTTGTAACAAAAGAAATTCATTAAACAGTCAAAAGAATCAACAAATTTTCAGTGCATTTAAAAAGTGAGATTTATGAACGGTTAATTTGATTTTTGCAAACAAATTATATTTAATTTATAGAATCATGATTTAGCAAGTAATTCAGATATATTTGTTCTAATCCCGAGATGTATAAATAAATCATTGGCACAGAGATAGGTAGCGTCTGCATGTAGTTTTGACAATATAATGCAAATGTTGAAATTAAAATAACAATGCTTCAATCTTTCAATCAGTTTAATTGAGGTCTAGAGCTGGCATGTCAGTAACTACTTGTTGCCTTTTGTTAATTTATATTGATCATTGTCATTTTGATTACTAGTTTCTTTTGTTACCTATTCTAACATCGGACGCAGACTTCTTTTAAACTGAGTGTTACTGTGCGTATTGCTGTGTGTGTTTATTATTAGCCCCTTGGCTAGATGTATAGGAGGAGGGTTGAGATCTCACAAAAACATGTTTAACCTCATATAGTCGGGGAAGTCATGTCTTCTTCCTATGGTAAGTTGTAAAATAAGATCTAGTAACTTCCTCACACAAACATTCTGAATATGTAGGACAGTGGCTAAACATGTCATAAAGATAAAGTGGTTTTTTTAAAAGACCAATTTTAAAGTCAAATTATTTTGATAAATAACTTTAACACGCAATACGGGTAATTGGGCTATTTTACACAATATGTAATGATTTTCGCTTTGAACTTTAATAAAGACACCTTCATTATGCACAGATTAAAATTCGTCTTTCGGTCAATTTTATAAAACACAAAATGTTAACAAAAGATTACCGGTATTTTGTTTCCCTTTGTCACACGAAAGACAACGTTCGATACTTTGTTTTTTAAGAAAGGCGAATGACAGGTTTCAATTAAAAAAAGTATTATGTTTTTTCCCGAGATTCTCAATAACGCTTCTTGTCGATGTTCAAACCTGACATCCGGAATAACAATTCATTTGCTTATAGAAAGGTAAAAAAATTAGTCAATTTGTCTTCCTGTTGTTACAGTTAAGTCAATTTATACTTTTTGTTCTTAATATTTATACCGCTTTATTTTCATAATAAGTTTGTTATGTATTGATGTATGAGATAGCGGCAAAAGATACCAAAGGGGGTATTCAAACGCATAGGTCGAAGAAAAACTGAGAAAACGAAACATGACAAGAACACAACATCGAGAACAAAATACTGAGCAACACGAAGACCTCAAAAACATGTGTGATCTAAGGTGCTTCGGAATTGTAAGAGGATCTTGCTCAACATGTTACACCAGTGACAGTTGACGAGAAATATGACAAACAAAAAGTGCCAGACAATTAAAAGTCAACTTTGTCTAATAATTTTGTTAACAATTTTTGAATTTATGAACAGACAATTCCATTGAGATCGTGATTCGGGTAGTCTTTAATTTTTTAACACATTATTATTTCATGTGTTTTAGCTGTTTATCAAGATAAAGGTGACAATTGTGCAATTTTAGCACAGTTTTCAACAATTTGCAAGGTGAACGTGATAGTTAAGTTTTTTTGGTGGGGGGGATGCTATTTTTATAGGCTATCCCTTAGATGGAATATAAAACAAACGGTTCCGGTGAGGGTACAATTTATGGCTGCAGGATTTGAATCTACCTTTCCAATCAGTGTCTATTAGCACCAACGTTTTGAGGTTGATCTCCGCTAAAAGCTAGGTGTAATCGATATAGTATTATATTTTCCTTCTGATTTAGTCAACTTATAAACATGACATCCACGATATACATGATGTATTGTTGAAAGGGAAGTGACAGTAATTTTTCGAGAAAAGAAAATAAAATATTAATTTTTATATTTTAGTTTAAACATAAGTACATGTACTGAAAATCCTGATATTAACTGAATATGAGTACACATTGTTTAAATTTTTGCTTTATAAATTCAGCGAGGGATAAATATGCTGGTATATAAAAAACAATATAAATTACACAGTATTAAATAAGGAACAATCGGATCTATTCAACCGATAAACAATTGATAAATGTTAACATTTTGCATGTGAAATACAACTATTTGTAGACTTACATAAATTATTGTTATTGGAAATTTTTGTCATCTTTTTCTTAAATTTCTAAAAAACATCTAGTGTGTTATAATTTTAGAGCTTGACCATTTTTTTGATAGACAATACGCCCTAAAACCACCCAATTCCACCGATAAATAGATGGTTGATTTAATTTTACAACATTAATGCCAACATGCTTATAGGTGTAATACCACCAAATCATAGTACGTCACATCCGGTTGCATACGAAAATAGGTCGAAAAAAAATATTCCCTTGAATTTGACAGTTGTAGGTAATTGATCCTACATTTCATTGCAGTAAAACATTTCTGAGTCATAAACATATATCTTGGGTATTTCAAAGCACCATTATTTCTTTATTTGGGGTTTCTATAGAATATTTTGGAAACTTGAGGTTACATGGTTACTAAAGCTTGTACACAGGTTTAAAAAGGGGGAAAATTTGATTGGTTAACTTCCAGTGATGGTTATTTTCTTATATGCAAAGAAATGTTATGTGAAATTTTTTCTATAGTACTGGACAGGATAAAACTTTACTCATGCCAAGTATTTCTTTATTTGAAACAAAGATACATTCTGCACAATTTTTTGAAAAGTGCAAATTTAACAAAGACTAATAGGGGAAAATCAATGGTGGTATTACACCTAATATGGGAAGCTGTACATGCACCTTTGACCTTGTGAGTACTCTCATGTGTTAAAATGTCTTGCTATTTAAGTGAAATATTACAAATAATGAAATATTCTGAGTGGATTGAGTCTCCAAAATACATTTTATGAGAAAATTTCCTTGAAATAGGACTTTACCATGAATATTAGTTGACAGAACAAGCCATACTTAGAGTCTTGGGGAGCTTTTTCTCCTTATTTCTTATATTCTGCTATACTAGAAAATTTTTCCTAAGAAATACTTTAATAAATATATAGTTTTAAGTAAATGAAATTATTTTTAAAGCAGTAACAACAAATTATTCACCAAAAGAGAAGTTTTTTATGTCCCTCTCTGGAACGCGGCGTAAATTTAAGTTTTACGCAAGGACTTATTGAAACCTCCTTGGAGACAGTAAACTTTTATACGGATAGTTCAAGCAGCTTGAATACTTCAATTAATCATTTATAATAACATTCCTATCATAAATGAGTGAAAGTTACCCCAAAATTTTTATTTATTGGCCTAAAAAGTAGAAATTTTGAGGAAATGAGAGGTATAAATGGACCAAAAGAGACTTTATAAGGAAAAATAAGAGGTCCATTAGTAGTATTTATCATCCTAAAGTCATCTTTTGTATCATATTCAACTGTTTGTAGGCAGATGAGATAAATATTTGATCATTTATTGGTCCACACTATATTCTATCATGATGCGGCTTGGTTTGAATTTTTCGAAGAAATTTTGCTCGAATCGCTGTAGATGTCGTCTTACATTATACTAGATTTTTCTCAAACTATTGAACTGATTATGACAAAACTTGACAGGAATGCTTGAAATAACCAGTATTACAAAGAAAAAAAGTCACATTCAGTTTATTCAACAAAAAAGTCTTCTTTAGGTGTAATACCACCAAATCATAGTACGTCACATCCGGTTGCATACGAAAATAGGTCGAAAAAAAATATTCCCTTGAATTTGACAGTTGTAGGTAATTGATCCTACATTTCATTGCAGTAAAACATTTCTGAGTCATAAACATATATCTTGGGTATTTCAAAGCACCATTATTTCTTTATTTGGGGTTTCTATAGAATATTTTGGAAACTTGAGGTTACATGGTTACTAAAGCTTGTACACAGGTTACAAAAGGGGGAAAATTTGATTGGTTAACTTCCAGTGATGGTTATTTTCTTATATGCAATGAAATGTTATGTGAAATTTTTTCTATAGTACTGGACAGGATAAAACTTTACTCATGCCAAGTATTTCTTTATTTGAAACAAAGATAAATTCTGCACAATTTTTTGAAAAGTGCAAATTTAACAAAGACTAATAGGGGAAAATCAATGGTGGTATTACACCTAATATGGGAAGCTGTACATGCACCTTTGACCTTGTGAGTACTCTCATGTGTTAAAATTTCTTGCTATTTAAGTGAAATATTACAAATAATGAAATATTCTAAGTGGATTGAGTCTCCAAAATACATTTTATGAGAAAATTTCCTTGAAATAGGACTTTACCATGAATATTAGTTGACAGAACAAGCCATACTTAGAGTCTTGGGGAGCTTTTTCTCCTTATTTCTTATATTCTGCTATACTAGAAAATTTTTCCTAAGAAATACTTTAATAAATATATAGTTTTAAGTAAATGAAATTATTTTTAAAGCAGTAACAACAAATTATTCACCAAAAGAGAAGTTTTTTATGTCCCTCTCTGGAACGCGGCGTAAATTTAAGTTTTACGCAAGGACTTATTGAAACCTCCTTGGAGACAGTAAACTTTTATACGGATAGTTCAAGCAGCTTGAATACTTCAATTAATCATTTATAATAACATTCCTATCATAAATGAGTGAAAGTTACCCCAAAATTTTTATTAATTGGCCTAAAAAGTAGAAATTTTGAGGAAATGAGAGGTATAAATGGACCAAAAGAGACTTTATAAGGAAAAATAAGAGATCCATTAGTAGTATTTATCATCCTAAAGTCATCTTTTGTATCATATTCAACTGTTTGTAGGCAGATGAGATAAATATTTGATCATTTATTGGTCCACACTATATTCTATCATGATGCGGCTTGGTTTGAATTTTTCGAAGAAATTTTGCTCGAATCGCTCTGGATGTCGTCTTACATTATACTAGATTTTTCTCAAACTATTGAACTGATTATGACAAAACTTGACAGGAATGCTTGAAATAACCAGTATTACAAAGAAAAAAAGTCACATTCAGTTTATTCAACAAAAAAGTCTTCTTTAGGTGTAATACCACCAAATCATAGTACGTCACATCCGGTTGCATACGAAAATAGGTCGAAAAAAAATATTCCCTTGAATTTGACAGTTGTAGGTAATTGATCCTACATTTCATTGCAGTAAAACATTTCTGAGTCATAAACATATATCTTGGGTATTTCAAAGCACCATTATTTCTTTATTTGGGGTTTCTATAGAATATTTTGGAAACTTGAGGTTACATGGTTACTAAAGCTTGTACACAGGTTAAAAAAGGGGGAAAATTTGATTGGTTAACTTCCAGTGATGGTTATTTTCTTATATGCAATGAAATGTTATGTGAAATTTTTTCTATAGTACTGGACAGGATAAAACTTTACTCATGCCAAGTATTTCTTTATTTGAAACAAAGATAAATTCTGCACAATTTTTTGAAAAGTGCAAATTTAACAAAGACTAATAGGGGAAAATCAATGGTGGTATTACACCTAATATGGGAAGCTGTACATGCACCTTTGACCTTGTGAGTACTCTCATGTGTTAAAATTTCTTGCTATTTAAGTGAAATATTACAAATAATGAAATATTCTAAGTGGATTGAGTCTCCAAAATACATTTTATGAGAAAATTTCCTTGAAATAGGACTTTACCATGAATATTAGTTGACAGAACAAGCCATACTTAGAGTCTTGGGGAGCTTTTTCTCCTTATTTCTTATATTCTGCTATACTAGAAAATTTTTCCTAAGAAATACTTTAATAAATATATAGTTTTAAGTAAATGAAATTATTTTTAAAGCAGTAACAACAAATTATTCACCAAAAGAGAAGTTTTTTATGTCCCTCTCTGGAACGCGGCGTAAATTTAAGTTTTACGCAAGGACTTATTGAAACCTCCTTGGAGACAGTAAACTTTTATACGGATAGTTCAAGCAGCTTGAATACTTCAATTAATCATTTATAATAACATTCCTATCATAAATGAGTGAAAGTTACCCCAAAATTTTTATTTATTGGCCTAAAAAGTAGAAATTTTGAGGAAATGAGAGGTATAAATGGACCAAAAGAGACTTTATAAGGAAAAATAAGAGGTCCATTAGTAGTATTTATCATCCTAAAGTCATCTTTTGTATCATATTCAACTGTTTGTAGGCAGATGAGATAAATATTTGATCATTTATTGGTCCACACTATATTCTATCATGATGCGGCTTGGTTTGAATTTTTCGAAGAAATTTTGCTCGAATCGCTGTAGATGTCGTCTTACATTATACTAGATTTTTCTCAAACTATTGAACTGATTATGACAAAACTTGACAGGAATGCTTGAAATAACCAGTATTACAAAGGAAAGAAGTCACATTCAGTTTATTCAACAAAAAAGTCTTCTTTAGGTGTAATACCACCAAATCATAGTACGTCACATCCGGTTGCATACGAAAATAGGTCAAAAAAAAAATATTCCCTTGAATTTGACAGTTGTAGGTAATTGATCCTACATTTCATTGCAGTAAAACATTTCTGAGTCATAAACATATATCTTGGGTATTTCAAAGCACCATTATTTCTTTATTTGGGGTTTCTATAGAATATTTTGGAAACTTGAGGTTACATGGTTACTAAAGCTTGTACACAGGTTAAAAAAGGGGGAAAATTTGATTGGTTAACTTCCAGTGATGGTTATTTTCTTATATGCAATGAAATGTTATGTGAAATTTTTTCTATAGTACTGGACAGGATAAAACTTTACTCATGCCAAGTATTTCTTTATTTGAAACAAAGATAAATTCTGCACAATTTTTTGAAAAGTGCAAATTTAACAAAGACTAATAGGGGAAAATCAATGGTGGTATTACACCTAATATGGGAAGCTGTACATGCACCTTTGACCTTGTGAGTACTCTCATGTGTTAAAATTTCTTGCTATTTAAGTGAAATATTACAAATAATGAAATATTCTAAGTGGATTGAGTCTCCAAAATACATTTTATGAGAAAATTTCCTTGAAATAGGACTTTACCATGAATATTAGTTGACAGAACAAGCCATACTTAGAGTCTTGGGGAGCTTTTTCTCCTTATTTCTTATATTCTGCTATACTAGAAAATTTTTCCTCAGAAATACTTTAATAAATATATAGTTTTAAGTAAATGAAATTATTTTTAAAGCAGTAACAACAAATTATTCACCAAAAGAGAAGTTTTTTATGTCCCTCTCTGGAACGCGGCGTAAATTTAAGTTTTACGCAAGGACTTATTGAAACCTCCTTGGAGACAGTAAACTTTTATACGGATAGTTCAAGCAGCTTGAATACTTCAATTAATCATTTATAATAACATTCCTATCATAAATGAGTGAAAGTTACCCCAAAATTTTTATTTATTGGCCTAAAAAGTAGAAATTTTGAGGAAATGAGAGGTATAAATGAACCAAAAGAGACTTTATAAGGAAAAATAAGAGGTCCATTAGTAGTATTTATCATCCTAAAGTCATCTTTTGTATCATATTCAACTGTTTGTAGGCAGATGAGATAAATATTTGATTATTTATTGGTCCTCACTATATTCTATCATGATGCGGCTTGGTTTGAATTTTTCGAAGAAATTTTGCTCGAATCGCTGTAGATGTCGTCTTACATTATACTAGATTTTTCTCAAACTATTGAACTGATTATGACAAAACTTGACAGGAATGCTTGAAATAACCAGTATTACAAAGGAAAAAAGTCACATTCAGTTTATTCAACAAAAAAGTCTTCTTTAGGTGTAATACCACCAAATCATAGTACGTCACATCCGGTTGCATACGAAAATAGGTCGAAAAAAAATATTCCCTTGAATTTGACAGTTGTAGGTAATTGATCCTACATTTCATTGCAGTAAAACATTTCTGAGTCATAAACATATATCTTGGGTATTTCAAAGCACCATTATTTCTTTATTTGGGGTTTCTATAGAATATTTTGGAAACTTGAGGTTACATGGTTACTAAAGCTTGTACACAGGTTAAAAAAGGGGGAAAATTTGATTGGTTAACTTCCAGTGATGGTTATTTTCTTATATGCAATGAAATATTATGTGAAATTTTTTCTATAGTACTGGACAGGATAAAACTTTACTCAAGCCAAGTATTTCTTTATTTGAAACAAAGATAAATTCTGCACAATTTTTTGAAAAGTGCAAATTTAACAAAGACTAATAGGGGAAAATCAACGGTGGTATTACACCTAATATGGGAAGCTGTACATGCACCTTTGACCTTGTGAGTACTCTCATGTGTTAAAATTTCTTGCTATTTAAGTGAAATATTACAAATAATGAAATATTCTGAGTGGATTGAGTCTCCAAAATACATTTTATGAGAAAATTTCCTTGAAATAGGACTTTACCATGAATATTAGTTGACAGAACAAGCCATACTTAGAGTCTTGGGGAGCTTTTTCTCCTTATTTCTTATATTCTGCTATACTAGAAAATTTTTCCTAAGAAATACTTTAATAAATATATAGTTTTAAGTAAATGAAATTATTTCTAAAGCAGTAACAACAAATTATTCACCAAAAGAGAAGTTTTTTATGTCCCTCTCTGGAACGCGGCGTAAATTTAAGTTTTACGTAAGGACTTATTGAAACCTCCTTGGAGACAGTAAACTTTTATACGGATAGTTCAAGCAGCTTGGATACTTCAATTAATCATTTATAATAACATTCCTATCATAAATGAGTGAAAGTTACCCCAAAATTTTTATTTATTGGCCTAAAAAGTAGAAATTTTGAGGAAATGAGAGGTATAAATGAACCAAAAGAGACTTTATAAGGAAAAATAAGAGGTCCATTAGTAGTATTTATCATCCTCAAGTCATATTTTGTATCATATTCAACTGTTTGTAGGCAGATGAGATAAATATTTGATCATTTATTGGTCCTCACTATATTCTATCATGATGCGGCTTGGTTTGAATTTTTCGAAGAAATTTTGCTCGAATCGCTGTAGATGTCGTCTTACATTATACTAGATTTTTCTCAAACAATTGAACTGATTATGACAAAACTTGACAGGAATGCTTGAAATAACCAGTATTACAAAGGAAAAAAGTCACATTCAGTTTATTCAACAAAAAAGTCTTCTTTAGGTGTAATACCACCAAATCATAGTACGTCACATCCGGTTGCATACGAAAATAGGTCGAAAAAAAATATTCCCTTGAATTTGACAGTTGTAGGTAATTGATCCTACATTTCATTGCAGTAAAACATTTCTGAGTCATAAACATATATCTTGGGTATTTCAAAGCACCATTATTTCTTTATTTGGGGTTTCTATAGAATATTTTGGAAACTTGAGGTTACATGGTTACTAAAGCTTGTACACAGGTTAAAAAAGGGGGAAAATTTGATTGGTTAACTTCCAGTGATGGTTATTTTCTTATATGCAATGAAATGTTATGTGAAATTTTTTCTATAGTACTGGACAGGATAAAACTTTACTCATGCCAAGTATTTCTTTATTTGAAACAAAGATAAATTCTGCACAATTTTTTGAAAAGTGCAAATTTAACAAAGACTAATAGGGGAAAATCAATGGTGGTATTACACCTATATATATATATGTATGACAGTTGTTATCCATTCGTTTGATGTGTTTTAACACTTGATTTTGTCATTTGAATGGGGACTTTCCGTTTTGAATTTTCCTCGGAGTTTTGTTGTTATTTTACTTTTTCTTAGATTTAGATAAAATAATTAAATCCTATCAAAGTAAGAAATTAAAATGTAGAACTATTTTCTTACATTCACGTCTTGTGTCTCCTTGCCGATCATACCACATCCCCTATGTATTTTTTAATCGGTTACTGCACGTCTTTAGCTTTTGTTATTCTTACCAAAAACTAGTCTTTATTTAAATACATTTACGTCTGTGCTTTTCTCATATGCATTTGTAACAATAGGTTAACAATATTCCCTGTTGTACATGAAACAAAGTGGAGTTTTAAAAAGGGGTTAAACAACTGGACACGATAACCACATACAAGACACTTATGGAGTGCAAGTGTCAAGTCAAGGTGGTGCTATTTCTTTTTTTACTAACTTTCATTTGGATGCTGTTTAATGGTTTAATGGTTGTGTGTTGTAATTTTGGTAATGACCATTTATTGAGTTTTTGTGTATATTCAAACAACACCTTGCCATGTTGTATGGTGTTTGCATTATTTTATTTGAAATCGTCTTTAATTGAAATTAACTTTTCTTTGGCTTGATTATACATATCATGACTATAAAGATAATTATTTAGATTTTAGCAATAATGGATTTACGCTTTTCCGCTAAATATAGTGATTTACTTAAATGGCCATATCAAATCGTACCTGGAGATCACGAATTTAGTGTTGAAAGCATAAGTAGCGATTGCGATGACGAAGATATCAACGGACTTATTTCCCACTTGGAAACAAAATCAGGACGGATGCTGCAAGCACATGGTAGCAACAGGATTTTGACAGAATTGCAGTTAAAATAACATGATAGAAAAAAGACACATGCAGATGTGAGAATGTATATACAATCACTCTTCCAAAACACTGTAAAGTTACTACAAGATACGTATTCTGTTTTCCGAAACAGCGAACTGCATCTTGCTGGCAGTATGGGAGAACAAACTAAAGTTGGCAGACCAGATGAATTCGATTTTGTTATAATTTTACCACAGCTAGCAGAGATAGATATATTTTATCCATACCGCATGGATGAAAATAAGCATATCCGTGAATATGCCAAAGATTTCAGTTTTGGTTACCCGGATGCATTTACAGATGATATCAGATTGGGAATACACGATTTACTACTTGCATCTTTAGTTGAAAATTTGAATGAAGGTTGGAAGATAATGCTGACGTTTTGGTTCGTAGCGCAGACGGCTTTGAAATAGATATCGATGTTACCATTTTGATTCAATTTGAAAAGGCCACCCTTTCCCCATACGCAGATAACTTGAATATAAAACAATACTATATAGACAAATTGGCTAATGACAAGGAAGTGATCTATGCAATTTTAAGATATGAAAACCATGCATTTCGCCCAAGCAAAGCTCATCTCGAGAAAGCTCTTTTGAAAAAAGAAAACATACAAAGGGTTTACAATGTAGCAAAACGCTCTGTAAAGACATTTCCACCGACAATGGAGGTTCGAGAACATTGTGGACGATGCAAGGAATCAAAAATTGGCTCATACACACTAAAAAATATACTTTTTTATATGATACACTTTTATCCAGATGAGTCGTGTTGGTCAGACAGTCATTTCAGCACACGCGTAATAGAAATATTTGTTATACTAAAACATTAATATGACCAAACCATGCGTAATTTTGTTGAATACGTCTCATTGAAAATGAAACATCTAGAAAACAAATTAAAGTATTCACCTTCTTTAAAACTTCCAATAGATGTCACAGTCACCAGGGACATCCGATATGATGATAAATGGATAGATCAGGACAAAGAATATGAGGGATCAACTTTTCGTGAGTTGAGTAAAATACACTTCTAAATGAATGCAAAACGATTATGACCAAAAGCGAAAAAATATAAGAAGACTGACATAGAAGACAAGGTAAGGTTCTGCTATGGACCTCTTGATGGAGAAATAAATTTTGATCCATTCAAAAGTACACCAGGCAAACAAAAGATCGATCCTAAAAGACCACAAATTATTCATAACTATGCAACGCCTCCTCTTTCCGGTTTCCTGCCTACCAAGGATGAAATATATGACTTAATCGACGATGCGTCCTTCCGAGAAGAAGTAGAGAAGTACTTCAGTTTTCTGCAAAAACAATCTTGGGATTTTAAGGAAGTCATTACCAGATTAGTTCAGCTGCTTTTAACCAAGTTAAGTACACAGAAAAAGAAAACGTTTTAAATATACTGCTTACAAATACTAACAGCTATATATATATATATATATATATATATATATATATATATAAGTCGAGTGGTCTAGCGCGTCGGGCATAGTGCAAGGCGATTTGGTGCCATGATATCTCAGTAGCAAGAGTTCGAATCCCAGCGAGTGAAGAACAAAAAATTTGCTTTCGCAAATTTAAAGATCTAACATCGTTGGGCTGATGTTTAGACGAATTATATATACAGAATGTATTTTCAGCCTTGTATCGCCATCACTGCTGGTCTATCCTATGATTGCGTTGGATAAAATCCGCAATTTTTATACGTGTGCATGCAAAGCAAATTTCTTGGTAGAGGGGTCTAAATACAGCACAAACAACATTTTCCAAAAGACCAAATGAGTGAAAAAGTATATTTTAACAAAACGCATTTGACTAGCAGGTCGAACAACTGATGTTCTTAAACCCTGCTGACTGCCATTGGCGATTGCCAAATAAACGGATCACCGATGTAATAAATGGATCTCAATTATAAATTTAATACTAAACAGAAAACAATAAACTTGCGGAAAAGATGGTTTACCGCAAACAAAAGGTGCAAAGGTTGTTGTACACCATATCCGGATTTCGACAATTAATGTCTCTTCAGTGATGTTAGGAATCGAAACGGTATTTGGAAGGCCATATAATTTACCTCAATTTAGGATAGACTCTTGAATTTTGAAAGAGTCAAAATAGGATGAACGGATCATATAAACCCAAAGGCAAATATAAAACAAGCCCAAACGAAAAAATATAAACAAGTCTAAATTGAAAACAACGTTCTATCCTATGATTGCGTTGGATAAAAACCGCAATTTTTATACGTGTGCATGCAAAGCAAAATATATATATATATATATATACATACATATATGATATTTACTTATTGTAACGAGACCGGGATAAGTACCGGTACTTGATGTTTTGCAACTAACAAATGTACAGATTGTAATAAAATACGAAAAACAGGTTTAATATGTTTACATAACATATAACTTATAGTAACAAGTAAACAAATTTAAAAAAAAAATTAGTAAAAAAAATGTTGTAAAATGAATCACACGTTTAGAAAGAGAACTGACATTTCCGTCATTGTTTATTCATCAACAACTAGTACTTAAAATATTTCATTACACAAAGATATATTCATATTATCATATTGAAGAAAAAAAATAAAATATCAAAAACAAAAACAAAAATAAACGCCAAAGGAAAATTCAAAACGGAAAGTTCGTAATCAAATGTCCAAATCAGGGATATGACAGTTGTTAGTCACCCGTTTGTTGTGTTTGAGCTTTTGATCTTGCCTTTTGATAAGGGACTTTTCGTTTCTAAATTTCAGTATTTTTGTTATTAGTTTTTGTATATATATTAAGAGACAATTATATCTTTCCGCTCTCGTATATAAAGAGACAATTATACCTTTACGCTCCAAGATGTTCTTTCTAAAAGAAATAACTGAATCAACATTTCTCATATTGAGAATATGAAGTACAATAGTTACATGTTTTAAAAAACTAGAACAAGTATTATAGATACAATGGATAAGCGCTTATTCATTGTGGCTCTTACCTAAATATTGTGTCGATGTCTTTTAAAAAGCCTTTTAGTATGTATCGAGGTTCTCACGTGATCATGGTCAACGATGCATAAAGTTCACAATCAATAGGTTAGAGAAATACAAATATAACATAACACGTCTGTCTATAAATTGTGATGCATCTGAATATCTTCTGTAACCTAACAAATAAGACATCTTTGAAATTATTTCTAAGAATATCTAATAAGTATGTTAACAAAATTTCTAGCAAGAAATAAAGTTTAGGTACAATACAACTTACTCGCATAGGGATTTGTAAATGAACATTTGAAAAGAAACGTAGTACATGTAAAACAGATGGAATCATACTGTATTTATAAAACAATAATGGACAAATTAAATGTATTCATTTCTTTTCAAATACGTCATATAGCATTTAGTAATCTAAAAATAAACGGTTAAATCCGCTCTTAGTATTAAAAAATCCACAAAAATATACACAACAAGAAAAAAATAAAATAAAAAAAAACGAAACAAAAAAACAGGAACAACAAAGAGAGATAACAAGGATTCTAACCAAAACCGACAAGTCTTTAACTTCAAGTTGACTCTATAGCTCTTTAATCTTCACCTCACGACTACTATATTATACTATACGATGGTCTATTATGTAGATAAAAAGGTACAAGCCCCGTTTGTCCGTTGTACCGATTTGTATTATATGTTCGTTATTATAAATGAAATAGACAGCTGCAATATCACCTAGTGGAAAGGTTTCGTCGAGGTGTTGAAATCAGTCTAACATAACAGATGTCAAGGAGGGGTTTCGATTACCCAGTAAATTCATATAGAAATTCCAAAGTTTTTAGATTTATTTCATAAGTAAACAAAATGCAGTAAATTCTTAAAAAAATATCACTGACTCACACATAATACATGTGGAGCAGGATCTGCTTACCCTTCCGGAGCACCTGAGATCACCCCTAGTTTTTGGTGGGGTTCGTGTTGCTTAGTCTTTAGTTTTCTATGTTGTGTCATCTGTACTATTATTTGTCTGTTTGTCTATTTATTTTTGGCCATGGCGTTGTCAGTTTGGTTTCGATCTATGAGTTTGACTGTCCCTCTGGTATCTTTCGTCCCTCTCTTATACATACGTTATATTTTTCGGACATTAATCTAGTCAGTTTCTGAGTAAAATGGCTCATTTTTTTTAAAAATCAATACTCACTAGAAATGTGTATATTCGTATGATTTGTCTTATTATTTCAAATTCTCAATCGGAATTTGTGAGCCATCGATCAAAAATGTGTTTAAGTGTGTTTTTCAACAGACTGTCGGAATTCCAATGGGAACCAATTGTGCTCCTCTTCTTGCCGACTTGTTTCTTTATTATTATGAGGCTGACTTCATACAGGAACTTCTTAGGAAGGAAAATAAGAAGCTAGCAATATCCTTTAACTTCACGTTCCGATATATAGATGATGTTCTCTCACTAAATAATACAAAATTTGGTGACTATGTTGAACGAATCTATCCCATCGAACTAGAGATAAAGGAAACTACAGATACAATTAAGTCTGCCTCATATCTTGACTTACATCTAAAAATTGATAATGAGGGTCGGTTGAAAACAAAACTTTACGACAAAAGAGATGATTTCAGCTTCCGAATTGTGAACTTTCCATTTCTATGTAGCAACATTCCAGCAGCGCCTGCATACGGAGGTTATATCTCCCAATTGATACGATATTCCCGGGCTTGTACTTCCTATCATGATTTCCTTGATAGGGGATTGCTGCTCACAAGGAAGCGTTTAAACCAAGAGTTTCAAAAGGTAAAGTTGAAATCATCACTTCGTAAATTTTACGGACGCCATCACGGGTTGGTTGACCGTTATGGAATAACCGTTTCACAGATGATATCGGATATGTTCCTTATGTCGTAACTACAACACCCTCCCCTTTTCACGAATGTGACCTACCGAATTAGACTACTTACCGGATTTGTAATAACATAAGCAATACGACGGGTGCCACATGTGGAGCAGGATCTGCTTACCCTTCCGGAGCACCTGTGATCACCCCCAGTTTTTGGTGGGGTTCGTGTTGCTTAGTCTTTAGTTTTCTATGTTGTGTCATCTGTACTATTATTTGTCTGTTTGTCTATTTATTTTTGGCCATGGCGTTGTCAGTTTGTTTTTGATCTATGAGTTTGACTGTCTCTCTGGTATATTTCGTCCCTCTTTCAGTAAATGCGGAGTTATATCTTTTTCTTCGCGAACAGAGACATGATTTCTAGTCGGGAGTTTTCTACTCAATTGTGTGTAAATAAGGAAGTTAGCAAGACATCCGATAAGTGTATATATCATAAAACCCTCAAGCATAATTGTAGAGCGTCCATATCGCAAAGCAAAGGAATTACCAGAAGCCTGCGTAAAAACAGACAATCACCAAACTATTTCAATTTCTGGTCTCATTATACAGTAAAATTGAGAATTGTAATGGGGAACGTGTCAAAGAAAAAAACAACCCTACCAACGAGCAAATAAAAAAAGAAAAAGCCCATGGCCCCCTATTTTTCTTCAATACAGCGAGAAGATTCCACACCAAGAAGCGGGCTTCAGCTTGCCTCTTAACAGTTAAAAATGTGTACTTGTTTACGTCACACAAAACTCCGAAATATATAAATGAATAACAATTAAAAAAATTTACAAGACTAACAAAGGCCAAAGGCTTCTGACTAAGAACAGGCGGAACCATGCAGGGGGTAGGGGTGGGGGTTATCGTGTTTTCGTAGGTATGCAAACGTTCTTTTGACAAAACATAACAAAATGTATAATGCCGCTTTTTTGGAATTCCAGATATCGAAACAAATTTGAGCACGATGACAACCATTTACAATGATCAGCGTTCCGTCATCCGACATTTGAATTGATTAGCCCTAGTTTGCAATACCGTCATAATGATAATTGTTGGACTAGTATTGTGAAAACAATTGTATGAGTTTCAAGATTATATATTCGTTACAAGAATACGTCATTGTTTGTGATGTTCTGTGCTGTCGTTATTTGACGATGTTTGTTGTCATTCTGCGGTTTACATATTGAGGCGACTATTGTGTTGTTTATATGTGCGTTTGTTTGTGCCGTATTTGTATCACGTATTGATTAATTTTTTGCGAAATGTTTTAGCATTGCCATATTAACGGGAGGTTTGGCTAGCCATAAATAGTTATCCAAGTCAACATAATTTAATACGCCAGATGCTCGTTTCGTCTACATAAGACTCATCAATGACGCTAAGATCAGAAATGTTATAAAGAGAAACAAGTACAAAGTTGAACTATTGAACAGCTGTATGCTTCTGTGGCCTTTATTTGTAAGTCTATGCACACGCAAGGAAATCTTAAAAAAACGTTTGTGCGGCCATAGATCAGACATAAACAACGATGCAAATGTCATTATTTAGCAGCATTTTAATCAATATGATCTTTTAATCATTCCTATGCGAGTTCGTAGCATCTACTAAATCTACATAAAACTTACAATCCTTACCTTGCAACGCCTCTAGATAGACAAAAGGAACACAAATGGAATTATAATTAAAAACTGCGAAATCATACGATTGCAATGTCAAAATTGGTGGTATATATTTTCTATCTAATCCTTCCAGTAGCTTGGTAAAAATGTTATGAAAACAACACATTCTTGATTTATCTTCAGAAGGAACATTAAAAGCCAAATATTTAAAAGCAAAGGTTGTATGAGAACCAAAACTGTTGAAGTGCTATATAACCAAAAAATAACCTTAGAAAATACCCAAATCAACCTAAAGTCAACTTTGCCTGAGAGAGTTGAAGCCGATGTGTTGAATATTTTAAACTCTACTCGACGAGTAAGACGCAGTCATGGTCAACGTCATTTAATATCACCACTCTCCGTGACGTTTATATTAATGATCGCCTGCCTTTTATACAAAAGCTGTTTAATATTCTTCTCATTCGCACAAAGCTATATGTATTAACCCTCACAAATATGAGTACAAGTTAACTATCTTTCATATTCAATAAGACTCGAATGTCATATTTAACTATATTTAACTATAATAAATCAGATATTTTAAAATACAGACAAATATACATCTGAAAAAAGCAATTGAAAGTAAATTAAATGTTTTTGTTATCACTTAAACACTCTTTAACTTTTTCCCACAGTGATGGTAACCGACTGTAGCATCTAATTTACATTGTATATACAATGTACTAGTGAACGGCTGTTTCCAACAAAACAAAATAAGATGTACACAAATAGATATTTATGAAATACTGATTTCTATTAATTTTTAGCCGTTTATTGTTTTTATATTATCTCACTCTTAAGCATATATATAAATATAGTTAAATAATGAATCTGAATTCAAAGGTATTATTAAAATTGCGATTTAACTTTGCTTGTTTGCCAAATCTTTTATCATTAAAGGTCATCAGTTAGATTTGAGTATAATTTTTAAATGGATCGAATTGTTTTGGTGCATAGTTTGACAATTTATAATAGACACAACATGATGAAATATTTGATAGCAATTTCAGTATACATGGCATGTGTATGATTCAGACTATAATCACGTTAAGTCAAATACATTAAATAGACTTGATCCGCGTAGAAAAAATAAAACAGACTGGATCTATCTCACCCGTGTTAGGTCAGTGATTTTATAGGGAATTTCAACTTTTGTTTTAGTAAAATAGCCTTTTTATACTAATTCATATATACCCTTTTGTATACATAATACCAAATCTAGATAATGATATTTTCATAAAACTTATATTAGAGAAATTTAAGAGACTTTACAGTACCATTTTAAGTAAGGAACATTGCAAAACAGATATATAACTAACATTCATAATTTGATATTTCTGGTACTTATAAAAGTGTTTGCGTAAGTGAAGTAGTGATAGGAACATGATGAAGACTTAGGAACTATTGTTTTCAGAGATTGCGGCATCAACATTTTATAAATGATTGTGATAAGATCGACTCTTTGAGAAATTCATTGATATTTGTTCAATGGTATTTAGTATTCAGTTATATAAGCATCTGAATATCTTATTTTCGTTAAGATCATTTGGCCAACCCTCTAAATTATTGTCCTTAATTGTGTAACTTTTATATAGTTTTCATATTAAAATCTATGATTAGGGTAGTTAAGGGGGAGGGGATCACGAATGGAAGGTTCGTAATATTATGTATACGAATACTTTAACATTGTCATATCTCATATCCATGGCGATTATTTGGCCTCAACTCTCAGTTGTGAATTTGTAACAACTTTCGATTAGATTATGTATATTAGTTGATTGTCATTTACATTTCAAGATTTGCATTATAGTTTGAAATGGAATATAGATTGGTCATATTTTCGTGTCAACAGTTTTTTAGTTGATGAGTATGATATCAGACGAAACGGGTCTATGCAAAACTGAAGCTGTATATTAAAAGTATCATAAGTAAGAAATTAAGACATTTTAGCTTTTCTAAAAAAATGAAGGTTGTCCATGTTGTCGCTTATCTAACTATTCGATCATCAGAATAAATCTATTTGGAATGAAAACTAGAACAGAATTGCAAAGAACTCAATAAATGCTAACATCTCAAATGTCTGATATCTAGCAAGTGTTTTCAATGTTTATACTTTTATTGAAAAGCACATTGTTTCAATTCAATGCTGTTTGTTTGAGATAAGTTTGTCATTTCATATTTATAATGATTATCAAAATATAAGAAGATGTGGTATAATTGCTATGAGATAACTTTCCATGATATACAAAAAGAAGCAGATCTATGCAATTTTTGGTCGCTATAGAGCCTCCAACAATGGACAATTCCAAAACCTTTTAGAAGCCTTAGACTTTCCTAACATGATAACACGTAAATCATTTAAATTAGGCAAGAAAACAAACAATTGGAGCTTTGTAAAGGAAAAAAAAAAAAAAAAAAAAAACAATGCATGCAAAATAGAAATAGCGAACAGCGAAAAAAACACTTCATTACAGAGTCTTTTGATATGCACATACCTAATGTGGTGTGCTTCAATCTGTTATTGTGCGCTCCATCATTCTCTACCTTAAATAGGACAATGGTATAAAGGCACAAAGTACTATGTTCTATCAAATTTAAAAAAACAACATTTGAAAAAGAAATTATCAAAGCCAAAAATACCACAAACAAAAGGTCAACTCAAAATACCGATCTAAGAAAACTTAAAACATAAACCATGTTTTCAAGATCATCAATCAGTTCACGTCATAGGAATCCAGTGTGCAAAAAACCTTGACCACTGTTTCCATTACTCACATATAGGTTCTCATACGTAATGAGATCAAAGATAACAAATTTGTATTAACAAAAAAGGTTAGAGAAAATTAAATCAATATCAACAGTCAAAGACAAAATGAATAACAAAAACCCATTACTACATATAAAGAATATTAATCAACCTGAATCATACCATAGCTTTGGTTTGTCTAAGATGTAATGAGTGTATTTGGAATTATGGAAAAACAAGCTGTTGCATAGTGTATTAACTGTGAAATATTTACTCTAATAGCGGTTGACACTCAAGTGAACTTATACAGATATCCATAAAAATTTGAGGTGAAAAATTCATATTGATTATTTCAATTTCCCATGTTTTAATATAGTTTAATATATATCTTATTCCTTTTTCTCTATTGATAGTCTATTATTCATTTTTCAGTTATATGCTAGATATGCAGTATTTGATACCAATACTGGTTCTATTCAACTGTCTTATAATACAAGGTAATTAAATTATAACTGTATATTATGAAAAAAGGTTAACAAAGTTTGAAAACAAGTTGTAGAACAAATTAACTAATAGGGAAAAAAAATAATCTAATTTTTCTGTGTTTTGTCTCAAGGGGTATTGGCTTCCTCTCTATGGTATGTATGTCAATCTATCTGACAGTGTGTTTTGATGTTCAAAAAAGTTATTGTTGGTATAAGCAGTGCGTATACCAGTCCTCCTGCATCTGATATTGTGTTTCCCGTTGGTCAGTTGCTAACCAAAGACATATCAAAACTGTGACATATTGGTGTGCATGGTCTGATGTTAGAGTTGATATTCTGGTCAATGTTGCATATCAGTATGTTGTCAAAACAACGAAGATATATCACTTAGTCAAATTGTTTACTCAATCTACTGTGGCTTCATTGACCTGTATTTATGTTTGAGGTTAAAGGTAAAAGATTTAAAGATGAACGATATGAATACTTCTTATCTTGTTGCACAATAGATATAAGAAGATATGGTATTAGTGCAATTGTGACAACTCTAGATCTCCATCCAAGTCACAATGTGTAAAAGAAAAACCACTATAGGTCAAAGTACAATGTATAGGTTCTACAGTTTCCATATAGACATATTTACATTACCCTTCACTTCAGTTTCATTTTTCAGCTTTTATATAAAATGTATATGGTTTTGTATCCTGTGATTGTCTCTGGCATTACGAGTAGTATGACCAACATAATTATTGCAATGCATGCATGTGATTCAGACAAAGTTCACTTGACCTCGACTTTATTCAATGGGTCATTGATCAACATTAGTTTTCCGTGATAAAATCCATTTCTCAGATATTATAAGCAATTGTATTTGGTGTATGGAATGATAGTGAGATGTACATTACCTTTATGCAGGATTCACCTTATTGATCCCATTTCATGGATAACTTTTCAACGTTAAGATTCGTGATCAGGAATATTTATGATTTGGTCTGTTTCGAAGATATAATCAGCAATAGGTCAACTTTATTAAACTCAATTTAATGGTTCATTGATGAACATTAAGTTTTTGTGTGATCAGGCCTATTCCTAAGATACTAGTAGCAATATATCAACTAAACTTGATGTATGAAATGATGGCTACTTTTGAATTTAAGATATGTCTTTTGAATAAATTGTATTTCTGTTATTTATGTCGGATAACCTATTAAACTCTGATTATCATTTGCAATTAATAGGGGAAAACTGTACTGTATTATATATGTTTGACAGTTGAAAGAGATTGTATTCTCATATTATTAGTTCGAGGATAGTTATTGTTTGTATCAATAAAATCTTTTAACAAAAATAATGAACTTCATGAAATTAAAAAAGAAATAGTCCATAAACACTAACAAAATTAAACATTACCAACCAACGGAACAAGTGGAAAACAACTACTAGTATCATATTCCTGACTTGGAACAGTTACTTTTTGAAAATTGGTTTGTTAAATCTGGTTTTAAAGCTATCTTAACCTCCCACTTGTATGACAGTTGTTTATAGTTCCTAAAATTATAACAGTTGTTTATAGTTTGTTACATTAGAACGCGATCTAAATTTGAACCTTTAATTCAAAGAGGAAATCAAATTACAATGTTTTAGGTGTTCGGGATTGGAGAATTGTTGGAAAGGTAACAGATTATGGACAAAATGTGACATTATTTTGCAATGTTCCAAATTGCTATCCCAAAAATTCTGGTTGGTATAGGTGGACATCGAAACATGACAAACTGCTGATTAATATCAAATCAGGCTTTCTTTACAACAAGTATGATGGAAAGGTGTTGAAGGATGGATTTACCTTAGTTATTCAGAATCTGACTACAAATGATCTTAATGTTTGGTATTCCTGTGTGTATGAATCAATTATAGGTGAAAGAAAATATCTACAGGAAGAGGATGTTTTCGCCTGTAAATATACACTCGTTTGATTTTATTTACATTGTCATTTCGGGGCCTTTTATAGCTAACTATGCGGTATCGACTTTGCTCATTGTTGAGGCCGTACGGTGACCTATAGTTGTTTATTTCTGTGTCATTTGGTCTCTTGTGGAGAGTTGTCTCATTTGCTATCATACCACATATTCTTTTTTATATCAAAAAAGGAAAATTCTATTTAATATCCAGGAATATTATGTGTAACTACTTGAAACCAGAAATAAGAATGAATGACCAAAACGTTATAAATATAAAAAAGAAGATGTGGTATGAAACCCTATTTCAAGTATTTTAAAAGAAATTGAAAAAACTTGACAAAAAAGCTTATTATTTAAATTTGATTTGATATCTTTTCAACAAAATTATTCTCTTTCAAATATATTCATTTGCGTTCATTCAAAGTAATTTTAGAGATGATTTAAACCCGTCAAACTTAATATCCACGCCCAATTATGATTAGCCCTAACCCGTTTATCACGTTTAAAGTGCGGTTAATACACATTTAGTTCTTCAAACAATGCCATTATCTAAAACAAATATATCCTATCTAAATTAAAACAAAAACTACAAAAGGTGTTATTATAATATTTATTACAGTTGAAATACGGTAAGTAATTTTAAGCTTTAAAAATTACTTCTTTAGAATCAGAAATATCCATAAAATAGAAGTAGTTGCAAAAGTATGCAGCTGAAAATATAAAATTTCGAAAATAATACAACAAAACACTTAATGCTTGCAAAATTATATTTTCAGTATGCAATTGAAATAAAACAATCAAACAAACTTGAAGTTAAAAAAAAGCTATTTTTATTTGTGAATTTCTCTGTATACAATAATTGTTTACTTATGACATGTTGCTGATTATTCCAGCTTTTTCTTTTATCAAAGAAGTGGTTCAGAAATTGAACTGAATAAACAGAGAATAACAATATTGCTAAGAATGTACGAATATCTGTTTGATTATACTAATGGATATAACATATATGTACCGATGCTATGCATTTGTGGCGATTGGATTTTTTTTTATTTGCGCCACAAACCATATTTCATAGGCGCCGAAATAAAATATTATTTGAACCAAAACAAACCATTTAGTTTCGCCTTTCAAATAGGTTTTTAGTATAAACGGTATAATAATTTTAGCATCTAGTTCTCTGTTCTCCGGCATGTAGCCGCATGTCATCACTGAAAAGTGAAAGTAAGAGCAGGATTAGTTTCGTTAAAAATATTTTCAATTAGACAACTATGCACACAATGACGTAGATAATACCATATATGACATCGTACGCCCTTTAATAACGAGGAAACTTTCATACCGTATAGTAATCCTGCCTATAATTTTCATATATGGAATTATCCGATATGTATTTCCCAGGCTATGTCATATTCCAAACAGATACTATATCCATGTATCAGTATATTTAAGCTGTATATATATTTTACAGTAATTTTAAGTAATATATAAAGTGCATTATTTTTTTTCCGAAAATGACCCACTTTTTCTACAGAAGAATATAATATTGAACTTGTAAAACTGTGTTGAACTCATTTTTTTTATTGAATATGTGTTTTAGTATATTCAAAATTCATGGAAATATTGAGTTTTACACGTTTCTTTTATTAACAAGTTATTGACACAAAACACATATTTCAGAAATACTGACAGATGACTGAAATATACAATTTTCAATGTGAATCATATTTTAAATAGTATTATTTTCAATGTTTTTATGTACTTGATGTAATTGTACCTAAAAGTATATTTTATTTTATTCATGATAATTGGACAAAATAGTACTGATATATTTATTTTCATAAATGGATAATTATTTATTTGATAGTATAACAACAATATTTAATGTTCATTGTAATATTATGTTAATACAAAATATATCAGGAGTACATAGAATAATCCCCGTTATAACATGTATCACGAATTTATTTGAAAACACTTAAACACTAAGTTTTAACTGGTTATACATTGATTAGTCTCTGTTTACTTTATGATTTTATAAAACTTGATCTGTAATATTTTATTCAACCTGTGCCAACATTTTTCATACAATTTATACCTGAATTTTACAATTGTGGCATAGCTTAAATTAATCTACTCATTTATTATCAACGGAGTAGTAAATGAGATCATGTGTAAACGATGATTTATTAAGATTCAACTGTTGACAATATAGGATCTTGTCAAACCTGAACTTGATGATTAAGCTCATTAAATATTGTTTAATGATTTGTTTTTATTCGACCAATAACTGGGTGATAATCCTTTTCAATAATGATAGGTAGTCATAAGATGTTATAAAATGTGTGATTGTAAGACCTTTATCAGTGACTTATTTGATTTATTCATTTCTTAGTTCAATTATTTATTTGTCTTTCTAATGTACATAAAAAAGTTATTTCCATTCGAGGGAAAAATATTTTGACAAAAAATTGCTTTCTTTTATACTTAGACAATATTCCATTTAAAAAAATGTATTTGAAAGTAAAAAAAAGTGTTAATAGATTAGGTTTCCAGAATACAATTATGTTTCTGCCTTCCCACATATCATAAATTCTCATTCCTATTTTAACACAGTCAATGAATGGAAATTGTGGATTACCTGCTGTTAAATCTTGGCACAATTTTGTTATTTATTCAATGCGAAATATTCGAACACACTAATTTTACCTACCTACGCCATCTTTTTTATTCAAATCAAAAGGTAGATAGTAAGTATATATTTTGATGAGGCATTGCTTTGTTAAGTTTTGATTTTGAATTTAATACTAGTACAAAAAGGATAAATTTAAATGACTATGTTTGGTAAATTAAACAAAATTATATCTTTTGTAGTCGATCCTAACACAACAATAGAATCAACAGCAAAGAATAAGACAGCATGTCAACAGTTACGATTGTCATCGATAGAGTTCTCTTCTCATGTTCCCGAATGTACCACAACTGGTGAATATAAAAAACGACAGTGTGAAGGAAGAGTTGGGACTAAAACATGTTGGTGTGTTGATTCAAACGGAAGACAAATACCAGGATCACAAATGATGGAACCTGGATTTCCAGATTGTGATGGTGGTAGGGGATCTCCCATTTTTTGTAACATTTGAGTGCTTCACCATGTACACTCTTAATATGTTTTGAACATATATCATGCATACACACATTACTAATTAAAAATGCAATCAACTTTGGGGTGTACTTGCATACTACATTTTTTTTATTTTTATGGTCTATGTTAGGGCAGAAAAATAGTTAGGTAAATCCAATATTATCGCGGAAAAAAACATAGTTTGTGTACACTGAAACAGTAACCGACATTAAATGCAAATGTATCCTAATATTGAAAGAGTTACTACTAATATAGTGTAGACAATATGCTGAATCAAATAGAGTAAAACCAATACCATCGCGGAAACAAATCTAGTTTATATCCACTGAAATGATTAACAACACAAAATGCACATGTATACTTAATATGAAAGAACTAAACTGCCATTATAGTGTAGTTAATATGTTGTATGTGTTGTTCTTTGCAACTTGTATTTTCGTTTTCATTCGGTACACTTCGATATATTATATAATCTAATTTTGATGTAGAATACCGGAATATGTCGAGGTTTGCCGATTGATTCAATTGCATTGTCTTGAAAGATATCGCACTTTTTATGACAATGATCTATTTTCGCAAAATATCGACGAATAAATGTTCGTTAATCTATAGGTCATTACTAAGTTACTAGTATTATCAAAATGAATATTTGATATTTTCAATATTTTAAAGAGTTTTGTATTCTTTCAGGTTTTCCATCATGGAGTTTCTCATCGAATCCAAAACCTTTCGGTAAAAATTTTGATTTGACTTGTTCACTGTCTGTCACGAATAGGAAGGATAACATACAATCAAAAAGAGATGGTAGCATTAACATTAATGTTTTAGGGGGTGAACCTGTAAACGATATAAACCAATTAGGAAAGCGGCATACATTTCAGCGAATGTATACATTAACCACTTCTGTTTACGATAACGATGGAGTCAATGTTCAGTACGAGTGTGGCCATGGTAACACAAGATATGCGCATGTACTGAATGTGACAATTGAATCATATGAGTGTAAGTTAACAAAATTCAGAACACATACATAGTGTTAAGACATAACAATTTCTCATTGTGTTGAAGCTTTAGATTCCAGTACTGTTACTTTAAATGTCTAAACAATACGAAATTGCCAAACAGCACATTTATAAAACTATCCGTTTTATTTTTTTGAAGCTTCATTCTATGACAAAATTTATAAGATCTCATTCTTTTTAAAGAGGTCAGTTCGATTCATTATTTATATCAAGCATGCTGTATTCCATTTAAGAGAACAAAGCAAAATAAAAGAAAATGACTGAAACAACAACATACAATCTAGTAAATTAATACAGTTTTCATTGTGTTTTTAGCATTTATAGTTAAACTTACGTTTGTGTCTTTTCCAGATACCGATAATGTCAATAGTTTTCACCAGTTAGTCAACACTGAAGAAGATTTGTTTTCGATTACATTTAGAAATTATACACAGATTCCGCAGTGTTCAGTGGCTTATGGGGTAGCGATTTAATGTTTTGTTTTATTCGTCTTATTTTACAAACATTTTCTACAAAAAGAATGGAGTGCCTTTAAATAGATTTTTTGATAATGGAATCTTTTTAGAATTACTTCGTTAAGGAGGCATTGGAGTATACATGGAAATTGTACACAATTTTGATGCTTTGAAAAATAAATTATATTGTGATATTTTCATTAATATAAAAATAATCATAGGTCAACTACCATTTTAAAACTAAACGTTGTGGAAAAGAACATATTTTATCTGAATATAAAAAAAATAATCTAAGTAAATATATATTCCATTTACGTAAAACTCTGAGTAATGAGTAAAAAAAATAACATAGATATGTTCATATAAATCAAAATTGTTAGTAGTAAATGACTTTCCATATAAAAATTGCTAAATTAATTGAAATTCTATACCAATTGTGTTCTGTTGTTAATTAATAGCCCCCCCCCCCCCCCCAAACTATAAAACTATATTAATTTACGGGAAAAAATTCGGGTATGATTAAAGTGAAAAAATGAAAAAAAAAACACCCACATATAATATTCATGAGAAAGCACACAATTCTACCACTGAAGACGGCTAAACGAATGTTTTACTGTTCATTCACTTCACTATTATACATTTTGATATTTAGTTCTGTTGTCGTACTTATCTATGAACCTATGCATGGAATTCATTAAAAAACCATATTATTTCTGTTTTTTTTATTTGTCTATCATATTTTTAATTCACGTAAAAGATTTTAGTCAATTCCTTTTTTTTAAAATAGAGTAACAAGATACGTAGGAGACATTAAAAAATACGTACATATATTTGTTATCAACTGATATATGTTATACAACATCTAAACATTTCAGCAAACAGATTATTCGAAGCAACTTAAATCTACACCCGATTCACGAAGTCAAGCTCACAAAATATATCTTTCAGTAACAGCTATCAAATCAAAGTGTCCAAATACACTGATAATCACATGTGAAATTGGAACAAGAAGACTAGTCAACACCTTGCAACCAGATAATGCGGATTGTCTGCATGCCACATTAAAAAACCCACAAGGTAAACCATGTACAAGTTATGAACGAAAAACATGCAACAAGAAAATAATGAAAAACATAAAGCCAATTGAAATTGTAAACAAAAGTTGAAAATTGGCAAGTCAATAGTACGCTAAACGTTACTCACAATCATTTTTTCAGTGGTTTTCCAATAAAGATCATTATTATACCTCAGTAATCATTTTCTATATAAAGCAAGTACACAATATTTTTCAAATTGCAAGCGTTGAACTATTTGACCGGTCAATGGTTTCCAACTATTTGACCTTGATGAAACTATTTGACCGTAAGCGTCATTCTATTTCGCGGAATTTTTAAAAGCAGCTACGGGATCGGAGGATTTTTAAAATACTGCGGGAGTTACGTCGTCACGATTTATCTATTGTATCTACGATTGACGTCAATGCAGGCCGTAGCCTTAGCATTTCAGAATATTTATGAAGTAAACGTTATACAGTATGTTGGGTTTCTGCCATTTATATCACGACAGTTGATTTATCCCTGCCATTTATTGCCTGTTGTCTTTTTCGCTATAATATAACGTTTACTGACTGGAGATTTTTGGAATAGTATGTTTATTGTTTCCTTGCATACAACAATACAACTATTGCCCTCGGCTACGCCTAATTTCATTGGTTGCACATCGGGACAATAAACGTACCACTCATACCCAGTCATTAAGTAGGAAATATACAATATCTTGCTTTTTTTTTTAAACATACCTAAAATAAGCATTGCTATCTTCCTTGACATTTCGAACAACGCCTTACAATAACAACGCTCAGAACTAAGTGCAAGCTAGTCTTATACAAGAAGTGTAGAAATGATTGACTAGATAAAAAAAACCTTAAACAAGCAAAAGACAATATTGATTTTTTATCATCCATTCAAACATACCGTCTAAGATTCCAACCACCGCAGGATAAGTCAAACTCTCTATATGTACCGTTTGGTTCTATAGCTCGGTAAGTGTTGATACATTTCTGGCTTACGTATAATTTGAGTGTTCCTGCTGAAATAATATCTAGGAAAGCGTTTCAGACGTGCGTTTATTTTTCATGTTCAGAGATTCAGGAATTAATTTGTTACATTTTCAGGCTAATGTAAATTTTTTCTCTTTTGAAATTGACAAAATGGTAAAATACATTTTTTTCTTAAAAAAACATGAACAACATAACATGAATGTATCTTTGATATTTAAAGTATACTACTAAAAAAAGTTAAGCAACATAACTATGACGGGAAAAAAATCCCTCCCCAAAAAAAAATAATAAACAAAAACAATTAGGAGTTTACCTTTCAAGTTTCCATTTTCTTTATTTTCAATCATTTTTGCAGTCAAAACTACTGTTATGTTAGTCAAATTTCAGACAGTTACACTGTTCTTAAACTTAGAGTGAAGTATAACAATTGAAAGTTACATTTTGTTCATGGTCTAGCATACGACGCCAAAAAAAAGAGAGAAGAAATTGACAAATTTAATTAATTGTTATTTTTTCAGTTTATTTCTTTGTTGAACAACCTTTAATGCAGGCATACTTTTATTTTTATATCATTTTTAGTAATATATATGCGCCCTCCATATTTAGTCCTCGTTATTCGCAACGAAAGTGTTGCACAGGTAATATATGTTCATGTGAAAATATTGCGTTGGCAATTAATGTATCGAAACGTATCCAGCTGTTTATTGCTCAGTATGATTGAATTTTAAATCATATTTTCACGCGTGGCTTTCAGTGATCTGACAACACCCCGTTCTACGTTCTTTTTAAAAATATCTGGTTTTATCATAATTATAAACACTCTATATAGGTTGACGTTTCACTGGCTGATGTAACAATTACCAGAACATAGTGCTGTCATATCACTGTTAGTCAAACATGAACTCATAATCTGAATGTTAAGAAGATTGTATGATAAATATCACTAATACATGTACATTGTACTATACTCTAATGAACCAGCTTTATATTTAGGACTCCAGGGAAAAGACAAAGACCAGACTCTTGGAATCGTTGGATTTTATATATTTATGATAGTGTTTGTAGCCGTTGTTGGTAGCTGTATTGTTTATATAGTCGTCATGGAATGTAAACGATTTTTTAAGAGACGTCTCGACAGGTTTTGAGATTAACATTTTGTTTACTGTGAGACAATAACCGTTTAACGGGTATATATATAAATTGATATTATTGACCTGAACATGAATACATCATAGAATATAATAAAACTATTACAATAGAGCTCATTTACTTTAAGGTCACACAATACTTTCATATACAACGTTTCAATCATTTCCGAACTAAATGTCTGATACCATACAGAGATTATCGGTACGCGAAAATTGCTACAATCATGCTTCAGGAGCCTCTAGCCTTTGTTAGTCTTGTATTATTTTTAATTTTAGTTTCTTGTGTACAATTTGGAGTTTAGTATGGCGTTCATTATCACTGAACTAGTATATATATTTGTTTAGGGGCCAGCTGAATGACGCCTCCGGGTGCGGGAATTTCTCGCTGCATTGAAGACCTGTTGGTGACCTTCTGCTGTTGTCTGTTCTATGGTCGGGTTGTTGTCTCTTTGACACATTCCTCATTTCCATTCTCAATTTTATAAATGTAGACAAATTATCACCATCAGTTGTTTATTGTAAATCTTTTTATAAATTTTCTCATCTGATACTACTGGGTAAGTATTACCGAACTATCCTTTCACGTTCCATACTAAAAAAATTGAGAATGGAAATGGGGAATGTGTCAAAGAGACAACAACCCGACCATAGAACAGACAACAGCAGAAGGCCACCAATGGGTCTTCAATGCAGCGAGCAATTCCAACACCCGGAGGCGTCCTTCAGCTGGCCCCTAAACAAATATATATACTAGTTCAGTTATAATGAACGCCATACTAAACTCCAAATTGTACACAAGAAACTTAAATTAAAAATAATACAAGACTGACAAAGGCTAGAGGCTCCTGACTTGGGACAGGCGCTAAAATGCGGCGGGGTTAAACATGTTTATGAGATCTCAACCCTCCCCCTATACCTCTAGCCAATGTAGAAAAGTAAATCTGTTTTTCAAATTATCCTTGATATATCAACAAACATTACAACTGTTGCTGTAATTAGAACTGAAGGGTTTACTAAAATGTTTGACATATCTACAGTTAAAACATAAATGATATAAATTAGAAGACGTGTATGAGTGCCGATAAGAAAACTCTCCACTAAACTCTGTTTAACATTATTTGCAGGCCAGGGTCTACGTCGTATACAGTTTTAAGAAAAACTACACAACACATTTAAGAGGAAGCGCCTCTGAAATATATATTTCCGCAAGTTTTGCAGACTTTGACTTATGTTTTTTGTAGAACTAATGCGGTTGGAGAAACAATCGATATTGGAAGTTTAAGGTCTATCCTAGTTTTCAAAAACACTAACCACCTATTTTAGATTCATTGTCCATTTTTGATTACTAGTATTTAGTAAACAGCTATTGTCTTAAAGCAAAACTTATATCATATAGTAAGTTTTGCAAACAAAGCTTCCCTCTTTGTCTTTTAAAAGGGAGCAGAAAATACACGAAGAGGAGTAAAATCATCGCTAAAAAACCCCATGATCAATGGTCAAAGAGGACAGAGTAGCAAACATTAAAACTAATATTTTCTCTGGATTCATCATATTAAGTGTATATTTTATAAATCAGTAAAATGAAACAAGAGTTTAATATGTTACATGCGTCTCTTAATATTTAGTTCATTCTAATAACTGTTGTTTACAAATGAAGAAACATCTTAAGTTTTTTTTTGAAAAAAACCCTTATTAATGCAACTAAGAAAAGTTAGAAAATCAAGAAACACATACGTAAATATTTTGATTTACATTATTTTCTAACTTACATGACGTTGGATTTTAACCTTTTTTTTTAAAACAAATATATTTGTATAAAGAACTGTGAACAATTGAAAGTAGAATCCAATTCTAAACGTTATTGTAAAAGGATAACAAAAACGTACTGTAAACGGATCTTTTTCCTGAATTCTTTCAATTTTACTTTTAACGGCCCTTTTTTTAACAGCAATAATGTCCAGCTAAGTCAAGAAAACAATTTATATCTAAAAATGGCATTTCAAGGAGTTATAGATATAGCTACTCTTACGGAAATGTTTCTAATGTCGTAAATTCAATCCAGACCCCTTTTTCCGAATGTGACCTACCGAATTAGGTAGCTATACACAGTTAGGAGTTTGGTTTCGCATTTAGACCCCTGATTTTTCAAATGTGATGTTAAAGTTAATGTGCTATAAAAATCATGTTAAGGAAGCTTCGTACTAATTTAGCCTTCAAAGATGTTTTTTTTTATGTTTTATGGGCTATTTTCTGTTTAATTCTCTGTATTTTCATAGCTTGACCGGTCAATGGTCCAATTATTTATGCAATGTTTACAGACACTTTTTACTACATGGAGTTTTTGACGCAATTTAACAACAAATGAGACGAAAGTCATATGCTTTTTATTGGATTTCTTGGTAGATATATGTAAACAGTTTCAGAAAAGGTATTACTTCAAGCGATTCAAATTCTGCTTCTGGCAAAATTTTGAGGAAGATTACATACATATGCACATATATGACACAAACAGTAAGCTTAGATTGCAAGAATGCAATGAAAAGGGGATAGTAAAATATATGAGGGTAAATTTTAATATTTTTTCCCAACTGTTTATTGCTACCTCAGACTTTTTACCGTGTTTGTACTAACATGAGAAACACGACAGTTTATTGTGTCATAGATCAAATTTATTCGTTCGTCGTATGTTTACTTGCTTTTGTCATTACATTGTATGTCCTTTTGATCGAGTAAACTCATTGATATCTTTCTATGTTGTAATGTTGCACTAATGTATCGACTTAGGGTGAAGGTGGGTGCCTGTTAAAACGTTTATACCCGCTGTATCTGTTGATCAGTGCTAGTCGTGAAGTGATGTGGTTCACACAAGTTTCTCGTTTGTTTGCACTCATACGACATCTCCTTATTTCTATGCACTGATTTTTTAAGCTACGATTTCTTTGTTCGATGTTCATGAATTAAACACAACTATGGTTGTAATTCCTTAAGGGGAAGTTGACTTTTAATTGCTTATTCTATTTTTTCTAGGCCTATTTGAAATAAATACATCCTACCGTAAATAGATATGTATACATTTGCACTTCCATGGCTTTCATGTATTTTGGTTTCGAGTGTTTCTTGTGAAGATAAATACAGAAACACGATTCTTATTCACCAGAATTATCACGGGCTAGTATTATTTGTCATTGGTAGTTGAAATGAAATCCCTGGAACAGAAAGTTATTTTTAATGGAATTCATTTTTGTAAAGAAATTATACTAAACATTATGAATATTTGATCAATGTACGCCGCATCAGCGAAAACAGTCTTCATCGCGGCGACTAAATAAACATAGATCTGGCAACATTTTGAATTACGGTTAAACAATCTGATCGTAACGAATATTAAACAGACCTAAAATCTAAAATACATCATCAATCATATTTCAGTTAAAACAATATAATCGAAAAGATAATTAAACCCCCCCCCCCCCCCCAAAAAAAAAAAAACAACCCCAAAGCAGTCCAATAAAATTACCATTTAAAACTAAATTTACAATAACACAACCCACTAAAACTACATAACAGGGAAGGTTTGAACAGTGTTATTTCAACATATAGTCATTAGACGGTGATAATCGTTGATTATGTGGTTTTATATACATCAATTGAGAAACCAGTCCGAGTAATTGAATGATCAGTCGTGAAAGTGATGAAGAAAGTACTGTCTATTGACCAAACATCATCTGGAAGATTGTCTCCAGCCAAACTGTACAGCTCTGTTCCACCTTGTCTGTCATAAATATAAAAATAAATACATAGAAAGTATTTTTAAAATCATATAGTAGCAAATTCTTTTTTTTTTTTTTTTTTTTTTTTTTTTTTTTTTTTTTTTTTTTTTTTTTTTTTTTTTTTTTTTTTTTTTTTAATTCTATATAATTTTATTTGAAATGTACATTTGTTAGAGATACATAAAGTACCGGTACCTTATCCCGGTCTCGTTGACGTTAGTATATAGCATTTCATAAGGTTAGTACTTGTTAGTACACAACATACAATTTTGCTAATAAATAATGTATAACAGGATAAAAAGAAATTACTATGATATATTATAAATCTTAGTTAAGAAGATAAATTAATTTTTTCTGCAACCAAATTGTAGAAGTTTTTATATTTGCCTTGTTTATTTGTCAATATTTCGTAATGTTGGAAAAGTTCACCTTTAAAAATTTCAAACACATTAATTTGTTTTGTTTTCTGCTCGGATATGTAATACACTTTATATATAGTAAAAAGTACGATTGTTAGAAAATCGTTGATATTGTAATAATTTGTATCGTTTATCTTATATCCATACAAAAGTGATGCCAGTGATATTATATGATGTCCTATTTTAAGTTTGTCTAGTATTAGTTTTATTTGATCCCAAAATGATTTTAGATATTTGCATGTCAGAAAGTAATGATCATAATCTTCAATGACATTACATATATTACATAGAGGAGTTTTAGTTATTTTCCAAGAGAAAAGTAATTGTTTGGTTGGTAAAATGTAATGTAGAAATTTCCATCTTAACATTCTCAATTTATTATCTTGGATATAGTTAAAGATGAAGTACAACATTTGTTCTCTTTTCCTTGTATTGTTATCTAAATTTAGAATTCTGTTCCATTTTTGAAATCCTATTGCTTTCTCATAATATCTATTTAAAAGCGAGATGTAGATATCTTTCGAGGAAAATATTTTTATTGGTACCATTTTTCCTTCTCCATCTTTGAATTTAAATTAGGAGTCGGTAGCAACTTTTGTTTTGATTGACTCTTCTTTTATGAGCTCTTGTAACCACTGTTTTGGTATTGCTTTCATCAATTTAGAATATTCCGAAAACCAATTAGCATGGCAAGATAGTTTATCCAAAATCTTATTTTGATTAATTTTTCCTTTATCATCAATTATGTCATTTACAAATAAAATTTTGCTGTTTATCCAATTTTTGAAAATAAGACATTTACCATTTAATTTGATATGCTTATTGCCCCATATTAGTTGCTGTCTGATATGCTTATATGTTAGTCGATTTGATTCTTTTTCAGATTTTGAGTTTATCCATGATATAATTATTTTTAAGTAAAATTCTGGAACAATTTCTTTTAGTTTATTGATTAGATTAATATTGTTAAAGTCCATTTTAAATATAAGGAATTCTTGTCCAAACTTGTCTAAGTAAAATTTTGGTAAGACTTTCCAATTGGGTGATGAGTCTTCATTATCAATGAGTCTTTTTACCCAATTAATATTTATGGATTCTATATTTTTATCTATGTCTATCATTTTAAGTCCGCCGGCAAGATAATTTTTACTTATTATAGCTCTTTTAATTTTTTTCTGGTTTATTATTCCATATAAAACTATATATTATTTTTTTAAATTTTGCGAGATATTCTTTATCAATATCTGTTACTGATGCAACATAGGTTATATTTGGTAGGATTAGTGATTTAACAAGAGTTATTTTACCTAACATAGTTAATTTTCTTTTATTCCAATCTTTAATTATTTTTTCCGATTTTTCGTATTGTCTTTGCAAGTTTAATTTTTTACACTCATTTTTATTAAGTCCAAAATATATTCCTAATACTTTTATCGGTCCTTGTGTCCACTTAATGTTTTCAACTTTATCTTTACAAGATTTTAAATTTCCGAGCCATATCCCCTCTGTTTTATTTCGATTAAGCTTTAGGCCTGAAAGTGATCCGAAAATTTCGATAATATTCAAAGTTAATGAAATTTCTTGTTTTGAATTTAAAAATAAAGTGGTGTCATCTGCAAGCTGGCTTAACTTTAGAGTATGGGTTTTATTATCTAGTTTGATTTGAAAACCTTTAAATTTTTTATCTTGTCTTAATCTACAGGCTAAAATTTCAACAGCAATAACGAAGATTATAGAACTCGCGGGACACCCTTGACGGATCCCGCGCTCAATGCTGAAGGGTCTTGAAATCCACCCATTATTTAATATACAACCCTTTATATCTGTATATAAAGTATTTATCCACTTCAATAAAGATTTCTGAAAGCCAAATTTCTTTAATGAACAATACATAAATTCCCATTCTAACGAGTCAAATGCCTTTGAAAAATCTAAAAAAAGAATAGCCCCGTCTACGTTGAATTTTTCTGAATAGTCTATAATATCTTGGATTTGTCTAATATTAAACCCAATATATCTGTTTTTTACATACCCGTTTTGATCACTGTGAATGATTTTATGCAATACTGGTTTAAGTCTTTGTGCAAGAGAATATGCTATAATTTTGGTATCTACATTTAATAAAGTAATTGGTCTATAATTGTCTAAATTTAACGGGTCATTTTTCTTGTAAATAAGGGTAATTAATCCTAGTTTCTGTGAATTTGTTAATTCTTTTTTCTCATAACAATGGTTAAAGACATCTACAGCAAAATATTGTAAGTTGGACCAGAAAGATCTATAAAATTCAACTGGAAGACCATCAATACCCGGTGTTTTGTTAAGTTTCATTTTAAAAACAGAATTTGTACATTCCTTTATTGTCAGCTTTCCTTCAATTTCATTACTTTCGTGTGTAGTTAGTTTGCTGTTTATATTTGTATTTTCAATATAATTCTCAATGTCTTCCAAATCTGGCTTAGTTGACGTATATAAATTTACATAATAATTCCTCCCCGTTTCTAATATTTTACCTTGATCCTCAGTTATTTCCCCTTCACTGTTCCTAATCGCAGTAATATTTTTTCTTGTCTGTCTCGATTTCTCTAATCCCAAAAAATATTTTGTATTTTTTTCGCCTTCTTCTACCCATTTAACTCTTGATCTTATTTGTGCCCCTTTTATTTTATCAGAATATAGAGTTTGTAACATTTCTTCTGTTTTCTTTATTGAATCTATTATGTTATTATTTTTCTTTTCATCAAGGACATTATCCTGAATTTCATTCAAAAGTTTAAGTTCTTGTTCTAATTCTTTAATTTCATCTCTTTTATTTTTAGCTTTGATTTTACAATGTTCAATAGTCGTCTCCTTAACCTCTATTTTAAACAGATCCCACACGATTGCTAAACCTTTTCGGTCTCTTAATTTTTCATATTTATCTATTAAAGTGTTTATTTTCATTTTGTATGATTCGTCTTTAAGAATACTATTGTTTAATTTGAAATAACCCTTTCCTTTCTCCCCCTGACAATGATTTATCTTAAGTGAAATTGCTAGATGGTCTGTATATTGAATTGTAGCGGGTCTTATATCAGTGTGGAGTACTCTAGGTCTCACGTCTTGACTAACAAGAAAATAATCAATTCTACTAGCTACTTCATTATTTTTTCTTCTCCAGGTATATTGTGTTTTATTTGGATTTATTACTCTCTAGATGTCTATAACTTTTAGTTTTTTTATTAAACTTTTCAACGCATTTGTCTTATTTTTTATTTTTTGTTTATCTTTTCTATTACTTTTTCTATCCTTTATATTAAGCGTTTCATTCATATCACCTCCTATAATAAGTATACCAAGGCTATATTTTTCAATGACACTTAAAGCTTTTTTAAAGAATATATTTCTATCTTTACATGTGTTTGGGGCGTAAAGGTTAACAAAAGTAAATATATTTTTATCAATTTCTATGTTGATTAAAACAATTCTTCCCTCTTGATCTACATATTTGTCAATAATTTCATGTTTAATTATTTTGTTAATGTAAATCGAAACACCCTTTGCTTGTGTACTTCCAAAACTATGATATAATTCTCCCGTGAATTCTTTGTCTATAGAATTATCCGAAAAATGAGTTTCTTGTAAAAATATAATATTGCATTTCTGTTGTCTCATCCATTCTTTTAGTCTAATTCTTTTTTCATGTTTTCTCAACCCCTGACAATTTAAAGAACATATGTGTAATAGATTAAGTGACATCTTGATTGTTTTTTAAAAGTATTCGATGATAAATAAATAAACAAAAATAAAACATACAGGTATTTACAACTATAGAAATTAGAGACAAAATAAATGACACACATATATCATCAATGACAGAGTTAACCTTCACCCTGTGAGTTGCAATATAATATACATGTACGCACATACATTTAATTCCATATTGACCGACTTTGATAGGTTTTCACCTGTTTCTATATTTAGAATCATTGACTGGTAAAATATATCGACCTTCACATGTATAACAATTGATTTCCACGAGCATCGACACTATATTAACCGGTATACCTTACATTGAAATATATAATTGTGTTGGATGTATAACAAATGTTTCTAAATGGGTAAGTATTTTGTTTATAAATAAATATTTGTATACTTTTAAAAAGGTTTTCAAAAAGTATGACAGCGAGATTAGAATTCCATATAAACTGAAAGATTATTTTCAAATGCTTTCGCATGTATATGATATATATACAGACACGATTGTTCGGTTTACTTGGGTTGTCTTTACTAATACGGAGATTTATCAATTCAAGGAAATCATTAGTACCATGAATAAATATTGTTTGATTATATATTGAAATTTTCGCAGCTACTATAAAATATTGATAATTATCTATATAGATAAAAAGGTATAAATAGATCAAAACGATTTGTTTACATTTTTTACACAGGTGAGTGGAGATAGCGATGTGATTAATTTGCATATCTATATAAATAGCTAAGTGTTTTGTAGTACATTGTAAATATATTTACAGGGCTATACGACGTAAACGCACATATACATTTTTCTATACATTAAAACAAAATAATTACATATTCATGTATAACTATACTAGTTATTTCATGTGAAAAGTTTATTATCTCATTCATGGTCTATATATTCTATATTGACAAACATCTATATATACAAGTTATTTGTTGTAATGATATTGTGCAGAGTATATACAATCTAAGGGTATTGTATCATACACTGCCACATATTTTTTATTATGCAAATTCTACAAACTATTCAAGAACGATGAAACACCGGCTTGCGAAATCGCTGTGCTGTGAAATTTGAAAATAACTTTACCGGCTCATGTTGCCGATAGGGTACCTCATATTATACTTATGTTAGACTGGTGTGTGACACTTGTTTCCATGTGGTTAGCGTGTGCGATATTTCTTTCTTGAATAAAGTTTACTCATTTTCAGAACCAACTTGAACGCATTATACACAATAATTTAGCAAAAAAGGCAATACTAGAAATAGAGAGCTGTAAGAAGTTTTATAACAAATACCAAAAAATGAAATTTGAGGTAAAAAAGATTTCTCTTTTTGTCTAACATTTTGCTTTTATTGTTTTTCGAATTTTTGTAATAACACTTCAGTTTTGTAGAAGGAGAAGTATGAAGCTATGGGCGTAAGTTCTTGACGTTACCTAGGAAACAAGCGATGATCAGATCAGCATGGGTCTTTCAAAATAAAAAAAAATGTTTCTCGTCTACATCAAACCTCAGGACAGTCGTTAGTCGGATAGTTTAAAGCTACGAAACATGCTCATATATCATTATATTCATAGAAATTTATTTATATAGTATGTTATTTATAGTATTTCTGATTTCATATTACCTTAAGAAAATCGTGATCTGTCTCAAGACTAAATGCTGTAAATTTCAGAACCAGTTTGAAGTTCATTTCGACAGTGAAAGTCCAATTCTTAAAATCGTAGTCTGGATATTCTGCTCGGTAATTTGTTGAAGTGTTAGTTTCCATGAAAATTTCTGAAAAAAAAGATGGTTTAGTATTATACCTACTTTAACTATGAACACGAGTAAGGCATAATGGATTTTTGTCGATATGGTCAACTAAACCTCTTTCCTGGAGAATTGTCCATAAATAATAAATACGTAGCAATTAAAAAGGTGTAAAGTAAAATAACAAACATACCGAGCCCCGAAGAAAATTCAAAACGGAAATTCTTAAATCAAATAGCAAAATCAAAAGCTCAAACACATCAAATGAGTTGATACTAACTGTCATATTCCTGACTTGGTAAGGCAATATCTCATGTAGACAATGGTATATAAAACCTGGTTTTATAGCTAGCGTAACCTCTCACTGGTATGAAAACGTTAGCAGGAAACACATGATTCTTTAGTGTTTAATAAAATTGAGAATGGAAATGGGGAATGTGTCAAAGAGACAACAACCCGACCACAGAGCAGACAACAGCCGAAGGCCACCAATGGGTCTTCAATGCAGCGAAAAACTCGCGCACCCGAAGGCGTCCTTCAGCTGGCCCCTAAACAAATATGTATACTAGTTCAGTGATAATGGACGTCATACTAAACTCCAAATTATACACAGGAAACTAAAATTAAAAATGATACAAGACTAACAAAGGCCAGAGGCTCCTGACTTGGGACAGGCGCAAAAATGCGGCGGGGTTAAACATGTTTTTTGAGATCTCAACCCTCCCCCTATACCTCTAGCCAATGTAGATAAAAACAAACGCATAACAGTACGTACAGTAAAACTCAGCATAAGAGAAGTCCGAGTCCGATGTCAGAATAGGAAACAAAAGAAAATAAACAAAATGACAATAATACATCAATAACAACAGACTACTAGCAGTTACTGACATGCCAGCTCCAGACCTCAATTAAACTGATTAAAAGATTATGTCTTCATCATATGAAGGTTACATATACAAAACAGATGGTAGAGTTCATTGATCAACGAATCGGATGTACTTTGACATGTAGATATCCACAACCTTATCCTTTCTTTCACTCTTAGCAAAATTGTTGAATCGTTGACAATCACACTACCTCTTTATTATTGTGATTACACCTAGGTTGAATCTCACACTACATGTCCTTATTGTTTTTATAGTGATGACATCCTGATGGCACATGTGGAGCAGGATCTGCCTACCCTTCCAGAGCACCTGAGATCACCCCCAGTTGTTGGTGGGGTTCGTGTTGCTCAGTCTTTAGTTTCATTTTTTTTATTTTTTGTGTACTATTGTTTGTCTATTGGTCGTTTTGTTTTTCAGCCATGGCGATGACTGTTTATTTTCGACATATGCGTTTGAATGCCTCTCTGGTATCTTTCGCCTCTCTATTTATCACCCAACATCTCCTTTTTGTATTATTATGATATTATATAGAATGACAATCTCCTAATTGTTATATTGTGATGATACAATGTATCTAGGTTGACAATCACACTACGTCTCCTTATTGTTATATTGTGATGATACAATGTATCTAGATTGACAATCACACTACGTCTCCTTATTGTTATATTGTGATGATACAATGTATCTAGAATGACAATCACACTACGTCTCCTTATTGTTATATTGTGATGATACAATGTATCTAGATTGACAATCACACTACGTCTCCTTATTGTTATATTGTGATGATACAATGTATCTAGATTGACAATCACAGTACGTCTCCTTATTGTTATATTGTGATGATACAATGTATCTAGATTGACAATCACACTACGTCTCCTTATTGTTATATTGTGATGATACAATGTATCTAGATTGACAATCACACTACGTCTCCTTATTGTTATATTGTGATGATACAATGTATCTACATTGACAATCACACTACGTCTCCTTATTGTTATATTGTGATGATACAATGTATCTAGAATGACAATCACACTACGTCCCCGTTTTGTTATATTGTGATGATACAATGTATCTAGATTGACAATCACACTACGTCTCCTTATTGTTATAATGTGATGATACAATGTATCTAGAATGACAATCACACTACGTCTCCTTATTGTTATATTGTGATGATACAATGTATCTAGAATGACAATCACACTACGTCTCCTTATTGTTATATTGTGATGATACAATGTATCGAGATTGACAATCACGCTACATCTCCTAATTGTAATATTGTGATGATACAATGTATCTAGATTGACAATCACACTACGTCTCCTTATTGTTATATTGTGATGATACAATGTATCTAGATTGACAATCACACTACGTCTCCTTATTGTTATATTGTGATGATACAATGTATCTAGATTGACAATCACACTACGTCTCCTTATTGTTATATTGTGATGATACAATGTATCTAGATTGACAATCACACTACGTCTCCTTATTGTTATATTGTGATAATACAATGTATCTAGGTTGACAATCACACTACGTCTCCTTATTGTTATATTGTGATGATACAATGTATCTAGATTGACAATCACACTACGTCTCCTTATTGTTATATTGTGATGATACAATGTATCTAGAATGACAATCACACTACGTCTCCTTATTGTTATATTGTGATGATACAATGTATCTAGGTTGACAATCACACTACGTCTCCTTATTGTTATATTGTGATGATACAATGTATCTAGATTGACAATCACACTACGTCTCCTTATTGTTATATTGTGATGATACAATGTATCTAGAATGACAATCACACTACGTCTCCTTATTGTTATATTGTGATGATACAATGTATCTAGGTTGACAATCACACTACGTCTCCTTATTGTTATATTGTGATGATACAATGTATCTAGATTGACAATCACACTACGTCCCCGTTTTGGTATATTGTGATGATACAATAGGGAATAAAGGATTGCTTTATTTAGCTGAAAAAGTCAATCCCTTTTTGCATGATATCCTGGTAAATTTTTCCAAGTTAAAAAATGATCTTAAAGCTGAAAACAATACTGAAATTCTGGCCCAGTCCATATGGCTGAACCAAAACATCAAAATGGATGGCAAGATGATTTCGAGGTTCACATATATTGAGAATTGTATATTCTTTATTAATGATCTGATGTGAGATAATAACACATTATTCTCATATGATGAATTTAAAAATAAGTATGATATGAATAATAATTTTGTAGGGTTTTATGGTATTTTAAGTGCGATTCCAAATAGATGAAATAGTATAATAGAAAGTAGTTCAAAAATGGATATTATTGAAAATAAATTAATAGATAAGGTTTAAAAGGAACCAAAATCTTGTAAATTGTTCTATACATTATTTTTGGAGGATAATAAAGTGGTATCTTTATATTACCGTAATAAAAGGGAAATAGATTTAAATATGCAGATTGAAGATTGGAATGCTATTTATTTCATGCTCTTCATTATAAACTTCGTTTTCACAAAATGTTTGATTTTAGATTGTTCATAGGATTCTACCATGTCATACATTTTTATTATAATGTAAATTAAAAGAACTGTTCAGAAATTAAAGAAAAGATTTTTTTTCACATTTTTTGGGAATGTAATGTAACACAAAACTTCTGGCTATCCGTTATAGATTGGATAAAAAATTATGGCATTCTCCTGCCTTTCAGTGCAAAAAAAAAGTCATTTTAGGTGTGTCTGAGGATTTTGTCAACAATAAAACAGTTAATAATATTTTGTTGTTATTCGAATACTATATATACAAATGTAGATTTAAGAACAAATCCCCCGCAAAATATGGTGGGATAGAATATTTAAAATATTGGATTAATATAGAAAAAATACTCTGTATGCTTCTTAACCCCTGTACAAAAAGTAAAAATGGATCAGAATGGCATTTGTAGCTTTTATTTAATTAATTAACAAAATCAATTGTAATATTTATATTTATATTTATATCTTATGATATCTTTATAACTTGATTGATCTTTCAAGTTTAATTTTTTATAATGTGTGAAATTATGATTATTCCTTTTTACACATCAATCAATTAATCAATCCTTTAAATGTGTAATATAACATGGCTTGAATTGACAGTGATATTTAAAACATTAAGTGTTTGGAGTTGACATTTTTATTGTTTCATTTGGTACAAATTGCATCATGCTTCAAATAACAACAGATTTCGAAGTTAGAAAAATATACTAGTTTGATGTTTTACATTGTATTTCATTTCTTTTGTTGAATATGAACAAAATGTGATATATTCAAAGGTCAATGAAGAATTAACCTAAGTAAAAAATAACAAAAAAAAAAAACAAATGACTTGAGGCTAAATTATCGAATTTACATAAATATTTATAACATGAAAAAATAATTATTACTATTTGAGTCCATTTTGATACAAAACACAAGTGTAATATCTTTTGATTAATTTTTGAAAAGCAAAACAGCACTACAAGGAAAGGATGAAGACTCCACAATTCATAGATATTTTAGAAAGACAAAATCACGTACTGTCAATTGACATTTTTCTACGATCCATTCTGTTTGAAGCATCACATGCTTAGTAAAATAATCTAAATGTTCAAATGATTTACAGAATTTATATTAAAACTTTATTAGTAAAGTTCAATAAATGCAATTGAAAAATGCACATATACTGAAAGTCACACTTGAGAATAACACAAAAAAGCTAATTAAGTTTTAGTTTTTAACTTGTTTTGAAAATTTTTTATTTGGAATTTAAAATTCATTTGATATTCAGGTGTTAAATTTGATAACTGGCAAGCATTTGTATTTGATAATCAAACTATGTATATGGTGCTAACTGAATATATTTAGCTTCTAGAAATAAAACAGAAAGATATATTCACTGCTCAATCACCTATCTTGAACAAAAATAAGTATGCACAGATTCATTGTATGGAGTTGACATTAGATTGATAAGAATAACTTTTTAAGAAACAAATGTTTAGTTGCAAACATTACAGAAACATAAAATGCTCATGTTATATAAATAGTGTTGTAATAAAGCAACATGAATGTTCTTCGTGACTACCAAGAATAAATCTAAAATGAGTAGACTAGCCGATGAACTTCTGCATACGTTAATAAATAGGATACATCCGATCATCTTTGCAATTGTGAAGGCAAAGGAAAATATCCTTAACATTTCTGAGTATATTTGTTTTCTTCAAGGCAACCTTATATTTCTAGTCTCTCTTTGGTTCACTAAATAAAGATATTACAGATAAAATTATTCCATCTTTATTGTTAATATTGTCGAAGCTTTTTGTTCAGTGTTTTGAACCAGGAATGTAGTTCTCACGGATACGTTGTAATTTTTAGGCGTTACAGATGACGTACATGTACTTGTCAAAACTTTGGTACGGATTTTTGCTATCCTTTCGATAACATGAAAGTACTTAAACTTTTCATAACGCTCAAATGTAGAATCAAAGTTTTTTGTAACACACAGTATGTTACACACTTTTCCACAAACGAGTGTCATGTAGATCTTTTATGAGATGTAAAAATTTCGATATTAGTATGTCATTCATATACGTACATCAAAACTCAGCTCAAAAGATGTCCAAGTCCGATGTCTAACAGTAAAACAGTATACTCTTCCCTTTTCACAACTGTGACCTACCGAATTAGACTATTTACCGGATTTGTAATAACATAAGCAACACGACGGGTGCCACATGTGGAGCAGGATCTGCTTACCCTTCCGGAGCACCTGAGATCACCCCCAGTTTTAGGTGGGGTTCGTATTGCTTAGTCTTTAGTGTTCTATGTTGTGTCATCTGTACTATTATATGTCTGTTTGTCTTTTTATGTTTGGCCATGGCGTTGTCAGTTTGTTTTCGATCTATGCGTTTGATTGTCCCTCTGGTATCTTTCGTCCCTCTTTTAGACAATGACACATTAAGGACTATTATCAGTTACTGACATGCAAGCTCCAGACCTCAATTAAACTAATCGAAATACTATGCCTTGATTATATGAAAATAAGGCCCAATCCCTCCAGGTAGTAATTTAGTATCATACAATCATAATATTTATGAGCAGAACATAACCCGTTTCATACCAACCACAGGTTCCCTTTTCAAACACCCTACGAGTTAATCAATATTAATTTCAAAATATGCCATCTTTAATGAACTGACAACAGTATCGTAACTATATCACTTCTAGATAAGTCTCTTTAAAGGTTTGGCTAGCTTTAATTCCCGATTTTGAGGTGAATGACGACCTTTTTTTTGTAAAGAATAATACCATAAAAAATAAAATCACAAAAATACTGAACTCCGAGGAAAACTTAAAACGGAAAGTCCCTAATCAAATGGTAAAATCAAAAGCTAACCCTGATCAAACGAATGGACAACAACTGTCATATTCCTGACTTGGTACATGCATTCTCTTATGTAGGAAATGATGGATTAAACCATAGCTAGCATAACCTCTCACTTGTATGTCAGTCGTATAACATTCCATTATATTGACCACGATGTGTGAACAAAACTAACAGACATAATTGGTAAAAAGAGATATACCCTGAGTATAAAATTGTGTCACCAGTTTACTTATAAACATGCATGGAGCCGTATCGTTTTCCTTATCGTTACCTGTAGCCTTATCGTTTTTCGTTGTTCTCCTCTTATATTTGATGTGTTTCCATCAGTTTTAGTTTGTGACCCGGATTTGTTTTTTTCTTTATCGATTTATGAATTTCGAACAGCGGTATACTACTATTGCCTTTATTTATATAGTTTTGAAGGTGATACAATGTGATATCGGCTCGTTTGATAAATGACGTCCTTGCATTGTGTTATCAAGTGACATTTTCAATGACGACATCCATCAAGCTATCTGTTATCAGTTCCAGGTTTGTGTAACTTGAAGAATATCAAGATTTCCGAAGATTTTCTAACAATTCAAAGTGGTAACCTCATCACTTTTTTTTTTGGTCACATGTCTTATCATAGTTGTGCAGAAAACATTTCGATAAAGACACTCTTGGTAATGTTTGCATAAGTCAAAATTTTGGGTATTTTGTTAATTTGCACAGTGGTTATATTACTTTAACACAAGGACAGCCATTACAATAGAATTTATCTATATCCCTTCCTAATAAGTCTGTTTAAAGGTTTTGTTAGCTTTTGAGGTGAATGCCGACATTTTTGTGCTTTATAAAGAATATTACCATAAAAAATTGGATGTGAAATACCTGAACGTATAAGATGTCTGCATGTTGAATTATAGTTACGAATGCTGTCCTTGTACCGATGATAAAATTTAGTAAATGTTTTGACTAGTTTGTGATATCGAAAACCCTGGTGTAATAATTTTTAAGTAATACACAAATTTCTCTTGCTAAAATCTGATACGTTGTTAAATACACGAGCGAATCTTACAAGTTGAGATATATAAACAAGGGAACGTAACTTTCTAAAATTGGATAATTAACGATAGGAAATGAAAAATCATCTCTTTTATCATAAAGTTTGGTATTGAGTTTCCAGTTAATGATATAGATATCAAGATCGAGGAAAGGGCAGTGTTCATTATAAGGATTAGCTTTATTTAAACTTAGCTCAACAGGATACATTTCTTTAGTATACATACTGAAGTCGTCATTATTGAGAGCCAATATATCATCCAAATATCTAAAAGTATTGTTAAATTTTTGTATCAGATGTTGTTTCGATGGGTCTTTACCGATTTTAGTCATAAATTGTAACTCATAACACTACAGAATCAGCTCCGCAATAAGTGGTGTACAGTTTGTCCCCATTGGAATTCCGATAACTTGACGATATACGGAATCTCCAAAGCGAACAAAAATATTATCTAAAAAAAACTCAAGGGCAGTTATAGTATCAAAGCATGTCCAACTGACATAGTTCTTTTGTTTGTTGTTACTAAAAAATGACATAAAAGAGTTTGAACATATGTATTCGCATTCTGACTTTTCAAATGCTCATTTAATTAGGTGAGTGAATTTTTTCTTAATAAGAATATAAGGCAAAGTGGTATATAGGCTAGAAAAATCAAAACTTTGAACAGATTCAAAATCACCAATATAAGCATGTAATTTATCAAGTATTTCCAACAAATTTTTGACAGTCCAAAAGTAATTAATTCCACTATTTTCAAAGGCCTGATTTGAATAATTCATTATTAGGTTTTTAATTGTACCAAGTGTACTAGGTTTTTTGTGTAGCTTCGGAAGCCAGTACATAGTTGGAACTTTCATTGTATTTGGTTCTGCTTGTAAAGAAGTAGTTAAAAGTTTATGTCTGTTACAAATGTCGTTTTCCGAAAATGGAGTCAGTTGGAATGTTGGTAAATTCGTGATTTCCTTTTGCAAAACCTCAATGTAAAATTTACGTCAAACAATAATGATATAATTAGCAGCTTTATCAGCCGGGACAAAAATAAATTCCTTGGCGAGTTCTTTTAGTTTATGTTTGGTACGAGAAATAGTGTTTTATGGTTGTTGTTAGAGTAAAATGTTCTTTAAAATGTTGTATGCGTATATCAACTATGTGCATTACTGAATTAAAAAAAGAGTCCAAAGATTTCTTGTCAGCTTTTTCTCGTTTTATCCATTTCGAACAATAATTATGGAATGAGTCGTGGATGATATTACGACACTCATTCCAATTAATAATTGACGGGGGAGGTTATTTAGGTCCTTTACTTAGGAGTGATTTCAACTCTCGGTCACGAACGATGTTAAGGTCTCCCGTTATAACATGGGAACTGGGGCCATATATGTATTCGGAATTGCTGCAATTACATGACATAGATGAATTGTTACTGATAGTTACATCTTTACACACTTGGATATAATTAAACATATATTTCCGAGTAGATTTTTGTAAACATATCAAATAAGAGGGAGTTCAGTATTATCAAAATTTCCAGGAATTTGTTCTTTAACAGAATGATCATTAAAATACCGGCAATATTTACAAAATCAAAACCTTTATTGACATACTTGATTTTAATAAAGAAAAAATTATAATCTTCAGGGCGATCAATTTTTGGAAACAGTTTAGAATAATAATATGCCATTCTAATTTGAACGATTTCATACTTAGGACTGCAATATGGAATTGTGTTGCAATCCTCTAAAATTTTATGTAATTTGTTTACAGGTAAAGAACAGAGCTTGGTTAACAGATAATGTCTACCGTTGTTTTTTGAAATAGAAATTAGGTCCGAAATATTTGTATGGTTGGTTCGAAATTTTCTTTGATTGCAATGTTTTCTACGCCCATGAGAACGGTAGTTTAAGGACCAATACAGTTACAGACTAGATTATCCGCAAATATTATTTGATTTATATTTTCAATGTACGATAAGGGAGGTAATTTAATTACAAAGGTCAATGTCACGTGGTGCAATTTATAAGAATACTTATGATTTTGCCATATGTTGCGAGCGGAACTCCTGGTCAATTTCAATGAATGACTTCATAATACACTGACGTCATTTATCCATCCCCGCATTTCGACATCACAGATACTACCTGAAAACCGTACCTGTACTACTTATTGCAACTAAGTATGAACTGATGAAAAATCTTACAGAAGAAGTTAACATCATTGAATGTTTTGCACGAATTTAATTATCGTGTACTAGATAGCTGTGTTTTTCATGAGTAGCGTTGGTTTCTTTAAAATTTAATCGCAAAATTAAAAAAAATGATCAAGATAACAGTTGTTATGGTTACGTCATTTTGACAAAATTCGGTAAGAACCCAAACAGACATAATGGAAGCGTCACTATGGTGATTGTTATTGTTTTTTTTTTATACATGTATGTCATGTTTGTTTTTTATGGATGTCAAGTTGGTTTATTATTCAACATTCAACATTCAAACTTTTATTTTTGTTAAACAATTTTTTTTATCAAAACTCATTTTAAACATTCAACATTTGTTTTTAACATTCAACATTCAAACTCTAATTCGTTTTCATTGAAAAAAAAGTTTGAATGTTGAACGTCGAATATTGAACCATCTTGAATTGGCATCCATATACTTTCAGGCATTACGCGGTTATTTATTTTCGTGGGAATCGTTTTGCACCTTATAAGTCAGGAGTGAAGGAACCTTTTATAGCCGACTATAAGGTATTAGTTTTTCTCATGGTTGAAAGTCTTTGATGGCCTATAATTTCTAACTACTATTTCATTACCCTAGTGGATAGTTAGTTCATTAGCATTGACATATTTAGATCCAACAGCAAATAAGTGTAAAGGTAAATAACAGACACATAACTGTTTCAAGGCTTGAATGTTCACTAATTTTGTGCAAAATGTTTCAGATTGTTAATACAAATTAAGTCTAAGTATATTGTGGTGACGGAAAGATAATTCAAACGTGCTGCAGATTAATCTGTATTTTTTCATGAAGTTTCTGTCAAACGCAATAAGTACATGCCATTATTCTCTCATTTCTCTTTTTTGCTTTATGATGAAACACAGATAACACGGTTGCAGTTCTGGAAACAGCAGACTTGAAAATATCGTATCGTTTTATTTGATATCTATAGTAAATGTTCTGCTCGGAGATCACACAAACATTAAAAGATAATAATTTTAATTCTAAATAACCAACAGATTATAAAATGATTATATGTATTAAAGGGAACAAATGAAAATCATAATTTCACAATTGAGCATTTCTTGTATTCTCCAGTTACGATAGCCAATTAGATAAAAAGTCGTTTACCGATGTACCATTTTTATAAATCCGTTTAGAATAAAGTTTAAAGCAGGAATCGCATGCACAACTAGAAAAAAAAGTTAAAAAAAATCGTCAAAAGGCTTTTATTTTGTTCGCTAGACGAGTATTTTATCTACAACGGACTGACTAGTGACGCTCGAAAAAACTCCAACTTTATCGGAGTGAATCCAGGACGCGCAGTAAACAAAACTACGAGCACGACTATCTTACAAAGAATAAAAACTTGATTTGTTTTTTTGCGCACACATTTTGTACTCAGAGTACTGAATAATTTTATGAAAGAATACCCTGGTGTGGCGACAGTGTATTCGTTCTATGCATTTTCACCCGTCGTGCACATCAACACTTAGGTAAAATGTCATAACTGACATACGAAATTACTTACAAAATGTACTGATTAGACGACTAGTATTGTATTATTTATCATTTCTGAACAATGAAGACGGCATAAGTATGTTTCTGGTGCGTTCAGATACAAGCATACCGCATCAGTCAACCAGTTTGTGTCCACAACTTTTCATTATTTTCGTTCAACGTTCCTGGTAACTCTTTTTTTTTGTGTCGGGGTCACATCTATGTTATTGAAGTTTATAAAATAAAACCACTGACGAGCATACCGTATCATTAGAAACAATTTAATTGGCATACGATTTGACAGAAGGATGTTACTGCTTGGATATTGGAGGTTAACAAATCATCACTCTTGTCATTATTTTTATATATATATATATCATTCTTTTTGTGAGTTTAATAGCATTTAATATGATGTATCATAATTTAAATGTTTCTATTTACAACTCACAACAACAAATAAAGTACTTATAGTTTATGTCTGACGGTTATATGGGGTCATATGTTTTACATAAGAACGCATAGTTTGATTTTGGTACGTTTAAACTTGTCTTCTAGCTTCATTGAATCAAGCATCATTTGTTTGAGATGTTTATCTTTCTTTTGCATCTCTATAAAACAAATTTGTAAAGCATTTATTCTTGTTTTTCGAAATAATTTCGTTAATCTTCTTAAATAAGGTTGCAGATACTTGAAATTGTTCTTCCTGAGAGAGAGGATTCTTTAGAGCAAAATATCTACCACTGCACTTTTCAATATATCCTGAGAGTAGTGGTCCCCCATCTTTTATGAATTTGTCGATCGTACTACCTTCCCTTTCCAAATCTTCAATCCTGGTAAATACTATCATACAAAATCGGCCCATGTTCTTTCCAAATATGTCAAAGAGTTGATCTAGTGTTGAAATTTCTTCCGTTGTTAATCTTCCAACTTGCAGTAAAATAAGGAAAATGTGATGCCCAGGAACTGACATAGTAACGCATCGAATAATTTCTTTTTGGATTTCTTCAGGCGACAGTTCTGTGTCGAACAGTCCTGGAGTATCAATTACAACTAGTTTCCTTGCATGAATATCTGATTCTGCACGACAGCACTCCTTGGTTACAGAAACGGGATTCATTGCTGTAGAAAAACTTTCCTTACCAAGCAATATATTGCCCGTTGTGCTTTTTCCCGCACCTGTCTTACCAATCAAAACTACTCGTATTTCATTTTTAAAGCCTGGAATACAAAGCTTTAAAATAATCATTTGACGAGACAAAAAAGATTTAGGAATGATCACATCCTTATTAAGTAACGTTTCTCAAGGTATGTATTTAAGGTTATATTTCTCTGTAAAGCTCCCAAACACACTATGTGATAATCAAATAACAAACATATAGAATACTGCAAAAGAAAACATCTTAGGACAAAAATGATTATCTTGACACTGTCGTTATTGATTTCGTTCGAAAATTTTCATCAAATATGGGAATACCTTTTAAACGGTTCCAGCTAATAAGTTACCTCGCTAATATGCATTTGAATTACCAAACGAAAGCCTAGAATTCCAAAATTTAATACACTATTGCATAAAAAAAGGGAACGTAATTTGTTAGCTGGTTGCAAGGTTGTTTACCAAATTGCTGTTCTTGATGATTAAGCTTGAAACTATGTTATTTTAACATTATTCCTTAACACAAATAGCAAAGATTTTGTGAAACCCTTGAGTTGTTAGGTTGTTGAATATTAAATAAATTACTATTATCAAGTTGTGATATCAAGGACTCAGAAGATTGTGGTGGTCCAGTTAATCGTATTGTTGGAAGCTGAAGCTCAGGACTTTTGTCGGGGATTATGTAACTATTACCAGCCGACATTGTAGTATATCTATCGTCAACGGTATCTACAACAAAGAATCACAAAATAATTTTAGCTATAGTTACGTCATTTCTTAATGCTTTTGAAGATTTCCAAAAAAATAGAAACTTATATTGGTAAACATTTATTTTTAAGCCATGGCGTTGTCAGTTTATTTTCGATCTATGTGTTTGACAGTCCCTCTAGATCTGGTATCTTTTGACCCTCTTTAATGATAATTCTTAAATTGTCTACGTTGTGTTCTGTGTACTGCTGTTTACTGATTGTTGTTTGTCTTTTGAACTTTTAGCCATTGTGTCGTCATTTTATGTTTGACATGAGTTTTAATGTTCCCTTGGTATCTATCGCATCTATTTTATTACAGATTATCCCCGAACTTGGAAGTTATGTCTGATCTGTTAGTCATTTTGAACAAAAAGCTATGTTAACTAAATTAAAGTATGAGCTGACTTCAAATGTAAGAAAACAATGCCTAGCTGATATCTTTTTATGCATGACCTTTATAACTATATACAAATATTAACGCTAAAGAACTTTGTGGTGACAACATAGTCCACTGAAGATCTTGACATATTCTTTTTTAAATATTTACGTCTTCCTAAGTTTGAATCAATGTGGGAACTGATTCTTGAAACTAAATTTTAAATGTATTTACATTTCAAATAATAGATAAACCAACAAACAACCAATTATAGTATAAGTACAGCAAGACACCCTTTAAGTAGAATAAAAGAGTACACACGAGTAAAGAAGGATGTACAACCCATTAAAACAATACAAGATTATGTTACAGGTATTTACTTACCATATACATCATCATCATTAGACTCTTCTGTTGATTGGCTGGCTTGTATGTTTAACACAGGTTTCATAGGATTCTGCCTTAAACCTTAAATGTAATACGAAGGACCTTGTTATGGTCTTATTAGCTAAAAGACCAATCTTATATGATTAAAGACACCCTAAATTTGTGACAATATTAACAATGCACATTAAAGAAGCCTTGTCTCTGGTTGGTGTCGCTAGGAAAGGATACTTAATTTCGTGGTTTATCTGTACCCACGAAAACCACGAAAACTGGTAACCAACGAATAATAATGAATCCACAGTACACTTAATACCTTTTTCAAAAATCTTGTCTTTTTGAAAATTACAATAACAGTAAAATAAAAGATGTATATGAACCAAAACAGTAGAGCTATATTACCGAAAAGGACATTAAAAACAATAGCCAAATCAATCTAAGGTAAATTATGCCTCAGGAAGTTGAAACCAGTCAAAATTTAATAAGAATGTGAGGAGATGAATTTTTTTATATACTTTTGGAACGAATAGTCAAACTTTGTCAAATTTATCACCACACAACGGACATTATTAGTGCAATTCTACAACAATTAAACTAATGGGGATAAATTTTTTTTAATGTATATATGAGAAGCATAATTTTCAGCTTTGATATGGAGAGAGATGGACACCTCAAAATGAAAACAATGTGAGAAACCCCAAATGATATACAATAGACTAAACTAACAACCGACACTTCAACATGTGACAGGAATAATTTAGTGCTTAAGATATCTATCTATCATTTATTTTGTGGAATAATGCCTATACAGAAAAGAGAAATATACTTATTGAAGCCTTTTTGCGATTGACACTCCTAGCTTTAGACTGAGTGTGATCCACTGATAAAACTTTTGGAATGTTGCTTTGTAGAACGAAATGCAGAGGAAGGCAGAGTACTCTGACACAACCACCGACCTTTGACGAAAACAGATGTTATCATAGTCAAATAAGATTTGGGTGAAAGCCTTTGAGATTCACACCAACAATCTTAATGTTTACAGATTAGTAATATAGTTGATTAATATCTTAAACCACTCAGTTTTAGAAGCCCCTCTAATTATCGGATAACTCGGATTGGTTGTAGCGACAGGGTAAGCGTTGACTGTAAATGATGCATCTATTGACATGCGAATGTACATTCAGTTTACATCGAATCAATATTTCTTGATGTTTTTACATTTTAATCATGAACAGATATTGTGTGCTACCAACAAATAAGGAAGTGGGAAAAAAGATCGGATATTATTACGGGAACCGATCATTTCAATAATGAAAACAAATTAAATAATTTGAAAGCTAAAATTAAAATAAAGATTATTACGACAAAAAAGCCGAAGCAATTAGAATTATAGGTCTACGGTAAACTGGTTTGAGAAAGGAGAAAAATCTACAGGGTACTTTTTTAAACTCGAAATGAGAGGGGCGCAGAAAAATGATAGACTAGACTAAAGAGCTCAGATTGAAGGTACACAGATGATATAGAATCTATTCTAGACGAAAAATCGGCTTTCGACAAATATTTATGTCTAAGGGGTTAGATAGTGATGCTGCAGAAAATAACAGAATCTAGATCATGAACTAAGGGGAAAAATAAAACAAATGTATGAAATAGAAATAACTTTGGATGAAATAAGAAAGGCCGTACAAATGTTGGAACTTTATAAATGCCATGTCGAAGACGGAATAGTGAATGAGTCTAGATAATGAACTAAGTGGAGAAAATAAAAAAAATGTGTGAAATGGAAATAACTTTGGATGAAATAAGTAAGTCAATAAAAATGTTGGAACTTGATAAATCCCATGGGGAAGACGGAATAGTGAATGAATTTCATAAAACGTTTAGGTATTTGATAAGTGACGACTTCGTGGCTGTTATTAAGGAAATTTCCGACAACAATTTGCTCTGTAAAACTCAATACAGAGGTATGTAACGTTTATGTTTAAATCTGGTGAGAGAGAGAGGACATACAAAAATTGCGTCCTATAACGCTTTTTAATACGGACTATAAAATCATATCTAAAGTACTTGCTAGAAGGTTAAAAAACGTACTATTAGAAAAAATTGATCTGGATCAAAAATTTTTTGTCAAAGGGCGCAACATTTTTCAAGTAGAGATGGATCAGACTCATATTCTTCGATAACAGTTTTGAGGTCCCCTTTACCTTATCAATAAATTTAGCTTCCCTCAAAAGACTGTTATTAAATTTCCATGTACCCTTCCCCAAAAACTAGCTCAGAAATCTTAAATCAAGAAATACTGGAGAATGATCTGATCAATAACTGATCCCTATATCTGATGAAGTTACAAATGCTTCTATATCAGAGGTAATCACGAAGTAGTCCAAACCACTTTAGAAGAAAAGATATCTGTAATTGTAAATTCAAGGGTCATGCCTTTCATTATGCAAGTATTTTTCCCCTCATTTGTTTTTTTTTCACCGACAAATGAAACTGTAAAAATTCGGGGCCTCCTGAGTTGCTTCCATGGGCAACTTAGGGTTTCTGTAAAAGGTGATAATTAATAAATTATGTTTAAAATTAAACAAAAAATGTCTTCAATACAGTTTCTCATTTGTATAGATAGTTGTGAACCAAATTTGAAACACAATTGATTTTACATCACTCGGTGATATCGTCAAACATTAGATCGAATTAACATACACTAGAATAACGCATGGCTTTTTAATTAAAATAATAGTAGACAATTGGCAATACCATGGTAAAAACACAATAAGAAAAACAAGCCTTTTAAAAAAATGAGGAGGCAACACACAGACTCTATAGGTTGCATTTCTGTAAATATAGACAATGCAATTTGCCATAGGAACTCCCTTTGCGGCTGAAACGGTGACACTTTTACTATGAAGTTTCGTGAAAAATTATATCCTAAAATAAAAGTTGATATGCACTACTATTTTATTCGAAGGTCCAAACATAGGGCTGTGCGGCATATTTTCATCATGTATATGCCCCGAACTTGTTAGAGTTTAAACTAAGGCCACACCAATGGAATTTAAAATGAAAGTTTACATAGTAATTTAATTCAACAAATAAATCCAACATTATAAAATCTTCTAAAAATAAGAATCTGTATGATTGTCAGTGAGACAACCTTCCACCAGAAACAATATAATAATTGTTTACGTTTTCATCTATAGTTCATGGTATGGCCTTCAACACAGAGCAGTATCTACATGTAGATATATATTCTAAATGTGTTAGGGATCCCTAAATTTATTTTTTGACAGTGACAATCAAAATTACAGACATCGTAGTTCTATATATGTGTACATTGACTGAAGGTGGAAGGGGGAGGTTAAGATCTCACAAAACATGTTTAACACCGCAACATTTTAGCGCCTGTCACAAGTCAGGAGCGTCAGGCCTTTATTAGTCTTGTATGTTTTTTTTAATTTTAGTTCATTTAAATGTGTTGAATTCGGAATTAAGTGTGACGTCCATTTTCACTGAACTAACTGTACACATTTTTATTTTGGGGCCAGCTGATGCACGCCGTCGGGTGCAGGATTTTCCAGCTGTGTTGAAGGCCCATTGGTGGCGTTGGACTGTATTATGCTCTTTAGTCTGGTTGTTGTCTCTTTGACGCATCCCCCATTTTCATTCTCAATTTAATAGATACATTAAGCTTTGATTGCTATAAACTTACAAATGAACTTATAATCTACAGCAAAACAAAGACTAGAAAGTGGAATGAATTGAAATGTTTCTTTTGTTTAGTTAGTTGAAAGCATATGGGATGCATTTGAATAATATAAACAGTATGTTGGAGAACAAATAAAGAGACAAAGAAGGTGATATATTAACTAGGATAGGAGAAATATATAAACATCAAGCATCAGCACTATTAAATATCTGGTCGCTCGCTTACATAAAATTCTTTTCGAAGATTTAAAAAAAAAAATTGAAAAATTATATCGCTCGCTTGTAAAAATTTCCATCGCCTGCCAAAAATTAAAATTAAGAAAAAAAAAACAAATGAAAAAATTTCGCTCGCTCGCGACCTTTTTCAAATTGATAATCCGAAGAATTAGAATTAATTTGGTGTGACCTTATACAAAAATTTTATACTACCTTTACCTTAACTGTTTGCCTAGTTCAGAATTCATTTTCACCGCAATAGTATGTTTTTTATAATGGTAACAGTCCCAAGTTTCGTCTTTATTGGATGAAACATAGAGATCATACCTGGGAACCAGTATGTCAACAAATCAAATTATCTATGAATATTATATATCTCCTCAAAAGAGGCATGGTTTTAGAAACAGCTGTATTTACAAAATGCAACCTATAGGGTGAGGGTTAAGCAATTTAGGTCATTTGTACGTTATTGTTTGTCTTTGCATTTATTTTTGCCGAAAGAGTCGAATGATGTTGACTGCTGTAAAACAGAGGTATATTTGGAAATTCGAGATGTGTCTTGAAACACTTAAAAAGAAGGTCAGAATTTCCTAAAGTTATTGTTTTGAAAATAGAAGAAGGATTCAAGTAACTAACTTATAGAATACTGCAACAGAAAACACCTAAGGACAAAAAATGATAACCTTGAAACTATTGTTTTTTATGTCTTTCGAAAATTTTCAACGAATTTAGGAAAACCTTTTAAACGTATCCACTTAATATGTTATCCCACTTATATGCATTTGAATAACCAAACGAGAGCCTTTAATTACAAAATCTAATACACTATTGCATAAATCGAGGATACGTAATTTGTTATAGCTGGTTGCAAGTCTGTTTACCAAATTGCTGTTCTTGATGTTTAAGCCTGAAACCATGTTATTTCAACAATATTCTTTGACATAAATAGCATAGATCGAAAGAATATGTGATACACCTGACTTGTAAGATTGTTAAATAAAAAATCAATTACTATTATCCGGTTGTGATATCAAGGACTCAGGTGACTGGGATGGTCCAGTTAACCTTACTGTTGAAAGCTTTAGCTCAGGGCTTGTGTCGGGGATTATGTCACTATTACCAGCCGACATTGTAGTATAGCTATCTTCAACGGTTTCTACAACAAAGAATCACAAGATAAATCTTAAACTATAGTTACGTCATTTCCTAATGCTTTTGAAGATTTGAAAAAAATAAAAACAGATACTAGTTAACGTTTATGCTAAGTCTTCAATTTTTTATGTCGTGTTCTGTATACTGTTGTTTGTTGTTTGTGATTTGGCTTTTTGTAGCCATTGTGTCGTCACTTTATGTTTGACTTGAGTTTGAATGTTCCCTTGGTGTCTATCGCATCTATTTAATTACAGATTATCCCCGACCTTGGAATTCAATTACACAGCTTCCTATTGATAAACTTGACCTCTGTGTTGACTGATGACATAAGTGTTTATCTAAAGAAACACCAACCCCCTCCCAAAAAAAGAAAAAAAAAAAAAAAAAAAAAAAAAAAAAAAAAAAAAATCAAAACAGAAAAAAACCGAAACAAAACAAAAGAACAACAAAAAAAAGTTATGTCTGATCTGTTAGTCATTTTGAACAAAAAAAGTATGAGCTGACTTCAAATGTAAGAAAAAACCTAGCTGAAATCTTTTTACGCATGACCTTTTAACTATATACAAATATTAACGCTAAAGAATTTTGTGGTGACAACATCTACCACTGAAGATCTTCACATATTCTTTATTAAATATTTACGTCTTCATTAGTTTGAATCAATGAAGGAACTGATTCATGCAACTAAATTTAAAATGTATTTACATTTCAAATAATAGATAAACCAACAAACAACCAATTATAGTATAAGTACAGCAAGACCCTCTTTAAGTAGAATAAAACAGTATACACGAGTAAAGAAGGATGTACAACCCATTATAACAATACAAGAATATGCTACAGGTATTTACTTACCATATACATCATCATCATTAGACTCCTCAGTTGATCGGCTGGCTTGTATGTTTACCACAGGTTTCACAGGATTCTGCCTTGAACCTTAAATGTAAAACGAAGGACCCTGTAATGTCTTATTACAGATTATCCCTCAACTTGGAATTCAATCACACAGATCGTTATTGACAGTCGAGGCAAATAGGAAATTGCATAATATTATGAAATATCCTAATTTAACACATTATTATGAAACTTCATAATATTAGATAATCGGCTAATTTTGTAACTATATTATGGGATTTCGTAATTCATAAAATTATGGAAATACATAAGATAAGAAAAAATTTATAATTTTAAATATTTTTTTCGGTCGTTTTTTGGGCCCCGTGACTAATTTTGGGAAATTTCTAGAAAAAAAAAGTTATTTTTGAGTGGCGTTTATACCAGGTCATAATGAACAACTGTCAGATTTTCATCGACACGCCTTAAATTCTCCCGACACCACCCTCTTTGTTTGTTGTAAATAATTTAACAAAGGGAGACAACTAGTATCGGTTTAAAATACAACTTGCGGTTATAGTTCTTTGATAAATGGATCTTTTTATTGCTAATCTAAGGTTGAAGGTGTGTTTTTGTTATATTTCTAATCTAATTTGCATGTGATTTACAGCTGCATATTTCATTTTCATTGTTGAAATCTTGAATTGTCTAGTTTAAGACGTTTGAAATGAATATACTTGAAATAGATTTTAAAGGTTTATCTAAACAATTGTCCGTTGTCATATGCATGTTGAAACAATAAAATATCAAAACACCAAATAAAATATTATCTATCAAAGTTTATTTAATGCATAACGATGTATTTGTTAACTAAAATAATGCCAAATAACAAAATTATTTAACAACTAAAATCATATGTCTGATCTTAATTTTGTAAATAGCGATATTTTCTTTACCGCGTGTAGAAACTTTATATTTCTTTTAATTTTAGAATTATTTTTTAAATATTTTACAGTGTTCTTTTGTTGATTTAGGTACTATTAATTGGATCATGGAAGTATTATATTGTCAATAAACTACTTCCATGATCGGATAATTATGATAAGATTAAATCGTAAGATACGGCATTCAAGTGCATAACGATGTATCATGGTTTATTTTCATCACTGCTGTCAAGATATGTAGCGTGTACAACATGTAATAACAACTCATCTTGGTATGATTCAACCACAAAAGTTACTGTTTACAAAAGAAACGATTGTAGAAAATTTATGTTGTAAAAAGGAGTATTTGTTTTAATAACACACATTTGTACATATTTTTAACGAAACAATTGCTATATTACGCACACGTTTTGATTTAAATGATTCATTAAGTTTTAAATATTTTATAATTAAAAACTTTTTTATTGAATTTAAATTTTATGTTCTTTTTATTTAATTTGAAAGTGGTGTTTTGTAAATATCTGCATTTGCATGTCCGTCTGCCTGTTTGTGATTTAGTTAAGAAAGAGAACATAAAAATCAGACAAACTCATTATAATAAATATACATAAGAATAAAGGAATACTTGTATCACAATTATACACAAATTAAGAAATATTTTTGTATCAGAAAATTATATAAATATAACGTGAAAATTGATATGGAATAGAACTATTTTAATTGAAAGACTACGCTTTCGATAATTTTAATTTACAGGGAAGTGGCAAAGTAGGGAAGAGCAACAAAAAAGTTCATACAATTGCGAAACTCTCGAGTCAAGTAGACAAAACGATCTTTCGGCTTCAAAATGATTTACTTTGAAGAAGAAAAAAAAATAGTGCTGTTTTACGAAATCGTTTATCGAATTTCAGTATATGATAAAGTTTCTTTAATTGACAAAAATATGGGGATTTTGAACTTCAATCTAGTAAGGTGATTATTTAAGATGCTTGCGTAGAAAATTATTATAGACTACATAATTATGATAATAAGAAATCGTCATATTATACATTTATTTCAATATGGTAGTTTGTAAAGATCTAACCAATCTTTCACAATGCTCAAACAAGCGCTTACTCTGGAAGTGTTTTTTTTTCGGCTACATTAACAGGGACCCCAAAGGGTGACTGGGGGATAGAAGTATGGTCACGTAGTCTTCTTTCGACCGGCAGTAAAACGCTTGACAAAGTCCTTTTGGCTGTGCGGGATGTACGTATTTTCAGTCACATCCAGTCAGAATGGGGACGTTAAGTCTGATGCCTCATGTAAAGAGAGTGTAACGCTATCAGTAAGTTAAGAACCCTTAAAACAACTCTTTGAGGGGTCCGTAGGTGGCCTGTTGCAAGGCAAAATTTCTGTCCCTATCAAAAATACTCTCATTTTACAGTGCCAGTCCAAATTTCCCCGACCTTCATCCTGGATGGCCACTTATACAAGACCTGCCTATTGTATTTATTGTTAACTTGTTCTCGTCCTAAACATGCATTAAATATTTTTCGTAGATTCATGGTATACCGCCATCTTGGATTGTACAATCGCAGTACACAATCGGTCTAGATCTTTGCCTAAATCTACAAATTTGGAGACAAATAGGCAATTTATAGGTTAGACTGTTTATTTGATGAAAGAAAACTTTGTGATTTATTGCATTATCCAAAATGTTTAAATAAATACCAAATAAATGTGTTTTTAGAATCATTTTTTCAACTTGGCCATTTAAGGGGAGATAACTCTTTTAGTAAAAAATTTATACTGGACTGATAGGGAAATTTTAATTTTTTACTTGTAGCAAGAAAACAAGTTCGGTGACACCATTTTTTCTTTTTATTTTCTTAAAGCATATAATAAAACCTATCTTTTCATATTTTATTTCAAAATTCTATCTCATAGATTTCTTTTTATGCACAAAAGTGTGTTTTTTCATGAACAATCTAAGCAAATTTGTGCAATTTCATACGACCCGTAGCTTGAAAAATAGCACGGTGACCCATACTTTTTATTATATTTTTGGAAAAGGCATAGAAAAATCTTTATTTTGGCAAAGTATAAAAAAATTCTATCTGAGGAAATATATACCTATGATCTACCTTAAGCAACGAAAAATCAATCAATCAATAATTACCAGTTTATATATATATATATATATATAGGTTTATTCTTCTCCTCATTGTTATGCAATGATATGTGCATAACACTCGGCATTTTACTTTGCAGTAAGTACACAGGGTGGTTAATTTTAATACATGTACTTTTCTTTATTTACAACAGCTTATTCCCTTAAATCTAACATAAGAAATAGAAAGAAAAAATAATGTTTGCGTTATATCGCACAGGTTTGCCTTATTTCGCAAATGTTTGCGTTAGTTCGCAAAGGTTTGCATTATACGCAATTGTTTGTGTTATTTCGCAAAGGTATGCATTATAACGCAAACATTAGGAGACATATAAGAAAACAAATGTATGGGACTTTTACGCTTCCGTAAAATAACGACAAAAACGAAGTTAAATCTTAAATGACATTGCCTGTTTATCTATTTTTATTCATGGGTAGATCAAAACATTTTTTTAAGACTCATCGTTAAAGGCCATACGGTGACTGTTAGTTCTTATCCTCTACGTATTTTGGTCTATAGTGGACTGTTGTCTCATTGGCAGTCTTACAGCATTTTCGTTTTATAGTTATTATATGAATATCTTTCGACAAAACCGTATTAATATATAATAGATATCTACCCAGTATATAATACTGCTTCCTGTTTGTTTTCATTAGAAATACGAGATTGCAAGTGTCGTCCGTATCATACTTATTTATTATGACATTCTTCTATTGAGTATTTATACCTTGTTATGAATCCAGGAGTTTCGTACATATTGTGCCGAATGTAGGTTTATAATTTATTATAATTACTTACCATACACCACTAGATCGGTATAAACATTGTTTTACCTTTTTAGTTTAATGTTATTTCTATTTCTTTCGAATGTAAAATGGTAGAAAGAAAAACAGTTGATGAAACCCATTTGAATAACGTATACAGGATGTACAATGATATATTAAAATGTCTATAGAAGTTGGATCTTTGAACGTGTAGTTGCATATACATTGTACACAAAGATACTGTTAAATGAAATTAGATATCCTGCATTTATCATGCTTTTCAATTATATATGGTCGAATCGCAGAAAGATCCCTCCTTTAAAGTATTGACAACTACAAATCTGCATTGACAATAATATATTGGTGTACATTAGATACACCCATTTGGACTAACGCCCTCAAGGTGTATATAAAACAAACAAGTATAAATTAATGTCTACAGAAATGGAAATAATACATGTACATGTAACTGTGCGTATTGCTTTTTGTTTCTTTATTCTACATTGGCTAGAGGTATAGGGGAAGGGTTGAGATCACACAAAACATGTTTAACCCGGCCGCATTTTTGCGCCTGTCCCAAGTCAGGAGCCTCTGGCCTTTGTTAGTCTAGTATGTTTTTTTAATTTTAGTTCACTTATATGTTTTGGAGTTTAGTGTGACGTCCATTTTCACTGAACTAGCACACAATTTTAGTTAGGAGCCAGTTGAGGACCACCTCCGGGTGCGGGATTTTCTGCATTGAAGACCTATTGGTGGCCTTCGGCTGTTGTCTGCACTTTGGTCGGGTTGTTGTCTCTTTGACATATTCCCCATTTTCATTCTCATTTTTATATGTAACACATGGTTAGAAGATGTCAGGAATTATGTACAATTGATCCATAATAGCTTAATATTCGATGAAGTTGAAATTAAAATTGCGAAAAAAAAAGACAGATGTCAAATGATAAGTTGAACAGTCACAATAGTCAGACAAATAAAAATATAACTATGATGAATATAAACAATAATAAAATATTGATACAAACAATATTTTCTCTTAATTCAAAAACGATAAAATCCATATATCATGTGTTTTTATTATCTACATTATGAGTAAACAGGACATCTGAAAACATACCATATAGCTTTGATTTATCGAAAAAAACAAGATTGTGCATTGTGTTTTTTAATACAAACTGGGAACCTGTCTACAATCTAAATTATGCAAGAAAAAAGAAGCATAACAAAAAAGCAGCGTATTTGTTAACGAATGATAATCTTCTGAATATACGACATTCTTCACAATCTTTATTATAATCTAATCAGATTTGGGAGACACACTCCTGTAGAAAAACGTTCTGTATGATAAGCTTGCAATTATAGCATAATACTTAGCTACATTATTAGAAACAGATGTTTGCGATGATTATTAAAGGGACATTAGTTACTATTCTTATCGTTATGAAAGTGTTAAAAGTTTGCTATTCAAAACTATTTACTTAATTAAAGATTAGAAGGGATATTGAGCAATAATTGGAAAAAAACACAGTATATCATCAATATAAAGTATTTGATATATCATTGTTATAATTTATTTATTGTGTACATGTATCGTTAATGATACAGTGCCCTCGTTAGAAAGGTCGTTGGCAAATATCTAGACGTTTTATACATATTGTGAAAATTGATCTAGAAAAAAAACCAAATGTTAAACTCGTTAAATAAATTTATTTTCAACTTCTTATATGACGTAATTGGAATCTTATTTTCACAAAGTCTTTCATTGTTTGACTACTCTGTTTTTCAAGCACACCGGTCTATTCACTTTCGTTTAAACTTTTAATATATTAAAATATTGAAATGTCTAGGTGAATATTATACATTTATTTCCCATGCCGGAGGGAGATATGAAGATTTGCTCACCCTAGAAAAATCATATTTCCCTCGGGCAGAGCCCTCGTGAAATATGATTTTTCTAGGGTGAGCAAATCTTCATATCTCCCGAGGCAAAGGGAAATGATTTTTTTATTCCACTGCCTATGCTTTGTTTACTATCAATACATTAAATATTATTTTGCATATATTTTTTTTCTTATCCGCTTGTTTTTGTAAGTCAAACTAAACACGACATAAAATTGAGAATGGAAATGGGGAATGTGTCAAAGAGACAACAACCCGACCATAGAACAGACAACAGCAGAAGGTCACCAACAGGTCTTCAATGCAGCGAGAAATTCCCGCACCCGGAGGCGTCCTTCAGCTGGCCCCTAAACAAATATATATACTAGTTCAGTGATAATGAACGCCATACTAAACTCCAAATTGTACACAAGAAACTAAAATTAAAAATAATACAAGACTAACAAAGGCTAGAGGCTCCTGACTTGGGACAGGCGCAAAAATGCGGCGGGGTTAAACATGTTTATAAGATCTCAACCCTCCCCCTATACATCTAGCCAATGTAGAAAAGTAAACGCATAACAATACGCACATTAAAATTCAGTTCAAGAGAAGTCCGAGTCTGATGTCAGAAGATGTAACCAAAGAAAATAAACAAAATGACAATGATACATAAATAACAACAGACTACTAGCAGTTAACTGACATGCCAGCTCCAGACTTCAATTAAACTGATTGAAAGATTATGTCTTCATCATATGAATATCAGGCACAATCCTTCCCGTTAGGGGTTTAGTATCATACCATCATAACATATATGAGAAGAACATAACCCTTGTCATGCCAACAACTGGTTTTTAAATAAATGTGTTTAGTTCCGATGCAAAGACCCTATAAGTGAATCAATATTAACGCCAAAATATGCAATCTTTAATGACCTGACAACAGTATCGTAACTATATCCCTTCTTAATTAAAGTCTATTTAAAGGTTTTGTTAGCTTCAGAGGTGAATACTGACATTTTTGTGCTTTATAAATAATATTTCCATAAAATATTGGATGTGAAATACCTGAACGTATAAGAAGTCTGCATGTTGAGCTATATTTACGAATGATGTCCTTATACCGATGATAAAATACCCATTGATAAACAGTAAGGATCAAAATTTAATTATAAGTCTTTTTGTTTTATCGTCTTTAATAAATTTGAACATGATGACGATTTTTGCTATCGCAATTTGAAGAAGAATAAGAAGTTCAAAACGTTATGTACATTAACCGCGCGTAACGTCGCACGAAGTAATCCCGACATTTCAGAGGGGAATATGATCCTCAGAATGGAATATATATGAAGATTTGTTCAATGACACGTGGAAGAGTCTCAACCAATCAAATAGTGATTAAACTATCAATATGTTTAAACAGTGGAATAATATAAATTAACTAAGTGTGATCAGGGGCGTTGTTTATCGAAGCTGTCTTAGGATCTGTCCTAAGATCTATCTTTGAAATAAATTAAGTTTATTTTGAGTACCGACTTACTGTATATCGAAGCTATCTTAGCTAGGATGTGGCCTCGCCACTTTTCTAAGTGTTACAGATAAGAAAACTGGGACTTAAACAAAATTTGTTTTTAGAATGCATCGAATTTCACCTGTAGTAATACATTCTAAGATTAAGTGTCCGATTCCCCAAAACGTGTCTATTCTCCCCAAACGTGTTCGTAATATTCAATATTGCCAAAACGTGTCCGATAATTGTTATCGCCAAAACGTGTCCACTGTTAAACGCCAGAACGTCTCACGTCTTTTAGCACTAATACATGTATGTCCTTAAATTTTGACTGAAATTGCTTATTGTTCAGTTGCAATTATTTCATGCTCATTTAGAGCGAACATACAAACAGTTCTAGTGTAGTTGAATTAATCGTTTACTATGTAAATTAAGTGTTACTAATAAACTCTGATGATGCCTTTTATATTGATCCCACGGCGGGCCTTCAGCAGACTTTACTACCTGTTATTAACAGTTCTGGTATTTTAAAAACCGTTCAAATCAAAAACTGTTATCAGGTTTTTTAATAAATTTTAGGTTTCGAGCATCACTAACGACACACAAACAAGAGCCATAACGTCCAGTGCCAAATATTTCATGCATTATTTCAACGACATTATGTTAACAATAAATACTGTAGATAGCGTGATTGGTATGATTGCCAATTAGACAACTCTCTACAACAGACAAATGACACAGAAATTAACTACTATAAACCACCGTACTGCCTTCAACAATGAGCAAAGCCCATATCGCATAGTCAGCTATTAGAGGCCCCGAAATGACAATGTAAAACAATTCAAACGAGAAAACTAACGGCCTGATTTATGTACAAAAAAAAACCGAAAACCAAATAAGTAACACATAAACAAACGACAACCACTGAATTACAGGCTCCTGACTTGGGACAGGCACAAACATGCATAATGTGGCGGGGTTAAACATGTTAGCGGGATCCCAACCATCCTTCAAACCTTAAACAGTAGTGTAACAGTACAACATTAGAACAAACTATAAAAATCAGTTGAAAAAATCTTAACTCGTCAGATGGATATAAATACAAATACAACTGTACACAGAGTGGACGTGGCAGGGTACTTGTACATCCCAACAACAAAAAGACAATATAAGTACAGATCTGAGAGTACTCGCAGTAACTGACAGCTAGTCCAAAGCCACTAGCAACTAATAAAAAAAATCATGCATCTAAGACTAAATCTATAGGCGGGTTCTTGTCTCTTTGACACATTCCCCATTTCCATGCATAATTTTATACAATACTTTCACGAATGTTTAATACAGTTTAGTTCATACTAAAACAATTTACTCTGTACTAACGCGTTAATTTCACATTATGTAAAAATGAAACTATGTTAAAATATAATGTTATACCTAAAAAAAAATTGCAGTTAATGAAAGTATAAGCCTGAAGATTCCATACGTTTCAGCCATTGGCCTTTTTATTGGAATTAAATAACTTACAATCATAACGCCTAGATTCATTACGTATAACTACAACTTTACCACGCTTTTTCTCTTTTAATTTTTTTTTTATCGTTTGTACACATTGTTAAGTCTGTCAGGTCCTCACGTTTTTATTTATTTTATTCGAAGGTCTTTTTAGTTTTTTGATAAATTGCTGTTCCAAATACTCTTTTTTTTTTTGCAGTGACTTTTAGATTTTTCGTTTATTCTGGAATGATGTAGCAATATTAGTTTGAATCAAATCATGTTTTCATACGAATGTCGGTTATTTCAAAGACTGTCCACTATACATCATTTTTATTTTGAAATATTCTATAAACATGCTTAACTATCAAATCTTCTATTTTTACTTGCAGCTTGACTCTTTCAAATCGCACTTTACTTTCGTAACTCGCAACTCGACTTTCTATATAAATAAGAAATGTAGATTTTTTTTCAGTTCGATAATGACTTTCTTTAAATTTGTTGCCTAACAATGTAAATTTGTGGTTGTATTTTTTACTTTCAAACTTTACGTCTTTAGGAAATTTAATCAATTTTTAATAAAGTCATCCATATCTGTCATAATTCAATAGAAACCCTTCAAAAGAATACGGGAATTCAAGGCTTTTTACCAGAGATACCGCTATGAATATAGAAAGATGTGAGAACAGAGGGCTATGAAATTAATAAACAATATTTGGTGTGCTAATGATATCGTTAGGTACCATCCTTCATTATTTTTTTACTTGATCTGTACGCAGCAGTAATACTAGGACTGATAGTTGATGGTTTACGTCCAGTGTCAAATATGTCATGCATGTACAAGATGCGATATGTTGATTTTAAAAGAAAGGGCTGTTCCGTCTGAAGGTTAGGAATTGGAGACAGCCACTGCTAGGGTATTGATAAGGACAGATATTTATCTAGCAATATTTCACCAGCATGTCAACCCTCAGGAACATATAGACATAAAGCATCCATCCAAGTTCCGATCGAACGTGGCTGCGTATTTATACATCCCGCACAGTTAAACGGACGTCCATCTCAAGCAAAGGTTACGATACCAAAATATAAGACGTTCAGCAGTTTTATTCAGAAAATAGACTAAAGTGTAAACAAAATCGATTGCTATTCAGGAAATATTAATACGAATTGGAAATTTAAGACACTAGGCAATTTCAAACACGGACTTAATTAAGTCCGATTGAAAATTTAAATGCATCTCAAAATGTATATGTACATATACGTGCACACATTGACACATTCTCAATATAAAAACACTAATACCCTTTCATTGAACAATTATGTCCTGCTAGTTAATCAACTCATAAAATCTATTTTCTTATTTTTATAAATGTACATTGTAGCATACTGTTTGAAAGCGGCAAACATACATTTATATATATTCAATCGTACGGTCTTGAACTATGAGCAATACCAGTAGAGTGTAGTTTACTTTAAAAAGACACTGGTACAACATAATGTGAAATATGCTTTTCAAAAGAGCAAACCAACGATCAAATATATGTTAAAAACTATAATAAAAAAAGTAATTAACGACCACTGCTAGTTTCGGACAGACATAATAAATATTATAACAGGTTTAATCATATTTTGAACGCTTAATCCTCCCTCATCTAGTGACAGGCGTGTTGTGGCAGTACTCTTGTCATGCTTTAAGTTTAAAATAAATCATATTCTATAAACCGCTATACAGTATGGGTTTTCCTCAATGTTAAAGGCCGTGGTGTTGACTATATATATATATATATATATATATATATATATATATAAGTCTAAATTGAAAACAACGTTCAAACCTATGATTGCGTTGGATAAAAACCGCAATCTTTATACGTGTGCATGTAAAACAAATTTCTTGGTAGAGGGGTCTAAATACAGCACAAACAACAATTTCCAAAAGACCAAAAAAAGTGAAAAAGTCTGTTTTAACAAAACGCATTTGACTAACAGGTCGAACAACTGATGTTCTTAAACCCTGCTGACTGCCATTGGCGATTGAATATATATATATATAGAAGTCTATAAAAAGGACCAACCAGCAAATTTACTATGTACCGGATCGTCTAGAATAGACGATACTGTGCAGATAAGGAAAAAATTATAAGAGTCTAGAGATTTGCACAACGATACTAATATAAGATGGTATCATATGTTGTTATTAAATCGTGTTGACAAATATTTCGGCTTAACAAATATTATATATATATTTTTACAAAACGCATTTGGATAACAGGTCGAACAACAAATGTTCTTAAACCCTGCTGACTGCCATTGGCGATTGCCAAATAAACGGATCACCGATGTAATAAATGGATCTTAATCAAAAATTTAATACTAAACAGAAAACAATGAACTTGCGGAAAAGATAATATACCACAACCAAAAGGTGCAAAGGTTTTTGTACACCATATCCGGATTTCGGCAATTAATGTCTCTTCAGTGATGTTAGGAATCGAAACGGTATTTGGAAGGCCATATAATTTACCTCAATTAAGGATAGACTCTTGAATTTTGAAAGAGTCAAAATAGGATGAACGGATCATATAAACCCGAAGGCAAATATAATTCAAGCCCAAACGAAAAAATATAAACAAGTCTTAATTGAAAACAACGTTCAAACCTATGATTGCGTTGGATAAAAACGCAATTTTTATACGTGTGCATGCAAAACAAATTTCTTGGTAGAAGGGTCTAAATACAGCACAAACAACATTTTCCGAAAGACTAAATGAGTGAAAAAGTATATTTTAACAAAACGCATTTGACTAGCAGGTCGAACAACTGATGTTCTTAAACCCTGCTGACTGCCATTGGCGATTGCCAAATAAAAGGATCACAAAATGTAACAACATAGATCTTATTATTAATTTATTACCAAACAGAAAACAATAAACTTGCGGAAAAGATGGTATACCGCAAACATGAGGTGCAAAAATTTGTACACCATATCCGGATTTCGACCATTAATGTCTCTTTAGTGTATATATATATGTGTAGGACTCGGAGGTGCGATGGGGACGCTGAAGTGCGATGGTCTTCGCAGAAGTGCGATGGTTTGTTCGCTGAAGTGCGATGGTCTATAAATGTCATTAGTTACAGTTTCATACTGAATGAGAGATAGTTCTATTTAAATTTGCTGCATGGGGACATTATTCTGCTTTAACAGTTTGTCTTAACGTAATCTCAGCTCTAAGCTCTAATGAGTTCCACGTTTACCGTAATATCATAGTACGGAATTAAAGTATCTCTGCGGACCCATATGTAGTTAGAGAATTCGAAGCTCTATAGTACGTAAAAAACGAAACTTCTGTAGATTTCGAAAAAGGGTCTAATTAAATTATCTAAATTTCCCCTGTCTACTAATTATTTCCCTTTTCCGGTAGTATTAAAATCTGTTTACAAGTTATATTCATGTCGAATACTAATATGCAAAAACATTCCATATTTTCTCCAGTTGCAGTAAAAACCACTGACGGTTATAAGTTTATAAGGCCCTTATTATATTGCATTTTAAACAGCTATCGCATTTTCAGTCATTGAAATTAGCACTGTTTTTTTATAGAAAATAACCTTTGTATGTAGCGTCTTGATTAATTGTATGAACGTTGGCTTATTTTTGTCCAAAGTAAACTTCAACGTTACAATTAAGGCTGGAAATATTTATCATGACTGTGTTCAATTAAACGGGTTAATATTCTTGATGATTTACTTAATAAACACGAAAAGCTGCTTTTAACAAACAAATGGACTTTTTCATCGACATCGAAAATATAGTTTATGTAATCCATCGCACTTCAGCGTAACCACCATCGCACTTCGGCGTAGTTACAAACAAGATAGCGTCACAATGCCAACATCGCACTTCAGCGTCAAACCATCGCATTTCAGCGTGACCATCGCGGTTCTGAGTACCATAGCGGTTCCGAGTCCTACATCTTGATTTATATATAAATTTTGACTTCTCTTCAAGTAAGCGTCACATGATTTTGTGTGGACAATTTAATGATAAAATTAATTATTAGCAATGTTTTTGCTATATTAAGTTGATATAAATGTTGTTTTATTCCCGAGATAAATCCTGCTTTGTAAGAACACTGGCACTCTACCATAATTGTATTGTGGTTACAGTGTTAATCTTCTACAACAAGTTTGGCCGAAGTAAACCTGACTGGTCCCTACGTGTACTTCCAAATTTCTCCTCCTCAGCGGAGAAGCAACTAATTTTAAAGTTTTTGGTGGAATACGTGACACGTCTCGCTATAAGTCAAGCATAAATATAATTGGCTATTTTTTACTTCTTGGACACTGTTCCGACATCAAATAAATGGATGAATGATTGTTGGGAGAAATTTTTAAGTTTGTCATGACGTGAACAAATTATATTTCATAAAATGAGATGGACCCTGCTTAGTGCTATATATATAGACACAACGTTGAACCTTTTTTTATCGCTCTTTAACACCAAATAAAAAGACATTTTACTCCATTCAAACCCATTATGCTTATCTGAACCATCCAATCTATTTTCTGACTCTATACTGCAACGTGCTAATCGGAGAATTGGCAACTGTAAAATTAGATTTTAAAAAATCTTTGGTTTGACCTGAACAGAAATTAAACGAGCTTCCAAATGCGAGGCTAGCAGCTACTTTGGTCAAATCTTAATGACGTTATTTCATGCAGCCCATGTACATTTTGCGTTTTACTCAATGTCACAGTCAGACCATCGCACTTCAGCGTAACCACCATCGCACTTCAGCGTAGCTATCAATAAGTTAACGTCATAATGTCACCATCGCACTTCAGCGTGTTAACCAACGCAATTCAGAGAGGACTATCGCACTATAGCGTGACCATCGCGGTTCGGAGTACCATCGCGGTTCCGAGTCCTACATATATACAACTCGTCTAAACATCAGCCCAACAATGTATGTGAAGCCAAGGTGGTCGAGTGGTCTAGCGCGTCGGATACAGTGCAGGCGATTTGGTGTCACAATATTTCAGTAGCATGAGTTCGAATCCCGGCGAGGGAAAAACAAAAAAATTGCGAAAGCAAATTTACAGATCTAACCTAGATGGGCTGATGTTTAGACTGCTGGTGATCCGATGAATAAATCTGTTGTAGAGTTGTCACTTGTTCAGACGTACTTATGTATATATAAATATATAATTGCATGCATGTTCTTTGTTTCAAGCTCGTTAGACTGAGTTTTCTTGAATACATGTAATGTTTAATAAATGAGGTTAACCAATCAAATCACTCACATTGCATTCCGATGACGTTTTCATTTGGTCAACAGGCTATAAATTGCCAAATCGTCCTACTTTTTTTTCACTTGCGGACAAAAAAACTGATTTTTTAAGAACATTAATTGACATTTATTTTGCGTCCAACTTATATCTTAAAGAGATGCATAAGCGTTCAATATTTTTAGATGTCAATTTGCCTGTTTTAGATGACTCCATCTTGCGATAGTTAAAATTGTGTAGCTAGACAAATGTCTGAAATTGTTTACCAACATACCTTAGCAAAATACGTATATCGGTAAAAAAATGACTTTAGTTCAATATAATGTATTTCCTTTTAAGGTTTCTTGTATTCATTCAGTCAATTGGAATTTAGAAATATTTGTTCTCCTTTTTGTATAAAAAAATAATGACCTGTTTTGCAGACATAACTGCACCCCCTTCCCCTCCCCCTAAAAAAAAGGAAAGGAGACAACGTACGTCTAGTTCACAAAGGATACACAAATGTATGTTCCTCAATATATGAATGATTGTTGGTTGCACAACGTCCAGTGGCAAATATTGCATGCATATTTAGGACGATTTCTTGTCCTTTTTTACTAAGAACAACATTGATAGTACTATTGCTTTTATAAGCAAGTAAAAAAGAAAACAAACCATTGTAGTTTCCTACATATATTAACTGTATAATTAATCTGCAATCTGGTCATTTGTCAATTTTTTTGTCATTGAGTTACTGTCTTGTTGATGCATACGACATTTTTCTTTTTATTCATATTTAAAGTCTGTCCTTGATGACACTTTGTTTTCATAATATTTGCTTAATATAAAAGGACGACCATTTGATTTTCTCTGGGGATATAGGAGGATTAAGAAAATGATATCAAATGGTCGTCCCCTCTCTGTAAGTGTCCAAATTAAAAAGTATGATTTAACAATAAGAGGAAAACACAAGAATAATTTTAAAGATAATATGTTCACAGCAGCTATGATAATAATAAATTACATGAATGAATTTGTACGAAAGCATTACACAAATATCTACTTTTTAGACATAATATAAACAAATCATTATATATATATATATATATAACGAGATCTACTCTTACATCGTTAGGTTGATTTTCTAGGCACTTTATATATACATATATAATTATATCCGAAATATCTGAAATTTGTTCATGATTTAATAATTTTTTTTGTGATGTTGTACCCTTTTAGACTTGTTATATATATATATATATATATATATATTATATAGTTTGTTCTACTGAATAAAAATAAAGATCCCGCCTGAATTTTTAGATCAAGGATAGGCTTGGCATTTGATATCTTTGTGGTTAGAAAACCCCATTCATGCAGTTACAACAGTTTTGACATGATTAATTTGATGTAATCAAGATAAACTGCTGACATCTATATTCCCAGACTATAAGTACATGTGTAACAGTTAATCGGTATAGTATTGAAAACACACAAATGATATATTTTGCAGTCGCACTTGATTTATACAACGAATCCTATCTTACAAAAGTCTTGGCTGGATAATTGATGCAAAATAGTTTGAATGATACATCCACTTCGCTTTCTTTCTCTCTTTCTCTCTCTTGAATTTAAAAAAAGATAGATTGCATTTAAAAAGATGAATTTATGGCAGACAAAAGTTTCGAAAAGGATACCTATATAATTAACTTTTTAAATAAAAAGGTTGAAACTATCGTTTTAAAATTATTCGTTTATTTAATTACTTTTAATATTAATTGGAATTGGGGTTCGAGTGAAGAGGTAATGAGTAGATAGCATTTATTTTTCAGATGAGGGGGGGGGGGGGGGGTGAGGGGGTGATGAAAATGATATAACGGTTGCCTATAGCTATAATATATACCTTTTATTTCAAACATTAAGATTTTAGAATAAATACCGTGTAATTATAAATAGTTTTTACAAAAGACAGATGCAATGCCATTCAGTGATATTACAATTTAATTACATGATCTATAGGAAGATGAGAATATCAGATGACTTAACTAATTGAATGTTTGCATGTTTATATTTACATAACAATATCCGGTCGATCAATAGTTTTTAATCAATTTGCGTTTACTTGGAGATTTGAAGGGGGACTTCAATACTTAATTGATAGAGGTGCCGCTGAGGTTCTTTTCATATAATTTATTTAAAAAAATGTTCACCTTTGTCAATAAATGATAATTTTATGGATAACAAAACAGTCATAACACCAAGAAAGTTACCGTGAGGGCTTTTCATATAATTACAAGTAATGTATCATGTATATTTCTTATAGTTTTCCCCACCTATACTTATATTTTGAAGCCGGAAAATGTATAACCTACTCCAGCGGCACGTCCTATCACCTTGTATGTAGAACGTATCCCCCCTTTTTTTTCAAGTCAACCGACTGATTTAATGAGGGGGAGTGTAAATAAATATACTGCTGGCCTGGTAAGAACTGTTGATAAATAATCTGACACAAGGTGGGATTAGAATATTTTGCAACACAAAATGCAGGAAACAATAGTGAACAGAAGGTTAAGCTTTTCTCTGACTGTCAACGCAGTCTTTGTACTAAAACCAAGGTGAATGTGTTCTGATTGATATTTAAGGGCATACAATACAGTTTCGATCCCACAATGAATACATTTCACCAACATTTGCATACACGTTATTTTACAATTCAATTATGTAATAAAAAGTATACCTTATTATAGAATTAAATTATACGAAAAGAACCTCAGCGGCATCCCCTGTCACTGAATTAAGTATTTTAGTACCCCCCCCCTCCCTAATCTACGAAGTAAGTTACACACAAATTGATTACAAACTATTGACTGGATATTGTTCTGTAAATATAAACATGCAAAAATTAGTTAGGGAACGACAATTTAACTTCAAAAGAGATTTTTTTTTCTTTAAAAAAACAGTATGAAGCCAAGATTACAAAATGATCTTTTCTACCAATAGGAAAATAATGTAAAAAACAATCTTACTAAGGGCAAAAGAATAGCATGAAATTGTAATAATTAGAAAAATAGTTAATCTAGAGGAAGCGGGATAATAACCTTTACCGTTGGTCACTAAATAAGCATAACTCATAGAAAAGATCTGAAAAAAACCAACATTTTAGTCCACTCAAACATTTTTGTGTGTGTCTTTTAATGCTTTTAGTCTCTATCGCATGTGCAGGAGGATACAGCACAGAACATGCGGTATGTGGTTAAATAAAGATAACAAAAATTGAATCCATTCATCTATATGTTAAAATGTTTTAATTTGTGTGTGTATGTGTCTGGTGGGCTATACATATACTTCTTTATATTTTTGTTGTTTTTTCATATTCTTTCTTCTGAATACAAATATATATATATAAGCACACCAGTATTCTCTTTTCTTTTGACATATTTACCTCTACCCTTTATGTTTTTGCCTTTTATCCACTTTTTGTGCACCCTATACTCTCTATTTCTGCCCATAATTCTGTATTTTGTTAACCCCATCAAGCCTCTTTTCTTTTTTGTCACATACAAATATATTTCCTACATTTTAGCTTAATTTTAGACTTGAACAAATGTAATGAAGAAAAATGCACTTTTCAATTTGTTTGGTCGTTATTATTATGAAACACCGAAAAAAGTACCTCAACTACATTTTATAACGAAACTGGATTTAAAAAAAACACGCTTGATCAAGTGTGCGCTTTATTAAATACGACTCTATCCTAAGGCAAATACTCTATTACCTTCACGGAGACGTTTGATCAACTGTGCGCTTTATTAAATACGACTCTATCCTATGGCAAATACTCTATTACCCTTCACGGAGACGCTTGATCAAGTGTGCGCTTTATTAAATACGGATGGTTGTTATGTACAAGACGCCATAGTTTATTACTTTGAATTTGAAATTTAATCGACAGTAATAACAGAACATTCAGTATAATAAATTAAATAACACATATCTGAGAGGGTGATAGAGCAGATTGTTACCCCTCGAAAAGACATTGTCAACCTTGGCTTCGCCTCAGTTGACAATGTTTTCTCGGGGTAACAATCTGCTCTATCACCCTCTCAGCTATGTGTTATTTATATAATGTCAAGCGATGCCGACCCATGGGTAATAAAGAACGTAAACACGATATGATTACGTACAAATTCATTAAAAGAAGCACATATACATGTGTATGCTGTTCTTTTTTATGAAACATAAATAATCTGGCCTATTCAGTTGCTAAAAAATATTATGACTTCATCTACAGCAAGTATGACATGTATGATGTTATTTTTTCTTCGCTCGCTAAAAAGATTATCCACACATTCTCAGATTGTAGTGTACTAGTACCTCACTTTCAAGATCTATGGACAAATCGACATACAGGACAGGACACACTTGTTAAACCTTAACCGAACACTTAAACAAATATTTACATAGAAGACATTTATGATAAAATATCGAAAGGACAAAATAGAAAAAGAATTTAAAAATCAAATGCTAAGAGTGTGTATTAGTATATATAGGATTGGTTCATTCAAATGTTGAAAAAAAATATTCTTGCTTTGGATTGACTGAAAAAAATATTCTTGCTCGGTTTGCATGATAAAAAAAAATCTGGCTTGATATAAGAAAGAAAGTCAAATGGTCCATGTCTAATAAATGAAAAAAAATCTAATGGTTTTTCATGAGTTAGATCATTATACCAAAACTTCAATCAAAAACTCATTAAACCTATGTATGTAAATAGTAAATAATAATAAGTCAGTGTTTGAAATATTTGTTAAAAATTTCAAACTTTTTGTTAGTAGGGATGAGCAGCTGAGACGCCAAGTACCCAACCCTTTTCATATATTTTGTTTAAAAAAATATATACCTTATCATACACAATTAACACAAAAAAAACAGACCTATACAGCTTACTGTTTGGTGTGAGCCAAGGCACCGTGTTAAAGACCGTACGTTGACTAGACTGCTACATGTCCCTTCCTTATTATTTTTATTTTCAATTTTCTCCTTTAACAATTTTACTACTACAACTAAGAGATTACCATCATACTGACATTTGCAGAGAAAGGTCTGTTTCTAAGGACAATCAGTATACTGACAATTTTCAGTAAATATATAGATTAGTAAGAAAGAAATAAAAGAAAGGGAATTGTAGCAAGTCTATTTTTTGGCCTATAATGGTTTACTTTTACAAATTGTGACTTAGATGGAGAGTTGTCTCATTGGCACTCATACCACATCTTCTTATATCTATAGATATATTTGGATATATTTCATCTTCTGGTACATAACTATGTAGATTTTTTGGGGTTCCGCTCATCGTCAGGTTCTTGTTAGAAGCAACGCAGTCGTAATACTAGACGTGTTACGAAAAGGTATATACTCGACGCTGAGGTTGGCAAATAAGACTTAAAATGAGGTGACTGTGTCAAAACATTGATTATCAATTAAAACAGGTAAAATTCAATTTGAGTTATGTTAACCGGGTATCCTACACACAAGTCTTGATTGATTAAAAGTTATACAAATTGAGTATAATCAGTTTCTGATATCATTGCTTTGGATAGATCATAGGATGGGCAAGGTGTGAGTATTTGTGTGTGTGGGGGGGGGGGGGGGATTTTTTTACTTTATTCATTACGATATCAATCTGTCACTCCACTACTGTACCTCGTTCCGAAAAGCATGAAATATTTGTAACTGGACCAAAACATCCAAACAACATTCAATATAATATAATAAATCTAGGCAAAACCCGCATAAAGCTCTACAGTCTGATTGAATTGTTTTCGGATGTCTCCATAGGCTTCCACCGATTTTGGAAGTTGAAAAAGCATGAAATATTTGTCACTGGACGTAAAAAACAAACAACTTTCAATCAATCTCTGCAAAACCTGTACAAAATTATACAGTCTAGTTGATTTTTTTGCAGATTTCTTCATAGGCTTCCACTGAATTTTTCAGCGTCTAATAGCGTGTTTCAAGTATACCTTACACCCGAACGATAATTGCAAGTTTATTTTTTACATTATATTTTTTCTGCTCTTGTTCTACACGTAGCTCTAAGTTGATGGCGCCAATAGAGGATAACGAACGGAGAACGACATGCGGTATTTCTATTTTTAACTAATATGACTAAATTCCAGGGAAATTTTATTTCATACGTGGCAAATAAAAGGCAGTATATTAAACTGTTGAAAATCATCCTGTTGATATAAGAAACTACTCCGTGTGAACATGATATGATTTCTAGTGTCCACAACGGATCGAACCAGTCACATTTTACATGAATATAAGATAAAGGAAATTAATTCCTGTGTAGGTATTAACAGATTAGTATATATAAAATCATTTCCAATGTCCAATAAGGGCTAATGAGGCACTAGAGATTAGGAGTTTATTACTCAAAACGGGTTCCCTCTTCTCCTGCTCGACTGCATGTCAGCCCGTCCGCCAGCTAAATTTCGTAATATTGTATCAGTCAGTTTTGCATTCAGTACAACCCGTCCAAAAGTTCTGAACACGGGTAAACACACCTTTAATGAAATGTTCGTCACTATTGAGTTCGAAAAAAAAGAAATAGCAAGTTGCTTTATTTTTTATGGATTAGCGAGGATTTTTTTTCTCCCATCCATTAATACTCCTTTTTTCTCGAATTTTAAATCCTTTTTGCAATACCCTCTCCTCCTGTCAGTGTCCCAAAATACAAAATAGGAAGAATAATTATGTTGTAGATTATAATTATATTCTTCACGAAATAATTACTATTGAGTATTTATTCCAAATATAACACCTTGCTTTTCAAATAAATTCGTCATTTCTTTAATACTTTTCTCTATTACCCCTTTTATATCTTTTATTATGAAGAAATTTTAATTTCAAAAGACAATTAAAGATGTTTGATCAGATAAATGAATTAACAGCCCAGACAGTAGCTAACACTTTCATTGAGTTTAATATTAATGAAAAACGGATAAAAAGTTACTTTGTCGTTCCCTCTTAAAGATTGAAATAAACAATTAATTTCCCCATAGGCGACAATGATAGCCTTTTTCGAGATACAGGCTTTAGAAAGTTGATTTTTTTAACGAAACCTTGCTAGAATTAAAGAAAAGTTATTAGGACAGTTTTTTTTGGTCCAAAAATTATAGGTTCGCGTTGCTTTTCTTCGCGTAATTTGTACATATCTCCCATGCCTATCAATTATGCACTTAAAAATACGTGTCTCATCCTAGCGTTTAAAAGACATCTCAGTTCCGTTATGGCTAAGGAAAATAATTTATTTGGCCTTTGGAATAATGCAGAATTCACGAAGTCTCTAATAACAAAAAATAACTAGTGTCAAGCTATCCAGCAATTTTCATCCTGCAATTCTCTTTATAAACATCTATCCTGCAATTCGTCATCCTGCAATTGCGTTTGGAAAACTACTTGAGCGACAATTTTATTTTTCTTTAAAACCATATAGTTTTTGACTTTTTCGTTCGAAAACAAGATTTATATAGAAAATCAAAGACTTTTATATCCCATTAACAAAATTCTAAATTTAGTTTGCAAATTTCTAACTCATATTTACGGTTTTGTAATTAGCATTTACAATACTATCATGATGACGATTCAAACAAAGTATTATCCGTTAATAAGTCCAGGATGTGATTCGTATAAACCCATGTTAAACCCAAATTTGCGATTTACGACTAAAAATACAGAATTTTGATGTAAAATGATTTTTTTCATGGTATACCTACAACACAACTTCTATTTAAAACTGGGTCACCCACTTGTTCAAAACCATTGCCCCGGCAGTTCTGTATGGCTAGGGGTTATAGATTCTGCTCTAATAAATAGCTTTTGGGTAGTACTACAACGAGGGGCCAAAGAATTTCTGGGGTAAGCATTCCTAGAGGACGAAAATTGCGTCCGAAACATGGAAATAAAGCCCAATTCGATAAAATACGCATTGGGGGCACCCACTTTCCGACCCATTGTCTCGGTAGTTCTTTATGGCTAGGCATTATAGACGCTGCCCTAAGGAATAGCTATTGGATAGAACTACAACGTGAGGGTAAAGAATTTCTGGGGTAAGCATTCTTAAAGGCCGAAAATTTCGTCCGTAACACGGAAAAAAAGTCATATTTGATAAAATATGCACTGGATTCAACTAGAACGGGACAGTGCGTCATAAGTCCAATTAATTTTTTTTTTCTTTGCTTGCCATACATTTATTACAAAAAATAAACCCACCATCTTATTAAATTCAAGCGCAAGCCACTTGCACGAAAAATGCGTAATACACATTTTCTGCTTTGTTTTACAAGACATTTGCTATAATACAGATAATATCAGTTACTCATTCAACATAGACATATTGCTATTTTTTCGGAACTACTTTAGAGGATGCCCAGAGTATGGAAGGCCATTTCACAATATGACTGCCAAAATTAATATAGTGAAAAAGTTATTAGATAACAAAACATTAAGATATAATCGGATTTTTTGGCGTATACATTCCTTAGATGCGAACATTCGAATCTTTGAAATATTGTTTGTGTTTGATGAAGATCTAGCACATTAAATGACATTAAAGTAGTCTAAAAGACTAAGAGATATGGGACGCACGATCGGTCTTATTCGTTTACTGTCAACGAAACAATGAACAGTGCCGAATGTTGGTACTGTATGATGTATGTTCTTCTTTAATAAATAAATCATTTATTTACTGATTCACATATGAAGTTTACACACTATAGTAATGACTACCCAGATAATTGGTTGGAAATTGGGTGACCCTAGAGCGTATTTTATCGAATTTTGCTTATTTCCATGTTTCGGACGACATTTTGGCCTGTAAGAATGCTTACCCCAGAAATTCTTTACTCTCCCGTTGTAGTAATATCAAATAGCTATTCATTAGAGCAGAGTCTCTAATCCCTAGCCATAAAGAACTACAGAATTAATGGGTCGGAAAGTGCGTACCCCAATGCGTATTTTATAGAATTTGGCTTTTTTCCATGTTTCGAACGAAATTTTGGGCTTTTAAGAATGCTTACCCCAGAGATTCTCTACTATCCCAAATGTAGTACTATATAATAGCTGTTCATTGAAGCAGAGTTTTTAATCCCTAGCCCTAAAGAACTACAGAGACAATTGGTTGGAAAGTGGGTGACCCTAGAGCGTATTTTATCGAATTTGGCTTTATTTCCGTGTTTCGAACGAAATTTTCGGCCTTTAAGAATGCTTACCCCAGAAATTCTCTACTATCCCAATGTAGTACTATATAATACCGGTAGCTATTCATTGAAGCAGATTCTATAATCCCTAGCCATTAAGAACTAGCCAGATGATTGGTTGGAAAGTGTGTGATCCTAGAGCGTATTTTATCGAATTTGGCTTTATATCCATATTTCGGACGAAATTTTCGGCCTTAAAGAATGCTTACCCAAAACATTCTTTACCCTCCCGATGTAGTACTATATAATAGCTATTCATCGAAGCAGAGTCTCTAATCCCCAGCCATTAAGAACTACCCAGACAATTTGTTGAAAAGAGGGTGACCATTGAGCGTATTTTATCGAATTTGGCTTTATTTCCTTGTTTCGAACGATATTTTGGCCCTTTAATAAAGCTAACCCCAGAAATTCTTTACCTTCCCGTTGTAGTACTACTCAATAGCTATTCATTAAAGAAGAGTTTATAATCCCTACTCATTAAGAACTACCAAGATAATTGGTTGGAAAGCGGGTGACCCTAGAGCGTATTTTATCGAATTTGGCTTTTTTCCGTGTTTCGAACGAAATTTTGGGCCTTTAAGAATGTTTACCCCAGAAATTCTCTACTATCCCAATGTAGTACTATATAATAGCTATCCATTGAAGCAGAGTCTATAATCCCTAGCCATTAAGAACTACCCAGATATTCGGTTGGAAAGTGGGTGACCCTAGAGCGTATTTTATCGAATTTTGCTTATTTCCATGTTTCGGACGACATTTTCGGCCTTTAAGAATGCTAACCCCAGAAATTCATTACCCTCCCGTTGTAGAAATATTCAATAGCTATTGATTAGAGCTGAGTCTCTAATCCCTAGCCATAAAAAACTACCAAAACAATGGGTCGGAAAGTGGGTACCGGAATGCGTATTATATCGTATTTGGCTTTATTTGCATATTTCGGACGAAATTTTCGGCCTTTAAGAAAGCTTACCCCAAAAATTCGTTACCTTCCCGTTGTAGTACTATATAATAGCTGTTCATTGAAGCAGAGTCTTTAATCCTTAGCCATAAGGAACTACCCAGACAATTGGTTGGAAAGTGGGTGACCCTAGAGCGTATTTTATCGAATTTGGCTTTATTTCCGTGTTTCGAACGAAATTTTGGGCCTTTAAGAAAGCTAACCCAAGAAATTCTTAAACATGCATAAAAACGAAACCATATCCGGGACTTCACAGATATATATCTCTTTGTGAATCGTCATGATTTTTCTAATTGTAAATTCTAGTTATAGACCGTAAAGATGAGTTAGAAATTTGTAAACTAAAGCTAGAAATTTGTGAATGGGATATAAAAAACTTTATATTTATCTTTTTTTTCAAACAAAACAAGTCAAAAACCATGATTTTGAAAAAAATAAAATTGTCACTCAAGTTGTTTTTCGAACGCAATTGCAGGATGACGAATTGCAGGATATCTTTATCGCAAGAGAATTGCAGGATGAGAATTGCTGGATAGCTTGACACTAGTCAAAAAATAACGGGCGCACATATCAACCAATCATGATTAGCTATACTCTTAATTCTGAATACCAAGTTATGCTCATAAAATGGCTGCGCCCCTAAAATCTAATGGTTTATTGTAACCTATACGGTATTTAATACTTTCTAGAATCATGCAATTCATAGTTCGTTATATGCACAAATATATATGCCACACAAAAATCATCTTCAAAACGTTCTGGCATTTCTCTCTGAATTTTCACAATTTTTTATCAGAGGTGACCCCAGTCAATAATTTAAAATCTAATGGTTTATTGTAACCTATAGGACGCTAGCTGTCACAAAGGAATTTCTTTAAATAATTGTTATCATATTTCATGTAAACAAACCTTTAATGTGAATTAGGTGCACATATCAAAATGATCGGATTTATTGCATCTATAAATAGCATCAGTGGAAATACCAGATTTCACACTAAATAGAGTTTAATTGGATCGACAAATAGCTGATGTATTTACGGCAGCCGCATCAAATATAAATACGGACATATAATTAGTATCAGATACTTATGATATAATCAAGCAAGTTTATCAACCTATCGATCGCGATGTATTCAATCTGATTTTCTCACCCTCTTCATGAAATAGTGACCTATTTTAGCTCATCACTACCACTCATTACATAGTAAGTGGCCCCGAGATCTTCAGATCTACCTTTTTAAACGCATTTAAGTAACATATATATAATTGTGTGTGTTTTATCAATAGCTAATACTGTGGTATTATCTTTGTGGCGTTATCAACCATGTATAATTACGCATGCTATTCTATGCATCGGTTTCCAATGTTTGAATGAGTTTACAAAAATTATTACTTGATATTGACCTTCAAGATAAAACCGCAACCTTGATAAAGGTAGAATTTTGCGAAAGACTGTAATTATTTGTGGTTCCGCTTTTAACAAACAGGATGTTTGATTATGATAAGGAAGAATTGAAGCTGCATTATGTTGTGTCAAAACTTTAAAGAATCCAGAGTGTAACAAAACTCCACTTAACTTAATAGTCATTTCATCATAAAGTTTATAACACAATTCCGTCTGTTGAACACGTACGGTTTCTACATTTTCCAATTTTTTTACATAAAACTACATATCACACATACAGAGAAAAGTATATTTAATTCTAGGTATCTATTTAAACTTAGGCCTACATATTATTTCTTGTTAATATCTCTTACTCATTTTTTTAGTTCGTAATACACTATACAATATAAAAAAGAAGATGTGGTATGATTTCAAAAGAGACAACTCTCCACAAGAGACAAAATAACACAAAAAATAACTGCTAAAGATGACACTGTACGGCCTTCAACAATGAACCCAAACCGCATAGTTAATAAACTGCACTTTCTTATCTGTTTTGGGACCTTATATAAAATTATCACTAACATTGGTTATAAAGATAATTTGTGTTGTTAGTTGATTTACAAAATTCAACTCCGACATTTGGTTTAAGTCTTAATGTTCTTTATCTTACATTATTGAATATATATATATATTGAAGTTTTAAGTTTTGTCCACGCTGTGCATAAAAAAGGGGAAAAATGAAGGCTGAAAATGCACCAAGTATTTATATTCAATTCATCCATGAGTATTTGTTAAGCAGTGAAACCAGTAGAATTCTATTGGAACATTTTTCAACAATTTGATGCTTGAACAGACAAAATGTGAATATTCGTATTGAATATGAATATATCGTGCATTTTCACCCTTATTTTTCCTATATTTTTTTTACCTATATATATACTTTATCTATCCAACGCAATTATAATTTTGAACGTTGTTTTTAATTTAGATTTGTATAGTAGCATGAGTTCGAATCCCGGCGAGGGAAGAACAAAAAATTTGCGAAAGCAAATTTACAGATCTAACATTGGTGGGCTGATGTTTAGACGAGTTATATATATATAAATACTTAAAATTGAATTCTCCGTCCACACTAGTAGAAAAAGAAATAAAATTAAATTTCAAAATGCTCTTAAAGTCCTTTAATCTTCTACATTTTTTCACCAACCGGTTTCATATCTTTGTAATAATCATGGATGATAATGAATATATATATATAGTGAGGCCAACAATGCTGGATCTGTACATTTTTGTTCTTCCCTGGTCGGGATTAGACTTTATGCTACTGAGATATCGTGGCACCAAATCTCCTTGCACTATGCAATATTTTCTGAATAACAATCAATTCTAACAAATGTTATTGTACGAGAAAAACACAGACAGAAATTTGTTTATGCATATAATGATAATAATAATAATAAAAACACGAGGGTTTTGCCGTTTTACCACTGATAAGATTTACCGATAGCGTCAAAGAATTACACAACAAAAACATGCAATTGTGAATAAAAATGGAAACATGATATGATTGGAACGCGAGATTAAACATTGTAAACTATAACCTATGCAAAGATTTAAGTTATAAAAATCATGATAATTCGATAAAGTCTTATCAATTCATAAATTGGTACAAAAATAAATCATTGTAAAACAGATATGGAATGGATATATGGATTATCAAACTTGATAAGTATTACAAATTTATGTTGTATCCTAATTATACTTATGATAATATTAAGTTATCTTCCTTACAACTTCCTTTAAGACAAAAGTTGTTATCTCCCATGTCTTAATTGTCAGGGTGAGTCTAAGAAAGATAACTCAAATTTGCCACAAGATGTAAGTAGAATTATGCTTTTTCATAATATTATGGTATTTCCTATTTGCCTCGACTGATTGATAAAGATTATCTCTGTGTTAGTTTGTTGACATAATGGTTTGTCTACAGAAACATCAAGCCAACGCAAACAATTAGCTATATTGTTCAAAAAAGTTGTGACCTGTTATTCATGCATTACAGAGAAGTTGATTATTTTTATAAAATGATTAGTCGATTCCGAAAACTTTTAATATTGAACTATTCGATTCGTGAACAGCATTAGATTCAACAGCTGTCAGATAACCCTCTGAAATACAATTGAGGAGAAACGTCTTCATTCAAATATTTTGTGAGTTTCTACAGGATTCTTTTATTTGTTTCAATATAGCTGTCAAACGAATAGGTGTTCCTTACATTTAATGTTAAAGGTAAAAAAATAAAGAACACTTCATACCTTTCTGTACTTCGTCATAAACGGGTTCTTGATCATGTTTACCTTCAGATCTGTCATCTAATAAGATAAAATAAATAATTACTAAAAAACATTCTATGGTTCGATATGCCATGACTAAGAATTTCATTTACTTATTAAATATGCGCCATCTATTTTAATTTACCAGAGTAAAATAAGTTTTATTCCAGTATTTGTTGAGTGGTCCAAATCATTGGACACAATGTATGAGGTATATTCACAATTGTATGTAAACATTGATTAGAATCCCGTCGAATGAAGAACAATAAATGCTACGAAAAATATGCAGATCTCACAATATTCAGACAAAGAATAACTGCTTCAGATCTAGAGATTTTTGAAACTGTCCCTATCAGGTGACGGCTATCGGTATTTCGTAAATTTTTTTTTTTCGAAGAAGTACAATAATATAAAACGAAGTAAAATAGATATAGGTGTAAATATCAAATTATGTATGATATATTTTTGTAACTTATGTATAAAATGAATTGTGAAGGTCTGGTATATCTAAAGTCTGGTAAACAGAACAGTATAATGTGAAAATGGACCGTGCCCTTCCCCACATAAATGCTCGAAATTGAAAAAATGACATGGAAAGGGGCAGGAAAAGGTTGTATGCGTCTTATTAAAATTGTAGTACACTAGCTGGCCTACAATTAGAGAATGATGTGGAAAATAATTAAGAATATATCCCAAGAATAAATACACCATAACTTACAGAAGAGCATTCACCTCAAGCACGGGAAAAAATTTAACGGCCACCACTAGGGCACAAAAATCAAATGTTTATATTTGGTAAATATTGAGTATTCCTCTGACATTGAAATATCAGATCACATTGTATAAAAAAAAACCCAAGTAACTGGACACACCACTCACATTTATAAGGTTTAAATATATGTCGTCATGTAATTCTACTATTAATAAAAACAATATTAATTGTGTATGAATTACCTTTGTTTGTTCTATTACATTCTGCACTATCCATATGAATAGGGGTAACATAATTTGAAAAGATATATCAATGTATCTGTGTCTGTCAGTATGTCTATATGTCTGCCTGTCCTGCACTGTGTGTATTATAGGCAGCCTACTACTTTATTTGAATCATCTTTCCTAACAATGCTAACAACATGAACAAATGAATGACATTAGATAGAATTTGGTGTATTTCCATTAGAAAAAAATAACGAAAAAAAAACCACAAGGATATATGCAAAAAAGGCAATTTTTTTGACCTGTCTTATTATTCCAAGTTAATATCTGCAATTAATTTCTATCGGCACCAATGTGAATTACTTGCCAGCTGATCTGTACTTTTGCTCTCTTTTTGTTTAGCGTTTTGTATTGGTATTATCCTTCCAAAATAACTTCTTGCAAAATTAATATCTTAACTTAAACTTAACAAAAGAAATAAGAGAACAACAAAGACGGCAATATCCCATCAAAAAAGAAACAATTCACATCAAACTAAAGCAGGATGTAAACTGTACAGATGAAGGTATTAGCTTTGTTAGAAGACGACGGGATTAAAAAAAAAAAGTTAGTAGATAAAGGCAACAGTTGTATACCGCTGTTCAAAAGTCATAAATCGATTGAGAAAAAAAAAATATAGGTTACAAACTAAAATCGAGGGAAACACATTATTTATGATAGGAAAACAAAAGGAACAGCAGACACAAAAATACTCCTGCAACACGGAAACGTCACTGATGTTTGTCATGCTATATGGTATTCTATGTATAAAGTAATTATTATTGAACCACAAAAGACTACATTTTTTAACTTTCCAGTAACGTTGTATCGTATCAAAATAATATAAAACAAAGACCTCTTGACACGACAAACATTGGTACGGAGACGTGTTATAGATCTGAATTTTCATTTTGCCCTTTCAAAGTTTTTTTTTGAATTAGGACCAAAGAAGTTGTAAAGATATGGTACGATGTTTGTTATTGTCCAAAACTGCATAAAATCAAGCAATCAGATATACACTTTTGTCGAAAGTCATATGCTTCGTTATCAGATTATGGAGTAATCAGAAACGAAGGAGAATGTGTTATAAGGCCAGCTGTTTTGACCTTATGTATTCAAAACTCTAAATCTACCGAATGCATTTTTCATGGGTTTACAAGACAATAGTATGAAATAAATCACAAAAATACTGAACTCCAAGGAAATTGAAAAAAGAAAGTCCCTAATCAAATGGCAAAGTCAAAAGCTCAAAAACATCAAACGAATGGATAACAACTATCATAATACTGACTTAGTACAGGCATTTTCTTATGTAGAAAATGGTGGAGTCAACCTTGTATGTTAGTTATGTAAATGATTATTTTAAAATAGTTACTTTATCCAACAAGATATTTTGCTATTTGATGTATTAAGCAATAAAACTTATTTGTATTTAGGTGAGACCAAAGATAATACCCAGGTTCCACAGTCGTCTTTTGTTGTATCATAACCATGAAAAGAGAAAATATGATAATTTGGACATCTTGATGTCATCATAAGTTTTGCGCTAAAGGGTCCCAGTTATATCGACCTATATATATCAATAAAGTTATTATAGTTTTAAATATTATTATCTTTTTGGGAACTGAAGGATTAACATAATGGTTCTCTTTAACTTTATTCTTTGTTGAAATGTGTAATACCAACTGGTTTCTTTATCAAACAGTCACTTATATAGGTTACTTTTGTTTTTGAAAAAAATATTAAATTACTTAATAGAGGTATTTTAAAATCCAATAGGAGCATGGACTAAATGAAGTTTTAATGAATTTTTACATCATTGAATACCACCAAATAAAGCATTTAAATAAGATTTGAGTGGAGTATAGACATAAGGGGGTAATTTAAAAATAATGACAAAACTGTTGTTTGAATAAGGTTTTTTATACAATCTGAAAGAATTAGTAGTAACACTTATTTAAGGATCATATGTAATTATTTTGGGTTACAAATTATAAATTACTTCAAGTCGTAATTAATTCACATATTTCTATCTTATAATTTCTGTCTGCCTGCAAGATTCTGAAGGTAAACGATATTCGAATACTAAGTAGTCCCAAGAGACCAATTTTTGACCCAGAAGCGTCAATATAAAATATAAGTGCGCCAGAAAGGCAATTAGTGTTTCAGAAGGATTAGATATTCTATTTAATGGAAAAAATAACCAGATGAATTAAATTTTGTTAAAACTAGTAAAATCTGTATAATTGGACACTTATAAAAATTGTATTTAGAAAAGTTTCTTGTATAAGTAATTTTTAAAATAGCCCTGCTTTCAACATTAGGTAATTTTAAAAGTTACTTGTTTAAGTAATGCCTCTGACTGTTTGAGTAACACAACGGAAATGTAAAGCTGTTGGATTTTTTTTGTTCATTAGAGTGATAACAATTTGTCTTCTAAATGAGGTCTTAAATTTTTATCCAAAGCAACTAATTTTACCTGTATCGGCCATTTGACTATTTCTTCCAAAAAGGCCATCTGAAAAAAGTACCAATTGTATATTGTAATCATCACATCAACAATACTCTAAATACATTCAAACAACTGCAAATTGTGGATTACAAACGTGGATGTGTAATTTTGTATTCGTTTTTGTGAGTATACTATTCGCAAAATATAGACATAAATTGTATACATGTACTAATATTCTTAAACTATTTTTTATTAAAATAAGTATTAACAAAAGGATAAAGGAACAACTTTTCGTTCCGTATTGTTAAATATTCTCTTTTATACGGTGTTGATTTTAAGGAGTACGTAAATTTAAAGAATATCCATTTAATTAATCTACTCTTTTAATAAACTGATCTTAAAATTTAATCAATATAACATTGAAATAACCCTTGATATACTGTTTTGATCGGTTATAAAATTGATATAGTTATTGATTAATTAATAAATAGATGTGATATATTTAAATATATAGTTTCATTCGCACCTCAACATGGAGAAGACGTTACTAAGCTGAAAACCTGTGTCTAATCCATTTGTCAGTTTTGAGCAATAAAATATGTTTAAACTAACTCAACATATTTTTGTTTAAAATTTTCCTTCTTGATAAAAAATATCCTTTTGCAAAATTATTGTTTCATTAATCATAAAACTACATATTAATTTTATACATGTTATAATTATCTTTGTAACACTCAATGACGACACTTATTTGTACAGTCTCATATAATGTAATCTTTTGCGGTGAGTAATTGGGTTCAAGCTGCAGCAACAAACGACACATTAATATTTGGTTCTTCTTCATTTTACATATAACGTTTAGGAGTAAGGGCAAAGTTAAGCGTATTCCAAGGTCCATTCCTTCTTGAGGGAGAGGATTAAGAACCGTTCAGACGTATGTTTTTTTGTTAACTATTGTTAATTCATCCTTAAGCTTATTGACATTTGATTGCTGGGTTGTGGTTAGTTGTATCATCAACACTAATAACATTATTCCTCATTTGTATACAGTGATAAATATTAAGATCGTAAAAAGACTGTTGCCTATAGTCAATGCTTTTTGCGAATTATATAACATCTACTTATTGAGTGCCTCCTCATTTGAACAGCACGAAAATTAAAACCAGCAACATTTATCAAAATTACTATTCGTTTCGTCTGTTGGAATATAATTAATGTTGAGTTAGATTCAATAACAGTAATCAGGAAATGGAAACAAATTTCTTCTTACATTCAAGAAAATAAAATCACTTAAGAAGATTTAATTTGATCCTAACGTTGTGATACAAAACATATCCTTATATAAGACACACAAAGTTTACTCGAACAAGATACCTGGTTTTATTTACGTATAAATGCAGCTTTCAAAAATAATATTATTGGTCAGACAAATAGTGTTCTAACAAATTAATAAAAGGAGGTTAAAGATACCAATGGCACATTCAAAACTCGTACGTCGAGATAAAATTCATTTCAAAATGTGAAAAATGACAGAATTACAAACCAATTAAAAACAATAAACAGAAAACTGAAGAATTTGTAATAAGAACCCCATCAGAAACCAAGTGTGATTTCAGGTTCTCCGACTGGCTAGGTAGATCCTTCTCCATAGGGTTACGTATGGCTAGTAAATATAAATGAACGTTTAAAATGTTGAGAAAAAAGCAAAATAACAAAAATACCGAACTTGAAGAAAAATTAAAGTCAGAAAGTCCTTTATCAAATAGCAAAATCAAAAGCTCAAAACGTCACACGAGTGTAAAACAAATGTCATATTCCTTTCCTGGTACGGGCATTTCCCTTTGTAGATGATATAGTAAGTTGTTCAGAAGACTTGCACTAGTAAATACATTGGGATATAATATAGTAATTTTGATCTTAACATATGAAACGTCCGAACAATAAATTTTTGAATATGGTCCGTTTTTCAGTTAATTTTCAGACTTAATCACTAACTCGGAACATTTCAGTACAGGTCAGACTTTCGATTTCAATGTTAAACAGACCTTGGTGATTAATTAAGGATGTTTTGCAATTTAACACGTATGAATAAAGTTTTATTTACTTGTACAAAAACATAACATGTATGTCATATTCATTAGTCATTTTGTACAGTAAACTATTAAAAGTAAATCAAAGTATGAGCTAACTTTAAATGAAAAAAACAAAAACAACATCTATGATATCATTGGTGCATGTCTTTGTGACGTATGATAAACATTAACACTAATTAAACCATTGCATTGACGTAAGCCTATTCATTTAAACTGGATTCTCTGAATTTGCCAATTTACTGATATATGTTCACAAAAAGAATTAATGTTAAAAATTACTTTTATTTTTTGTAATTTTTACATACCTTCACTGAGAATCAAACCCCTCCCTGAAAGTAAGCCTATTCATTTAAACTGGATTATCTGAATTTGCCAATTTACTAATTTATGTTCACAAATAGAATTAATGTTAAAAATTACTTTTATTTTTTTGTAATTTTTACATACCTTCACTGAGAATCGAACCCCTCCCTGAAATCTGCTATGTGTGACTGACATCAACACATCGACGATAACTCTCGGCTACCAATGAGTTGCAATTTAAATGTCTAGCTTATATATATATATAAAGTAAAATCACAAAAATATTGAACTCCGAGGAAAAATTAAAAAGAAAAGTCCCTAATTAAAAAATCAAAAGCTCAACCACATCAAACGAATGGATATCAACTGTCACACTCCTGACTTGGTACAAGCATTTTTTTTTATGTAGAAAATCGTGGATTGAACCCTGGTTTAAGCTAGCTGAACCTCTCACTAGTATGACAGTCGCATCAAATTCCATAATATTGATAACGATGCGTGAACATAACAAACAGACACAATAGGTAAAAATGTCAAAAATAGGGGTACAGCAGTCAACAATAAAATGATATGATACACATCGGTAAAATGTTAAAAGTAGGGGTACAGCAGTCAGCAATAAAATAATATGATACACATCGTTAAAATGGACAAACAGGGCTTGTTTCTTTATACCGTGCCGTATAAGCAAGTGGCCGTTAGGTTAACATGCTGTAACAGTCAAGTTAAAGGTAGAAACTTGTCGGTATTTGTTCAAATCCATGTATTCTCTTTGTTGTCCCTTTTCTTTAGTTTTTTTTTCGATATTTTTCTTATTGAGTATATTACTGTGGATATTTGTGTGATAATTGCGTGTTTTCCCGCCTTATTTTTGGATTGTTGTTGCCTATTTTACATAATTGAAAAGAAAGCGATTACATTCAATTTGTCCAAATTTTGTTTTATAGATATATTTTACATTAATTTTTTCTACTACTTATCTTTACAAATAGTAAATTGTGATGCGTGTAGAAAAAGGCTTTTTGATAGAATTTTCAGTAGCATACTTATTATTTGTACTTAGAAATATGTTTGAATGTGTCTTTTGTGGTAAAAAACGAATGATATTCAGATACCTGATAATTTAAAGACAGACGTGTTATGTTATATTTGTATTTCTCAAACCAATAAAGTGTGAACTTAGATTTATTAAAGTGTAGTACCCCGGAAGGTATTTAGTCATACCATCTTAGGACATATTACCGGAAGTACTCACAATCCCCCAGTTTGGAATGATGGATACTTAAAGCAGACGCTTACAGCCAGCAAAGAGCCATCCAAGAGCATCAGATCAGTGCGAGTATGCAATAAACCACAGGTAAGCAGACGTGACAATTCTTACATTGGCGCTGCGAGCAGCCTTTGTTCGAATTTTAAAGCGGGGAGGTAGTTTTTTTTACCAAATACATAAAGGAAGAGGCCAGAACAGCAGTCGACATTTTGACATTAGTGAACCCTAACATGTCATTATTTCCAGTGTTTTCTACTCTCAGTTGTCCGAGGTAGTGAATAACGCGTTTTTGGAATTTAGCAGCCGATATTATTAGCCATATTGCCCCTGTTGATGCTCCCGACAGTTCATCAGCAGGATATATTTTTATTTTTTTGTGCTGTTATTTTAATATTGTGGGAGAGGAGATAGAGTAAGTTGGGTTACTTTCATTGTAACTTGTTTTCGCCACTTTAAACTTATAGGGAACTCTTGATGGGAACCCCAAATTGTTACACACATTGTATGAGGGGTTCTTTAGGAAAATTGCAATCGAAAAGTTTCCGTTTATTATATACTGTCAAAACCAGGTAGATTAAATTGAACAGTTCCAAGGCACCAGTGTACAAATGTAGCATCCTTGAAAATTACTTGCACAACACCAGACACCACACACGAAAATATCCCAAATCGAACAACATTCACATGGCAATGGTTAGCATACATTCTTCCACATTTGAAGAGTTATTATCCATTCCTGGGGTAGGTCCTAAAATTGCAGGCAAAATTAAACGATGATCGAGGGGCCCTTGCGATTGACGACCTGAGTAAGATACAGCATTTTAGGTTGACAACAGCAGCCCAGGATGTCATGGATTTTACTCATTTGCCGGATACCAGAGGGGGCTTGTGAAAGAGGAGATCCTAGGACAAAAGAGGTAATGGGTACAGAGAAAAGCCCAAAATGCAACGAATTGAGAACTTGATACAGGTATGTGGTAGAGGTCGCAGGGATTTAGGATATGTTACCCATGGGGAAGCAAGTGGTTATACTGGAGACGCTATGTTTGGCCATGCTCCAAGGACCCCGTTACAAATAAGACCACCCAGGGAGAAAACCTCAGCTGGGTCAATTTCCCCGCCTTGCTCACACAACCAGGAATATAAGGAATGTGGGGCTATCTGGCCATGGGGGCTTACTCTACTGAAGAAAATAGACTGGTGGATAGGCAAAGTCACCAGTGTAGTCACCCCAGAATTAATAGGTACGAGGGTTAACCACCTTGGGACAGTAACCCTGGGGAATTTAGGGACATAGCCCACAGGTATACCAAAGGAGAGGGTCCAAGGTTTCAAAACCCCCATGTCGAAAGTGATACCCAAGCGTCGAGACATTTCAGTAGCATGGGGTACCAGGAGGGGCAGCAAGACGGGGACAGGAAAACACAGAAGCTCACAACGAAATACTTATGACTATGAGTGGCAGGAGGGAATTAGGGGGGGGGGGGGGGGCAGACACCCAGGGAGTCCAAGATCTACCTAGGGGTTCCCCATGGGGTAATCCTCCAATCCTACAAAGAACCCTCAGGTACGATGGAAAAAAAATTGGCAGGCCTTTTATGCCACATTTTCCCGTCTGGCTCAGGTAAGCGTGTGGTCTTCCAGTCGGTGCAAGGACCAATTGTATTGGTCATTGGACGGAAAACCCAGCGAGTTTTATGCCTAACTGGTAGAAAGAAGGCATTACCTGACCTATGAAGACCTGGTTCATAAATTAGCCAAACGTTTTGGGTTTTATGAGTTGCCTGAAACAGCTCAGGTTCAGTTCAACGTTGCCCGGCAAGGTGGAGGACAAAACCCTGGAGGACTGGGCCGACCAAGTCTTGTCCCTCGCCACCAAAGCATTTCGCCACCTACCGGAGGACCATATGTATCAACAGGCATTCATGAGGTTATATCAAGGGGCCGCAGACAAGGAGGCGGGAATGTTAGCACCCAATGTTAAGCTCCAAAGCATTGAGAACGCAATGAATAAAATACGGTAGCATCTGCATAATCATCAAGCTATCTATGGCTAAGTGTTAGCTCAAACATCCAAGGAAGGGGACTTAACAATTGCTAAGTCAGAAGTCACTCAGCTTTCATTCACGAGCGAAGTAAGGGAGTTGCAAACCCAGTTCAGCACTTTGAAAGAGCAGGTACAGGGATCTCTGGGAAATTTATTGTCAGAGATTCAGAGGTTAACCTTTGATGTCAGAAACAATGCCCGCCAAGCATCTGGGAGTCCTTCCTCAAGTTGGGGTAGGCCATTGAAAAACGGAATGCACTAAATTCTTGCGAGCAAGTTCTCATAAAACAAATGGCAAGAAAGTTACTTTTGAGGACACTAAGGGTCCTTTTAACTATAACGGGTCGACTCCAGAGGTCTGAGTCTGGCCCCAAAACATAGAAGTATAAAGGACCTCAAAATTAGCCAGCACCCCTACTATGCAAAGAGGGAAGGTACAATATGTCAAACAGGTGTTGCTCAGGGGGACCAATTGGACCTCCCAAGTGGGATATCCTACATAAAGACGATAAACTTACACAAAAAAACCAGTACAGGGACTCATGTTTGATAGCCACAATTCTTCCAGGGTTAATTCAGTCTATCAAGGTGGATCTGAGGACATCAATCAACCCCATACAGACACGCTACTGGAAGAAATAAGTCAGAACTGGGGCACAAGTCAGGGGTAAAGGATATTACAAGAGGAAGTTTCTGTTGGTGAGTCCTTCATTCTCAATTCATTTCAAACAGCAGGTCATATGCCAGATGGGATTGATATGAGTTCAAAGATACCATTAGGGAGTTACATATTAAAAAACAAATTCCGGGGACAGAAGAGGGTAACTAAATAAATAACACCAGCCCTTTAATGTCATGTCCCAAACTGGAGACTACTTTAAGTCAAATACATGTAGAGTTACCCGAAACAATACAGTCATGTGTAGGTGAGTCTTGTAAATTAGGAGACCGTTCTATGGGCCCAATGGGTACAGCAGATATGTCGAGGGAGGTGGTAAACTGGGCAGAAATAGTGGAGCGGGCCGAGGCAGAAGCTCAGCTAAATGGAAAACAGCCACAGTCATTGGACCCTGACATTGCTTTCTTAGAACACAATCAGCAGTTGCTCACAGTGCATCCACTGTTAGAAAAAAATGGTGTTTATGGGATTTCAGACAATCCACAAAGGGAAGGAAAAGGATTCATTCAAAAGGGGGGCATTTAGGAGCCATCCAGTTTGAGTTTGACTTTCAGTTGTAGGGTGAGGAAGCAGGGGACATCCCAGCAGTGCAGGTTGATCTTCTTCGGAGGGGAATAAGAATATAATTTTTAAAAAGTGATTGATGTGGGTGAGATATATAACCTCATAAGATGGAATAGGTAAGCTGTTTCTTGTTTGACCATTTTTACCATTCCCATTTGGAGGAATGTGAGTGAAGCCTGACAGGCCATCCCTGGTTACACTTAGCGTGGGGGATCTGGGAAGGTTTAGCTCCTCCAGGCCAATGTAATGGTTCCGGGTACACAAATGAACTGATGAAGGTGTACATAAATGTAAATACGGTTTTTGATGTTACCTATTGTTATGTATTCTGTTACATTGTTTTATTATTGAAGGGCCTAGGGAAACATATTGTTGAGTATTCATTCCAAAGATGACCCCTAGTTTTTCCTTGATAAAATTGGGGGGAGTGTAGTACCCCGGTAGGTATTTAGTCACACCTACTTAGGACGAACTACCGGAAGTACCCACAATCCCTCTCTTTGCAATAATTGATACTTAAAGCAGACGTTAACAGCCAGCAAAGAGCCATCCAAGAGCATCAGTGCGAGTTTGCACTTAACTACAGGTAAGCAGACGTGACAATTCTTACAAATGCATTGTTTAACATGATAATATACTTATTTAAACTCACTAACTTCTTATTAAGAAATGGCTTTAATGTTGAACAGACATCAACACAATACTAGTAGTTTAAGTTAGAGATATAACGATTAAGTGTTGATTCATGAAAAACAAACCATTCACACTTTGGGATCATGGTTTCTTTTTCAAGAATCAAGGCTTATTAATTGTATCTTTATTACATAACTGTGTGGTAACAACGGTATCCACTGAAGATTTTGTATAAACAAGTTTTTTTTTAGTTTGAATCACGGTATGACCTGATTCAGGGAAATACAATTTAAATGGTTATACATTTAAAATAACAGTTAAACACGATACAAATATACATGTTATAGCAACAAACTCCTTTATACACGAGTAAATTCTTTTTTTACTTTATTCGAGTAAAGAGAGATTTGCACCAATTTAACTATACACGAATATGCTACAGGTATTTACTTACCAGATTCATCAACATCATACTCATCTCTTGATCGGCTGGCTTGAAAGTTTACCACAGATTTCGCAGGATTTTGCCTTAAACCTAAAATGTAATATGTAGGACCCTGTTATGCCTTATGAACTAAAAAAGCCAATCTTAAATGATTTGAGACAATATGAACAAAGAACGTTAAACAAACCTTGACTCTGGTTTGTGTCGGTAGGAAGGGATAAAAATGACAAAACTACATGTTTGTTGTCTCAATGAATGTATCATAATAACATTAAATATGTTTCAAAAACACCACACAAAAATTATTAAAAAAGGAAGAAAAAAATGGCTGAAGGTAAGAGGCAAATGTAAACATAGAACTTCTCATTAAATATGACAAATTTCTTTTCCCAAATCTTTTTTTTCCATCACAATTACAGTAAAATAAAGACAAAGTGACATATTAAAAGGAAAACTAAACTTTATAAATTCCATTCGTTCGAATCGCTTTTCTGGATAAACCTTCATAAGAACGCTCATAATTCCATATCTGAATTCGAAGGATGTAAATGAACCGAACAGTTGTAAAGCTATATTACTAAAAAGGACTGATTGTTGTTTTTTCTTAAAGGAGTTGAAACAAGTCAAGTTTGAATTAGAATTTGAGGTGATGAATTATACTTAATTCTTTTGGAACAAAAAGGTAACGTTGTCAAATTTACCACCAATAAAAGGACAGTATTAGTGCAATATTATACAAAACTAAACGTATTTAGTTAACATTCCTAATATATGTATTACAAGCATAATTTTCCGTCTGGATTAAATGAGCAGGACTCCTCAAAATGAAAAGAATAAGCGAAACGCCAAATTACATAACATCGTCTGAACTTGCAACAGACACTTCAACATGTGACAGGAATAGTTTAGTGCTTTATATATCAACTTTCTCTAATCTACTTTTAATGTGTGGACTAATGACTGTAAAGAAAATAGCAAAAGAAGCTTCTTGTAGAGACTGTAATATTCAATTATGCATGTACATGCATATCTTCTTTGTTTCATTTTTTTCAGATAAATGCATTGACAGTTTTTTTACTGATATTCCAAAATATTTTAATCGTTGCTTCATATTAACAATAAAATGCTAAAAAAAAAAACACTCACAACAACCCCAAAATCAAATCTCTTTTGATTTAACAACATTTAAAGTTTTTCATAAAAAAATCATCGAAATCTACCTTTTTCCCCCTTACTCAATTTGAGTCACGATTGTTATAAGAACTTTATATATTTTATGTTATTTTTGTGTAAAAATATATGATAGAAAACTCACCTCCAGTATAGTAAACACATAATTTCAAATAAAAGCAACAGTAGTAGACCGCTGTTCAAAAGTCATAAATCGATTGAGAGAAAAAGAAATCCGGGTTTTAAACTAAAACTGAGGGAAACACATCAACTATACAAAATTGATAATGCGTAAAATATCATACTATTTATTTTGGATGAATTCATCATGTGAAAAAATACTCATAAAACTCATGTTCATTACTAGAGGATTTGTCTTAAAAAAAGCTACAGTATCGTCATTTCAGACAAGGTATGTTCCTATCTCAATCGCAAAATTCGAAGACATGTTTGTCAAGTTCATCAACTTTGAATTCCTAGATAACAAAATTGATTCATGCAAACAATTGAAATTAACCTGATCCAAGCAACCGGTTTCATTAATTTTGGAATTAATGCAATATGTGGGGTATTTGTTTTATCCCCTTAATGTGCCTCTTCATAATCGATTCACGAAATTTGAACACCGTTTAAAAAGTAAAATCACAAAAATACTGAACTCTGAGGAAAATGCAAAAAGAAAAGTCCCTAATCAAATGGCAAAATCAAATGATAAAACACATCAAACGAATGGACAACAACTGTCATATTCCTGACTTGGTACAGGCATTTTCAAATGTAGATTGAACCTGGTTTTATTGCGCTATAAACTACTGTCGTTTAATTGCATGCAAGAGACGACTTTTCATTCCCTATTGTTAATTTTCCTTTTTTAGACGGCGATGTGCCTTTGGCTCCATCATACGGTGTTTATATATCCAAACTCGTTCGGTATACCCGTGTGTGTAGTGATGTCATAGATTTTAACGAACGTAATCAATGCATCACTGGTAAATTATTAAGTCAGGGATTTCGTTACCATAAATTACTTAAAACCTTTACTAAATTCTTTCATAGATACAAAGATTTAATTAGTAAATTTGGCTGAACCTGTAGAAAACTTATTAAAAATGGTATTTCACATCCTATGATTTACGGTAATATTGTACTTAAAGCGCGGAAATCATTATGTGATCCGTGTAAACTCATCGAACCTTTAAACAAACTTATTAGTAAGGGTTATCGTACCAATGTTGTAATTAGATCTCTGAATATAGTTTACATTGGCACAGATATCGATTTTGTCATTAGCAAATTAAAACATAACTAAATTTGTATTATCTTTTCAAACGGGATGTATAGACACACACACACGTTCATTTTTTTCTATAAAGGAGTCACTCCAAACTATCCTACTACCCGTCGATACATTTATGCATTGCACAAGTCATGTCTTCTTTGACTGTTCATGACGTTAAAAAAATAAATCCCTGGGATGTGTTTTAGTTGATTTTAGTCTCTGATGCATGATTTTTTATTATTAATTGTTTTGGCTTTAAACTAGCTGTCAGTAACTGCTAGTACTCTCAAATCGTACTTTCTTGTTGGTTTGGCCTGTTGATACTATTTGTAATGCTTTTTTGTTATTTGATGTTAACGTGAATCTTGTCTATATACCAGCTTTGATTATTTGGAATTACTACAAACTTTTACTTCTTCGTACTATGAACATCAAAATTATTTCATTTCTCCTTAAATACTGTTTTTGCACCTGTACAGGGAGTTTTATCTAGCACTAATTGTATAGTTTTATTGTTGATATGCACCCCATATGTACCAAGTGTAAGATTAGTTTTATTGATTTTAAAGAAATTTCTTGGTATTCCTAAACGGAAGATTGTATACACACAGAAGAAGAAGTATACTTAACAACAAAATTATTTTAATTTACCTGTGTATAGTTTGACGCAGGTTTTTTCAAAAGTGATAATTTCATAAATATTGTTGAACATTTCACAGTGGTATCATACTTTAACTTTGTTTAAAACTGTTAATTACTTTTGACCTTAACTATTTATCCCTTATAATTTTTATTAAAATGTTTGCACCTGTCCTAAGTCAGGAATCTGATGTACAGTAGTTGTCGTCTGTTTATGTAGTTCATTCGTGTTTCTCGTTTCTCGTTTTAATATAGATTAGACCGCTGGTTTTCCCGTTTGAATGTTTTTACATTAGTAATTTCGAGGCCCTTTATAGCTTGCTGTTCGGTGTGAGCCAAAGCTCCGTGTTGAAGGCCGTACCTTGACCTATAATGGTTTACTTTTATAAATTGTTACTTGGATGGAGAGTTGTCTCATTGACACTCATACCACATCTTCCTATATCTAATGAAAATGAATTTCATCAAAAATGAAGTGCCGAAGGTAGTAAAGTCTTTTAAAGTCCGTTTTGGTATCTTTCCCCTCTTTCTTCTAGTCTATAATCAATGGATGAAAAAGTAACACTCCAATAATAAATTCTATACTGGGTGATAATAATGATATTTCTCAAAAATGAATATATAATCTCATTGAACCTGGTTATCAGAATATGTTGTGTTACAACCATCGGCAACTTAATTGAATATTCAGGACAATAATTAAAGGCAAGAGTAGTATACCGCTGTTCAATACATGACTAAGAAATGGAAATGAACCTTGTACTAGACACACTGAGTCGGATTTTCACCCGCTAAATAACTATGTAAAAGTCCACAAGAAGACTTTCCTCCTAACCAGGCACTCACATTCTGATTCCGATCCGACCAGTCTGTTGCTCTGTTCAGTCGTGAATTTGCGGTAAAGCAAATACCAATTTTAAAATTTTCGTTCTGACCAGGACGGTATTCGAACTCAGTACCTCCCGATACCACGATTCTACGACGGGTTTCTATATTTCAGTAAAAAGTCCTGAAAAGAGTACACCTATAAAAGTACGGTTTATGCAACAAAAATTGTCAAAAATAAAAAAAACAAAAAATTCTACTTAACAAAATATTCATTCATTGTACTTGTATACTATTAATGTTTAACCACATGTAGCTTCAGAAACGCATATAACGGTTAAGAACACGGTAGAAAGACATAAAGGCACATTCCATTTTGTTCTATGTTCCAATCAGGAAAGAGTATCCAAGTCTTCTTTTGTTGCGTTAAGATTATTGCCTGGCATAATCCTCGACTGAATTTATTGCTATTTTGAAGTTAGTTTTTACGTTAGGTAGGTCCTTTAGGCAACACATTTGGCAGACAGATGTTGTTGAAAATGTCATCTGTATTAAAGTTGCCAGCTGTCTTATTCCCGATTGTGACATTTTGACTACGGCATTATGAATACGCATAGTGGGTGAGGCATGCGTAGCAGGATACGCTTACCCTGTCGATGCATCCAGTCTTGTACTTTTAAAGTTCATGCGATTACCTCAGTTAAACGCAACAACAGAAGACTTGGATACTCTTTCCTGATTGGTTAAGGCTACGAGAACGTTGATGCAAATTAGAATTAAAAAAAATGAATGTAAACGCTCATACAACATCTTGCTTAAATTTGGTGGATAGTTTTCTCATTGGCAAATATACCACATCTTCATATGTTATATCAATGACGGAGTTAGGTATTGCAAATTTCCTTGGAGATTCAATATATAATAGTACATCAAAGAGATTATCAAAAGAGAAATTCCTGGACAACAGTACGTCTGTTCTCTATTCTTTTAGATTTTAAACCAAAATAAAACATTGATCTTCTGTCATTGTGCTGGAAAGGAAAACATCATGCCACAAATGCCATTTCACACAAAGTTATATTGCTGGGTATGTCTAGTGCTTTACGAAACATGCTCCCAAATTTTTAACACCAATTGTATCAGCATTTAAAGCAGGGCTTCCAATATATTGTGAAAGTACTTACTTTAGGGGCGATGTGAATCAGATAGGTATCTTGAAATTCAGAAATTCTATTAGTTTACATACAATCTAATTCGCTTTCCTCTTTTATTAGTATTGAAACCTTTGCCTTATTTATCCATCAAACAAGTATTCCTCATTCAGACATAAAGAGAAAACATAGCCAAAATATATTCTATAACGTTTGATATTTACACCTATTCGTATGAACCATTTGTTTTAAATATGTACTACTTTCCAGTATGTTTTTTTTTTTACTTAGCCCGCATTTGTAGTATTACATCTTACAAAGTGTATCCGAATTTTTTTTTAAGAACTCCGCTCAAGCCGGTGCTATGGGTCATCTTGAACTTACAGTGAGGTGAGAGTTTTTGGGGTTTTTTTTGTTGCTCCGTGTTAATGAAGGCCTCAATGTGAATTTAAGATAAAGAACAGCAATAAAAGCGCTGTTCCTATGCTTTTTGTGAACTTTTGCTGTGCATGTACTGATTGTTTTGTTATGGATCGATACCCATATCCTTTGTTTTCCTATTATATCAATTTAAAATATCAATTTTTCAATAAGTAATATGAGTGACAATTGACCTATAAGGTTAATCTTTTACACATATGTATGAATGAAATATATTTGATATAAAGCAGCATTATAGAATTTGATGAAATATGATGAAGCATAAAAATGCGTTTAAGACAAAGGAAGAGGGTAACTGTTTAAAGCAAAAATATGTGCAAAGGGAATTGACTATTATTACTTTCAGGCATGTTTATGATACTAATGACACATTACGAGTATTTGTTTTCAACGTAACATATACAATTTTTCGCAACATTGTTCACCTAAAATATCACAATAAAAAATGTAATACCGATTGTGAAGAACTCCAAGGTAAATTTAAAAAAAATAAGTCACAATCTTTCGACTTTTTCAACCAACTGTCATATGCCTGAATTGATATAGACATTTATCTGAGAAAATGCTAGGGAAAACCTGGTTTACCCAAAGGAACTTACTCTAAATAAATCAAATATAAACGGTAATAACAGTCCTTTCCTAAATGTAGATGTTTCAGTTTAACATGGAAAACTCTTTTCTAAAAACTACGACTAAAGGGACAATTTTTCGTTCACTATTGTTAATTTTCCTTTTTTGGACGGCGATGTTCTTTTGGCACCATCTTACGGTGTCTATATCATCATTTTGTACATAAATCAGGCCGTTGGTTTTCTCGTTTGAATAGTTTTACATTTGTCATTTCGGGGCCTTTAATAGCTGACTATGCGGTATGGGTTTTACTTATTGTTGAAGGCCGACGGTAACCTAAAGTTGTTAATTTCTGTGTCATTTGGTCTCTTGTAGAGAGCTGTCATACCACCACTTCTTTTTTTTTTTAATATTTGATATGAATTGCATTACTCTCTGTTAAAACGATATTCCAGAGGTTTCGTTTTCTGTCATGAAATCCCTGATAGAGGGTTACTGCAAAGAAGTTATTGAACACGGCGTTCCAAGTGGTGAAGTTGAAATTATCCTTTCGAAAGTTGTATGAACGCCATTATGAGTTGGTTGACGGTTATAAAATATCTGGGTCACAGATGAGCACGTACTTTTCTTCGATTGTGAAATCGTCGAATTAGACTTATCTCCAAATTTACACTAACCATGAGCAACATGACAGTTGTCACTAGTGGAGCATGATTTACATGATTTATTTACCATGCCTCCACCCACACGTAAAGCATTGAATCGATACCACTACTGTTTGACTATAAGTTTCCAGAAGGTATCATCAATACTGTAGTCAGTAGTTCGGTACTGACATAATTTATAACAAATATATCTTACATTTTCCATTTATAAATTTAGTCATTTTTATGAAACGAGTGTACCAACTACTTCAGGCAAAACAGTATAACAAAAATAACGAACTCCAAAGTAAACTTAAATAGGGAAAGTCCATAAAAACTGACAAAATCAAATTTTATAAACCAACAGAACGAATGGAAAACAACTATCATGTTCATGATTTGATATAGACATTTTTCGAATAGAATTGTGAGTTAAACCTGGTTTTATGGCTAGTTTAACCTCCAACTTGTATGACAGTTGTTTATAGTTCCGTTATATTGACAAAATTGGTTGTGTAACTTGAACAGACATAATACATTAATGTTACAATAATTTGGATTTACCAGCCAAAAAATGTGCAAACATACATCACAGACTACAACACAAATGACTAAAAAATTTAAACAAATAAACAAATCGATCTAACAATGGCGCCAACAACGCCAACATAAATGCTGTAGTCAAAAGTAAATTTGAAAAAGACGCCAAACAAAAACTTTTTGTAGTTGATATTGAATTGACAAAAACGCCGAAAATAAAGTTTTAGGTCGATAGGACATATCGTATATAGTATACACTTTCTCGATAAATCAAATAAATGGAATGTTATAATAACACTACAAAAACATATTTTGTCCGAATTACACTGCAACACCCACATGCACCAGTAACGCCCAAAATCAAAAACCCGAGTCACGTCAAAAGTTATACGATCAAAGGAAACATACCAGCACGAGGACAAATAAACTATTAAAACATAGATACACAACTTCAGCACCTCAAAACTATAACCAAAGACCATCTTTCATTATATTTGACGTATAATATTTGTCTATTAGGTCTATGTACTACCTGATGGACTTTTGACAAACAAAAGTTTCCAATGAACAAAGCTGACCTTAGATGGATTTGGATATTATTGTTAGGTCCCTTTTGGTCATATAGCTCATATTCCTGTTTCGGTAGTTATATATGGCTTTTAGCGTTCTTGATGAAGGTAAATCCAGAAAGCGCTTATGACGCATACATTAAACAAAGTGTTGTTTTCATTTTCTATTTGTCTTTCGTTAACTTTTTTCCCATTGTGTTGTGATTTTCTCTTTGACATCTGAGCTTTGTAAGTCCCCATGGTTTCATCTATCTTTTTTTGTCAATTTTCCTAATTGAACTGGTTTGAGTATGGAAGGGTAAATTACCAAAAATACCAGCAAAGTCATTAAAAGGTATAGACAAATACAAATCTTTATCAAATTACAAACTAAATAAAGCAGAATTGACATAATCGATGTTGAATAGTCGAAGCTTAGGAAGGCGTGTTTTGGCTTCCAAAAAAAAAACTGTATTCAACCAACTTAAAAAAAATAGTAAAATTCTATTTCAAGATTTCAATATGCTATTAAACAAAGATTAAAAAAATCCATATTTTTGTATTTTTGGTTATATTCAAGTTGAAAAGAAAAAAAACGATTTTAGGGTATTAGCCTCCTTTATTCATATGAGGCTGACTTCATAAAGAAAATCTCTCCGCTATATAGATGATGTTCTCTCACTAAATAATTCAAAATTTGGTGACTATGTTGAACGCATCTATCCCATAGAACTAGAGATAAAGGATACAACAGATACAGATAAGTCTGCCTCTTATTTTGACTTACATCTATAAATTAACAATGATGGTCGGTTGAAAACAAAACTTTACGAAAAAAGAGATAATTTCAGCTTCCCAATTGTAAACTTTCCATTTTTATGTAGCAACATTCCAGCAGGATCTGCATACGGAGTACATATCTCTAAGTTGATACGATATTCTAGGGCTTGTATTTCCTATCGTGACTTCCTTGATAAAGGGTTGCTGCTCACAAGGAAGCTATTAAACCAAGAGTTCCAAGTTATGAAGTTGAAATCATCCCTTCGTAAATTTTACGTACGCCATCACGATTTGGTTGACCGTTATGGAATATCCGTTTCACAGATGATAGCGGATATGTTCCAAATGTCGTTACTACAATCCCGTCCCCTTTTCCTTGAATGTGACCTAACGATTTAGACTTCTTACCGGGTTTGTACTAACATAAGCACCACGACAGGTGCCACATGTGGAGCAGGATCAGCTTACTCTTCCGGAGCACCTGAGATTACCCCCAGTTTTTGGCGGGGTTCGTTTTGCTCTGTCTTTAGTTTTCTATGTTGTGTTTTGTGTACTATTGTTTGTCTGTTGGTCTTTTTCTTTTTTAGCCATGGCGTTGTCAGTTTATTTTCGACTTATGAGTTTGAATGTCCCTTTGGTATCTTTCGCCCCTCTTCAAAAGGTATGCCAGTTAAAACAAATAATAATAATTAATTTGACCCAATCCTGTGTAAATATCAGTTTTAATTAAGATTACCTACTGTTCTACTGTAATCTAGTTAGTAGTTAGTGCTCTCACCCCCCTCGCACATATTATAATTTGAAAAAAAAATATATATTATGTTGATTAAAATCCAAGATGTTAATGTAGGCAAGCGATTACCGAGATAACGTATCACAGTTTATGTTCACAATAAACGAAGGAGCTAATTGCACTTCATCATCGATGAAAAGAAAACATACAATGGAATGTAACAAGTTTATTCAGTAGAAACAAATTATCTGTGATATTATTGTATGGAAGTGTAAAATACAAAACAGAGCAATCTTATCTGTCAACGTAGAAAACAATGACCCGAAACAAGTCATACACATTTCTTAAATTCCTAATATAAATTCTAGTCTAGATATATACATGTATATATATTAGCTGCCTCGGATAGAAATTGACCTTAGGCAAGTGCACATATAGATGTTCACGTATAAGACTTTGATTGATTTTGGAACATTCAAAAACGAAATAAAAGATGAATTTTGGTCTATTTTGAATGGTTCTGATAACAACTTTATTTTCAAACAGTTACAGACTTTCCGTAGAGAATTGTTCAACCCAAAATAGGTTAACATATGTATTGATATTCATATTGAATAAGGTCGATTCTTATCCGATGCAGCTCATATATTATACAATATTTTATATCTATGTAAATCTGAAGTGGTTGTAGCGTTTGGTAATGTGTAAAGTATCTATTATAGTCATATCGTTCTCGCTGCATTACCGAATGGACTATGTGAAGCCAAGATAACTACGGTCACTTTCAATTCAATGTTTATACCTAGGTGTTTGATAATAGAACTGAATTTGGTATACCATTTTCATGCGAGATGTCAACATTTAAACATTGATAAAGACAGAAAACAAACCAACATAAATATTTGTATTATAAAGGTTTCATCCATCATACATTTTTTCATATTGTTTTAATTTCTTGGTTTAATCATCATTCTTGTCTTTGTTAATCCGTCTTCGCGCCACGATTTCCAATGAATGTTGGCTCTGAAATCCGATTCTATTATTTACACACCGTTGATGTTGGCATTAGTACATTTTGCATGCCACCAACCACTCTTCTTGGAGATAGAACCTGTCTTAGATGTGTGTATGTCGTTGTTCCTGTCACGAGTAGAAAACATCATATTTGTTTTTCGTTCATTTTTGTACATAAATTAGGCCGTTAGTTTTCTCGTTTGAATTGTTTTACATTGTCATTTCGGGGCCTTTTATAGCTGACTGTGCGGTATGAGCTTTGCTCATTGTTGAAGGCCGTACGATGACCTATACTTGTTAATTTCTGTGTCATTTGGTCTCTTGTGGAAAGTTGTCTCATTGGCAATCATACCACATCTTCTTTTTTATATCACACCATTCGTTCGAACGTTATTCTCATCGATCATTGAATCACATGTGAATGTAAATGTAAAATGTGTAAATTAAGGCAACAGTAATTTACTGATGTTAGACTTAGCCGGGAACAACAGCACAGTACATTAGTTAGATACTTTCTGAACGTCTTCCTATGTAATCAAAGACACGTATCGTTAGGAAGATGTTCTCGTAACACCAGACATGACTGATATCACGATAACATTACATTCAAATCATTTTAGCAATTACAATGACATTATCTTCGCATGTTCAATTCAGATACAGGTAATTATTGCCATCTGTTTTTAGGGAAAGATTGTTTTTATATTCATTCTACTGTCATGTAAAATGGCAAATTTTACCGAGATTCTAACTACAAAGTAGTTAGAGTAGATTCTGGTCAAAATATGAAACTAATTCATGAACCGTATACAAGAAGAATGATAATGTTCGAATCGTAACTTCATGACAGGTAAATACATGCATAGTTTTATATGAGAATATAATGCAATCATTGATCAGCATAGCAACAGCAAAGACCACAAAATGATACCCAGCCCACTACAGAGTCTATGATTGATTTGCAAAAAATATTGTATATAGAAAAGATGGACACAATAGTATTCTATTGTAAAGATTCTGAAAAATGTTTCAGTAAATTAGAAGAGGTGTGTAGCAGGGTAAATGGACACAAATGTGACCTGGTTAAAAGATAAAGTCCTTTTCCTGCCAAGGCACAAACAATATCATTTCATTTAAAACAATCGACATAGTAGGTGCAAAAGTATATGGTAACAGGAAATTTCTCTGTTCTTTCAATTCGAGTACTCAAATTTGAGGATAAATTGTGTTATTATATACTATTTGTATATTACTTGTATGAAAAAGCTTGCTAATACACTTCATTTTTGTCTGATCACCCAATAGTCATTTACTCTAATGTTGTTGTCAATTCTACAAGATTATATCATGATCTGAAATGAGTTTTATCGGAGCAGCTTGAGGATAAAGTTCAATGCAATTTAAAGTTGTTGATATCATAATGGTAAAAGAGTCGATTTGGGTATATACCACTATGGTTCTGAAATTCTTCAATAACATAGCAGAAAACTTGTTTCTGGGTGTCCTTCATTTCGAGATTTTTAGTGAAACATCGCATAGATTTTCCGCAAATTTGTATCTGTGGAGCACACAATTATTCCCGCATTTTTTTTTTTATCTGATTACCAAAACGTAGTATGCTTTGTACACACCGTATAGGTATAGAACTACTACTTCAGGCCGGGTCAAAAAGAAGATACAAGAAAATAGTTTATATTTGACATATAGTTCCTACGCATAGCTGTAACTTTGTCAAGATATGTGGAATATTTTGGTATCAATTGAAAGCTTAAGGACTTTTGATCACTGTAGAACCCTTGTTGACAGTTTATTTTGAATAATAAAGAATATTTATGAAATAATAATAGGAAGGCACATTTGCCCTGTTGTTCAGATCAGAAGTACTTGTTTTTGTACTACCAAACTTCCGGGAACCAGTGCGCTCTAATATGCAATTAAAAGTATGTTGAATTCTTCAGCACAAGTCAGGATAAGGTATAGTTTTTACATTAAATTACTGCCACTTTATTTAAACTTAGGACAAAGTAGCCATTAATGCTTGAAATTGTAGAATTTAACATAGAATGCAATGGAGCTATGAACTAGTGGTTTCATTTCTATTACTGAAAGGCATGTGAAATCAAATTTTAGAAATCATACCCATCACAAGGAAAATTGGTCACATTTGCTGTTAGTTATCATGTTACATTATTTTTTTTATGTAACAATTATGTTGGTGTCAAATTACAGCCTTCAAATTGCTTCAATTAGGTATTTCAACCTTTTTTGGTTATTAAGCATGTAAAAATATAGCTTTTGGTAAAATTATCTTGTGAGTTTTCATGTTTTATTGAGATTCTTAGTGTATCCTTTATTTCTAATGAAATTTGTATATACTTATATAGGAATTCCAAAATCTCAATTGAAATGCAATTTGCAACCAGTTTAGCAAGTTGTCTAGCTGGGATATTCATAAATTGCTCGTGTTGATCCATGATTTTACATAAAATTATGGTTTTTACCAAAACACACTCCTTTTCATATATGTAGTAAAAATGGGGAACAAAGTTATTCATTATATTTTATGTTTGGACCACTATATTTATATTCATGAACAATCTCTGATAGATATAAGACATATATAGGTAAGACCATTGTTATTTGAGTAGATATTAACAAATAAGAACTGATTATAATGGAAAAAGTGTCATATTAATCACTATTATTATCCATATGGAGTTTTCTTTATATATTTCATATGAGCTTGAATTAAGTGATATAGTGTTTCGACAAACATTTTTCACGGGATTGTCACAAATACTAACTTTCAAAATATTTGATTTTTTATTGATAAGTATAAGGTCATGAAGATATTAACAAAGCAAATGGTGACCCATAGTTTTACAAAATGTCTGCGAGCAAAAGTGTATCCGCGCCCATTAAATTCTAAGTGTTTACATAATGCACATGCAAGCCCAAAGGGTTGCATGGGTTATAGAAAAATGGTTATTCTTTTTCCCGAACGGCAGTAAAACGCTTACTTGGTAATTTTGATTTTGTATTTGGCCAGAATTAGAAACATACTTTTACGTCGAATGATTGTTCCCTCGGGCTTAACAAGTCCAGACTAATAAAAATCAGGAAACAGTTTAGATTTTCGATTAGAACGCGTGCGTCTGGGTTGTTGAATTCCAATCTAGAGATCAAGGGCCATAGCAATGATAAGTCCAATAACATTAGTTGATTCTTCAGATAAATGCTTTTAGGGATTTTTATGAAGAAAAGGGGGTAAAACACGTATGAAGTCAAAATTTGAATTGATGGACGGTGGCAATAAGTTTTAAGATGTTAATAGTAATCAGAAGGAATGACAAGTCATTTTGGATTTTGGCAACAAAGTAGCAACACATTATAATGTTCGGCGAAACTCAGCATAATATTAAGAATTATCTCGTCGCTTTCACCTCGCGACATCATAGATTCCGAATTAAATATTAACGATCGGTGCATTACGTTTACGCGCATAACAATAACATTTGCACGTAACAATTATTGAGTTTGCGCGCAACTTTTTATTACATTTGCGCAATTCATGTAACAGGTAATAACAGGTAAACTTAAGATAATGCACATTCCATTAATGTACGGTCCTAGGTTTATCATTACGGTTTACACTATCTGAATTAGATAAGGTAATACTCATCGAATACCTTTTTGCACGATCGATTTCAGCAAACAGTATATGAAGTAAATTTAAGGCATGCTTGTCTAATGTAGCGTTCGTTACCAGACATAGAGGTTAATGTAGTACACTATTTCTATCACACCCACCCCAAAAAACGTTCGCATATACTACTTCTTCAGTTCTTATAAGCTTGCGCGTTTTTAATTTGATGCATTTATATATTTACAAATGAGGAAATGAGGTATGATTCCCAACAAGACAACTTTAGACATGAAGTGGTAGTAGGCAATTATAGGCCACTGTACGGCCTTCTACAGTGAGAAGAAAATTATACCGTATAGTCGGCTGTTAAAGGCCACAACATGAAAAATGTTAAACAATTCAGACGAGAAAACTAACGGCATAATTTGTAACAAGTAATTTACGAAAAACAAATATGACAGACATGAACCAACGACAACCAATGTACTGCATGCTCCTGACTTGGGAGAGGCAGATATAGAATATGTCGGGGTTAAACTAGTTTATGAGCGGTCAATCCTACCTTTACATGGCATAGTTCCTCATATACCTACAAGTGTATTACAACTATATAAGCAACGGAGATCATATGTTGGCTTATGGTGGTAAATTAAATTTGTTTAAACATGCATATAGTTATCCACACATAAAAAACATGTTTTAATACATAAAAAATTCATTTGAAAAATACAATATTTTGCAACAAATCGTACAGTATAAAAAAGTGTATAAAAAAACGACGCTTACACAATTTGAAAATAATGACAGGTAAAAACATGCATCTTTTGGTTTCCAGATAACACATACACCCACAGTATTTTTCAGTTTGTTAAGTTCAAATAATTATATATTCAAAAAAGAATGCTAAAAAAATATGAGGCACTGTAAACGTAAAATTTATAATTACTAAACAAGTAAGCATGCTTTTATCAGTGGCACGATCGTGCGTTTTTTTTTTGGTTGGTATTTGCCTATACAAATATCACATATTTAGAAAAAAAACTTGCAGTTAGAAAGGAGTAATACAGCAAAGAATATATTAACGCAAAACTTACGAAGACAAAATATTGGACTTTCCTTAAAATACTGTCTTTTTAATGTATCTTATGTGTCTTATGAGCAGAATATTGAATTACATTAAGCACTTAGAAGTTTATAAAACTGTATTTACGCGTATAAAACTTTGCAAAAGTTTGTCAGTTGATTGAATGACGTCGTTTGAATTTCATTTATCAATTGAGGCGGTATGACATTACAAACGTATCGTTGCTGCACTGATGTATTGTGTCAATGTCTCATAGTTTCGTGAAAAATGTACTGTCCTTTATCTTCAAAAAACTCATAGTCAGTAGGATGAAAGGGAACATGTAAAAATCAGTTGACACTACCAACTATAAACACTCTACATTGTGGGTTTTGATTACGTGATCATAACGTCCATGGGTAACTATCTGAGATCCCCATGGTTGGATTGGGTACAGATATATTGTCATGCCTTGGTCTTCATTTTACAAGCAGTAAAAATCTTTGCCAGATTGGTACGTCCATTTGAGTGTATAAATTCGCAGTCACGTCCGGCCGGAATTAGAATGTAATCCGATGCCTCGTGTAGAGAGAGAGTGTCATGTTCTCTGCACGTTAATGCCGGAGATACATATTATTACATGTTACTATATGATATATTTCCCACTGGACGTGAAAATAACAACAATCAACCAATCAATTTTACATACCACAATGTTCGCAATATAGACCATGTACACATGTAGTTCCCATTTTATTGCACACGTACTGAAACTCGATACGCTTAAAACCAAAAGTGGGAGTTTAGTTCGATTACTATATTTGTTTCCACACATGAAAGATAACACAAAAGTTATAACTAGATAACAAGTGCATGAGGGGACCTAATCGTATGCAAGTATAAGTTTATATTATGATTACCTGCTGTTCCACTGTACCCATTAATTGTGAGTTGGTAGTTAGTGCTCTCATCTCCTACATATATTTTATCGTGCACAGCATACGCTGTACTGCTATTAACATCTTCATGGACAAATCGGACTTGATAGGAATTTTGTCGAAGAATGTAATGGAGAATTTCATTTCCTTTTGAAATAGATATATTGTTTATATTTGGTAATATCCTCGTAATTTTTTGTATTCTGGTCTTTCATTTTGTTTATGTGCTTTGTCTATATGCCATTTTGTTTTTCTTTGTTGACATATTTGTTTTTATAGTGATTAAAATTATAACACAATGTTGACCTCTGTACCCCTATTTTTGACATTTTTACCTTTTATGTCTGTGTGTTTTGTTCACACGTTGTTGTCAATATAATTCAATTTCATGATACTGTCATACAAGTGAGAGGTTTAGCTAACTATAAAACCAGGTTTAATCCACCATTTTTCTATATAAGGAAATGCCTGTACCAAGTCCGGAATATAACAGTTGTTTTCCATTCGTTTGATGTGATTGAGCTTTTGATTTTGCCATTTGATAAGGGACTTTCCGTTTTAAATGTTCCTTGTAGTTCGGTATTTCTGTGTCATTTGGTCTCTTGTGGAAAGTTGTCTCATTGGCAATCATACCACATCTTCTTTTTTATATCACACCATTCGTTCGAACGTTATTCTCATCGATCATTGAATCACATGTGAATGTAAATGTAAAATGTGTAAATTAAGGCAACAGTAATTTACTGATGTTAGACTTAGCCGGGAACAACAGCACAGTACATTAGTTAGATACTTTCTGAACGTCTTCCTATGTAATCAAAGACACGTATCGTTAGGAAGATGTTCTCGTAACACCAGACATGACTGATATCACGATAACATTACATTCAAATCATTTTAGCAATTACAATGACATTATCTTCGCATGTTCAATTCAGATACAGGTAATTATTGCCATCTGTTTTTAGGGAAAGATTGTTTTTATATTCATTCTACTGTCATGTAAAATGGCAAATTTTACCGAGATTCTAACTACAAAGTAGTTAGAGTAGATTCTGGTCAAAATATGAAACTAATTCATGAACCGTATACAAGAAGAATGATAATGTTCGAATCGTAACTTCATGACAGGTAAATACATGCATAGTTTTATATGAGAATATAATGCAATCATTGATCAGCATAGCAACAGCAAAGACCACAAAATGATACCCAGCCCACTACAGAGTCTATGATTGATTTGCAAAAAATATTGTATATAGAAAAGATGGACACAATAGTATTCTATTGTAAAGATTCTGAAAAATGTTTCAGTAAATTAGAAGAGGTGTGTAGCAGGGTAAATGGACACAAATGTGACCTGGTTAAAAGATAAAGTCCTTTTCCTGCCAAGGCACAAACAATATCATTTCATTTAAAACAATCGACATAGTAGGTGCAAAAGTATATGGTAACAGGAAATTTCTCTGTTCTTTCAATTCGAGTACTCAAATTTGAGGATAAATTGTGTTATTATATACTATTTGTATATTACTTGTATGAAAAAGCTTGCTAATACACTTCATTTTTGTCTGATCACCCAATAGTCATTTACTCTAATGTTGTTGTCAATTCTACAAGATTATATCATGATCTGAAATGAGTTTTATCGGAGCAGCTTGAGGATAAAGTTCAATGCAATTTAAAGTTGTTGATATCATAATGGTAAAAGAGTCGATTTGGGTATATACCACTATGGTTCTGAAATTCTTCAATAACATAGCAGAAAACTTGTTTCTGGGTGTCCTTCATTTCGAGATTTTTAGTGAAACATCGCATAGATTTTCCGCAAATTTGTATCTGTGGAGCACACAATTATTCCCGCATTTTTTTTTTATCTGATTACCAAAACGTAGTATGCTTTGTACACACCGTATAGGTATAGAACTACTACTTCAGGCCGGGTCAAAAAGAAGATACAAGAAAATAGTTTATATTTGACATATAGTTCCTACGCATAGCTGTAACTTTGTCAAGATATGTGGAATATTTTGGTATCAATTGAAAGCTTAAGGACTTTTGATCACTGTAGAACCCTTGTTGACAGTTTATTTTGAATAATAAAGAATATTTATGAAATAATAATAGGAAGGCACATTTGGTCAATCCTACCTTTACATGGCATAGTTCCTCATATACCTACAAGTGTATTACAACTATATAAGCAACGGAGATCATATGTTGGCTTATGGTGGTAAATTAAATTTGTTTAAACATGCATATAGTTATCCACACATAAAAAACATGTTTTAATACATAAAAAATTCATTTGAAAAATACAATATTTTGCAACAAATCGTACAGTATAAAAAAGTGTATAAAAAAACGACGCTTACACAATTTGAAAATAATGACAGGTAAAAACATGCATCTTTTGGTTTCCAGATAACACATACACCCACAGTATTTTTCAGTTTGTTAAGTTCAAATAATTATATATTCAAAAAAGAATGCTAAAAAAATATGAGGCACTGTAAACGTAAAATTTATAATTACTAAACAAGTAAGCATGCTTTTATCAGTGGCACGATCGTGCGTTTTTTTTTTTGGTTGGTATTTGCCTATACAAATATCACATATTTAGAAAAAAAACTTGCAGTTAGAAAGGAGTAATACAGCAAAGAATATATTAACGCAAAACTTACGAAGACAAAATATTGGACTTTCCTTAAAATACTGTCTTTTTAATGTATCTTATGTGTCTTATGAGCAGAATATTGAATTACATTAAGCACTTAGAAGTTTATAAAACTGTATTTACGCGTATAAAACTTTGCAAAAGTTTGTCAGTTGATTGAATGACGTCGTTTGAATTTCATTTATCAATTGAGGCGGTATGACATTACAAACGTATCGTTGCTGCACTGATGTATTGTGTCAATGTCTCATAGTTTCGTGAAAAATGTACTGTCCTTTATCTTCAAAAAACTCATAGTCAGTAGGATGAAAGGGAACATGTAAAAATCAGTTGACACTACCAACTATAAACACTCTACATTGTGGGTTTTGATTACGTGATCATAACGTCCATGGGTAACTATCTGAGATCCCCATGGTTGGATTGGGTACAGATATATTGTCATGCCTTGGTCTTCATTTTACAAGCAGTAAAAATCTTTGCCAGATTGGTACGTCCATTTGAGTGTATAAATTCGCAGTCACGTCCGGCCGGAATTAGAATGTAATCCGATGCCTCGTGTAGAGAGAGAGTGTCATGTTCTCTGCACGTTAATGCCGGAGATACATATTATTACATGTTACTATATGATATATTTCCCACTGGACGTGAAAATAACAACAATCAACCAATCAATTTTACATACCACAATGTTCGCAATATAGACCATGTACACATGTAGTTCCCATTTTATTGCACACGTACTGAAACTCGATACGCTTAAAACCAAAAGTGGGAGTTTAGTTCGATTACTATATTTGTTTCCACACATGAAAGATAACACAAAAGTTATAACTAGATAACAAGTGCATGAGGGGACCTAATCGTATGCAAGTATAAGTTTATATTATGATTACCTGCTGTTCCACTGTACCCATTAATTGTGAGTTGGTAGTTAGTGCTCTCATCTCCTACATATATTTTATCGTGCACAGCATACGCTGTACTGCTATTAACATCTTCATGGACAAATCGGACTTGATAGGAATTTTGTCGAAGAATGTAATGGAGAATTTCATTTCCTTTTGAAATAGATATATTGTTTACAGAATATTAACGTTTAAAATTCTGTCGATATCAAACTTAAAACCTTCAAATGCATATATATTCATGTTCAATCAAATAGATGTTTTGAATGTGAAACATTCAGCTAGCAACCCCCCTAAAATATACAATTAAACTTAAATACATTAAGACGTAAAGGTAATTGTCTGCAATAATGTATAAACACGATGCAATATGTGAAGCATTTTTTTCTGCTACCGCCCCTACTCCAAATCAGCAAGAATTAGTCATAGAAATATGTTAACTCTTTTAGGGGATTGTTGTTTAGTCCATATTTGGTAATATCCTCGTAATTTTTTGTATTCTGGTCTTTCATTTTGTTTATGTGCTTTGTCTATATGCCATTTTGTTTTTCTTTGTTGACATATTTGTTTTTATAGTGATTAAAATTATAACACAATGTTGACCTCTGTACCCCTATTTTTGACATTTTTACCTTTTATGTCTGTGTGTTTTGTTCACACGTTGTTGTCAATATAATTCAATTTCATGATACTGTCATACAAGTGAGAGGTTTAGCTAACTATAAAACCAGGTTTAATCCACCATTTTTCTATATAAGGAAATGCCTGTACCAAGTCCGGAATATAACAGTTGTTTTCCATTCGTTTGATGTGATTGAGCTTTTGATTTTGCCATTTGATAAGGGACTTTCCGTTTTAAATGTTCCTTGTAGTTCGGTATTTTTGTTATTTTACCTTTTAACATTGTAAAACCAATGTGTCTGTAGTTAAACCATTTATTTTGTTGTAGAAAGATTATTGAGGTCGTTGATTTCTAAATGACGAACATCCTTAATATACTAACATTCATGCACGAACATTTAGCAATATTAAGCTATTCTAAACAATGTGGGATACGAAAAAGAACATTGAAGACGTTGCAATAATAATCTGTCCAAGAAAAGCACATAACATAATAATATAATACCGTTACAAAAGTTCATCCATGCCAATAAAAAAGACAAAAACAAACCATTAACAAAAAAAGCCGTGCCAAAGTTTGATTATCGTCAATGTAAGCCTAGACCTATTGGCACTCATACCACATCTTCTTATTTATATAACCTACTCATGTGAGCACAGTAATATCGACGGTTGTATTTTGGAAAATAGTTTAAGCAGCACCATCGTACACAATGCATTCACATTCGATATTCTTTAACTCGAGAACAACGTTTTGACTGAAGATCATTGCAGGAATTATTAAAGAGTTGACAGTCAAGTGATCACTGTAGATGAACTTCTAAAACCACTCGGTCTCCAAGGTTCCTTTTTGACCAATCTGTCCCCTTCTAGTAGCAATTGCTTGTAACTGTCATGATATCATTTCTACCTTTAGTTTGTGATTTTCTTATTTCAATTAATAAATTCATACGCATCGGATATATAGAGTGTTATTTTATTCATTACGTAGCAACTCCTTCAGGATAAGTTGAGTTTATACGATTTTTTCTTTTTTATAAAAGCTTTTTTTGTTTTAAAGGCATCGATTGTTGTAGATTGGTGTATTTCGCACGTTCGATGAACGTTACAACAGAGTCACAAGCAATACGTATTGAAATCGTTGTTTCTTTTTCTGATATATCAAACAATTTAAGTTTCTGTATCTTAGACTATTACAAATATGCTTAAACATATAGCAAAATGTAAGTTACAGTTTTCACATGCCAACCGAGGCAAGTTTGTAGATTACAATTAATATGCTTATATATTATCAAATAGTAACGTTACTCCTTAATCATGAACAACGTCAAATTAGCTAGTACGTATTCGTGAAAATGCTGTTGTTGGATAATGTTTATTCGATTTCTGTCTGTTGTTATTTAGACAAAATGCTAATTGAAATATCTTACCAAGCCAATGTTCTCCCGCTATATCCCCAAATCCAGTTTTGTAATCCTCCCAATCCCTATAGAAATCAACACATCCATCAAATCGTCTTTGAACTGTCTGTAGTTACAAGGTATTTTAAATATAAATAAAGCTTTTAAGACCCAACACCATGAACATAATTGTATATTTATAATTAAAGTTTAAATAAACAATTATGATATTTGCAAACAATCTGTTTTTCATTTTTTTGTAGATAAAAGGCAACTAATGCTGCTATTCATGAAAGAGACAGATTTCAAAAGATTCAATTTTCAATTTCTAATATTCACATCGTATGTTAGAACAAAACAATTAACAAAAAAACTAAACTCCAAAGTTCAATAATTCAAAAGGGGAAGGAACATTAAACTTGAGTAAATCAAACGCTCGACTATATTAGACAACGGAACGACTGTAAAACAAATGCCATATTTCTGACTTGGTACAGTCATTTTCTGAAGAAAAACAAAACTATACGGAACTAAAAAAGTCTTCTTCGCAATTCGTTACCTCGGTATTGGTCTTTAAATAAGAACAACGGATAGTCTTGTTTTTTTCTAGATAGTCATTGATGAATGTAGCTTTTTAAGTTCCCGAATTTCCTCTGAATAAATGACATATAGCTTAGTTGCAACAATTGCTACACAACCAGGAGGGAAACACAAAAACCAAAGATGGGAGTTTCAAAACACATAAAAGATCCAGGCTTCTAATTTAGTACGTCAGATTCGCGTTTCGTTTACATGTGACCAATCAGTGGCGCTCGAATAAAAAAGTTGGAATCCCAAAATCAAATACGAAGTTGAAGAACATATATATATAGCAATCACTGCCTGGGTTAAGAAAAACGATGAAATTGGCATCGCAACAAATCCAAATAAAGTTAAACAAGATGCATTGACATGGTCGAAATAATCGTGTATACATGCATTGCATGTTCCGCGATTAAATTTTAAACTGTGGTACAACGTAATTGTTAAAACCAAGATATCTCGTTACATATCATATGCTTATCCTTTAATTTGAGGATCTGGCACTTCTCTGTTATGCTTTCTATTTATAAGACCTTTTCGGAATCCTCGGGTTTTGTGGTAATTATTCTCATTTAATGTTTAAATTAATAAAATTTAGAGGCATATATTTTCTCTGTTAACGTACAACGAACGTAGTATTATCAGATCAGAAGGGAGAACATATCTGTGTCAGTTTGTTGCAGTATTTATATCAGATGTCAACTTATTGAGTGTAAATGTTAATGGCTAATCTCATCGCGTTTGTTATGGTTCTTTTTTCATCATTTGTACATTAAAATCTAACAAAAAAAAACCTCATATGACGCTTATATTCAAATCTCTGTGTTATCATTGTTAAAGTTCGCACGGATACAAACTTATAAAAGTGGTATTGAATTCATGGCAAACATATATTTATATAAGTATATTTATAACAGTTTGTTTGATAATAAAAAATATGGAGATGTGGTATGAATCCAATGAGACAGTTATCAAACAGAGTCCAAATTGATTGAAATTGAACCAAAAAGCAAAATATAAATAATTAAAAAGAGAAAACCAAGGGCCTGATTTAAATGCGAACCTAATTTCATGTTTGTTGTGTATTTATTATTTTACATTAGAAAAGACTAAAAAAATCACTAAAGGGGGCAGGACTCATTATTGTATTTATTTTATTTTCAGAACTTCTGATTCGTTAGCTGCAAAAATAAAAAAAACTCCCTACCATTCACCAATTAAGGAATATGCATGTCTGAATGTGAGAAATATTTGTGAATGATCTCAAGGCTTGTGCTGAAATGACCTGCTATAAAAAAAAACCAAGCTGTGATATAAACGTTTTATTCGATGATGCAAAATTTCACTCGCAGTAGTATATAAAAGATTGAAGATATGTCAAATGTATGTAGAGTACTAATTATTCTGACAAAAACAGAGAATTATATATAATGAGACGCTATTAAGTTTATTCATCAAGATCGGATTTATGTACAATGTACATGTATCATTCAGTGAAACAAAAGCGACAACCAGATGCTATGTTTGTATACAATATATGGAATTGGCCGCCACAATATAACCATGAGGACTGAAGGCGGCGTTAAACACCATCAATCAATCAATTATATAAATGCTTTTTATGTATGTACATTGTTTATACACCTGAAGTTGGAAAATTGGATTACATTCTAGAGCACAAGAGCAGTAAAAATGATCATTGTGGTATCTGAATATCATACAAAAATAAAATATAATCTATTCCCCCGATTTTGTTCATGCATGTATACAAAAAGAATCAATGAGATGTGGTATGATTGACAATGAAACAACTGTATCAACGAGATATATGAGATAATTGTGTGCGTTATACATGTATGTCATAACGTTTATTGTCCTTTTTTTTTTTTTTTTTTAGGTTTGTTGAATTATACCCCATATCAATATTTTATTGCAATTGAAAATAGCTGTCTCACAACTTATTATTTTATATAAAAACCTACCGAAGCAAGTAATGTTCTGAGACACCTCTAAGTCCAAATTGAACACAATTGTTCAGCCATATTGTGTTAAAAAGGGCTTTTAGAGAATTTTCACCAAGAATATTATTGTCGAATAACATACTGATCTCCTAATCTGGTAAAGACTGGGTCCTTTTAGGTTTGTTGCCTTGGCCTTCAATGTTTGTCTGGTAAGGTGGAAACTCTCATCATCCTCACCTCCAATGATATGGTGACCATATTTGTGACACCTGAGTTTTCTCTGAACACTACTTATAAAGCCACGGATAGTTGATGGTTCATACCCTTGGTCATCTTTTGTTCGTACAGTAAGCACAAATTTAACAAAAAAGAATCAAGCTCAGCCACTGGGATTGTTTGTATTTCTCTAAATTTTTTTCTTTCTGAGAACCCTGGTTACCAAAGTAAGAATGATGTTTTACAGTGTTTTTGTTTTGTTGCTTATCAAGAAAGCTTTATACACCAGTTTCATCTATATGTAAAAGTTCTTGGTCAATCTGTTAATTTTCAACAAGTTCAATGTTTTGACGTGTTGTGTTAGGAACAATTGGAACAGTTGGAATACAAGCATTTGGAGTGTCAGTGTTGTGTGTATCAAGGGAGTATGCAGGACATATTCCAGTAAATCCTTGATCAGCCAACACATCTATTTGGATAAGGACATTTTCTAGATCTTCATCAATATTTGCCTTAACATCTTGTTCATATTCCAACATATTTAACGGAGACCACTGGAGATTAACATTTGCGACCTCGTCCGAAATTTTCCTGGAAAGTTTAGCAGATGAAGCTTAGGGGGAGGGTTTATGGCATTGGAATATGTTGTCTTTTCAAGAATCACTTGAAAATTTCAAAAATTCAAAAAACAAACAAAAAATTGTTTCAAGAAAACAAAACTATCAAATCAATTATTATTTTTAAATTTTTTTTTATTAATAATATTAACAGAGTTTAACGCTTATCGATTGTTGATACAATTGCCATGGAAGTGACGTGACATTTTTGATGAAAAAAAGTAGTTCCGGTAAGTAGGAGTGGTTAACAGGTCAGATGAGGTCATCGACGTATAAAGCTCACGTTTATACGTATAGCTTTATCTGTATAGTAACAATGCTATTTGTAGTATAAATAAAGACAACAGTAGTATACCGCTGTTCAATAGTCATAATTCGATTGATCAAAACCAAATCCGGATGACAAACTAAAACCGAGGGAAACACATCAACTATAATAGGAAAACAACGGAACAACAGAAACACTGAACTACAACAAAAGCAAACGTCCAAATACATAGAAACGAACTGTCTGATAACAACTGTCATAATCCTGACTTGGTAACGGACATTGTAAGAAAATGAAACCTGGTTTTATGGCTAGCCAAACAACATGCCCGCTTACATGGCAATGTTAAAAATACCGCTAAAATGACAACACTACGTGCCAGGAATACAGTACAAACAAACGCAAGAACACTCAGCACAGAGAAATACATAAATAAATGATATAATAGTACATTACAACATGTAAACCGCAGAATAACAACGAACACCTCCCATGAATTTACGACAGCACACCAGGTCACCACAAACAAAATATAAACTGCCCATCACATGAATGGATCAACGTCACAAAAAGTGACGTATTTTTTGTGACGTTTATATTATCACTGGTAAATTTCTAAAAATAAAATAGATTTGTTTTATTTATATACACGTACAAGATCATTAAATTGGGACTGAGTTTGTAATGGTGTCTTTTTATGTATTTTCTAACCATGACAAGAATATTAAAATGGAATTGTGTTTGTAATGGTGTTATTATTTGTATGTTCTAACCATATCGGTTTTTCTTCTAAATCAAAACTGTGTTTAAACAAAAAAATCCTGTACATATAGTTGCTTTAAAGTTAAAATCATATAAATGAAGTAGCTGATTTTATCCTAATTTTTACATATATATAGAAAATAGAAATAAAATAACTGTAATATAAGGCAAGATTATGTAAGACCAAACAGTAAACACACATGAAAACAAACAACATAAAACAAAAACCCTGTAGACGAACCACGAGTAAGACGACTATACTGAAAAATAAAACATATGTGAAATGTACCGAAAAGACAGAATTCAAACCACAAACGTAATAAACAGACAACAACTCAGCACACAATGACTCACCGGACTAACACGTCGAATATGATTGCATAAAAGCTGCATTAATGTATGGATGTAATCAATGTTTCCGCATGTTGTTATTGTCTTCGAAATGAATGTATTGTTATGTTGTTTAAGTTATCTTACATTACAGGTATGTTACATCAGAATTCTTAATTCTGAATGGCTAATGGCAATCGCTAGGCACTCTCATTTCAAATTTTATTTCCGTATAAAAATAAAACAGCTATGACTGCACGTGCTATCCGTGACAATGTTGAAACAATGCATAGAAAAAAAAACACTAAAAGCTTGGGTATAACTCTTAATTTTATGGTTGTAGCATAAAATGTAATTATAAGATTTAAATGTTTATTTTTCTTAAATTATATAGCATTGTAAAGGGTTGTTAAAGCGTTGTGATCGTGCGCACATTTTTAAAAAGAAAATACAAAATGTGCTTTGGTCAACGCTTTTGCACCTAATAAAATTATAAAAAAAAAAGCATTCAATTCTTAAATAAAAAAATAGTAAGTTGTAAATAAAAGCCATCATTTGAACGTTTTACGGACGCCATCACGATCAGATATGTTCCAATTGTCGTAACCACGATCTCGACCTCTTTTAAACTGAAATTATATTCACCATGAACACCCTAACGGTAGTGCCTACTCGACCGGAGCACACGAGATCACCACATATTTTAGTTGGGTTCGTGAGTATGATTTACAAAAACTGCCAATTCCGAAGTTATTTTTAGTCATTTGTCATAAGAATTAGGTTTGTAAGACTGTTGATGAATATGACGTATATGTGACATGAAATAGAAGTTCATTTATAATATAAGTTCTAGGTGGAAAAAATATTCTGTAATCATATATCAACTTGAACAAATATATAGTATTTGTGTCTTATAGAATAAAGGGTATAAACTATTTGTTCCAACAGGAACAAACATTATCATGGCATTGTTTATATCAAAGTTCTCAGAGGGAACTTCTGTTAGGTGAAACACATATACGTTGGCCAATGTACTCCTTCATTTGGAGTGCATGATATTCCTGCCGATTTCTATTATAAAGTTCGTTTAATATTTCTTTGAAAGACAAAAATCATCAGCCAATTATTCAAAATGCTCTTTTCAATGTATACTATCTTGGATCTGAAATACTTTGCTAAATTCTAATGAAATAGATTTTTTTTTTATTTTATTCATGTAAAACTTGATTAATGAAAATAAATGATTTCTAATCAGCTGGAAACCAAAAAAAAAAATGCTACTGAAATCTGTTTTCAGAAACTTAAATTGCGTAAATGCAAAAAAAAAAAAAGAGAAAAAAAAAAAAAAAAAAAGATTTACACATGTTGATTATTTATAGTAGCCTCAGGGGTCATTCCTGTAATTCAATATATCGAAACGGCATACGCATTCACCTTCCTTTAATTGTTTGTCTGTAAATAAACTCATCATAGAGGATGTTTAAACACAGCTGCACGCCTGTTCTCAAAATTGCATGTTGAGACCCCCAAAATGCAAAAAAAAAAAAAAACGATTTACACATGTTGATTATTTATAGTAGCCTCAGGGGTCATTCCTGCAATTCAATATATCGAAACGGCATACGCATTGTCCTTCCTTTAATTGTTTGTCTGTAAATAAACTCATCATAGATGATGTTTAAACACAGCTGCTCGCCTGTTCTCAAAATTGCATGTTGAGACCCCCTCCCCATATAATGCTATTTTAGGTACTACACATCACATAAATACGAACAAAAGAGAGACGAAAGGTACATTCCAACTCATAAGTTGAATAAAAAACGTACAAACAACAGTATACAAAAAAGCAAAATAACAAAAATTCCGAACTCCAAGGACAAAACAGAAAGTCCCTTATCAAATGGCTTAATCAAAAGCCCAAGCACACCAAACCAATGGAAAACAGCTGTGATATTCCTGACTTGGTACAGGTTTTTCTTATGTAGAAAATGGTGGATTAAACCTGGTTTTATGTCTAGCTTAACCGCTCACTTGTATGACTATCGCATAGAATTGGCAATATATTGACAACAATGTGTGAGCAAAACAAACATACATAATAGTAAAAATTTCAAAAATTAGGGGTACAGCAGTCAACATTTTGTTATTAGAATCTAAATCACTAAAAAAACAAAACAGCTATGTCAACAAAGAAAAACAAAATGGCATATAGACATTCTATAGATAAAGCACATAAGCCAAAATGTAAGACAAGAATACAAAAAGTGACCATGAGGTAAATCATTAACCGAAATTTAGGCCTAAATGCATTTGATATGAGGTCATTGGTCAATCAGCATATGCAATTTAGGTCAAAGTCATCTTTTAAGTTTTAATATTTGCTTGTTATCGCAACTCCTCAGAAGTTATCGACACAAGATTTGGGCAATTGTAAGTTGCGATATGACGCTATTACAATATATTTTCTTCCAATTTAAAATCTTTTTGGTTGGATAACTTCGTAACCATACATATTGTGGACCTTGGATCTTTGATATGAGATCCCGGATAATTGACCTTGAAATTTAATTTGGCGTTCATGATTTTGACCTTTGTTTTCATACTGGTAAAGCAATTAGGCATTTTTTATTAGACCAGAAAACGTATAACTTTGAAAATTGTCAACTGGAAGTTACCTTCCGTAAACCGGAAGTAGTGTTTTTGCACTTATTTCATGAAAAAGTAACAAAAAACCCATCAAATTCCAAAATCAGTTTAACATGAATCCGAAGTGACATTTTGTACACAAATTACAACTCAACTATGAGGAAGAATGAATGCAACTATACAAAAGAGACTTATATATAACATGTATAAAACGTCGTGTCAATGAATCAATTACAGCAAAACTTATACCATTGTCTATAGGTGATATAATTTCTTGTCCACATATAGTTTCGATCTGTAACGACTTTCCAAGTTCCACTGTGTATAATTTATACGCATTTATATGTTTCCTCCAATTACAGTTTTATTTTATTTGTGTTTGTTAATGCACGATTTAATGATCCACATATGCTGCATTTTTCGCTTAAAGTGTATATTCACTTTACCTTCTCAAACTGTTGAAATCTGATTTGACCTTTCTTCGGTAGATTTTTCTGTGATAATATTTAAAATTTACACACCTATATATTTGAAAGGATTTTCCAAAAATATAATGGTTTATGGTGCATGTTGTATGATGAATGGTGTATGGTGCAATTGTTCGTATTATATTGTGTATTGTGTAATAGTGTATTGTGCTTGGGGAAAGCTGAATGATATATCGTGTATTGGTAAATTTGGGTATGGTGTTTTGGTGTTTGGTGTATGCTGAAATGATATATGGTTTAAGTGTGAAGTTTACACCATACTAGGATCGCATCTAACCCATATAAGAGTTCTACACCTCATAAATAGCGCCTGATACGAGCGGGCTAGCAAGTAAACTCCCATTGAATTATAAAAATAGCGAGATGAGGTATGATTGCCAATGAGACAACTATCCACCAAATTCAAATAAAGTGGATTTAAACAATTATAGGCAACCAAACGGCCTTCAACAATGAGAAAATTCCATACCTTAAAGTCGGATACAAAAAGCCCCGACATGAAAAATATGACACAATTCAATTGAGAAAACTAACAGCCTAAGTTATTACAAAATAATTTACGAAAAACAATTAGGCAGACATTAACCAACAACAACCGTTGAACTACAGGCTCCTGACTTGGGACAGGCATATAAAGAATGTGGCGGGTTTACACATTGAATTGTCTGTTTAAGTATATTTTTTCCATTAAACATAAATAAAAGATAATGCAAAACATCTAAGTCAAGATTAAATTCGAATGCATTTGCAAAATGCACTTATTTTCTAAGTGTTAATAAATTTGACTTCACTCCATAATGTAAACGATGAAGTTAGCTCTGTTTACAGTTATTATCATTCCTAAAATATCATATTCATCACTTTTTGCATATAAACTCATCATAGATACCAGGATTTAAATAATGTACGCAAGACGCGAGTTTAGGCTTTATAATTCTCAGTGAAGCTCGCGATCGAATCTAAAAAGTGAAAAAGGCTAAATAAAAACGAAATTTCAAAAGCATTGGATAATTGGATTGAAAAAAATCGGATTAAGTGGAATTTCGTTTTATTCAAGATAATCTTTTGTATCGATAAACAAAAGCTTTATCTAATTAAAAATAAATAAAATCATTGTTCCTGGACATGTGGAGGTATAATATATGCTTAACATTTCTTACTTGACAAAATGTTTGCTACAAATAACAACTTTTATCGGATTTCCTATGGGTAGTAACTGTGCAACTCTTTCTTCAATCTTAAATACTCTTTGTAAGTGACGAAACATGCAAAAGTGAATTCACACAATTAAATATAACGGCAACCTCCTTTTCAATTTTTTTAAATTATATACAATAAAAACACTAATTACAATTTATAAGTGATTAGCATGAATGTCCATAATGTGTCTGCAAATATAAATCCTTAAAAATAAGTTGTTCAAGGTACACCAGGCAGTCCAAAGTTGTCAATCATAAAAAAATCTGGAAGCTTCCATTATTGATGATAATCCAAATTTGAAAAAAAGTCCGTAAGTTAATAATTGCAATATTAAAGTTAACGTTGAAGTACATAAAAAGCGATGCTCAAAATTCTGAACTACTATTAACCTTTCACCAACTTAATTGTCCCTGACAAATAGTTGAATAATGCTTTTAGTATCATTCATCTCATCTTCAAAATTATAGGTACATAGTTGATTACAGGTAAACAGCAAATGTTTAGCATGTACGAATCAACATTCAGCCAAAAAGTCACAATCGGAAAAATAACACAATTTATAGATCATGGTACTATCTTAAGATCTAAGACCTCAAAAAATGTCGCTAATGACTTGAGACGCAAACACATCGTATTCGTCAACCAATTCGTGATGGAGACCGTTAAACTTTTTTCTGTATAAGGAGCACATCCCTGTTAATGATGATTGTATATAAACATGCACGAGCGAAAATGTTAATTGAGATATTTGATCGCCATACGATAGGGCAGAAAGTATTGTACTGCCAAGAAATATGAATTTATAATTTGAAAAGTCTTTCTCGTTGAAGGGACATGACAACGAGTAAAACATCACGTGTGTCCAATATACTGTGTCCTCACAACATGTACGGTTTTCGAGAATATGTACAATAAAGCTAACGTTAACACAACAATTAAATTACCCCCCCCCCCCCCCCCCCCCCCTTCCGCCCCAGTGAATAATGTACAGTCGAAATCATCACTTTATTTGTTAAGTTAACGTTGATTTCCTTATTTCTGCTGAAGAACATATCATTCGACCACATTGCAACGCTTTATCATAACACTCATAAGCCATGTTCTTATCTCCAGATACCTCAAAACATACTCCCAGTATTGTTAATGATACAGATATTGCTTTTGATGGAAAAAGAAATGAACTTTTCATTAGAAAATATAAATGACGTAAAGTATGTTGTCTACTGGAAATATCACCAAGATGATGATAACATAGAAATCTAAGACAGAGAGACATTTCTATAGGCATTACGAGCACGTGTCCCTCTTTCACCTCAAGCTGTAGTTCTTTCGGTATTAATGATGAGTTCTGCAGATACAACACACTGGATACAGTGGCTGTTTTTATCTTGTCATGCAATGACATCTTAGAATGGACACAATGACTGTACATATTAATTTGTACTTTACTATAGTTTCCAAGGCCTAACAGCAACATATGAGGTACGCATTTCGACATAATGTAATCTATTAGTCCGAGTGTTTTAGTGTACTGGCCTGTCACATAATAAAATGACGCATATAACAACCAACCCGACACAGCATCCTTATCGATACACTCCTGTAAATGTCTATGATAAAGTTTGTGTATATCGTACGGGTTAACAATTGTGTTTGGAGGTGGTAATAGCTGTGCCACATATGTACTGATTTTAGCATAATAATATTTGCATACATCAATAATAAATGAAGATGATTCATACTTAACTAATGATTTAGTAAATGCAAGTCCTTCAAAACAAAGTGAAATGTCTGTTGATATTCTCATCGTTCCAGTTATCCTGTAAAGTAGAATATCTAACAAAATGAACGAAGATTCACTCTTTGTACGTAATAAATTGTGATTTTCATTGGTATTCGGAAATAGATTCTTTACTAATCCATTAATCCCCCCACACTTTATACTCTCAAGTACAGCTAGTAGAGTCATATTGTTACTCTTGTTGATCTTTCCGAGGAACATATTATGTTCAGGTATGAAATAGTTCGGACAATAGCAGATATTTACCCATGATTTTAATTTATCAAGACAGAGGGAAAAACAATGAAACAATTTATATATTTGAAATGTATTGATATCCACTTCCTCCGAAACCCAGAATAAAGCCGTCTTTAGAAAGTAAGAGCACAATAAATTTTGTACTTCATCGTGTGTGTTGATTATACGCTTTAATGTTAATTTGAGTAGACCATAACATAAGAGTTGAGTGAAATTAAACGAATGTACAAGTTTCTTTTCCGCAACAGAGAAAGACACTCTCCATAATAGGTCATTATCTGATACAGTCTTAGGTCCTATTGGCACTAGCAAGCATCCGTAATTCATTATCCTGTCAATTACGAAATTAGGGGGCCATTGGCATCGATGCCGGGATGCCCATGGCATTGCGTTGTGAGGAAGATATTTACTCCGTAGGCAGTATGCATGATCGATAGTCTGTCTCTGGTCTGATAGACATGGACCGTGTGAAAATATCGGCACATTCTTATACCTTTGCTTAAAACTATCAAGAAAGAGGTTTACTGATGCATACCACCCTTTACCAATACTTTCAACACAGGCAGATTGTATAAGTGGGAATCTACATCCCTGCTCTGCTACGATCTTGAGTCTAGTAAATCCAGGATGATCAAAATCTGTTTCCATAACATATGTAGTACGATATATTTGGGGTTTGAATTGCCTCACATTTCGTATTACTTCAATTTGATTCAGTACGAACATTTTATCAAAATCACTGCCTGGCAAATCTAGTCCTTCTGCCAAACTTCCACTTGATATATTAGTCAAATCAGGCGAAGAACATGCATTTCCGATCATATCGTGTATGAGAAATAGTCGTTGTCTATTTCGTATATCTATTTCAGTACCAATTGTTGTTATTAGGCGTTCGTATAGGTACTTCTCCCAGGGGTTATTTCCAAGCAAATGCAAGTGATCTATAAAAATGAATTAGTTAATCATCTATCATAAAACTATATAATAACGTTAATGCATAGGCCCTATTCACCCGAGATTTATCCCAATCTGTCATTCTGATTAGAGCGTCAATCGTGTAATGTCGTATGTTTTGAGACTGGTTTGATATTTGGCAACCGATGGAACAACACTTATCAAGGTGGCTATTTCGTCCTCGGGGTTTCATCGGCTTAGTTCCGAACACGTTTCCTTTTACACCAAACAAAATCAATCATTCGGTCATTTATAGAAAATTCATTAGGATTTAAATGTTAAATATTGATATGAAATATCCCCTTGATACGTTCATTTGTTTTGTAAATTTACCATCTTGACTATGTATAAACTCTTGATTTATTCAAAACACAAATGTTGTCTCACCGTTAGCATATCAAGCCTTAGCTGAAGCTTTGCTTTCAAATATTGAGTTGACGTAATTCTGATTAAGGTAAAGGAATTATTATAGCTAAAACAATGACAAGATTGGAAAATGATCTCTTTGTTGACAATTTACACATCAGCTTTCTATTGAAGACGTTACAAATAGCAAACTAGAAATTCAGTGAAAACAGGTCAATTTCTATTGGTTTTTAGGATAGGAAACAAACAGCGCATACGCCGAGAAAAAAAGACATTCTGATATTAGCTTTGGTATTACAAATTACATAATCGACTTGAATATTCAGTTTGTCGACTTCTGAGCTCTCTCTATTGTGAACCTTAATGTGGTTGAATTTCGGACGATTTAAACAACGTTTACCAAATATTCCATTGTTGGCCCTTATTGAATGTTAATGTCAACGCTTAATATGAAAAGCAGGATAAAAAAGTTCTATTTCACTTTCTCGCATGTCTATTAATCAACTTGAAACACATTTTACTTATGTTACTCTTTTCGAAAAGCAGTTAAGACTAACTATGCTAATTTATAAAAAGTTTAATCATGACTTGCATAAATTTTACTGCAAGCCTTATATTGGAGGTATTTTGCATCTCACAATACGCGAATCAACGTTTACATCTTTTTGAATCATATATATTCATATACGCATACAAAGTGTACAAAACAACACCAATATGAAAAAAGGAAGCAATAAATATAAGTATCCATTAATATTTCGGAAAACATATTTCCTTCATCAGTATAATCATGACGATGTACAATGGATCATATCAATCTATTCTAATATAACTGAAAACAATCGTCAACGTTATATAAATTAAAATCGAACCACGCTGGTATAATTCTAAAATTTCAAAGTTGACTAAAGTTAAGTAATTATAAAAGAGGCAAAGTATTTATATATCCAAAATGAGTAGCACAGTTCGATTTGAACTGGTATGATTCTTAAACTTTATAGTTGACAAAGGTTAAGTAATTACACAGAGGCTGCGTATGTATACATCCAAATTGTATAGCACAGTGCAATGTGAACTACACCTTTTCATTGATCGTTGGTATAGTAATTGTCATGGTCTTGTCTGTTTGTCTTATGCTTACGGTTTTTGATTTAACTATTGGTATATTTCCCCTTTTAAAACTGTTTCTTCATTTTGATTACATCAAAACCGATAACATACCTGTCATCGAGTTTAAGAAATTAACATTACAAAGTAATTACTTTTATTGCTGTCTGTACAATTCTGTAAATATTCTAGGTAGTCTTTTGAAGATTTGTCAGGATATCTAAGGTTTAATATCCACTGTTCCTGTGTTTTACGTCTATGTAAACAAGCTTTGTACATTCTATCAAACTGTCTGATTGTAAGTCCAAAAACGTCATTTGAGATAATGAGGCCTCCATCTAACGATTGGTTTAGTAAGGGTGTATATTTACGCCTTCCACGGTAAGGAAAACATTTTACACTGTATATTTCCCAGTACGTTGTTTTCTTCATGCCAAATGGATACCCATCATCACAGTTGTCTTGGTTTGTTGACTTTCCGTTCATGGTGCCTATTATAAACATGTAATTTAATAAATTTAATTGAGGATTTGGTTTCTTATACAAATAATTCAAAGTCTTATTTTACTGTTCAATATATTACATAATTTACCGATTATCAGTTAGGATATAGTCAGTCCCGGTATACGACTTTAATAAACAATTTTAAAGGTTATTTTAGTTTTGTTTTAAAGTTTGATGTACCATATACTTGTATTAACGTTTCATATCTTTAGTAGACAGCATTGTCTCGACAAGTAATATTTTCTATGTTTAGTTTCGCTCGTAGTAAACAATTTAACATAAAGGGCGACCCAGAATACATTCAAGCACCAATGAATTAATTTTTAATTCTATCCCTCTCTGACGCTCAAAATAAAATTCATCTATAACGACCAAGGCCATGTGAAAATTACTAACAAATATTTGGCTTATATGAATCAATTGTTAAGTATGCGTCTCAATTTGAGGTACTGTTGTCCGGACAAGTTAAAATCAACCGTTTTAGTTATCTTATACATTGGATTTTGTTTTAGTTTTCATATCAAATAAGGATATGTGTTATGCTTGCTGATGATGCAAATAACTAACAAAGTCCCAATTAATTGGATATAGGCAATTAAAGATCGGCCTTAATCAATCAGCAAAACCTTAAACCTTAACGTATAGTCAGCTACAAAAAGGCCCTGACATGACACAATATGAACCGAAAAAAAAAGTAACAGCTCAGTGGGATTACAAGACTAGTAACGTTGTTTTGTTTTGTTTTTTGGCTCATTTATTTAGATATTTATGAAATCTGACAAGACCCACATACTATGCATAAATCAGCCGGTGAAGAGTTGTATTGGTGCATAAGTGATACTATAATGATTCATGCCTACTTCTTTTACCCATGAAAAGGAGAGGTATCTTATAAGCCATTTTTTGGCCCCTGAAATGCAAAATTAGTAAAATTGCTCAAGCCTTTTACAATTATGTTAAATTTATTAATACTTGAAAAGAATGAAATTCTCTGGATTCTTAAAATGTTTAAGTGGGAAAAGGACATTTGTGATATCGATATGACATCAAAATCATGTGATCATTAAATGGCCATTTAACATGCAGTTTTTAGTCGAAATAGCTTTGAGCAACATTTGTTCCCAACAAGATATTTTACAAATATATTCAAATATTTGCATCTATGTAAAATACACCTTGTTGCACAAATTGCAAGAAGTATGAAGCCCTAGTGTAACTATGTAAGACACAAAGTAAAAATATAAATACTAATTATTGATAGTCCTCCTCTTATTATTTGGCTGATTTATAATTATTTGGGTTTTCAAATTCAGGGAGCAAAACAAAGTGGTCTTACCATACCTTCTCCTTCGACCTTCTTTACTTTAAGTTGTCATGAACAATCTTTTACGTTTACGGTTACATGTACCACATTCTTTTGAAATATAAAAACTTGTTTTGTGCAATATTTCCTTACAATTTTATCGGATACTTGTGTTGTTACTTTATTCGTATAACTCAAAATAACTAAATCAAACAAACTATATCGCAGGCATGTTTTGCATGTCCAGAAAGATGTGTTATTGAAATTAGTCAAAGATACAATGAGTAAAAAAACAGTTACGGTAACAAAGTCATTCTTTGTGAACAGACTGAAAAGATACATTTTTGGTGTAGTCATACATAATTTAAAAAAAGGGCTTTTTTTATTGCGTTGTGGTCTGTATTATTCTACAATAAAATAAAACGATTTCACTCAGGACAACAACTTAACATGGAAAAAAAAGTATTAACAAATATATTAAACGTCGTCAATGTAAATACAAAAAAAGGGGAAGTCCTTAAAACTTGACAAACTCTAATGCTGGACTATTTCTACCAACGGAACGAACTGAAAACAACTATCATAGTGTTTTACTTGGTACAGGTCCTTTATGATGAATATGGTGGGTTCAAATTACATGACACTGATAGCTAGCTAAACCTCCCACTTTTGTGACAATTGTTTATAGTCTAGTTCTGTTACATCCACAAAATTAGGTAAGCAAAATTAGAAGTGTTAGGTAGCAAAAACAGGAAAACTGCTTATAATATGTAGGTTTCCAAATATGCTGTTTATCATTGGTACTTATATGCGATTGATATGTTAATATTGATTTACGTACTAACTTTATATCGTTAAGCACGCAGACATACTTTGTTGTCGTAACGTTTTTGATATGACCTAAAAGTATTCGACGATTACATGTATAATTATTGTCTGACGAAACAATTTAACAAACAAACACTCAGGGAATCACACAAACCCCAAACGAAGCGGGACATAATAAGATAACCGCCGATTGCAACACAGGTATCACTAATGATATATGTCTTACCTTTTTTCACTGGGCCGCTGGCTATACACTTTTTGTTTCACAATATTACTTGAATGATTGAAAGTTGGAGTTCAAGAACGTTGGAAAATGAGAGAAAAACATCCTGATGAAAACACTTGTACTGAGGCTATCTGATTTTGTTCGTATTAAAACAAGGATGGGCGGGCACTTAACGAAAGTGTTAAACACTTGTATAAATGTACTTACAAGGACATCTTAACACAACGTTAGTGAATCATAATTCGAAAATTTGAAACCTTACTCTATTTTTTATTTTTAATACATACATTTCTCAGTGGTCACATGATAATACGGCCATTGCACTGAATTATTTCTCATTGTTTGGTTCCTGATCTGTTGTTTGTACAGCCCTATATTTTATGTCCGATAAGTTTTACAGTGGTGCTTTCCCATTAAAAGTAATTTAAACAATCAAAGACCGAAAATATAAAAATAATGATGTTTGGTATGATTAACAATGTGGCAACTATCTCTTGAGTAAAGAACAACAATTTGAACCAATATAGGTCATCGAACGCCCTTCAACAGTGGTTCCCAGCATTACAAAAAGTGAAACAATTCAATAGCGCAAATAAATGTCGTGATTTATACAACAATAAAAATAGTTTAAGCATTTTCCTCTATGCATGTATCACCAAGCATACAAATCCACACTCAGTTAAGGACCAACAAACGAGAATAGGTTACAACTGCATTGGTAAATATACAGATCAGATCCTTATTCTTGTATCTTAAGATCTCAGATCGTGAAAACATGTCACTAGTGTGTTGAATGAGAAACACATGGTATCGGTCAAACAATTCAATTTAGATCAATTATCAAAAATTTCAGTTAAAAAAAAGAAAAATAGAAAGAAACAAAAGTATAAAAGTCTTTGCTTGTCAATTTTCATATTATCTAACACAAATTCACAAACGGAGAATTATTGGCCTTATCGCAAATGTACATAATGTTCACTGAAGTTGAAAAAGCCATATATCTAAATATATTGAGTTATTGTATAAAGCATTGCAAAAATAGCTGCATTTATTTCAAATTTAGTTAGTATTTTACTCATAGATAATATATCTCTCACGGTCAAACTAATTATTGATTTCCGACACTTTATTATCATTTTAGGTAGTAGTAAAGCGAAACTGAAACAAGAGACAAAACCTTCCTTATACGAGGATTGAAAATTACTTGTTCTTGGAATAAAGCATTGCGTTCTATTAAGCAAAAAAAGATCGAAGGTTACATATTATCAGTGTAAACATTTGTATATTTTTTCTTACAGGGAAATAGAAACACAACGATGTTTAATCATAGTTCGAAATATAACTGTATTTTTATTTTATTATGCATACTTTCCTCAGTGGTCATATGTAAACAATTCAAATACATCAATGTGTACTTTGTTTCGTTTTGACTTGCTTTATCAATGTGGAATATCTACACTGAAAGATTAATAGTAGAACACTAACTTAAGTCCGAGATGAAACTATAGTTTACTGGTTTTTTGTTTAGATCGAGTACCAATACTTAGTGGGGACCTTTAAATGTTCAGTAGAAGCCTTAGGCTGAGAAGTGGTAGTGATATAATTGTTTACTATACGACTTTCTTTAGCCGGCACGAACCTGAATGTAGATTAAAATACACCTGTGACGTAAATCTTTTGTTCAAACTCTCCATTATTTTTCAGGAATGGAGAGTTATTTTCTATTGTTCATCTTCATTCATGCGGACGATTTGCCATTTGGATATTTCCATGGGCACTTTCTTAAAAAGTTTTCACTCATGGATATATTTCTAAAGGACGTAACTCGATATTGAACGAAGATGAAAACTTAATAAATAGGGTGATACTGGATTTTTTTTTAATTGGGATCGTAGTAATACAATGAACACCAAATATCTCATTATCAACAAACAGCTTTTATTTGCGAGTCGTAATTCCATCATATAATATATAGTATCGTATTCACTTAAATTCCACAACATTATCCACAATTTGTTTTCCGATGCAAATCTTGGCTGACTTTCTGTCAAGGATAGTATCCAAGCGGGGAAAAACGAATATTTTCCATTGCGCAATTGAGTGCCATTCCTCTTCTGTGCATCTACATGTGTTAACTCAGTTGAATTTTCAGTTTGTAATATTGAACACATCAATAATATTCAATATTGAAAATTAGAGCAAAAATATATTTCATTTAAAGATTTGCTTTTAATTTTACCGTTTAAGATATCATTTCCCTGAAATTTAAAGTGTTGTATTCAGATTTTGAACAGCAAAAATCGTTTGTTCCATTTAATATGTACATTAAAAACAGAAAAATTACTCGGATACTTTCTACAATAATATTGTGGTCTTAGTAGAATAAATAGTTCAATAAATTGAAATGGTCAAAATGGCGTATTCGGTATATTATTTGATTGTTCGTTGTTATAATGAGCCTCCTCATGGGGTTTTTGATTATGTGATTACTTGGCCGTTTTTATAGTGATTATTTGATTACCAGACCAAATATTTCATGATTATTTGATTATTTGATAATCTAGGACTGTATTTTTGATTATTTGATTATCTTGTTTAAAAAAATAATTAATGATTATGTGATTATAATGGCAAAAAAATTGTGATTATGTGATTACTTGGACATACCCATGAGGGGCCGCTATAATTTGAATACTAATGAATAGAATTCGAGGGGGGTACGGATAACATTTGAATAAGGCTTGTGTTAAATATTGGGAGTGGGTTTTTATTCAGTTTTCAACAGAAACGCGTAACATAATCGAATTTCTTCACTGTTGTTATATGTCCAGTGGCAAATATAACAAATATATCGGCAGTGCAAATGACGGCGTTAATCTTGAAATGTTTAAATGAAATTAAAAAGTGGTTTTCCACTTAAGTTAAAGACATACAAACGGAATCCAAAAATGTTTAATCACGCGGGTTTTTTTATTTAACTTTTTGCATCCTTTCTGATAATAGCGAAGAATGAAAAATTATTCACAGTTTGCTTGTATTGCTATTTAAGACTCATCTAAAAATGCATAACATTTTTGTTCGTTGTTGGGTTATGCATGAAAAACTGTTTTCTTCTTTACTTTTTATTGATCTAATAGAATGGTTTGAAACATAAATCATATTTTGTTTCAGATATGACTTATAATCGAGAACACCTTTATTAGTTATATAACCTAGACTAGAATGTTACATACCTGGAAATTTATTCTAGTTGTACTATTTCATTTTTCTGAGACGATTCTACATCCAAGATTTATCAAACGAATAGCACACATAATCCATTGTCATTGTTTCGCCTAACAGAAGTTCCACTGGAAACTTTGTTATAAACAATGTCATAATATCTGTTCCTGTTGGAACAAATATTCTATACCATTTTTTCCGTTAGGAACATTTACTGTAATATTTATTCCAGTGGAAATAATATTCCAGAATATTGTTTCCATTTGGAACTTATATTATGAAGGAACTTCTATTCCGTGACACCATTAACATAATCCATAAAAAGTAGGTTTTTTCTCTCTCCCGATATATCACTTAACGACACAAATAAATATCCTTTCAATCCCACTACAAGAAAGACGTGCGTATCCAATGACTTAAAACATAAATCTGGATGAATTTTATTCAAGATCTTATTGTAGTAATACTGTTCATAAATACTTCGTTTAGTAAGTAGATGGTCAGTTTGGTCCTAAATTTTGCCTGTGCATTATTGGGTACAGCACGGGGAAAATGAAATGAAAACTATTACAAAATAAAATAAAATTCTTTAAAATGTTATAATCTGAAGATTCGTTCTTAATAATTAAGGTGTACTTTAAGTTAGCGAAAGTCCAAATAACTGTCCATTCCTAAGAATTAATGGGCGTCGGCCCTACGGGCCTCCGCTCCATTATTTCCCAGGAATGGACAGTTATTTACACATTCTCTATAACAGAATTTATACTTCCATTCAAAAGAACTAAAGAGTAGTATTTACGTCATACAACCACCCCATTGTTGGCTACTCTGTCGGCCGGTGCAAACAGAAACCATTTTGTGTATACTTTAAATTTGTTTCTCATTCTTAAAGTTCGCAAATAATATACCCTTTTAACTTATTTCTAGATTATTTTCAAAATGAGATATTCGAATATCAACAATATTCATATATTTATTTAAATAAGAATCAAGAAATTGTGTATCAGATTTTTCCCGTTTACTCAGAAGTTTTACAATTGGATTACAGATCGTCTTTAATTACACGACGACATTGATTCCAATCTATTTTAGATGGATGACGATAGTTTAGTCTTTTTTAGAATAAGTTTTTCGCAGTGATGTTAAGGCAATTTCGATTAGATTTGGTCAGGGGCAGATAACCCCGCAAGTACCTCATTATGTTTTCATATATTCATTAAAGGCGGAGAGTCCGTCAGCTGCGTCTATCAATAAAACTGTATGAAATCAAATTACATACATGCCTGTTAATTAAAAACGGGTATCCATATGGTGTAATTTGTTTACTGAAACACGAATATTGTATGTTTGTGCTTTAATTATTATGATAAACGGTTGCAATAGCTGTTTCTCGCGCCGAGATTGTCGGCTTGTGGATCCCGCCTCCTTTTGGGGATCAACTAATCAGTAGACGATCGCCGTCGAACAGGTGTTTGTTGTTTGCAGAATGGAAAGCACCTTGCAACGGAAATTGTTTTCACTTCTACGTGAAAATCTAGCAAGAAAAGTAAGTGTAAGACACCAAATATGTAAAATTTATGAAATATAAGTTGCTTGTTTTGTTAATCATTCGCTGAAAAACGGCACAGTATTATATAAAAACAGTTCAGTGTTGGCAAGCATGGTACACGTGGTCAAAACGAAACTAGACTGCAAAAAATATCTGAAATTTGAATAATTTACCGAGTCCCATCAGTAAATGAACAGAATATCGAATGAAACATGTTTTCTGCATTATACAAAGAGCCCATTCTCAACATTTACCCTGAAATTCATTTCTAATTTACGTTTTGCAGGTATCCTGGTTGGGTACATTTTGTAAATTATAACAAAGTTTGCTCCACCGTTCACTTCCTGCGGAACCCACGTTGCTGGAGCCATGATCCCCACCTTCAAGTCATGGAGCCCTTAATTTGAAGCTTAGGACACAAAAACTTGCTCAATGGAACGCTGAACACGCAATTTGGAGCTCGGTCACAGATGGTGTACAACCCCCACCACCACCAAACCAATTCCAGTGTAAAGTCAATATTATAATACTTTCTGCTGAGTGCTGACGGTATATTTCAAATTTGAATTTTATAGATCCCTACTTGAAGTTTACAGCGTTAACGCAAACATTTAAAACAGCCTATTATTTGGAATTATCGTGGACCTAGTCCAAATAATTATGATGTCTTGAAAGGCTATTTTAATTTTTTTCTGTGACGCCTTCCTCCCGTCACAGAAAAAAGATTAAAATAGCCTTTCAAGACGTCATAATTATTTTGACTTTCGTGGACCATGCGTCTTTCTCTGGAAAATGCCTGCACCTTGAATAAATTATTTTGGAACCAGTACTTTTAAAATCCACAACAAGTCAGCAATATGACCAATTGCAAGTGTTAATATATACTTGTTGGTTAAATACATGTAGAACAATTTTGAACACATAGTCCAATTAATATTATTTTTCTTGAAAGCCAAAAAGCTTTGTTAATGATTTACTGTGACGCCTTCCTATGACTGTCATTCTTAGGAAGGAATCACAGCAAAAAATTAAGGAAGCCTCTCATGACCCAATAATATTAGACTTATTAATATGTAGTTTGGTCATCATGACTGTCCACGTTGACATATTCTATTTAGATATGGTTATCATCAGTATTTAAATTAAAATGAACACTGCATGCATGCAGATGATGTCTTACGTCACAGTACACAAATTGCACCTATTTAGCAAAAATAGCAGGGAAAATCTTGCAAGGTTTCTAAGGCACTAAACAATTTGTATTTTTTAAATTATTTGACATTATGCACGTCTTTCTAATACATGTAGGTAAATATATTTATATATTCACAAAACGTTTACAATATATATTAACAAATGAAGCATTCACTGGAAAAAGTAAAATCTACGGAAGCGTCAGCATGCGACGTCCCGAAAAAGTCATCTTTTAAAAAGGAGCAAATAGAAAATGTAACGTCATACGAGTATTAATTTCTTAATAAACGAATAGTAAGCATGGACTAATGTCAAATTGTTCTGAATAGTTTAAGAAATAAAACAAAACATCTGTTATTCGATTTTCAAGGATTTGAATTAAAGCATGGATGAAATTTGGGTACTCCTCATTACAGAATCATGGATCGTTTGGAGGTCGGTTGAAACCCATTTTTCTATGATTCAATATGGATTCAAAATTAAATTGGTGGAACTAAAAAGTAAATAAGGATACATCTACAAAATAAACACAGAATGAAAACTTTTATCTGGACCTTAAATAAATGTAGGTGAAAAACTGTCAAAAAAGGTGCAATTTGGGTACCCTCACGTTATATACAGTTACAACAGACATTGACAAGGCAGTAAATTGTTAAGTACTGTAAATTCAGAAGAATTGCGACTAATTCGATGAGTATCGCAATTAGAATTAACCTCACATTTTTGTCCCTCCTTTCAAAAATCACAATAATATTAAATTCACACAGAGATTTAGAAATGTTCAAAATAAAGCCTGCAGTCATTATACGCCTGCCTTTAAAGGGGCATTAGCTACGAGATATAAAAAAAAAATATGATTATTTTTTAGTTCAATCATTAATGAAAGTACAATAGTGAAATAATAATTCGCATTTAGCAGCCAGTTGGGTTAAATTTTGTCAAAATAAGCTAAGAAACGTCGCTGGTGAAGCATTTAGTCAATAACTCAAAAACGCTTTCACCAATTTTCATGAAACTTTGGCGAATTGTTTATATTTATTGACAAAAGTTTCCTTTCCATTTTTTAGAAATTTTGGATTTCTCGTTTTCGAGTATTGGGATTTTATCCATAAAAAAGGTTTTTGTTTCCAGTTTTCGGACAATGACTCAAAAATGCTTTGACAAATTCTCATGAAACTTTGTTGAAATGTAACATAAGGTACCTTACGATTTTTATATATTTAAGATATTACTTTTTCGAGTTATGGGATTTTATTCTTAAAACATTATTCATGATTTGTGCCACTGTGTGTGCATGTTTGTTAGTTTGTGTTTTTGTTTTGTTTTTGTTCGTGTGTGTGTGTGTGGGGGGGGGGGGGACTATTTTGAGCAGTGCTCATAGTGCTATTTTGAGCAGTGCTCACAGTATTTCTAGTTAATCATAAAAATAAATTTAAGGCATGAAGACGAGCTAAAAGGACAACAGGTGTATCATGCGCTCATGGCGCAGTTCTTTATTGAATATGATGAAGCATTTCTTCTAGAAATCTAAGAAAAAATAGGCATTATTTCTATGAAGGAATCCAGATATCAATTCAGGGTGGGGTGGCAGACGTAATTCCTTTATTTGATGTTATATTTATTTATGTATGATTCATTGTAATTAACCTGCTCCTTATTTTTAAAAAAGTATCTGTATTTGTATTAAAAACATTACTTTCTCTTATTTTAAGCTGACCTGTCAAATACAAGAAACAGAGTGCTATTCCAGCTTTGATGAACTTTAAAGTAATGGTTTGAATTTGGAAAGCTTTATTATTAGACAGGTAAATTGTTGAATTTTTTCCTTTTGCTCGCTATTAAAACTGGTTATCCCTTGTTTCTATATATTAAATCAATCTGCACCAAAATCTTTTCCTACTACTAGTCCGAAGACCAAATCTATTAATGTAAAGATAAGAAGATGTGGTATGACTGCAATGAGAAAACTATCCAACAGAGACCAAATGATGTACATGAAAGCATAATTCCGCTGAAGCCGGTGCTAGGGGCCGTCTTAAACTTGCATTGAAGTGATAGTTTTTTTGCTCCTTGTTGAAGGCCTCACTGTGACTTTGAAATGAAGAACAGCAATAAAAGCGCTGTTCCTTTGCTTTTTGTGTATTTTTTTGTACATGTGCATGTACTGATTTTGAGTCATGGATAGATACCCCATATCCTTTGTTTTTCTATATTATCTATATAAAGGTTGCTTTGCTGTCTTCAACAACAGTGGTGTCACAGTACAACATAAGAACAAACTGTAAAAGTTATTGAAAGAGGCTTGACTATTAACTTGTCAGATCAACACATACATGTTGCACAAAAAATGGCACAAAGTACTTGCAGTTACTGAAAGCTAGTTCAACGCTAATTACAACTTATAGAAAGGGCATGTTTCTAAGACATAAAGAATCGGTACACATTCATAAGCCCATTGTGTGTCCTCTTTACTGTCCACATTTAAGCAAATGCTACGAACAAAATGACGAATAGGAGAAAAGCTATGCAAGCCTTGCTTTTCTTCCTCTTTTATAATTTGTGCAAATAAATTTCTGTTATGTACAATGTGAGAATATTGTAGGGTGTAAATTCAGAAATTATTGCAATGTTTTTATAAGGTAACTTTGTGAGTATCGCAATAATAAGAACTCACATTCTGATATCCGATACATATAACTGTACAATGTATGCAGAATTTTCTGAAATCGCAATAATTAATCACGCATTTTTGTCAATTCTTCAAAAATTGCAATAATAAATGCACACAAGAATTTCTCAATTTAACAACGTATCTTTACCAGCAATAAACTTTATTTACACAGATATAATTAGAAAATGTACTAAGCTTGATCGCTAAAATTTCTTAGCTGTGGTTTTAGTGCATTACTGATATTGATATTGCAGTATTGCACCCTGCCTTATTCATGTCATAGTTTACATTTGGAGATACAAAACAATGTAGTTAAACATAATACATTATTTTTATGCCCCCGCCATAGCGAAGGGGCATTAAGTTTTACCCTTGTCCGTCTGTACGTCCGTACGCTCGTCCGTCCCTAAATTGGTTTCCGTATTCTAACTTTAGTTTGCCTCAACCAAATGTTATCAAACTCATACACAATGCTTATTACCACAAAACAAAGATCAAGTTTGAATTTGGGACCATTCTAGAGTTATGCACCTTTTCAATTGGAAAAATTGCTGAATTTTTCGTTTCCGTTCTCTAACTTTAGTTTGCCTCAAACAAATGTTATGAAACTTATATGCAATGCTTATTACCACAAAACATAGATCAAGTTTGAATATTGGTGGCCTCACCTTTACTGTTCTAGAGTTATGCCCCTTTACAAATGGAAAAATTGCTGAATTTTTCGTTTTTGTTCTCTTACTTAAGTTTGCCTGAAACTTATACACAATTCTTATTATCACAAAACACTTAAAAAAGTGCAAATTTGGGTAGTGTCAATTTTACCGGTCTTGAGTTATGTCTCTCTATAATCTTATGTATATGCAAGTGGGGGCATCATCTGTGTCCAATGGACACAATCCTCATTTATTTAATTTATTACATAATACATCTGAGTTTTTCATTTAATTTTCAAATTTAATAAAAGTAGTGCACCTTATTAAAATGTGTATGACTAATGAGGAAATTAAATTCTTGTTCAAATGTTGAATGAAGACATTATTAATTTAGGACATGTACATGTAGGACAGGGGAATTATTTTGTTAGCATTTTCACAGTAACTTGTTGAAGAAGTATGTTTGCACTAACTTTTGATTATTTTTCGCATGTTTAAATTTCATTTAATATAATTATTATATATATGCATTTTCATATTTCAGGGATGATGACCTGCAGTGACACAGCAGTTGAAAGTTACATATAACTCATCATGACCATTATAGAAGATCAGATGAAAATTATGTTTAGAAAGCCACCAAATAATATGTCCATGAAAAGTAGAAAAAAGACAGCAATTCCATGTTAAGTACTAAGCAGAAGCGTTGGCTGTTTTGAGACCAATGAGTTGGAAGTTAGTGTTTTGATGCTGAGAGATAGAAGAACATTAACTGGACAATTTAGCTTCTTTTTCATGTGTCATTGAAGTTGATGTTTATAATAACCATCTTAAAAAGCTTTTACCTCAGTTAAAATGAATTTTAAATACAGGCAGTTTGGAGATTTGTGAACTTTCTTACAATTGGACATGTTGGAGTTTCAAAATGGATTTCATTTAAAAAATTATTTATTTCACGGATGTAATTTGTTGTCTCTTTCATGAAATATTTGAAAAATCAGCAATATAGTTCTGTCGAGCCTGCGACTTTTGTCGCAAAAGCGAGACATAGCGATCCTACATTCCGTCGTCATCGGCGGCGTCCACAAATATTCACTCTGTGGTTAAAGTTTTTGAAATTTTAATAACTTTCTTAAACTGTCCTGGATTTGTACCAAACTTGGACAGAAGCTTGTTTATGATCATAAGATACTATCCAGAAGTAAATTTTGTAAAATACAAAATCCTGTTTATCCGTATTTTACTTATAAATGGACTAAGTTTTTCTGCTAGTTAACATTACATTCACTCTGTGGTTAAAGTTTTAAAATTTTTAATAACTTTCTTAAACTATCCTGGATTTGTACCAAACTTGGACAAGGCTTGTTAATGATCAAAAGCTAGTATCTAGTTGGAAATTTCGTTAAAATTTATGTCCTGTTTTTTCGTATAGTACTTATAAATGGACGTATGCTCCGTGTTGAAGGCCGTACCTTGACCTATAATGGTTTACTTTTATAAATTGTAACTTGGATGGAGAGTTGTCTCATTGGCACTCATACCACATCTTCCTATATCTATTAGTTTTTCTTCTTATTAACATTATATACAGTCTGCAGTTAAAGTTTTTAAAACATTTATTAGATTCATAAACCATCCTGGATTTTTACCAAACTTGGACAGAAGCTTCTTATTTATTTATTTCATTAACTGTAAATCTATTATGTGCATTCCCCTATCACACTGAAAACATAGACAACAGCAAAAGTAGGCGAGACACTGGGTTCCACGGAACCCTTACGAATTTTTAGCAATACCTAACCAAATGAGAGATCTACAGATAGACATATGAATTTCAGTTGAACTGTGGAGAAGGAAATATTCATTTATAAGACTTATACAAGTGTTTTGTTATTTTTATGGCAATTACAAGGAAAAGATGAAGCAATTCGATTTACAGCAGATTCCAACGAGTATGAAGCTAGCTCAACCATGAAAAGATTATTAAGTAAGGTACAACAAGCCTTTGGGTGGAGTCAATAGTTAAGCAGAGAACCAATCAGAACTAGTGACAGAATATAAACATAGTTAAACTAGTTTTACAAGTCAGTTTAAAAATAAGTTTTCAATCTAAATTTAAAATTAAGTGATAATTATAAGCTAATTCACAAGCATGTTGTAGGTGTGTTTGATTTGACAATTTTATTTCAATCAATTATTCTGTTCATTTATAAATCCAGTTATGTGTATGTACTTTACAATGGTACAATCGATAAAAAAACCTGTCATATTCCCATTACATATATATATCTTTGCTTTTCATATGCTTTCGGGGAAGTGCTACAGAATGTGTAAACATTTATTTGGTGAAATCTTTGTGTTTTAATCTCATCATTCTCATGTATTTTGTTGTTGTATTGTTTTGATTGATATAAAGTAGTTGCAATGCACCTTGGCAGCGTTTGTAATTATTTTTTTAAAAGTACTGAACTGAAATTATGAACAATTGAAAGAATTCAAGCATAAATCAAACTTAAACTGATTGAAATTTTACATGTAAAATCTCATTCGAAATGGTTCCGTTCTTTTCTCTGTGAATCGTGAAAGAATTAATGCATTTGTTGATTGTTTGCTTTATGTCCATTTGCAAATATTTTATGCATTTTCAGTACAACACATTTGATCGAATTGTAATAGTGATAAAGTTTTGACATACATTAACATACGCCTTATCTAAGAAAACTGATATGGGGTAATTAATGTTGATCAACCCATAAAGGTTATTGAATCCCATATGGATAACAAAAGCGAGACGTAAGAAAGAAAGATTATAATCAGTTACAGAAAGGTCGACATAGGGACAGTCATCCGGCGGTGGCGGCGGAGTTAGCCAACTTATTAAAAATTAATACATTGTAGTAGAAGCCCTGGATGCTTCATACTTTGTATACTAGTATAGATGTCTCCTGATATTAAGTTGCCGTGTGTCATATGTGCATTATTCTTGACCTTTTCATTGTTCAGTGACTACTTCAATAAGTTAAGGCTTTTTGTAATGTAAATTTCTCTCTTATTATGAGTAATAGGATAAGTGTATTTCGTATGTGCGTACCTTGCCAATTCCTCATGCATGTCAGACACTTTTCACTTGACCATGCCCTCATTACATGGATCAGTGAACAAGGTTAAGTTTCCAAGGTCAGGTCCATATCTCATATACTATAAGCAATAGGTCTACTTTATGTGGTGTATGTCAGGCCCATAGCAAGGAATTTCCAAAAAAAAGGGGGGTGGGGTGTTACTGGGACTCGCGAACTGAACTTTAACATTACGTTGACCCCCGAACCCCCTGGCCTCGGGTGTGTATGTACTGATTGTAAGGTGTACCTGAACAACTGTAAGGTGTCATCTGACCTTGACCTCATTTTCGTGGTGCAATTCTCAATGTTCAGTTTTTGTGTTTTGATCTGTTTTTTCTGATACTATATGCAATAGGTCAACTGTATTTGGTGTATAGAAATATTTTACGATGTTCATGTCAGTCAGACAGGTTAATTTGGCCATGGCCTCATTTTCATGGTTCTTTGCTCAATGCTTAGTTTTTGTGTTTTGCCGGCCGTCTGTTTTTCTTAAATGCTAAGCAAATTAATATGTCAACTATTTTTAGTTTATGGAATAATTGTATGTCTGTCTGGCAGGAACCGTCTGACCTTAGACCCGTTTCATCGTTCGTTGGTCAATGTTCAGTTTTGCTGAATATTTTTTTTTCTTAGATACTATAAGCAATAGGTCAACTAAATTTGATCCATGGAATGATTTTAGGTATACATACAAAAAAGAAGATGTGGTGTGATTGTTGATGAGACAAAGATAGGTCAGTGTACGGCCTACATGTCTGCATACATGTTTGTCTGGCAGGGTTCATTTGACACTGATCTCATTTTCTTGGTTCATTGGTCAATATTAAAGTTCCATGGTTTGGTCTGTTTCTTTTATATCTTAAGTAATAGGCCATTTATATTCGGTGGATTGAAGGATTACATTAATAGTGTATTGTAGGCTTTGTTTATCTGACCATGACCTCATGTTCTTAGAGCATAAATGTTGATGTGATACTTTTAATAAATTTTATATTTAGGACTATCAATATAAAATCAATGGTCAGCGTTGTAGGCGAGACATTTCAGCGTGTGCACTCTTGCTTTATGTAGGGTTGAAGAGTATTGTTTTGGAAGTTGTGCTCGCAGTATCTCTATAGTTGATAGAAGTTTATGCTCTATATCCAATAACCAATAATTACCCTTTAACCTGCATGGTGATTATATCTATGTGTTTTCTTTAGTTTTTGTACCTTATTTGATAATAAGAATTCAAAGTTTAAAAAACACCAACCTTGACAAGACTATTGTTTAGAGTTATTCATCATTGTGTATGGTAATGACACTTTTCTGTTATTTTATTATATTGACTTCTGATGTCTGCTCTGTTTTTATTGTTTTTTATGGTTTCTCTTTCATGAATACTCGAGTACTTCAAAAAGCATGAATAAACATAGCATAAAATGGTAAGACATTTCATAAATATGCTCATGTTTCATTTAGTTACAATGCGGTTACGATAATGTTGAGTGGAATAAATATAAAACACAATGATCTAGAGAAAAACGATTACAAAAGTAAATAATCCACAACACTCTATACAGGTAATAAAAGATTGATTAACATGAACCCAATCAAAGATCAGTGATGGACTCGAGTCTTTCAAAAGCTTTACTGGTGTCCCAAGCCATGTTAGTACATGTTAAGGTTCCTCATTACAAATGGACAAAAAATGGATGTTATTCCACTTCGAAAATTACTCAACAAACACATCTACTAGTAATACAAAAGTAAATGCATTTTATGTTTATGAAATATAGAATATTTTTTGGAATTCGATTGACATTTTTATTCATTCTTCATATAACTGCAAAAAAAAAAAAAATGAATTGCATTTGATACTGTCCACTCAGATACACCCTTTTAATGTAAATCACCTATAATATTTGTCTATGTCAATGGTCCCCTAGATGCATAAAAAGGCATACGAAAATAAGAAGTTGTTGTATGATTGTCAATGAAACAAATCAACCAGAGACCAAATAACATAGAAGTTAGCAACTATAGATCACTGTACAGCTTTCAACAATGAGCAAAACTTATACCGAATAGCAAACTATAAAAGACCCCGTAAAAGAATTTAAAATATTCTAAAATTCATAAATTATTTCTCTATAATTCTGAATTCATATTGCAATACTTTGTTAGCAACACATGTAAATTCCTAATGAAACAAATTTAATCAAACAACTAGTATATTTAATTTTGTGATCAAGATTTATTTCAAGCTGAATACAGGATATAATTGTCAAAAATCATCATCATCATCATCATCATCATCATCATCATCATCATCATCATCATCATCATCATCATCATCATCATCATCATCATCATCATCATCATCATCATCATCATCAATCATCATCATCATCATCATCATCATCGTTAATTGGACAATGTTTGAGTGCTGCTTCAGCTAATATTTCCATCGGATTTTTTTGTGGTGATTTTAGTTCTGGTTTCACACTCGCGTTAATATACAGATTACTGGTAGGAAATCCTTGTATCTGCGGGTTGAATGTGGAAGACATTTGCCCGGCATTAACATTTGGAAAGAAAGGCATTTGATGATACAATGGATATAGATAGGGATACGGAAACTGAGGTTAAGGTTGAGGTTGAGGTTGAGGATGACACATGGGGAAAGCTACTTTGGCGGTCTTCATGTTTGTAGAAATGTCATCATCATCAATTTTCAGGTTTCTCTTGACGGGATTAACCTGGAGATTTTCTCTTTTCTTATTAATGGAATTAAGTGCTTCTGTAAAATCCAAAATGTCTCCTTCATTTTCAGTTTGTGTGTCACCTTTAAAATACGTTTTTAAGGCAAATAAGTCCCTCATCAGTATAGAACCATCAATATATTTTCTAGGATTCGAAGCTTTTAATCTCTCCCTCATATTGCTGTTAAAATCATGTTTTCTAGTCAGCGCGTATGTCTCTAGCATTTTCTGCTCCTCTGTCATTTTTTTCATTTTCTGCTTGAGTTGTCCAACCTCTCTTTGTTTTCTTCTTTTTTTTTTATTGTGTATTTAGGATGCTTGTCAACCTGACCACAGTTACTTATTGACATGCAGGGCAGTTTTGCGCAGGGTTGGTTGTTTTTGTTTCCATCTGCCTTGTGCCCTGTTTCATTGCAATATGTACATCTTCTTGCTTGGTCTTTGGCCTTTTCAACTAGAGTCATTGTATTAAGTTCAGCTTCTGAATTGTCCAGCTGGCGTTTAAGTGAGTCAATTGCTGCTTTGTTGGCGTCTGAAATTTTGCCCATACTGGGCTTTTTTGCAGGCTTTTGTTTGATACTAGCTGACAACTCACACGACTCACTTACATCTTTCAGATTCATTAATGCATTTTGTAACTCTCTTTTTTTGCCTAACAGCACACAAATGTTAGCCTCTTTAAACATTATTTCTATATCTTCATTAACACGAATGCATCTCAAACTTTCAATAGTATCAAATCCATTTTGCATAAATACTGACGAAAACGATTGAAATTCTTGACCAATTTGTATCAAGAACTCTTCACCACTTAATCCATCCATTATCAATTGAAACATTAGAATGAAGCACACAAAAAGTCATGTGACAAATGAGTTGACAAATGAGTTTACAAAAGAGAAGTCACATAGTAACTCAGGTAACAGAAAAGTCGAATGTGGGGCTAACTGCATGCTCTATTCATGTTCTACACTTACCTATTTTGAAAGTATGAATGGCATACCTATACATTTGTCTGGGGCCATATGCAGGTTTCTCAAATCAGATTCTACTAACATTTTATAAAAGACAAAATATTTCAAATTTATATTATATATTAAATTGATATTTATTTCCAAATCTCATGAAGAAAAAAAATAACATATAGTAACATTACAATTTTTTAATTGTTCCGAAATATCCTAAATAGACATAGTATTGTTTGGAATGGTTAAAATTTGCCAACACTTATATTTCAAACATGAATACAGGATATAATTGTCAAAAATCATCATCATCATCATCATCATCATCATCATCATCATCATCATCATCATCATCATCATCATCATCATCATCATCATCATCATCATCATCATCATCATCATCATCATCATCATCATCATCATCATCATCATCATCGTTAATTGGACAATGTTTGAGTGCTGCTTCAGCTAATATTTCCATCGGATTTTTTTGTGGTGATTTTAGTTCTGGTTTCACACTCGCGTTAATATACAGATTACTGGTAGGAAATCCTTGTATCTGCGGGTTGAATGTGGAAGACATTTGCCCGGCATTAACATTTGGAAAGAAAGGCATTTGATGATACAATGGATATAGATAGGGATACGGAAACTGAGGTTGAGGTTGAGGTTGAGGTTGACACATGGGGAAAGCTACTTTGACGGTCTTCATGTTTGTAGAAATGTCATCATCATCAATTTTCAGGTTTCTTTTGACGGGATTAACCTGGAGATTTTCTCTTTTCTTATTAATGGAATTAAGTGCTTCTGTAAAATCCAAACTGTCTCTTCCATTTTCAGTTGGTGTCTCACCTTTAAAATACGATTTTAAGGCAAATAAGTCCCTCATCAGTATAGAACCATCAATATATTTTCTAGGATTCGAAGCTCTTAATCTCGCCCTCATATTGCTGATAAAATCATGTTTTCTAGTCAGCGCGTATGTCTCTAGCATTTTCTGCTCCTCTGTCATTTTTTTCATTTTCTGCTTGAGTTGTCCAACCTCTCTTTGTTTTCTTCATTTTTTGACTGTGTATTCAGGATGCTTGTCAACCTGACCACAGTTACTTATTGACATGCAGGGCAGTTTTGCGCAGGGTTGGTTGTTTTTGTTTCCATTTGCCTTGTGCCCTGTTTCATGGCAATTTGTACATCTTCTTGCTTGGTCTTTGGCCTTTTCAAGTAGAGTCATTGTATTAAGTTCAGCTTCTGAGTGTTTTTTTGCCCATACTGGGCTTTTCTACAGGCTTTTGTTTGATACTAGCTGACAAGTCACACGACTCACTTACATCTTTCAAATTCGTTATTGCATTTTTTAACTGTCTTTTTTTCCCTAACAGCAAACAAATGTTAGCCTCTTTAAACATTATTTCTATATCTTCATTAACACGAATGCATTTCAAACTTCCAATAGTATCAAATCCATTTTGCCTAAATACTGACGAAAACGATTGAACTTCTGGACCTATTTGTATCAAGAACTCTTCAACACTTAATCCATCCATTATCAATTGAAACATGAGAATGAAGCACACAAAAAGTCATGTGACAAATGAGTTGACAAATGAGTTTACAAAAGAGAAGTCACATAGTAACTCGGGTAACAGAAAAGTCGAATGTGGGGCTAACTGCATGCTATTCATGTTCTACACTTACCTATTTTGAAAGTATGAATGGCATACCTATACATTTGTCTGGGCCATATGCAGGTTTCTCAAATCAGATTCTACTAACATTTTATAAAAGACAAAATATTTCAAATTTAAATCATATATTAAATGATATTTATTTCCAAATCTCATGAAGAAAAAAAATAAACATATAGTAACATTACAATTTTTTAATTGTTCCGAAATATCCTAACTAGACATAGTATTGTTGGAATGGTTAATATTTGCCAACACTTATATTTCAAACATGGAAAAATCAAAAGTAGGGAGATTTTATAAAAGTGGAAAATTATTACAAGAAGAATTACAGTGTAGGATAATAGATACTTTTGGAGAAGGAAAATCTGTTGACGAAATTTCAAAGTTGACAAGTGTGGATATAAGAACTGTTAATAAAACTATTCAAAGATATATGCACACTGGAACAATTACAGATATACCATACAGGAGACCAGCTGTTTTGGTCAATGAAAATATTCTTACAGCAATTGAATACTATCTTTGTAGACAGCCATCACTGTATCATAAAGAAATTAAAAACAAATTAGTCAATGATGGGGAATGTCAGCCTGACAATGTTCCTAGAGTTGTTTCTATATGCAGAATTATTACAAAAAAACTTTGCTTCTAAAGAAAAAAACTAACCATTTAAGCTAAAGAGGGATTAACTTATCAAGTTCAAGCTAAATTTGACTTGTTTCTACACAATATAGAAAATATTTATCCGTTTTCAATTCATTGTTTTGATGAAGCTTCTGTCGTTCTGACTACTGGTAATAGGAAATATGGACATTCTTTTCCTAGTGAGAGAGCCTTTGAAATTCAACGGTATGCCTCAAATGCAAATTATACCATTAATCTGATGCAAAGTTCGTTAGGAATTGACTATTTTAACATTATTGATGGTCCCTCAAACGGACTTCATTTGCTTAACTTTTTTATTGACGCATTGCAAGAAACCGATGTACACGGTAATGCGTTTCTTACTCCTGGCGATGTTGTTGTAATGTATAATTGTGGTTTCCATCATGGGTGATTTGCCGAAGCTAATCTAAGAAATATTTTACAATAGTTTTTCTAAAATAAAGTCCTTTTTAAGGAGATTTCCAGATTATTTACATGAGTATACCGAGTTAGCTATATGTGATGCAGTAAATGACATTTCACGTAGTGATTGTTTTGGTTATTTTCATCACTGCGGCTATATGTGATTTTCACAGCTGACTTTAAACTTGTTTCTAGAAGTTAAATAAATGTGTCATTTATGTTTTATGACTTATTTTATTTCTTTATACAAAACTGAGGAGACATATGGTATATGGATGGGACAACAAGACAACATAATCGTTTAGGGAACCAACACAAAAACTTATTTGTCAGACTTGCAAAGTAGGTCATATATCGGCAAAATTTACAAAATAATGTAGTTTTAAAATGTAATCTACTACTCCTTGAAGTGTTTAACCAAGATTCCGAACATTTCGCAGAATAAAGTGTTTTAAGTTATGCACCTGCTATGCAGTTGTTTAAAGAAATACCCCCCAGCCCCATTTCAAGACAAGGAATTTACTCAGTCATATATTTACAAAAAGCCTTCCAGTGTGTAATCAACTTCCTTCCAGTTTTCAGTCAAGACATCTTAAAATTCACAGAAAGATATGAACCATTAAAGGTTGTGCTTATCAATTAATAAGTCGTAAAAAGATAATTTTCCCGTTTTCTTATTTCATAAATATAATCATAAAACAAATAAGGAGCTCATGGTGGTATGATTGTCAATGCGAGAGCTAACTAACCACCAAAGTACAAATGAGGTGGATGTAAGCATTTATAGACAACTGTATATTGCCTTCAACCATGAAAAAACCCATACCGTACAATCAGCTATAAAACTAAGGCCCGGCCCGACATGAAAAATGTTAAATATTCAGTATAGACTATTCTCCATTGCAGTTTAAGAAACATTATGGGCCAATTGAGTATTTGATTCATTTTTTTTATTAAGGTGTCAAATGTTTTGCTTCATGCATGTCGATTCAATTAAGAAGTAGTGATGGAGAATATTTAGATAGTTCAATATTTGAAGGATTGAACTCATGTGGAACAGCTTTTCATAAAATTACAAATCATTTCAGAAACATTACATTCTGATAACCTTTTCTCTCTGTTTTTCCCTTAATCCTCAATTTCTTATATTATAATTTGGAGAAAAATGTAAAGTCAGTATTTTATTTTGATAAATGGTGAAAAATAAACTGAAAGCTGAAATTCCTAATTTTTTCTCTATCATCAAACATTACCAATAATAATATGATTTACTTGTCGGTTGAATTTGTTACATCAAGTTAATAAATTGTAGTTGGATATGAATGGCAAGTGTTGACCGTATTCACTTTAAGTTTTCCACATACTCATATGTTTACAATACACCCGGACAGGTAAAAAAGATAACAAGGTGTCCAAAAGTACATATGACCTGATCATTCAATCGAGGTCAGATTAAATCTTAATGAAGTAGAGACATAAAAAATGTTCTTCGTGTCTGCATCATTTATCTAAAACTAAAAAGTAAGGTAATGTTTACGGACCTAGTGGATGTTTATAAACTCTGCAATATTTTTAATTCAAAACTGCAGTTGTTTGCTGGCTTGTTGTTTGTTTTTTCGTTGCATTTGTAATTAAATAAAAGGTCCACAACCGTGAATGATATCAAGTAGTATGCTAGTTTTTCTTTTCTGTGTGAATATAAAAGATTTTAGTTTTAAAACTATGTATATATATGAAGAAAAGACACCAAAAGCATAACAATGGTATATGCATGGGGAATACACCAACAGACACTAATTAACTAAACTGCATATTCCCGGCGTAAATATTTAAACAAAACATAAAACGTTACTCCGCTTCTAGTTTATTGTAATAAAAAGATTTTCTAATTCAATCAAAGACTATAAGAAATGAAAATTCATTTGCAAAATTGTCTAGGTAAACCTGTTTGTATGAAACATACATATTACAAATATTAAACAGGCTATTGATATGAGTGTTTTCATTGGATGATGAATTGGTGCTATGCTCCTCCGAATTTTAAGGTAATAATCATTTCATGGTTGAGCTAGCAAGGAAGCTAACCAAAGAATCTACCTGCAGCTTCATACTCGTTGGAATCTGCTGTAAACATGATTCATACCTACAGATATACATGAGATATAGGCATACAATTTACTGATGCACCACTAATAGATATACATGTAATTATAAAACTAAGAAGATGTGGTATGATTGCCAATGAGACAACTCACCACCAGATAACAAATAGTCATATTTTATAAAGAATTATATTTCAATTTCATTTCATAATACAGCATACAGGTATACAAAAAGTTCAAAAACATAGAAAAAGTGTTTTTATTGCAATTGTTGTTGTTCATCTTATAGGCACATTGAAGTGGTCCTTCAATTCTGAGCAAGACAACTGCAACAGCCACAGAATGTTTGAAAAACAAATTACTGATATTTTCTTTGCTTGTATATATATCATGTGGCTGTCATTATGTACATGTTCATACATGTATCTTGTTTGTCTATTTACTTGGAAATCAAAAAAATTTGCAATGTTTTCATTTCTTGTCTAAATTGAAATTGGTAATACGTTTAGCAAAAAACATATAAATTTATTTAAATGATGGTATTATTTGTATCCAGCATTTTCTGAAACTGCAATAATTAATCTCACATTTTTTGTCCTGGCATTGTTCAATAATTATAATTATCATACTTATCTTGATAATACATTTACGCAAACATTTCTGAGTTTACAATAGTTATCAGGTTATACTTTTTTGAAGGATATCTTACTTGGAAACTTGTGATGGAATATTTTCATAGTATTAAAGATTCTTAAATCTAGCCTGTTTAGCAAAAGATGTTGGATGTACATGTACGGCCATGAGACAGCATCCCCAACACTGACAGAAATTTTTTTTTTCTAATTTTGAAATTGCTTACATTTTTGATAATACAGCGAGAATTTAATATAAAAATAAGAAGATGTGGTATAATTGTCAATGAAGTTTTGATTAACAATTTCATGAATTAAGTCATTTTACTTTATGTGATTGGGTCAGGTTAAAATTACCCACTGATTGTACCCTTGTCAATGGTATTTGTAGGCAGTACTAGTATGTAGTTTTATTAGCATTTACATATTTTCATTTCCTTGCTGATTATTTTGCCCCGTCTCCTATATCATGATTCATTCACTTGAAACTTTTGGATTGTTTATATTATATGTAAAAAATGTGATTCAGTCAGTCATTTCAGTCATTTCTGTTTATTTATATTTTATTATATATATATATATATATATATATATATATATATATATATACAAGTCTAAATTGAAAACAACGTTCAAACCTATGATTGCGTTGGATAAAAACCGCAATTTTTATACGTGTGCATGCAAAACAAATTTCTTGTTAGAGGGGTCTAAATACAGCACAAACAACATTTTCCAAAAGACCAAAAAAGTGAAAAGGTATATTTTAACAAAACGCATTTGACTAACAGGTCGAACAACAAATGTTCTTAAATCCTGCTGACTGCCATTGGCGATTGCCAAATAAACGGATCACAAGGTGTAATAAATGGATCTTAACTATAAATTTAATACCAAACAGAAAACAATAAACTTGCGGCAAAGATGGTATACCGCAAACAAAGGTGCAAAGATTTTTTGTACACCATATCTGGATTTCGACAATTAATGTCTCTTCAGTGATGTTAGAAATCGAAACGGTTATTGGAAGGCCACATAATTTACCTCAATTTAGGATAGACTCTTGAATTTTGAGGAGTCAAAATCGGATGAACGGATCATATGAACCCGAAGGCAAATATAATACAAGCCCAAACGAAAAAATATAAACAAGTCTAAATTGAAAACAACGTTCAAACCTATGATTGCGTTTGATAAAAACCGCAATTTTTATACGTGTGCATGCAAAACAAATTTCTTGTTAGAGGGGTCTAAATACAGCACAAACAACATTTTCCAAAAGACCAAAAAAGTGAAAAGGTATATTTTAACAAAACGCATTTGACTAACAGGTCGAACAACAAATGTTCTTAAATCCTGCTGACTGCCATTGGCGATTGCCAAATAAACGGATCACAAGGTGTAATAAATGGATCTTAACTATAAATGTAATACCAAACAGAAAACAATAAATTTGCGGCAAAGATGGTATACCGCAAACAAAGGTGCAAAGATTTTTTGTACACCATATCCGGATTTCGACAACTAATGTCTCTTCAGTGATGTTAGGAATCGAAACGGTTATTGGAAGGCCACATAATTTACCTCAATTTAGGATAGACTCTTGAATTTTGAGGAGTCAAAATCGGATGAACGGATCGTATAAACCCGAAGGCAAATATAATACAAGCCCAAACGAAAAAATATAAACAAGTCTAAATTGAAAACAACGTTCAAACCTATATACCGGTACAAAGAATTCATTTTATTTTGACAAAAAAAAATTATTATCTATAGCTACCATTCAGTTGCCGCCAATCTCAGCAGGTCTTGGGAAATATGTTTTCTGATTTTAACATGTTTAACAATCAACCATAAAATTATATGGCACTTTATCATGTAAAAACAATTGATTGATTGTGTTGGATGTCAGTTAGCACTTTTGACTATTTCTTTGCTGTCCATTTTTCTTGGTGGACGCTCGGTTAGGGAGGAACTTAACATGTAATGAGCGGCTGAAAAAATAGATCAGTAGTTTCAGCTTCATGGTATACTATAAGGTTGAGAAATTAAGATGATATATATGACAAGGTTGCTAATTGAAGCATAGGTACATGTATCTGAAACTAATCCAATGTGGATTTTTTCACAGATGCGATTTAAATTAGTCGTAAAGGCATATGATATTTGTCAAATCTGTTTATCACTCCATGATAAAGTGCAAGCATAAAGCATGAGAGATAAAGGTATATTTTTTTAGGATGGGTTACTCAATGTCTCAGCTGCAAAAATAATTAAGGAGGGCAGAGTGATTTTACCAAGTAAGAAAATTGATATAAGAAAAATATTGCTCCAGATGGGACGAAAGGGAATCTTCTGTCCAACAAAATGCAGGAAATCATTAGGGACAAAATCAAAAAGTGCAAGCTTTACATAATACTGGCTTGGCAACTGGTGAAACTGAATATTCAGAGGCAAAAAATCACAAGAAATTCAATAGGACCTCCCAATCATGATTTACAAATTGATACCAGTTCTCACTTGAGACATTCAACAAGTAAAATCTGAATATTTATATGCAGGTAGGAAGTTGATGTTTGTAATTTATTTACACATTATCAATGACGAAGAACAAACAAAAATACAAGTGAATTCATGAAATTTGGTGAGTTCTTTGTGAAATTGCAACTTTTTTAATAATATGTTAATTATATAATGTTTCCCAATATATACATTTACTAGGAGAAACCTAGTATGCTATTAATTTGTATAATGAACTTGCACTTGCAAAATTATAACTACATTAGGACCCCAGATCAGATGCTGATTCCGGATTTTGAAAAAGGGGGACTGGTGCCCTAACGCTAAGCGACGTTTGGAGTGGGACATGTAAAAAGTGTATGCATTAACCATATAATGGTTGCTCCACAAGGAGACCCGAGCCTACCTGAATCCGCCTCTGCCATTTGCGATGATACACAAGCGGGTCGAACATGAAAATACTTGGCAATTAATACATTGGTATACACAATTTGTAGTACACATACTGTGTAGGAGGGGATAGTGTATTGCTAGGATATTAATGTCTTGTTATTTTTGTTCGCCAACCAGATCTCGGGTAGTTTGTATACCTGTTATCTAGCCTGTACGACCTCGTATATATTGGAATCTTCCAAGAAAACGGGAAAACTTGAGCATATCTTCAAATATTTTTACTTTTATAGAAATTAATTGCACATTATAAAGAAAAAACGAATGTTTCATCGATGGTAATAATTTATACTCCAAACTTCCAAGTTTCCGGGTTGTTGACCTGTCTGACTCCGTCTTTGCTTTTCTCCGTCTTTTGTGCGTTTGTATTTTATCTCGGAAACTAAAAAACAATTCAACATCTATTTTTTTACGAAAAGTGCAGGTTGAAGATCAATGAGTACTTCTTAATTTCAGACATGTATAGATTCAGCAGATGTTGCGGTTTATAAAAAGTGCTGTTACAAATCAAAATAGTTGTAGATCATTTTTCTAGCGTCATCGGGAGAGTATTTGTTTGCCTTTTTATGTCATTTTACTCGTAAAAACTAATCGATTTTCAATTTAAAGGTAAATACTAAAATTGTAACAGCGGTTTTATATAAAGTTTACCTAGCAGTGTCTAGAATTCCTTGGTTGGCATTTGTAGGTTATCTTCAACCTGCACTTTTCACTTTTGTGATCGCTAATGTTGTTTTTAGATAGTATTCACGTGACTACTTTCACTTTACTGCAAGACCTAACGATGTAATAAAACTATTTACATGTATGTTTTTGGAAATAAAGACTTTGGCATATACTTTTAATCAAAGTTATAGGTGATAACAAGCGTGTTTTTGGCAGATACAAATTATGGCCAAAATTAATTGATTTTCCTTCAATTTGCCTTAACCTCGCTGCGTTTATCCGCTCGGTTCGAAACGTCCGCTGTCCCCCGTCATAACATAATCATATGGATAGGGCTTGTAGCCTAATTGTACACGAGCCAATATCTGCATTTTAAACGATTCGATTCATTAATATTATTTCCTAGGAAAGGTGTTTAATAACCTATCACCAGTTATTATTACATAATATACCGAAAGCGATATATAGAAGGCCCTATATAATAGTGCTGGTCGATATTCAATTATCATATATTTAGGTTGTATGCGTAATATGATAAACTATCATACTATAAAATTTACAAAGGTTTCGAACATGCACCTTAAAAATACAAACAAAAACAAAGAGGTCACCAATGTATGTTATAGAACAGATCCCCCGTTTAGATACAACATAATTTCGTCTGTTTGATGTTTACAATTTTAGATTCAACGTCTACCAGTTTCGAAAATAACCCCAGTTTCTTCAACAGCATTGCAACAATTGTAACAAAACTGATGTATGTTTTGTCCCTTCGTTATCGAGATTGGGACATTGGTAAACTACTTAATCGAGTAATCTGTAAAAAGTAAAATGACAAACATACCGAACTTCAAGGACAAAAAAATGTAGACACTCTATACACAAAACACATAAGCAAAAATGAAAGACAAGAATACAAAAAAATAACCATCGCACAATAACAGAATGTCAGGATTTATGAATACTGAGCCACGCCAAACAGACAACACAATAAAGTTTTTATTATAATTATATCGATCGAGCTAAAAAAAGTTCATCACAGATACCAATCTTATAAAATTGAAGGTGAGATATGGACTATGAATTACAAAAATAATTATGAGGTCACTTAAACATAGATACTTAATACATGTTTCTATCTTGGTATATGATATTATAACTCAATTTGGTATATCATTCAAATGTTCGATGCAAAAACTTCTATATTGATAACAACGACAAAACAATAAGAAAAGGAAAACATATCATCTTCTTATTCTTTAAACTTCTTTGTTTAATCGTCATTCTCAACGTGGGAGCATTTTTTTTTCGCCACGTTTTCCAACAAATAGTAGAATCGTTTATATTGGTATCGGTTCATAAATCAAGACACTAACTACTCTTTTAGATATCACAGTTCCTTTAATTAAGTCGATGTCTCTGTCACAAGTTGTAAGCTTCATATCAGTTTTTACGGCCTTGGTTTATGTCGACCTACGAACAAAAGGCTTAACGAGTATACATGTGCAGCCATTAAATATTAACAGCAATGCTCACACCTGCAAATGACATTGTAAATCATCATTTCATTAAGTCTGATCATTCAATCCTTTCTATTTGAGTTTGAATCACCTGAACTGAAGTGAGAACTGGGAGCTTTTATACAACCTATGGTTGTAATAAAAACACAAATGATGATATACGTATACTATCTAGTCCTTAATGCAGCCTGGTGATCAAAATGAATATTTTGAACTCTGCCCCTGGAAGTTGACGCGGCAATGGTAATCGTCATCATGCACATTCCTACTCATCGTGCTGTTTCTATTAATGACTGCCTGTCATTGATATTAAAGTGGATGGGTATTAATCACATCCACACGAACTTATATTACCTCTTCTGAAACTTCATTTTCTCTACAACTTATGTTTGATAAACACTGTTCCAAATCCTCATTCAAATCACTAGAAAACTTACAGCTAACATGTCGGTTATTAGCCGTCACAGATATTTGACATTTGGTTAGATGTACAGGGAGATGATATTCTCTATTACTTTCCTATAGCAACAAATGTCTCTATGCTACATGTATATAATGTCTGTTCGTCTCATATCTTATACCTATACCACAACTTTCATTTTCAGTTTTAATAATGTGTTGCAAGAACTCAATATTAAAGATTTCAAGTCAAAACCTACTGATTGAACCTTTATTAGTTCCCAGTACATATAGTATCCGGGTTACTACGTTATTAGTGGTGACATAAACTTTTTCAAAAGCTATCTTGTACGTATATGTTAACCAAAGAAGCGAAATATTTGTAGAGTACGAAGACTAGGGTACATGTATTTTATTGTGACGTGTGATGTACATGTAAGTTACATAGACAGGGAGAAGATATTTTTGATGTATGTTTTTAATTGGTATCCTTGAAGCATATATTATGTAGGAAACAGTAACTGTGTGAAATAACTTGTACTATATTACTTGTAATGATTGTAGTCTGAAACATATTCATAATTGAAGCAAATAAGTTTTAATTAACATTTAATTAAGTAAAGTTAGAACAATTACAATAAATAAAATTATGATTTTCTAGAAATATTACTGTCATTTGAATATTTGATAAACTATTTGAAGTTCATGTTATAATTTACCAGTTCATAGTAATAATCCGCTGAATAATCCAACTGAATGTCTTGTATTTTTGTAATGATCCAATTGTAGCAACTGTAGTAGATCGTAGTAAATCTCGTAGTAAATCCACGCACCTTGCTTGAATTTTATGAATGAAATGTACTGACATGCGCAGTGGAACCCATATGTCACTTGGGACGATTTTTCAATAAAAACACTATTTTTACGTTCTGGCAACTGTTTTCAAATACTCTTTGTAATTCCTTTTAGTATTTGTAGTCAACGTTTTCAATGTTTTGCAGATGTTAATGCTCACTATCCTTGATATTTGTCATTTTGGTTCGCCGGTGACACACATAACTTTTGGCAATGTTGTTTACGTATTGTGACTTCCGGTGAAGTTTTATTGGTGTATTTTTAGCTACTATAGAAATTTGTTTAGTACCATGCAAAATTTGTTTATTATATGACTGTTACTTAAATTGTATATTATTATGATTTTTGTAATTTATTTGAGAATTCAAATATTTCGTTGGACAGCAAGCGCGCGATCCAACAATTTTCCAACTTTGCCAACAATCCAACATTGACGTAATTTCGACGCTTGTTCGTCAGTTCTGCTTAAGTCTTTGGTCGTTACAGTTAGTATTTTATTTTGCTCATCATTATTTTTTGTCAAAATGGTTAATTTTTCTCGCAAACTTCATTTTTTTTGGGGTTAAATTGTAAAGAAAAATAGTAAATGTAGCGTTTTCTAAGTTAGAAAGGAAAATTTCATTTTTAGCGGACTCTTAGGAGCCGGACTCCTACATTTTTGATCTTTTGCTTAAAGTATTTTATTCTTTTAGTAAATTTAAGAAAGTTCTTAAAACTGTTTTAAAATATCTTTTGGGTTAATTATCGTATTATTGCTGGCAAAGCTTTATTTCAAGTTATCTTTTAAAGTTAGGATTAATGTTATTGTACATTTAAATTTAAAATTGTAGTTCACGTGTACTGTTAACGTTTGTCTTTTTCTAATAAATAGAATTAAATAGGAAAACATTTGGCAATTAAGGGATAATTTCCTAAAGGTCGGGAAATTATAATAAACAAAACAGTTTATTTAGGTATAAACTGTATTTCATTGTTAGTTTTTATTCAGGAAAGGTTCTGAATATAAACATTTTTTTTTTACTTGAAATTAGTATTTTCTTTTAAGGTAATTTATTTTCTTGGTAATATAGCAGGACTCAGCCTTTTATGTATTTTCTAACATACCAACATACGATTATATTGGTAATAAAAAGGGTTATTTTTTATTAGAATTGCACGGACAAAGTTATCCTGCAATCATAAAGATTTTATTAATCATCTCTTGAGTGTAGAGATAAATTATTACATGTATACTGAATAGATTCTTGTCATATCATCTAAAAGTCTATAATTTAAGTATCTTACTACTTAAAATTGTTGTTGTTTATCTTGAATATCAATGAAAATATCTGAGTCTTGAAATGAATAAAATATAGAAACTTATTTATGTGACTTTTAGCAAATGCCTATATTATACTAACCAGATCATATCTTGTCATACTGACTTTGCAATTTGCAAACTACTCATAAAATTTGAGTAAAACTTTTGGTCAAGCATTTCAAGCCCCTGCCCGCTACATAATTTTGGCATCCACGGTGGGATCCATTAAACTGTATTGGATCCTGTGATACGAACCTTTCTGAAGTGTAATAGATTATCAGTGTAATGGGTAAACCAAGGTCTGTTCGGTCCAGAAAGACCGACACACATAATAGGGGACATAGTAGCCAATATGAATCGGAAACTGAAGACAGTGAAGTCAATACTCTCCACACCACTGATGACGAAACATGTCATTCTGGAAGTGATCAAGTTAATGAAGCTTCTCATGACTTGTCTAACATAGAGATTGAGGAAGAAGAAGAAACAATAATTTTAAGACCAAGATCCAAATTAAGTAAGAGACCAAGTCCTAGAAAACCTGGCTCTCCAAGAAGGTCCTCCAGATATAGAAAGCAAAATGATCTAGAAAATAAGTCAGAACCTCAAAACCAAGGTGATTCTGGGGTATATGATATTATTAAAGTAGATATACAAGATATGACTGGTCAAGTAGTATCAGTCATTCAAAATGCTTTTACTGGCATTACAAAACAATATAGGCATACTAATACTTCAAGTGAGCAACAAAAACATGCTAAAAGTATAACAATTGCTAATAATAGTAATTCATTTTCTAAAGTTAGAAAAAGTAAACCAAGTTTTACATCTAATAGTAATTTAGATTTTACATCAGCATCTGAGTGTGATGAAACTGATGATGAAATATTTAGTGATGCATGCTCTGATATGGATACTAATAGTATTGACACAGATGTTATAACCCAAAGTAAACGATCAAAATCGAAAATTGGGTTTTCCAATGCTAAACTCCCATCCTTCACAGGAAAAGAAAAATGGGAAGTCTGGATTAATAGGTTTGAAGAAGTAGCAAATCTACAAAATTAGAATAATAAAACTAAATTGAGTGAATTGTTAACCAGACTTCAAGGGGAAGCTGGTTATTTTGTGTTTGACCAATTAAATAGTAAAACATTAAAGAATTACTCAAAATTAGCAACAGAACATAAAAATAGATTTGGAGTCTTTGAAAATAAAAGAACATATAAAGTACAATTTAACAGACGTACCCAAAAATCAAATGAAGACACTGCAGACTATGCTGCGGAATTAAAACGCATATATGAAAAGGCTTATTCAAACAGACATGCTAAAATTAGACAGGAAGACCTGCTTCAAAGATTCTTAATGGGATTGTCAGATAATGAAGCAAGAATTCATATTGAACTGACAAAAGACCCCAAAACTATTGAGGAAGCAGTACAGGAGGTTATTACCTATAAGGAGACAACTTCAGAAACACAGGAGGGTAATTCAGAAAAAAATACCAAAGTAAGGCAACTAAAGAAACAAAACACCAATTTCAACAAGCAAGGTTCTACAAATACAGAAAAAGATATACTTTCGATAACCAAAGATGATTTACAGAAAATGTTTGACCAAATGTACCAGGACAAGAAAAGAAATGATGATACACATACATTAGTAACAGGACACAATTATCATGATGAAAGACAGTTTGACAGACAGCCCTTCAATGTCAATGCACCATCCTATGTTCCAAATGGGAATTTTAGAAAGAATAATTCAGACAGAAATGCTAACCCAGAAACTATCCCAAAATGTTATTATTGTGGTCAACCAGGTCATTATGCCAGAAAATGCTATAGTAATCCCAATAGGCAACCAGATTATAGAAATAATAAGGCTACTCCTCCAAGACAGATGAATATGCCTTACACTCCGCCCAACAGTAATACTAGTCCGTCACAAGGTGAATTTAAATCAGATGGATATACATTAAACTAGAACGGGTTAACCCAGCTGACCAGAAGTTAGCCCTTAAGTTTTATGAAAACGGTCATAAATTGGACAATATTGGTGTACATGAACCAATAAGCAGTATAACTTTATGTAATAGTAAAAGTGAGGAAAATGTTAGTAATAGTAATAGTATTGAGGAGAATATAAGTAAAAGTGAGGAAAATATTAGTAATAGTAATAGTATTGAGGAGAATATAATAAAAAGTTATAAGGAAAATATTAGTAATAGTAATGAGGAAAATATTATTATTAGTGGAAATCATAGTAATAGTAAAGAGGAAAATATTAGTAATAGTGGAAATATTAGTAATAGTAATGGTAAAGAAGAAAATATTATTAATAGCGGAAATATTACTAATAGAAATGAGGGAAATATTAGTAATAGTAAAAGTAATAAGGAAAATGTTAGTAATAGTGAAAATATAGTAAAACAGGGAGATACCTGTAATAGTAATACATCTTCTGTCACTTTAGAAGATAAAAATTTAGTTTGTTCTACACCAATTTTAGGTAGTGAACCATCAATTGCAAGACAAGTACTCCGAAGTGATGGAGTTTATGTTGAAGGACATATCCAAGGGTCTGAGGTTAATTTTACTGTAGATACAGGGGCAGTTCGGACAGTGTTATCCGTGTATGCCGTTAATAAAATTGTTCCTCATGTTAATAGACCAATCTTGGAAAAGTCTAATACTTTAGCTTGTGCTGATGGCAAACCCTTAAAGGAGCTAGGGAAAGCTATTTTTGAAATTAAATTAGGAAATTTATGTTTTAGTACAGAAATGATAGTAGCAAATATAGAAGATGAAGCTTTGTTAGGACTAGATGTTTTAATGAAGTCTCAGTGGGGTCCTGCTGACATAAAGTTAACGGATGGAATTATACTGCTTGGTGGTCATGCTATCCATTGTACCCAAATTGGCCAAACAAATAAATTTATTCGAAAAATTTATGGAGAAGCTAACTATGAAATTCCCCCAAGGTCAGAAATTTGTGTTGATGTTTTTGTTGACCGACTTGATGATGATTCTCCTGAAACAGTTCAAGATTGTATTTTAGAACCCTCTGAGAATTTTTTAGAAAGATTTTCATTAGTAATGGCACCATGTTTAGTAAACATAAGCCAAGATGTTACGTGTAAAACTAGCATAATGGACACATATGATTACAAAAACACTTTGTATCAAGATACAGTAATTGGTTCAGCAGAAGTTGTTGAACATGAACCAAAGATGTTAATAGAAAGTGAAGACACACTTGAATTGAATAACCAAAATGCAATGAGAAGACTGAAATTTCATGACTCACATTTAGTGTCTGAAAAGGGGGTTGTCTAATTATTTCTTCTTTGGATACCCCATCCAAAGAAGAAATAATTAGACATCTGACTAGTAAAGAAAAAGAACTTGTACCAGAACCACCTCCTACAACAGCTACAGGAACACAAAAGAAACAGAAGTCCCTAGTAGTTAATGACAATTAATTATATATTGAATAAAGATGTAATTTTATATTTTTAATGGAAATTTAAGGTATTGTTTATTAGAGTTGTTAACATCAAAAGTTATTTAAGGTTAAGATAAAAAGTTATTTAAATTTACTTAGATTGAAAATTTATCTTTGAAATTCATGAAAAGTTTATAAGTTATTTATATTAGATATAGTCAAAGCTTTCGAGTGTTAAAAGTTATTTTTGGGTGCATTTTTAAATTTATATTTAAATATTTTGGTACTGTTTGCATGGTAACTAAATTTTCCTTCAGAAAACCTCTGGTTCATAGACATGTTCCACTTTGTTCATAATGTTTAGTAATTTTCCACATTTGATAAATATACATGTCTGTCTGGTATCTACCGCCCTCGTGTTGATGGTCATAATGGTGAAACTTCTGGTGTATCTGAAAGTATTATATAAAAAGAATATATCTATGTATAATTTTTACATAATCTAATATATTATCATGTATTTGTGTTATAATCATGGATGGTATTAATAAGGAAACTAATTTCATTCCGTTTTGGAAATAATTCTTAAAATATTAGTCTGTTTTTCTTTTAAAGAAGTATATGCATTTAAGGCAGAAAAAAAAAACAAACTTTAATTGGAAGCTTTTGCAAAAGTTAAAAGTATTTGCGGGGACGCAAATAATGGAAAAGGGGTAAAATGTAGAGTACGAAGACTAGGCTACATGTATTTTATCGTGACGTGTGATGTACATGTAAGTTACATAGACAGGGAGAAGATATTTTTGATGTATGTTTTTAATTGGTATCCTTGAAGCATATTGTTTAATATTCTGTATTTTTTTTTATGAAAGTCTTATTATGTAGGAAACAGTAACTGTGTGAAATAACTTGTACTATATTACTTGTAATGATTGTAGTCTGAATCATATTCATAATTGAAGCAAATAAGTTTTAATTAACATTTAATTAAGTAAAGTTAGAACAATTACAATAAATAAAATTATGATTTTCTAGAAATATTGAATTACTGTCATTTGAATATTTGATAAACTATTTGAAGTTCATGTTATAATTCACCAGTTCATAGTAATAATCTACTGAAAAATCCAACTGAATGTCTTGTATTTTTGTGATGATCCAATTGTAGCAACTGTAGTAGATCGTAGTAAATCTCGTAGTTAATCCACGCACCTTGCTTGAATTTTATGAATGAAATGTACTGACATGCGCAGTGGAACCCATGTGTCACTTGGGACGATTTTTCAATAAAAACACTATTTTTACGTTTTGGCAACTGTTTTCAAATACTCTTTGTAATTCTTTTTAGTATTTGTAGTCAACGTCTTCAATGTTTTGCAGATGTTAATGCTCACTATCCTTGATATTTGTCATTTTGGTTCGCCGGTGACACACATAACTTTTGGCAATGTTGTTTACGTATTGTGACTTCCGGTGAAGTTTTATTGGTGTATTTTTAGCTACTATGGAAATTTGTTTAGTACCATGCAAAATTTGTTTATTATATGACTGTTTCTAAAATTGTATAGTATTATGATTTTTGTAATTCATTTGAGAATTCAAATATTTCGTTGGACAGCAAGCGCGCGATCCAACAATTTTCCAACTTTGCCAACAATCCAACATTGACGTAATTTCGACGCTTGTTCGTCAGTTCTGCTTAAATCTTCGGTCGTTACAGTTAGTATTTTATTTTGCTCATCATTTATTTGTCAAAATGGATAATTTTTCTCACAAACTTCATTTTTTTGGGGGTTAAATTGTAAAGGAAAATAGTAAATTTAGCGTTTTCTAAGTTAGAAAGGAAAATTTCATTTTTAGCGGACTCTTAGGAGCCGGACTCCTACATTTTTGATCTTTTGCTTAAAGTATTTTATTTTTTTAGTAAATGTAGGAAAGTTCTTAAAACTGTTTTAAAATATCGTTTGGGTTAATTATCGTATTATTGCTGGCAAAGCTTTATTTCAAGTTATCTTTTAAAGTTAGGATTAATGTTATTGTACATTTAAATTTAAAATTGTAGTTCATGTTTACTGTTAACGTTTGTCTTTTTCTAATAAATAGAATTAAATAGGAAAACATTTGGCAATTAAGGGATAATTTCCCAAAGGTCGGGAAATTATAATAAACAAAACAGTTTATTTAGGTATAAACTGTATTTCATTGTTAGTTTTTATTCAGGAAAGGTTCTGAATATAAACATTTTTTTTTTTACTTGAAATTAGTATTTTCTTTTAAGGTAATTTATTTTCTTGGTACAGTCCTTGGATGGTGTTAACTTCCCAAAAAAACGTGTATGGTGTAATGGTGTATGGCATATGGTGCAATGGTAGAAGGTGTATCGTGCTATGGTGTATGGTGTAAGGGGAATGGTGTAATGGTGTAACGTGTGATAGGGAATGGTGTGAATGAATGGTGTACGACATTTAAAACTATGCAAAATATTGATAAGAACTAATTTTTTAATTTTATACATTAATTTACCATATTGTGATTAAAATTCGTTTTTTTAAATAAATAAATAATTTTGTAGTCGCACGCTTTCTTTGAAATTAAATTTCATTATGGTGTAATGTGTAAGGTGTATGGTGCAAAGGTGTAACGTGTATGGTGTAATGGCACAGGGTGTATGGTGTAATGGTGTATGGTGAATGGTGTAATGGTATATGGTGTTAGTGGGAAGTTTACACCATCCAAGGACTGTAATATAGCAGGACTCAGCCTTTTATGTATTTTCTAACATACCAACATACAATTATATTGGTAATAAAAAGGGTTATTTTTTATTAGAATTGCACGAGCAAAGTTATCGTGCAATCATAAAGATTTTATTAATCATCTCTTGAGTGTAGAGATAAATTATTACATGTATACTGAATAGATTCTTGTCATATCATCTAAAAGTCTATAATTTAAGTATCTTACTACTTAAAATTGTTGTTGTTTATCTTGAATATCAATGAAAATTTCTGAGTCTTGAAATGAATAAAATATAGAAACTTATTTATGTGACTTTTAGCAAATGCCTATATTATACTAACCAGATCATATCTTGTCATACTGACTTTGCAATTTGCAAACTACTCATAAAATTTGAGTAAAACTTTTGGGTCAAGCATTTCAAGCCCCTGCCCGCTACATATTGGTAGATTTAACGCATCCAGTAAAAACACAATTTTGAAATTCTGATTGACTCAGTCGTGGATTACCATATAGACAACAGTAGTTCACTGATGTTCAAATCTTATAAATCAAGATAACACAAATCAAGAAAAAGAGAAGCGAAAGATACCAGATGGACATTCAAACTCATAAGTCGAAAATAAACTGAAAAAGACAAACATACAAACAATAGTTCACAAAACACAACATAGAAAACTTAAGACCGAACAACACGAACCCTACCAAAACTGGGGGTGATCTCAGGTGCTCCGGAAGGGTAAGCAGATCCTGCTCCACATGTGACACCCGTCGTGTTGCTCATGTTAGTACAAACCCGGTAATAAGTCTAATTCGGTAGGTCACATTCGGGAAAAGGGGACGGAATTGTAGGACATTAGGAACATATCCGCTATTATCTGTGAAACGTATATTCCATAACAATCAACCAATCCGTAATGGCGTCCGTAAAACTTGCGAAGGGATGATTTCAACTGCACCACTTGTAACTCTTGGTTTAATAGATTCCTTGTAAGCAGCAACGCTCTATCAAGGAAATCATGATACCAAATACAAGCCCTGGGATATCGTATTATGACAGGAAATTTGCTACTGTGAAAGTATTTTTATTCGTGGGGATACCAAATTTTGTGGTTTTCGTGAATGGCCTTATCCACGAATTTAAGTATCCAACGAAATATAACAACCGTTGTCCAAATCAAGACACGGAAAGATCCCCATGTAAATTTGACTACATGGACACGGGCTTATAATCTAGAGAATACATCGAATATCAGCGAACGCATTATGAACTATATATACAACTGTACATGCTGTAGTTAGAATTTTACTTATTTGATCTTTAAAATACCTAAACTGTATGGATTTTATTTAACCTTTTAATTCTCATGAAAAATTAGTTTTGATTGATGAAAGTCAGACTGCCTGTGATGATATGAAGTATTCACTTTATCTCTTCATAATTCTCATACGAACAAAAAATAATAATTTCATATTGGGCTTGCTTTTTTCGTAAGAATTATTTCTACAATTCAAAGTACATTTGTCGTATTTTTTTTTAGGTAACCGTTTTCTTTCAGTTGCAACTGTTTATGGCCAAATTAACACCTTTGATGATCGTTAGTCTGTTGATTCTTTCTTTGGTTAATTAATGTCATCATTTCTGATAACAGGTGTGTTACAATTAAAATGTTAAATTTTCAATTTCCTTCAATCGAGACAATTTGTAAGGATAGATGAATCAGCTTATTTCCAAAAGCAATTATTTTATTAAACATTTGATAAATGTTGTCATTAATGAAAGACGAACAAGTAAGTGAAAATGAACACCTTTTTTTTGCAATATCCACGAATTTAAGAACCCACGAACATGAGGCTTTTGCTCAAACCTCTAAAAAGTTATAACACAAACATACTGAACTCCGAGGAAAATTCAAAATGGAAAGTCCCTAATCAAATGGCAAAATCAAAAGCTCAAACATTTCAAACGAATAGACAACAACTGTCATATTCCTGACTTGGTACAGGCATTTTCGTATGTAGAAAATGGTGGATTTAACCTGGTTTCATAGCTAGCTAAACCTTTCACTTGTATGACAGTCGCATAAAATTCCATTATATTGACAACGATGTGTGAACAAACCAATCCTACCTTGAACTTTCACCACCATATTTGTGTTTATTTTAATTCATAGTCCATACCTCACTTAAGCGAGAACTATATGATTATAAATAAATATTTACAGATTTCTAAATTAAGGCGACATTAGTTTACCGATGTTCAAATGTCGTAAATCGATTAGGAAACAACAAATCAAGGTAACAAACAATAACTGAGGGTATCGCATAAACTTTAAAAGAAGCAAAACCGGATGCGTCGACAGGGTAAGCGTAAACTGTTACGAATGCCTCACCCACTATGCGTATTCATAATGTCGTAGTCAAAATGTCACAATCGTGATAAGACAGATGGCAACGGTAATACAGGTGACATTGTTTACAACATTTGTCTGCAAAATGTGTTGCCCAAAGGACCCAAGTACCGTGAAAACTAACTTTAAAATAGTAATAAATTCAGTCGGGGATTATGCCAGGCAATAATCTTAACGCAACGAAAGAAGACTTGATACTCTTTCCTGATTGGTTTAGCCTACGAGAACGTTGATGCAAATTCCTAGAATTAAAAAATGAATGTAAACGCTCATGCTACATCTCACTTCAAATCCCAATGGTTCCTTAAGCACCTGTCATACCTCATTAACAACTTTGTTGTTATCCCCTCATACATGTATAAAGCTCCAAACAACATCGTTTTTGCATATGAATCACATTACTTAAACTACTTGATGTTTTACTTTGGGGGATAGTTTTTTCATTGACAATCATACCACATCTCCTTATTTTTATATTGATAACGGAATTAGGTATTGTAAATTGTCTTGGAGATTCAATATTTACTAGAACAACAAAGAGACTATCAAAAGAGGAATTCCTGAACAACAGTACGGCAGTTCTCTGTTCACGGCAGTTCTCTGTTCCTTTAGATTTTCAACCAAAGATGAAACCTTGATCTTCCGTCATTGTGCTAGAAAGGAAAACAACATGCCATAAATACCTTACACACACAGTTATTATGATGGGTTTGTCTAGTGCTCTACGAAACATGCTTTCAAAGTATTAATATTAAATTTATCAGCATTTTAAGCAAGGCTTCCAATAAATTGTGAACCTACATACTCTCGGGGCGATGTGAATCAGATAGGTATACTTAAAATTCACAAAATCTATTAGTTTACATTCAATCTAATCCTTTTTCCTCTGTTATTTGTTTTGAAACCTTTGCCTCATCTATTCACCAAACAAGTATTCGTCATTCTAGACATAAAGAAAAAGTATAGCCAAAATTTATGCTATTTTGTTTTAAATATGTACTGCTCTCCAGTGTGTCCTTTTTTGCCGAGCCCGATTTGGTAGTATTACATCTTACAAAGTCTATCCGAATTCCGCTCAAGCCGGTGCTAGAGGCCATTTAAAACTTACAGTGACATGAGAGTTTTTTTGCTCAGTGTTAATGAAGGCCTCACTGTGACTTTGAGATAAAGAACAGCAATAAAAGCGCTGTTCCTTTACTTTTTGTGTGTTTTTGCTGTGCATGTACTGAATTTGTGTTATGGGATGGATAACCCATATTCTTTGTTATTCAATTATACCAATCAAAAATATCAATTCTCAAGTATGAGTAAAAATTGACCTATTAGGTTACCTAGTTAATCTTTTACACATATGTATGAATGACATATATTTGATATAAAGCAGCATTATAGAATTTTATGAAATATGATAATACATAAAAATGTTTTTCATACAAAGAAAGAGGGCTCTTGAAAAAAAAAATATTCAAAGGGAATTAACTGTTATTACTTTGAGGCATGTTAGTGACACATTACGACTATTTGTTTTCAACGTAACATAAATGATTTTTCGCAACGTCGTTCACTAAAATATCATAATAAAAAATGTTATACCAATTGTGCAGAACTCCAGAGTAAATTTTAAAAAGTTAATCAGAAAAACTGACACAAACTCTTGACTTTTTCAACCAACTGTCGTATGAAAATGCTGGAGAAAACCTGGTTTGATAGCGAACTAAACCATCCACTTATATGTAACTGTTTAACCTCTTTTGTGTTTGCCTTTCACAAATTGCTTTTCTAAACGAAGCCACGTAAATGACCTGTCACGCTCCTTCTGCAAATGTCATTAAGGTTATGAATATAAGCAAGTTTATTATCTCCCCTTAGTTTCCACTAAAGATAGTTGATATCTCTAGGGATTGAATAAGATAGTTCACTTTTGTTTCATGAAAATAATGGCAAGCATAAATACACATATCTTGTACTCGGTTAGGATTAATCAAACGTTGTTAAAAACACTTTGATTTAAATGAAACGTTTTCTGAAATTGACTGAAATGAAATCATCGAGCTGTTAATATTTTGATTGACAGCATATTTGATATATTTGGATGACGTATTTTTCAACAAACAATCGGCATTCTCAAAGGGAACAAAGTGTGCAGATCGTCTTGTCAACGTGTTCCTTTGATCATATGCGACTGACTGTATACATGAGCTTTTCAAGAAGAATGAAACGAAGCTAGCATTATCCTTTATCTTCACTTTCTACTACATAGACAGACGATGTCATCTCACTGTGTGTCTCTGTTGCTTTTATCGATCCCAACGAACAAGAAATTAAGGATACCATATATACAGTTAAGTTTGCCCTATATCTCGACTCATATTAGGATTGAAAATGAGGGTCGGTTTAAAACAAAACTTTGGGGGCCACGGTGGCCGAGTGGTCTAAGTAGTTACTACTGTAACCACTAGCCAGTCAACACTGAAGTTGTGAGTTCGAACCCCGCTCGTGCGGGTGCACTCGACTTCAATCTTAATTGACTAGGATTGTCAGTTTTCCTATCGAAGGTCGGTGGTTTTCTCCGGGCACTCCGGCTTCCTCCACCAATAAAAACTGACCGCCACGAAATAGCCCAAAAGCGGTGCTTTAAAGTGGCGTTAAAACACAAAAAATCTAAAATCTAAAATCTAAAACAAAACTTCACAATAATTTCTCAACTTCGGCTTCCCAATTGGGAACTTTCAATTGTTTTTTAGCAATTTATCAGCAGCGTGTTTATATGAATTATATTGCTCTCTGTTGATACGATATTCAAGAACTTGCGTTTTCTGTCATGAATTCCCTGATAGAAGGTTGCTGCAAGGAAGTCATTGAACACAGAGTTCAAAAGTGGTGAAGTTGAAATTGTCCTTTCGAAACTTGTATGGACGCCATCATGCGTGGGTCGACCGTTCTTAAATATCTGGATCACAGATAAGCACGCATATTTTTCGATTTTTTAAACCAACTCCGTCCTCTTTTCTTCGATTGTGAAATCGCCGATTTAGACTTATCACCAAACATGCACTAACCATGAGCAAAATGACGAAGAGCAGAATTTACCTACCCTTCCAATGCCATCACTTATAGCACTGAGTCAATATCACTGCTGTTAGACTGTTTGTCCCCCGAGGTATCATCAGCACAGTAGTCAGTGGTTCGGTAATGACATGATTTTTAACAAATATGTCTTAAATATTCTGTTTATAAATTTCGACATTTTTTAGAAAATAAAGAGCAACTCCTTCAGGCAAAACAGTATAACAAAAATACCGAACTCCAAGGTAAATTCAAAAAGGGGAAGTTCATAAAAAATGACAAATCAATCTTTATAAACTAACAGAACGAGTGGACAACAACTGTCATATTCATGACATGATACAGGTATTTTCCGAAGAAAATGGTGGGTTGAACCTGGTTTTATATCTAGCTTAACCTGCAATTTGTTTGCCAGTTGTTTATAGTTCTGTTAAATTGACAAATTGGGTGAGCAACTTAAACATATATAAAAGTTTAATGTCAAAATAATTTGGACCAGGCAGCCAAAAACTGTGTTAACATACAAAACAGACATACAGGTTTATGCTCTTTTAATATACTAGATTATGGAGTGTGTGTCCGAGCGAGAACTTCTCTAGTTCATTACTTTAGGAATATTTATCAAAAAGTAGTATTTCAATATTCAGCTCCATTCTACTATTTAGTCAGACGTCAGTCGCTACCCTGATATACCCTTTCTTTTTCGGGTAATTAATACGGATAGCGTTTGACATCTTTAGCCGAACAGATTTATCATTTTTACATAATTTAATTCATTGTATGCTGGTTCATATTCTGGACGCCAGTCTTTGCTCCTTTCTAATATAATTCACAAACAAAAAACAAATATGAAGCTTAGAAATGGAAAAATATTAAATACTAAAATCGTTCAAAGGATATCTACACGTCTCAATCTTCAAAATCGCTTATCTAAAAATACTACCATCGCTAACATTTTTAACATTAAAAATCGTGGTTACCCTTCTATCGATAAGTGTCATGCCAAAAAATGACTTACATGTCCTCGTCTTTCCACCAACAATACGGTAAGGTCCACGTTTAATGGTCGCACATTTTCCTTAAATTTTGAAACTGATATAACTTTAAAAACAAACAGTATAATTTATTTACTCACATGAAACAAACCGGGATGCGGTATTCAGTACCTAGGTGAAACTGGACGATATTTATCTAAACGCACACAAGAACATCTGTATCGTTTTAAAAGACCCAATCAATTCAAAAGTATCATTTATTAACACCTTAAGAAGCACAATCATCCTATTAAATATTTAGCAGTTCAACCTTTAGAAGTAGTAAATAAACAGACTGGTGAATCTCATTCAAAGTTTGTACGATCGCGGAAAATAATTGAATTAAATTGGATTAAAAAATTACAGACAGTCTATCCTCTCGGTTTTAATGATAATATCATGGGAATTGGTAATATATCAAGAACCGATTCTGTTAACATTTTGGATATAGTTTCTAAAACTGTTCGTAAAAACCGTTCTCATGGTCGTAGAAAAAATCGCAATCAAAGAAAAATTTCGGACCAATCATACCAATATTTCGGACCTAATTTCTATTTCAAAAAACAACGGCAGACATTATCTGTTAACAAAGCTCTGTTCATTACCGGTTAATAAGTTAAATAAAATTTTAGAGGATTGCAACACAATTTCATATAGCAGTCCTAAGTATGAAATCGTTCAAGTTATAATGGCATATTGTTATTCTAAACTGTTTCCCAAAATTGATCGCCCTGAAGATCATAAAAAACAGTTTATTAAAATAAAGTATGTCAATAAAGGTTTTGATTTTGTAAATATTGCCGGTATTTTTAACGACCATTCTGTTAAAGAACAAATTCCGGGATATTTTGATAATACTGAGCTCCCTCTTATTTGATATGTTTACAAGAAATCTACCCGGAAATTTGTGTTTAATTATAGCCAATTGTGTAAAGATGTTAATATCAGTGAAAATACACCTACTTCATGTAATTGCAGTAATTCCGAATATATTTATGGACCCATTTCCCATGTTATAACAGGAGATCTTAACATCGTTCAAGACCGAGAGTTAAAATCATTCCTCAGTAAAGGACCTAAATATCGTCCCCCGTCAATTATTAATTGGAATGAGTGTCGTAATATCATCCACGACTCACTCCATACTTACTGTTTGAAATGGATAAAACGGGAAAAAGCTAAAAAAATCTTTGGACTCTTTTTTTAAATCAGTAATGAACATAGTTGATATACGTATTCAACATTTCAAAGAACATTTTACTCTTAACAATAACCACAATAAACCTATTTATCGTATCAAACATAAACTAAAAGAACTAGCCAAGGAATTTGTTTTTGTCCCGGCCGATAAAGCTGCTAATAATATTATTATTGTTTGACGTAAATTTTACATTGAGGTTCTGAAAAAAAGAAATCACCAATTCACCAACATTCCAACTGACTCCATTTTCAGAAAACGACATCTGTAACAAACATAAACTTTTAGCTACCGCTTTACAAGCAGAACCAAATACAATGAAAGTCCCAACTATGTATTGGCTTCCGAAGCTAAACAAAACACCTTACAAATATAGATTCATTTCGTCTTCAAGCCATTGTTCCACTACTAAATTGTCTATTCTTTTTACCAGTACACTTGGTACAATCAAAAACCTGATAATAAATTGTTCAAATAAAGCCTTCGAAAATAGTGGAATTAATTACTTTTGGAGTGTCAAGAACTCGTTGGAAGTACTTGATAAATTGCATGCATATATTGGTGATTTTGAATCAGTTTAAAGTTTTAATTTTTCTACCCTATATACCACATTGCCTCACATTCTCATTAAGAAAAAAATCACACACCTAATTAAATGGGCATTTAAAAAGTCAGAATGTGAATATATATGTTCAAACTCTTTTAGGTCATTTTTTAGTAGCAATAAACAAAAAAACTATGTCAATTGGACATGCTTTGATACTATATATGATATTTTGGCTCTCAATAATGACGACTTCAGTATGTAAACTAAAGAAATTTATCCTGTTGAACTTACTTTAAATAAAGCTAATACTAACAATGACCACTGCCCTTTCCTCGATCTTGATATCTATATCATTAACGGAAAGCTTAATACTAAAATATATGATAAAAGAGATGATTTTTCATTTCCTATCGTTAATTATCCATTTTTAGATGGTGACGTTCCCTTGTCACCATCTTACGGTGTATATATTTCTCAACTTGTACGATTCGCTCGTGTATGTAACAATGTTTTAGATTTTTAACGAGAAAAAATTATGTATTACTGAAAAATTATTACACCAGGGTTTTCGATATCACAAACTAGTCAAAACATTTACTAAATTTTATCATCGGTATAAGGACATTATTCGTAAATATAGCTCAACATGCAGACTTCTTATACGTTCAGGTATTTCACATCCAATTGTTTATGGAAATATTCTTTATAAAGCACAAAAATGTCAGTATTGACCTCTGAAGCTAACAAAACCTTTAAATAGACTTATTAAGAAGGGATATAGTTACGATACTGCTGTCAGGTCATTAAAGATTGTATATTTTGGCGTTAATATTGATTCACTTATAGGGTCTTTGCATCGGCACTAAACACATTTATTTAAAAACTAGTTGTTGGCATGACACGGGTTATGTTCTTCTCATATATGTTATGATGGTATGATACTAAACCCCTAACGGGAAGGATTGTGCCTGATATTCATATGACGAAGACATAATCTTTCAATCAGTTTAATTGAAGTCTGGAGCTGGCATGTCAGTTAACTGCTAGTAGTCTGTTGTTATTTATGTATTATTGTCATTTTGTTTATTTTCTTTGGTTACATCTTCTGACATCAGACTCGGACTTCTCTTGAACTGAATTTTAATGTGCGTATTGTTATGCGTTTACTTTTCTACAGTGGCTAGAGGTATAGGGGGAGGGTTGAGATCTCATAAACATGTTTAACCCCGCCGCATTTTTGCGCCTGTCCCAAGTCAGGAGCCTCTAGCCTTTGTCAGTTTTGTATTATTTTTAATTTTAGTTTCTTGTGTACAATTTGGAGTTTAGTATGGCGTTCATTATCACTGAACTAGTATATATATTTGTTTAGGGGCCAGCTCAAGGACGCCTCCGGGTGCGGGAATTTCTCGCTGCATTGAAGACCTGTTGGTGACCTTCTGCTGTTGTCTGTTCTATGGTCGGGTTGATGTCTCTTTGACACATTCCCCATTTCCATTCTCAATTTTATACAACACAACTGACTAAAAAGATTAAAAAAAAAAATACAAATAAATCTAACAAGGACGCCAACAAAAAAATTGACAAAAACACCGATAAAAAGTGTTTGAAATAAATAACACACACTATCTCGACCAAAAGAAACATAACAGCACAAAGACAAATAAACTGTAAATAAAAATATACACAACTTCATATATTATAACCCAAGACCATCTTGCATTATTAGTGAAGTAGACACTGAATAATGTTTTTCTATTAGGTCTTGGTACTTTCCGATGCACGTTTGACAAATACAAGTTTCCAATGAACAAAGTTGACCTTATATAGACTTGGCAATTATTGCTATGTTTCTTTTGGTCATATAGCTGTTTTTGGTAGTTATAGTTTGCTTTTAGCGTTCCAGGCGAAGGTTAATCTAGAAAGCGCTTATGACGCATACAATTAACAAAGTGAAATTTTCATTTTCTATTTGTCTTTGACATGTGAGCTTTTAATATCCCCATGGTATCATCTATCTCTTGTTGTCACCTTTCCTAATTGAATCGGCTGGTGTATGGAAGGGAAATTATCAAAGATACCTGCAAAGTAATTATAAATTTATTGACAAATACAAACTATATTAGCAGAATGGACATAATCGGTGTTGAAATGTTGAAACATAGAAAGGCATGGTTTGGATTCAAGATTTCAATATGCTATAATTTAAAGATTGAATAAATCCAGATGGTTGTATTTTTTCGTATTATAGTAGTTGAAAAGAAAAACTGATTTCATTTCGTTGTATGCTTTGTACTCCCCGGATAGCACCGAAACACATGACTATGGATGTTGACGCATTTGGAATGATAATGTGCACAACACTTTGGACGACAAAATTTTCGAATGTCTTTTTAGAACTTATGTGAGTATTATATCAATGTAAACAGGAAAATCAATAATGGTAGTGTATCTTATCATTTAAAAATTTGTTTCAAGTTTCAGATTTTCTACAAAATTGTTTGATAACACTGTTCGATGCAACATTTTATGAGGAAAACAATGTTTAATTTATTTTCTTACATTAAATTTTGCGTAGCAATACTTTTAGTAATTATGTACGAGTGTCATTGACAGGGCGGACCCATACATTTTTCATGGGATTATTAAAAATACTAACTTTCAAAACGTTTGTTTTCTTATTGATAATTATAAGGTCATGACGATATGAACAAAGCAAATGGTGACCCCTAGTTTACCAATTTTTAAGTTTATAATTTTTCTTTGATGTCTGCAAGCAAAAATTTAACCAAACCCATGAAATTCCAAGTGTTTACATAATGCACGTGCAAGCCAAAAGGGTTGAATGGGTTATAGAAAAATGGTTATCCCTTTGTCTTCTTGGCCAGAAATACAAACATACGTTTACTTCGAATGATTGTTCCCTCGGGCTAAACAAGTTGCAACTAATAAGAATCAGGAAACAGTTTAGATTTTCGATAATAACGCGTGCGTCTGGGTTCTTGAAATCAAATTGAGAGATCAAGGGTCACAGCAATTCTAATTCCGATAACAGTAGTTGATTCTTCAGATCTTTATGTGTTTTTCAAGAAGAGAAGGGGATAAAACACGTATGAAGTCAAAATTAAAATGTATATAAGGTGGCTATAAGTTTTATGATGTTAATAATAATCCGAAGGAATGACAAGTCATTTGGATTTTGGCAACAAAGTAGCAAAACATTATAATGTTCGGGGAAATTCAGCATAATTTTAAGAATTGTCTCTTCGCTTTCACCCCTTGACATCATAGGTTCCGAACTAAATATTAACGATCGGTGCAATATTTTTTCCCACATGACCATTGCATTTGCGCATAAATTATTGAGTTTGCGCGCAACCTTTTATTACATTTGCGCAATTAATGTAACAGGTAATAACAGGTAAACTTATGTTAATGCACATTCCATTTCTTTACGGTCCTAGGTTTATCATTACGGTTATTAGATAAGGTAATACTCATCGAATACCGTTTTGCATGATCGATTTCAGAAAACAGTATATAAAGGAAATATAAGGCATACTGGACCAATGAAGCGTTCGTTCGTTACAAAACATAGAGGTTGATTTAGTACAATATTGCTATCCCATCCTCTCTAAAAAAAACTTCCGCAGATATTCTACTTCTTCAGTTCTTATTAGCTTACGCATTTCGAATTTTGATGCATTTATATATTTAGAAATGAGGAAAAGTGGTATGATTGCCAACAAGACAACTATCCACCAGAGTTAAAATAAAGTGGTAGTAGGCACGTATAGGCCACTGTACGGCCTTCTACCGTGAGAAGAAACCTATAACGTATAGTCGGCTGTAAAAGACCACAAAATGACAAATATTAAATAATTGAAACCAGAAAACTAACGGCATAATTTATAACAAGTAATTTACTAAAAACAAATATGACAGACATGAACTAACGAAAACCAATGTACTACAGGTGCCTGACTTTGGACAGGCACAAAAGAATATACCGGAGTTAAACATTTCTGTGAGCGGTCAATCCTCTCTTTACACGGCACAGTGCCTCAAATACTTCCAAAGGGTAGTACATATGCAACGGAGATTATAATTTGGCTTATGGTGGTAAATTTAATTTGTTTAAATATGCATATAGTTATCCACACATAAAAACATGTTATAATACATGCAAAATTTATTTGACAAATAAAATATTCTCGCAACGATTCGTACAGTATAAAAATGTGGATAGAAAACGAAGTTTACAAAATTTGAAAATAATGACATGTAAAAGCATGCATCCTTTGGTTTCAGTGTTTGTTAAGTTCCAATAATGAGATATTCAAAAAGATATGTTGAATCAATATGAGGTACTAGAAACATCAAATTTATAATTATTAAAAAAAGTAAGCATGCTTTCATCAGTGGCAAGATCGTGCGTTTTTTTTTTTTTTTTTTGGTATTTGCCTATAAAATTTCACGTATTTAGAAAAAAAAACTTACAGTAAGAAATGAATAATACAGCAAAGAATATACTGACGCAAAATATCCGAAGAAAAAATATTGGACATTCCTTAAAATACTAAATTCACCTCTCAACGTGTCTTCTTGATGTATCTTAAGTGTCCTATGAGCAGAATATTGAGTAACATTAAGCACTTAGTAGTTTATAAAACTGTATGCACGCGTATATAACTTTGCAAAAGTATGTCAGTTGATTGAATGAGTCGTTTGAATATCATTTATCAAATGAGGCGGTGTGACATGAAAAAAGCATCGTTGCTGTACAGGTATATGGTGTCATTGTCTCATATTTTTGTGGAAATGTACTGTCCTTGATCTTCAAAAAGGATGAAAGGGAACATGTAAAAAGCAGTTAGAGTTTTGATTACGTGCTCATAAAGTCCATGGATTAAAGATAACCATCTGAGATCCCCATGGTTGGACTGTGTATAAAAACATGGTCATGCTTTGGTCTTCATTCCAGCAGCAGTAAAAATCTTGCCAGATTGGTACGTCCATTTGAGTGTATAAATTCGAAGCCAGGTCCGGCCGGAATTATAATGTAATCCGATGCCTCGTGTAGGGAGAGTGTGATGTTCTCTGCACGTTAATACTGGAGCTACATATCATTACGTGTTGCTATATGATTCATTCCCCACTGGACGTGAAGATAACAACAATCAACCAATGAATTTTAAATACCACAATGTTCGCAATACAGACCATGTATACGTGTAATTCCCATTTTATTGCACCCATATCGAAACTATATCGACACGCTTAAAACCAAATTTGGAAGCAAGATAACAAGTGCAAAAGGGGACCTAATACTGTGCAAGTATAAAATTACCTGCTGTTCCACTGTAACCATTAATTGTGATTTGGTTGTCAATGCTCTTATCTCCTACATATATTGTATCGAACACAGCATACGCTGTACTGCTATTAACATCTTCAAGGTCAAATCGGACTTGATAGGAATTCTGTCGAAGAATGTAATTGAGATTGTCATTTCCTAAGGAAATAGATAATAGTTTACAGAATATCAACGTTTAAAATTCTGTGGATAGCAAATTAACGTAAAACCTTAAATATGGATACATATTCATGTTCAATCAAATAGACTTTTTGAATTTAAAGCATTCAGCTAGCAATCCCCCTAAAAATATACAACCAAACCTAAAATACATTTAGACGTAAAGGAAATTCAAATCGTCTGCAATAATGTATAAACACGATACAATATGTGAAGCTTCTTTTTTCTACCGCACCAAATCAGCAAGATTTAGTCCTAGAAACGTTAATAATTTAGTATCAAACACTGGCAACCACCACCAAAATTCCCTAGAGGATAAAACCAAGTTGCATGTTATCAAGGAGAACCACTGACCAACACGTTACTATAAACGTTTTGTTTTCGTAATTTTAAAGATACTATTATTTTTTAATAATCAAAACTGTTCTCGATGTTCAATTTTCGCCTTTGTATTATTCGTGTCTGTTATCGTCCATCATGACAATCTTATTTTGGCCCAAAGGGAATGTTTCGTGTTTTACCTTGCAGTATCTATATTATATTTTTATTGAGTTATACGTGATGAACGTGCATTTGCTTCTTATGTTATTGTATGTACCTTTAGTACATGTAGTAAGTCGAATAATCGATATTATAAAGGTGAAGGGCTGCAAAACATTATTTGATATATATTCTGGTAATAAAAGACAAATCGCCAACAGTTGTCTCATACATTATTTAGATGTTTTGTTGTTCTTGTTTTGTAACTTAGATAACAAATAACATGCTTAAATATAATCAAATAGTAACGTTACTCTTAAATTATGCACAAGGTCAAACACACTAGTACGTATTCGTGAAACTGTTGTTGTTGGAAAATGTTTATTCGATTTCCGTCTATTGTTATATAGAAAAAATGCTAATTAAAATATCTTACCAAGCCAATGTTCTCCCACTGTATCCCCAAATCTAGTTTTGCAATCCTCCCAATCCCTAAAGAAATCAACACTTCCATCATATCGTCTTTGAACCGTCTATAGAAACAAATTATTTTAAATATAAACAAAGCTTTAAGACCCAAAATTATGCATATAATTGTACATGTATGAATAAAGTGCAAATAAACAATTATAAGTTGCATTTCATTCAGTTGCAGAGAAAATGCAATTTACGCTGCTATTCATGAGAAAGAAAGGGTTTAGAAAATAGAATGTACAATTTCTAATATTCACATCATACATGTCATATGTGAGAACAAAACAATTAACAAAAAAAACATCATGAAAATAATTGTATATTTATAAATAAAGTTGAAATGTTAATGTGTGCAAACAATCCGTTTTCAAGTTTTATAGAGAAAATGCAATTAATGCTGCTAATCATGAAACAGGCATATTAAAAAAATATCAATGTCAACATTTCTGACATGGTATATTAATTTTCCGAAGAAAATAAAACAATGTGGAACTAAAAAAATCTTCGTCGCAATTCGTGATTTCGGTATTGGTCTTTAAAAAAGAACTTCTGATCGGCTTGTTTGTTTCTAGACAGTCATTGATAAATGAAGCTTTTTTTATTTCCCGAATTACCTAAAAAAAAAACATTAAAAAAGTTACCGGCTTCTAATTTAGTACGCCAGACGAGCGTTTCGTCTACATGGGACCCATAAGTGGCGCTCGCATTAACAAGTTGGAATATCAAAATCATATACGAAGATCATTAAAAACCGTAAAAGCTGAAAAGAAATTGCGCCTCATACTTCTTAGGCAATCACAACCGGGGCCAAGAAAAGCGTTTAAATTGGCATTAAAACAAATTCAAATAACGTAAGAGAACATGCATTGACATGATAGGCATAATAGTGTATACATTCATGCATTGCATTTTACGCGATTTCAAAGTTATAACTGTGGTACAACGTAATTGTCGAAACCAAAATATCTACAATACAGATCTTATGTCCATCCTTTGATTTATGGATGGCACGTCTCTGTTATGCTTTCTATTTCTAAGACCTTTTTCGAAATCCTCGGGTTTTCTGGTAATAATTCACATTTAATGTTTAAATTAATACAACTAAGAGATTTATTATTTTTTGATAACGTTGTATTATCAGAACAGAAGGGAAAAACATAATTGTTTTTGTTCGTTGCAATTGAATGAGGCACAGCAAATCTGTATTTCAAGCAGATGGCAATTAATTCAGTTCTAAAGTTAGATACAAATCTCATCGCGTTTGTTATGGTTCTTTTTCAGTGTAAATGTATTTTATTTCTATAACTACGCTTCAATAAATAAATTAAATACAGTTTTATAATTTTTCTTTTTTTTTGACAGAAAAATTTAACCTACCGTCCACCCTCCATCATCAATGGTTGGTCCGTTTTCTGGCTGGATAGTATATACCCCAGTACATGTTCCAGGAGGAAATTCGCTGCAGTCGGTTGGTATAGGAGAAAAGACAATAGCTGGTTAAAAGGAAATTACTATACACTTGTAGTATTATAATGCAATAGTATAAATCATATCATTATGATAATACACATCAAATATATACCTCTAAGTGCTCATAATGTAGGCAACATTTAATGGACTTGTTAACATCGATTTTATCTTAATGGAACAATTTAGATTTACGTTTGGTCCTTTGTGACTGACAAACTGAAGGACAGACAGTCATTTGAATCACTGTATAAATCTCTTAACACGCGGAGGTATGAAAATAAAATAAATAAATGAAGATAATCTTATGATAAGCAATGTTTTGATTGTGTTACAGTCCTACCTGGTTTAGGAGTCTTTATGATTGTTTGTGATTCTGTAGAGACTTCCTTTGTAGGACAGCAAGTTCGAAACATCTCAAAATTTCATACTGATTTAATGAGAAGTAGATAAACAAATGAAAACATTGACTTTTAACACTGTGTTACACATTTCTCTTGTGTTTCTCGTAAAATTATCGTATCTCGAGCTCTTCCTTTCACTATGTACGTTTCCTTTACAATCCGGATAAATCAGTATTACGAAATTCAAAATATATCTATCCTAGTTACGTAATGGTGGGAATTCCTTGGCTTACATCTAGAAATTGACAATTAGGGTCGGTTGAAAACAAAACTTTACGACAAAAGAGATGATTTCAGATTCCCAATTGTGACCTTTTCATTCTTAGTTCCAAATGGTCACGTTGATATCATCACTTCGTAAATGTTAAGGACGCCATCACGAGTTGGTTGACCGTTATGGAATATCCATTTCACAGATGATATCGGTTATGTTCCTTATGTCGTAACTGCAATCCCGTTCCTTTTTCACAAAAATTGACCTACCGAATTATAGATATAAGAAGATGTGGTATGAGTGCCAATGAAACAACTCTTTATCCAAGTCAAAATTTATAAAAGTAAAACCATCAAAAATTACTAGTGTAAAACCATTTAAGCGGGAAAACCAACGGTCTAATCTATATAAAAAACAAGAAACGAGAAACACTTATGATTCACATCAACAAACGACAACTACTGAACATCAGATTCCTGACTTAGGACAGGTGCAAACAAATGCAGCAGGTTTAAACGTTTTAATGGTACCAAACCTTCACCCTTTTTCTTGAACAATAGTTAACATCACAACATAGAAAGACACACTATAAATTAGACTATTTACCGACTTTGTAATAACATAAACAACATAACGGGAGCCACTTGAGATCACCCCAAGTTGTTCCCCTATTTGTGACATTTTTACCTATTGTGTTTGTTTTTTTCACATATCGTTGTCAATATAATAGAATTTGATGCCACTGTCATACAAGTGAGAGGTTTAGCCAGCTTTAAAACCAGGTTTAATCCACCATTTTCTACATAAGAAGATGCCTGTACCAAGTCAGGTATATGACAGTTGTTATCCATTCGATGTGTTTGAGATTTTGAATTCGCCATTTGATTAGGGACTTTCCTTTTTGAATTTTCCTCGGAGTTCAGTATTTTTGTGATTTTACTTTTAATTCGACACTTCGTAGAAACAGGGATATCCGGTACTCATTAGAACTGAGATCATTCGCAGAAATCGTGTTCGGTTATAAAATCGGTATTTGTTTATTAAACATAATTATAAATAAAGTTTCTTCATGAAACGGAGAACTATCTTCGTGTGGCACTTAAGCAAAGCAAGGACGTATAACTATTATACGTCCTTGAGCAAAGCAAAAAGGTAACGGACTATGGCGTTGTTTTCTTGTCATGATTATAGTCATTTCGTACCTTATTGAATATGTATTGTATGCAACTTTGTTCCTCGTGTAATGTTTATATTTATTAAATGAAATGAGAAAATAAGTCCTAATACGGATCAATCAGCAAGTGAACAGTAATACTATTGGCGTTGCCCTGTTGACATAAATCATGAGTAAATATTGCTTTTCGGCCGAGTCCGATACGGGAAAAAGGACGAAAAGCAATACAGGATTTTCGCTTCCGGTAGTAAATTTTCGCTTCCAAATTATGTTGGACGTATCTTAACCTAGAAAAGACTATCTAAAAGATATCGGAAGACACATTTTACAATTTTAATGACTAGAAAATTTAATTATGATCCGTTTTTGTTGCGATTTTCGGAAACATTCCACAACCTTTCCGAGTAGAATTTGCAATTCATTATCATTCCGTCGACAAAAAACATAATGTCTGAATATTCTCTCCAAGTACTTCATGTTTGCTAGATAAATATAATTACATTAGCATAAATAAAGGACCTGGACTGGAAATCAGAAATCTCAACAATCAATATTGTTGACAAAACAATTCGCCGTGACTGGGAAGGGGCAAGTTCAAACGACTGAAAGGGATTTCCTGTACCTATCATGACGAATTTAACATTAAGTTTTTTGGTTTTTTAATCGAAGATTCATAACTATATGTATTGGAGCCAATAAGCTAATATAACCTTGAATATATAACGGGGGCAATAAAGAAATGGGCAGTATTAAAGTATTGAAAAATGTGTAGGGAGCCCGGAGGAGTGTTGAAATATTCATGGCTTTTAAAAGGGGTCTTGAATTTATTTTCCTTCAAGGTGGGACTTGAAAAAAAATAAGAAAAATTCCAATTTTTCCTTCCAGGTCCCCAAATGAAATAAAATGATTAGTCTCTTAGATCATAGGCATATTAATCAATATTCATTAAACCTTAATCTTTTTGTCTCACAGGTGCAGTATACGCGCTCAACCACAGGCCCACCAACCTACACTACTGGACAAAAAAACAACTGTCCATACCAGTAACAGTCGTTCTAAGACTGATAATGTTTGTTAAAGTTGTAACAGTTGTTAAATTTCACTGCTGCAGTTATTTTGTAACTGTCCCAACTTTAAAAGTGTTTGTCTAAAACATAAATCGACTGCAACAACGCTAGAAATAACTGTCACAGTCATTAAAGGACTGATACAACTATTTCAAAGTTGTAACAGTTGATTTACATCTGTCCCAACTCGAAAAACGTTGCAACAGTCATAAATAAACTGATTAAACGCCTAAAAGGTTGTCACAGTCATAATAAGACTGCTGCAACCATTTGAAAGTTGTAACAGTTATTTAATAACTGTCCCAATACGGAAAACGTTGAAACAGTCATAAATAAACTGTTTAAACGCTGAAAAGGTTGTAACAGTAAAAATATGATTGCTACAACCATTACATAGTCATAGCTAATTTATAAGTGTAGCAGCTTCCAAACATTGATCGTCATTAAGACTTAAAAGTCACGGATACAAAATTTCTGACAGTCAGGGATAGGTTAAATTATTTGTAAAACAATTTTACCGTGTGCAATATAAGGTTGTGACAAAGAGACACAACTATCAAACCCATTTAATACATTAATTTTAGATAGAAATTGATTTAAAAAAAAAATATTTTGAAATATTTGCCACTGAACATTTTGGTATTCCCCGCTTATTTAGTGAATGAGCTAAATTTATATAATTATTAACACTCCCTCGCCTCTCATCTCATCGAACAAAATCGGAACCAGCACTAAATACCTGCAATTTCACACAGGACGGTTTTATTCGCATTTAAAACTAACCAAATGTATCTTTAACTGTATTAACAGTTGACAATTTTCATTTCAATATTATCTAAATAAAAACTTTTTAATTTTTTTAAATTAGTTAGGTGTGAAATCATTCATGCATACAAGGTTGTCTTCAATACCCGTAGTTTTACGAATCACATTACTTCATAATAACGGTCAATATACACGATATACTGTAAACACAGCGGGGAACTCCGAATATACACCCTTGTCAAACTTATCCCCATATTAAACTGCTTAATTTTTTCCCCGAGGGTTTATTTCACACACTTATTTTGAGCTTTTATTTCTGGCTACATTTTTTTTCTTGCAAAATTATAAATATTGCCGTATTAACCATTTTGATTTCTATACATATAAAAAAAAATCAAAGCTATGATGAACATTTAACGCATCTTTTGCAGCTATGGAAAAACAAAAATAATCTTAAATCTATCTAAATTTAATTTATTTTACTGTATTTTATTTTTGAATAGTTCAATATTGACTCGACTTTGTACTGTATATTGTAACGAGTGGTCTATTTGAAGTTCAAATGTCCTTGATAAATAGCACTTCGGCATTCATTCATGATTGATTGAGGTAAAAATATTATCATTCGAGATCATTCATAATTTCACCGGATTTTTCTCAACCAATTTATCAAAAGTATTTATAAACAGATGGGCGTACTGTACAAGACCGACAAAATAACTAGCGCCAGTGAAAGTTGAAATGTTCAAAACAAGAAAACTCGCATTGTTTCAGACAAGGAAATCAAATCTTCTTTTATTTATTCACATAACGGTTTAGAACTTGTTGTATTCTTTAGACTCCGGTCTTGTTAAATTCTACAGACTGACATCGGATTCTCCTTTGTGGTTTCAGTTGATCAGATGTCGTACTAACCATGCTAACATTTATCTAAAATATTTTCCAATTTCCATTTTTTAAATTCAATTTATTTAATCATATAAATGCTTGTCCAATATTGATATATAATTCAAATAGTAAAGAAACCAAATGGGTCCATTATTCTAATTATATTCATCCTCAATCAGTGATTAAAACAGTACATATGTATTACCAGCAGAACTTATTTGGGCACCCCTTAGAAAAAAAAATCATTGATTAATTAAATTACACAAATTGTTTTGACTCACTTTAATAGAAGGATGGACTGAAAATAAGTATTCTGGCCCTGGTCTGAGTGAAAATATATAATCTGGCTGCCTATATGTTGGAAATTAATATTCTGACCATATCAAATTTGCCAATTCAGTTGCTAACTTCTATGTCATTGGATTTTAGGTGAAAAATTGTCTAATTTGTAAACAAGTACCACATCATTTTATTAATCAAATAATGATCTTATTAAAAAAAATGCAGTTCTATTTAACATTGTTGTGTCGATATTTTGAGCAATTATGATTTCAGCCGTGTATCACCATCAATGATCACTTGTTCTCCAATGGATGAATCTGTCGTAAAGTTTTCACGTGTTTAAACGTATAGATATATGTTGACCTCTAGATTGTTATTTAGTTGTTGTTGGGTTGATGTCATATAGTAGCAGTTTACTCAATTTCACCAATTTATTATCATATGTTTTAGTCTATTTGTCATGTTTGTATTGCATAGGCTTTTCACACCATGCTATATATATATATGTCAATGTATGTATAATGTATATGTAAATTATAACAAACAGCTCACCAATAGTGCATAATACATGTATGCCTTTGTAATGCTTATTGTGTATATTGAAAATGTTGCTAAACATCTTGGGATATATATTTAGAAGGCATTTATTCAAAAGCAGATATAATGGATTTGTAGAAAAACATGAATAAGGGCAGAAGCCTGTTAATATTGGATCACCTATAAGCATGATAAGCCTTTGGTAAACCATGATACATTTGTCATCACTCATGTTTCAATGGGTCTGTAAACATGATAAAAATGGGAGACATCAGAAATGATCATCCAGGAACTATTTTTTCAAATTCTAAACATGCTTAACTGTAATTTTGAGGCCCTATATAACTTGCTGTTCGGTGTGAGCCAAGGCTCTGTGTTGAAGACTGTACTTTGACCTATAATGGTTTACTTTTTCAAAATTTTTGACTTGGATGCAAAGTTGTCTCATTGGCAATCATACCACATCTTCTTATATCTATTAACTGACCCAATTTTATCGCCAACAGATTGTTTGTTGCTTTTGTATATAAATCAAACTTGGGTTTCTCATCTCAACTTGTTTACATTGTGTAACATCATTCAATATGGCTAGGCCTGTTATAGGTTTTTCATTATCATGATTATGTGGTACTGATTTTGCTCATTGTTGAAGGATGTGCAGTTACTAACAATTACATCACTTGGTCTACGGTTGATGGTTGTCTCATTGAAAATCATACCACATCTCCTTAAATATTTTGTTATTGTACATTCATGACATTGTACATGTTATACAAGACTACAATATTATCAAATGAATTATAACAATTGTTAATACTTGTCCGACTTTTGTTAACAAAAAGCAGCTATTATCAACATGGTAGACATGATCAATGGTGATGTAACAAGAGTGACTGTGCACACGCTGAAATGTCAAGTCTGCTTTGTCTACATGTAAAATTGAATTTATGTTGAATGTAAAAAATGTAATACATGTATATATGAAGGTTTTACTACATGTACAAGTATCACATAAACTTTCCATTATCAATTACCTTTGAAAATGAAGTCATGGTCAAATTAACCATGCCAAACAGATGATGTACACCCTACAAACTGACATTCCATACCCAAAATTTAGTGGTTTATAGTATCTGTGAAATAGACTTAACATCAAAACCATGAAAACTAAACATTGCCCAATGAAACATGAAAATGAGGAGGTCATGGTCAGATTTAAAACCTCCCAATCAAACTTGTACAACTTACGAAGATATCCAATACGCCAAAAATAGTGATCCTATACATGTCATGCATGTACATGTACATGTAGTTTATAGCATCTGAGAAACATTGGGAAATAGACCAAACCACAAAAACTAAATTATTCAATGAACCATGACATTTTCATTGAGGTCAAAGTCTGATGCAGGTCTTGCAGTCAGATATATTCACCTTACAATCATTTCATACACCAAATATAGTTGACCTATTATTCCTCTGAGAAACAAACTTGACAAAGTAACTGAAATAACCTTAATCACTGATCCATGAAATGAAGTCAAGGTCAGGTTAACCCTGCCTGACAGACAATGAGACATGTAGACCTTTCAAGATACCTATATATATATACCATATAAATTTATCCAATTACTCATTATACATGTACATGTTATACATGTAAGAGAGTATTTCACTGTATGACTGTTCAAACAGTAATATTTTTTTTCAAACAGTCAGTGAACCATGAAAACAAGGTAAAGTGCAATGAACAAGTTACTAACAGAAACTTCATAACATAAAGAAGTATCCAGGTCTTTAAGCTTCAAAAATGTACCTAGTGAAGCTTTATACAAATAGGTTACACTGTCAGTCAGGGATACTACTTGTACAAGTAATCTTTATTTACTTGAAGAGGTAAAAAAAATATACTTCTATACATGATATAAGTTAACTATAATGTTTGAATAATCTCCCCTTAATTTTCTCAAAAATTCTCAAGTTTGAGATGTAAAAACATGCCTTTAATGATTTTTCCCAGGATAGCTCATAATTTTTTATTAGAGCTCAATGTTTCATCTCATTAATTCAACAAAGAAACTGATTGCACAAAGATCTTAAGTATTTGCGCAAGTCCTTCAAAAATTGCTCCTTGGGGGCTTGTAAATGAGCAGTGTTCTGAAGATAACAGACAAATGAGATTTTCATTGTTCATGAAATTACACTTAAATGATTAGTTAAGACATCTGCAAAAGACAGACAATTTAAAATTCTATTAGAGCAAAGAAGTCCTAAGAATTCAAGAAAAGAAGATAGGATGACTTTTTCACTTATATAAGTAAAAAAACTGAATGTCTAAGGGACATAACTAAGGCAATTTTTTTTTTTACCTATACAAGTAAATAAAATACACTTGTATAAGTATCCTACAAATTTACTTATATAAGTATATTAATATTACTTCTTCAAGTAAATAAAAATAAAAAAAAAAAAAATGGTAGTACCCCTGACTGGCTGTAGCCGCTGTCAGATTGTAATACCTATTTCTTGCATACATCAACTTTTGTTGTAGGCGGGACTATAAAATTATACTTTGAAGTACATGGTTTATTTGTTTAATATGCTTGGGCACTAATTTAGATTTATATTTAATTCTAATTCAGACTTTAAGTACAGCAAGCAGTCATTTGACACTTAACAACTGTGACCGACTACGAGAGACCCTCATGGGTGGTTAAGGTCTTTTTACACACCCTGGTGGTAGTTAACAATTGCAATGCCAACATAAACTTCGGATGCGATTTATACATGCACTGTGTTGTAAATTTCACTGAAACTAGAAATTCACATTATATCCAAATTGTTATTATATTAAAATGACTGAGTATCCACTAAAGTATTCATGAATTCAGATATTATGCACTTTTATTATTAATATTCACTGAAACTAGGAATTTTCATTATTCCAAATGGCTATTTCAAATGAATAATTATCCAAAGTATTCATGGAATTCAGATACAATGTATGATTGCACTATTAATATGCACTGAAACTATGAAATCTTGTTATTCCAAATTCATTATTGATATACCAAATGAATAATTATCATGATTATCCAAGTTATTTAGTCATCCAGTACTGTGGTCCTCCTTTAATACAATTTGTAAGTTCCTAAATGTACAATGCACAATTTTTTTTCTTGTCCAATTTAATCCTAACATCACAAGTCATCATCATCATGGAATAATGCTGCAAGTGCTATTCATTATTTCCAAAAACAATAAATAACTAGCACAAAATAATGAATTAATCCACTGTTTCACAATTTGAAGCTATAAGAGTGACTCAGTGACATCTATATTTCCTATGCATCAAAGTGCACATGTAGCAGGCTTCATATTCTAAGTGGGAATCATGCTCAAGCCAATATGAATCTACAAAAAAAAATATACATTGAGACTAAAGTACAGTAAAATTTTAGCTAACATAATACTATATACATTGTACGGTACTTAGAAAAAAGTCAATTTCAATAACTGTATCTACCTAGATGAAAACTAGCAATCCTCATTTGATTGACGAAAAAATTTCTAGGACTTATACAATTATATTTTTAAGTCCCAATTTTAAACAAGAAGAATAAATCTTTTTAGTGGGTCTAAATTCTATGTATGGTCTTTTTTCTACATTAATGATTTTTTATGTGTGACTGTGTACTTTCATTGAAGGGTTACTGTCTTATTGAGGCTCACACCATACTTTATTTCATCAATTCTTTAAAGTCAGACATCATGGACATAGTTATTCCTCTCTAAAACACAACAGGTTATTGCTTTTGTTCATGTTAATATGAAATAAATTGATACTACAGAGAAAAGTTAAAAGAATGAAAAAAATAATTAAATAAATAAATGCACTGTTACTATATAGATGCTATTGACTTTCCCTTTGTCAAGTGCATATAATGAATAAACCTTTGTGATGTAAATGTAGAATCTTTGTCCTAAGGTTAATCAGGATGATATATATACTGTTCCAAGGCTGTTAACAGTCAGGGGACTTACTTAAATGAGCTCTTTTCTAAATCACTGATTCAAGTAACATTATGACCATAAAGGTTGGAAGTAAGAGTTGTTTTTCTTTAATAATCACCTATTTAAGTACATGTAGTACAAATTAATCACTAGCCTAAGTGATTTAATTTTATTGTAGCTTTAAATATAGAATACTATTGATCCAGGGGCTAATTATGTTGCTAAATTTATCAAAACCAACATCTGTGTTGATAGGATGACCCGGTCATGTCAGGTGATGACCTTGTACTAAATCTAGGATAATGACATAAAAATCACTTGTTTAAGTATCATACCTCAATTTCCTTCCAAAAAATCATTTCTTTTAATAAGTATCATTATTTTAATAACCCCCACTAATTTCAACACCCCGAACAGTGAAATTTTTATCGTGAACAGTAGAATTTTTTTACATAATCTATAAGATGAAACCTTGAATTTTACAGGGCAAATACTCCCACAGTGGCACTGCTGAGAAAAATCTGTTAAGAAAGTATCAGTTCATTATGTAAAGCCATTTTTATAGCATTTTTTCAACTAAAATAGAATTTGCAGCTAAATGATTGCATCAAAGGCATAAACCGTGCTGCTTAAAAGAAGCAAAAAGTTCATTTTTTTTCAATTTTACTAATGAAAAGATATTATGTAAACCTACGTGTTTAAAATTTTGGTAAAACTACAAAATCACAATTTGTGACAAAACTTCCAATTTGCTACTTAAATAAGTGACTTAAAAATCACTTATTTCAAAAAGTCCCCTGACTGGTTAATGTTTTTAATCCTTGAGTTTAATTTTACATCTTTTGTGTTACCCTGTATACTTTTTCCTTATTACAGCTTGTATTAAATAATGCTTTGCAGCTCAGACAACACTTTCTTTATTTTATTTTAGTTATTTACCCAATTTTATTTTGATAAATCAATACTCAGATAACTTTTAGAATATGCATTTTTTGTATCCAAAATAATATTATATCCTGCTGATTCATATTTTTCTTAAATTACAATTTATTTTGAAATATTTATCAAAATTTTGAAGAGGACAATTATAATTTGTGAACATCATTATAAAATCATCTTCAATATATACCCATGACAGTTTAAAATTCCTCCCCAAGGCAATAAACTATTGTGTGTCTTAATCTGTATATTAGCTATAACATGTATATAAGAATTCCTGATTATTACCTATCCAGTGTTAACATCCTGATTATTACCTATTTTAATGTCACATTTGCATGGTCATGAATTCATGTTCAGTAAATACATAAATTTTAATTATTTATTTTGAATTTGAATAAAAGGTATTTTTAAACTAAATTATTGGACATACAATGCAGTTAACACAGTAAATTTTATGACAACTTACTTGATACTACAATATCTATAAAAATATTTTGAGCTTCATAAAATACTTTAAAAAAGTTTATACCATGTTTAGATAAAAAAAAAATATGCTTACAGATAGATATTTTTGTTATGTTTTCCCCACATATTGAATGTTAAACATAAAATAATTATGTAGAAAAGGCAAAAAATCTGCAGTCAGATGTGAATGCACATGATGAAAGGAGATGTGGGATATAATTATATATCAATGATGCATCAACCCAACAGTAAGGCAACAATAAAGTAACCAAAACACAATTTAACACACAAATTTGACTCATGAATAGAAAGTCCTTTAATCATTTTAATGGTGGAATAAATAAAAAGACCCTTGAATGTTACTACTAGATAACATTTATGGCATAAATGAATTTTGACTAACCAGAGGGCACAATTTATATAAAAATTTCACATGAAAATATATAGTTTAGGTTCAAAGTATTTACAAATTTATAGTGATTTAATATTCTATGTTAAATCTAAAAAGAATATAATTATGATGCTCACTTTGCTCTTTTAATATGTTTTTTATTTCTTTTTAACTTAAAATCATGTACATGTAGCAATTAACATGATGACATATTTATAGATATTTTATTCATTGTAATTATTCATTTTGAGAAAAGATGCAACAACCTCCACAACCCTTGTTCAATATGAATCTTTAAGTACATGATGAAAGAATTACTAATTGAATTAGCACATTTTGTTTAATCAACTGTGTTTAAATGGCAACTGTTTTGAATCTGTGCATGGTTTCAGAAACATTAATTTAATAATATTGTTTTATTTTGATGATTAATGTTATTTTGAACCATCTAATCAATGCTAATACATATTCACTTTCAATGCCTTATATTATCAAATATATTCATGTTTTGTTGTCCATGATTCGGGAATTATTTAAAAATTGAATGAAAATGCATACTTTCAAAATAAGTCACTAAAATTAATACTTTTCATAAAATTTTATGGTCAGATCATATGTTTTCATACACCGTCATATTAATTTGTACTACGCATGTTTTTTCAATGGAAATTGTGACGTCACAATGCATTCTTAATAGAACGAAAACTATCAGGTGATAAAGCAAAACCAGGGAAATCATGGAAATACTTGTAATCCAGCATTAGTAACACAATTATATGGATATGTACATGTAAAGATTGGTTGGTTGTTGGTTATAAGAAGTCCAGTGACAAGTATTTCATGCAAATTTAAGACCAGAGTTAACAATACATTAACATACAATATGTACATGATGTATAGGTCCTGTAAAAGGTCATCCCGCACAACAAAAATTAACCAATGCCCCACATGTTAGAGTTTAACAGTAAGACGATGAAGATCAAGAGTAACCTTTTTTTATTCCCTTGACCTTGTCACCCTTGGGGTGATGTATGCAAAGTAAATAAGGGATTAAATGACATACACATGATAAAAGGGGGAGGGGGAATGGTGTCAAACATGAATTTCAATGATGCACAACTTTTCCAAGCCCAAATCCTAACTTTGCCTTGGAACATGCAACTATGCACGAGTGTGGTGATATAGATCGTCGATTCATAGCCTGTCTGCATGGTCTGTAGGGAGAACAAATGTGCACATTTTCCCTTCAAAATCTTGGATCCATGATTATTCGATAGACATGCTTTAAAATATTATTCATTTCTACTCACCGATTGTAATTTCCAGCTCCGCTTATATTGTACATGTGGTCTAACATCTGTAGTTTCCTGTGTAAAATATAGTTTGCCGACCTCCAGGTCCAGTTTGCCGACAAGAAAATAAAGAGGGTAAATCGTCCACGGTGAAGAATTGTTTTCCGTTTTTAAAGAAACTTGACAGATTTAATTAATTATTTTTTTTATCATCGGAAAATATTCCTCATGGAGAGTAATTCAAATTAAAAATGTTTTATTATGCTGTACAATATTGATAACTTAGTCATATTCTTTAAATTTACTTCAGGTACACAGACGGTACATTTTCTTTTCCTCAGAATTTATCAAAACTTTTTCAGATATAAATTTGAATGAATTCATTAGCATCTTCTGCAATAATATTAAAACTCCATTTTTAAACGAAGGCTTCTGGTGTGTAAAACCAGTTATGAACGAATCTGAATAGATATAATAAAAAGTAAAGATACCTAAAGGAAAGTAAAACGCACATGTCAAAAATGAACGGACAATGCTATGGCAATAAACGGAAAACGACAAAAGACAAACAACGATCGCAAAATAAATAAATAAAAAACAAAACAAGTCAACAACCGCACAATAGATGATAATAGTATAAATTATGGGCTATTTCACAACTATATCAAATCTTGAGAGCCGGGTTAAACGTAAATTTTTTTTATACACTGAGTTGCTACAGTGACGCTAAAATATTTGTCGACTGCAACAACCTATGAAATGTTTGTTTAAAACATTTAACGACTGAAGCAACCTTTTAAAATTTGTAATAAACATTTTATGACTGTAACAACCTTTAAAAAGTTTTAACAAACATTTTACAACTGTCCCAACTCTAAAAACGTTGTAACAAACATTTTTTGACTGCATCAACGTCTAAAAAGTTGACACAAACAAATTTCAACTGTCCCAACTATTAAAAGGTTGGGACAAACATTATACAACTGCCACAACTTTTGGAAAGACTGTAATAAATAGTATTTGACTGTGACAACCCCGTAGACCACTGCAACAGTCCTTAAATGACTGTTGATAACATATTTTGATTTTCACAACCCATAAAAGTGTTGGGACAGACATTAATCAACTGTATCAGTTTCTTTGACAGTCATCTTCAGTCTTCCACAGACTAAGACAGTCGTAGAACGACTTTTACTGGTATGGACAGTTGTTTTTTCGTCCAGTAGTGCTAGGCTTGTAAAACATCTGTCGGTCCTTTAAAAATCATCCCCACAGGCCAATACATTCTTACTAAAAATCTTCTTCAAATTCAGCTTCCGGCCTTTATATTCAAAAGCCTCTTGTGAAGACTGCATGTGTCGAAAGTCTCCAAATGCAAGACATAGGGGTTGCAATCCAGCGGCAGCGACGGCATAAATTATTTGTATATAAACTTTAAGCTTTATATTTCAGAAGGTAAAAGACCTGGATGCTTCATACCTTGTATGCAAATGCTTTATATTCTTATATTACGAAGTTTTCTGTCTGTCATATGTCAATATACAGGTGAAATTGGTATATTGCTACTAAGGCGAAGCAAATCTATAATTTATAATCAAAATCGTCTCGTTTGTCAAAGATTCTGGTACTGAGATGACCGTGTATGTCAAACTCGATGTACAAGTCTAAAAATTAGGCGGAGGAAGATGAGACTGTTGTTTCTATGATTTCTAGTTCTGGGGGACATAATAATGGAATCCAATCAAAAACGTTTCGATTGTTAATAGAAAGAACATCATTATGATTAGTGATCTCACTCCCCACAAATATGGTATCGTACACAGCATACGCTGTTATCTTATCAACATCATCAAGATCAAATCGGACTTGGTAGATCTTTTGTTGTCAAAGAATATAATTGAGATTGTCATTTCCTTTGAAATAGATAATAATTTACAGATAATTAGCGGTATATATTCTGTCGATATACTGCTTTGAACCTTGAATATTCATAGATATTTGTGTTAAAAAAATAGATGTTTTTAATAAAAAAGAAATCGGCGAGCAACATTTCGTTCCCTCTGAAACAAAAAAGACATTTAAACGCAAAAAAGTCTCCAACAATGTATAAAACACGATGTAATGTGTGAAGCTAATTTTTCTACCGAGATTTACCAAGATTCAGTACTAAAACACTACTTAATTTAGTATCACCTGCAATCAATATAAAAAAGATAAAACCAACGATTATAATAAGGAACCACTGACCAACACGTTACCTATTAAGATTTAATTTTATGATTTTTGTAATACCGTGATTGTTGTGGGCAACACCGTTCTCTGTGTTTATACAAAAATGAAGACTGAGCAACACAAATCCAATTAAAAACTTGGGATGATCTCAGGTGAACCAGAAGGGTAAGCAGATCCTGCTTCACATTGGGCACCCGTCGTGTTGCTCATGTTAGTAATAAAAACAAAATGCTAATTGAAATATCCTACCAAGCCAATGTTCTCCTGCTATATCCCCAAATCTAGTTTTGTAATTTTTCCAATCCCTATAGAAATGAACACTTCCTTCAAATCGTCTTTGAATTGACTACAGATAACAAAGTATTTTGAATATAAACGAAGATTTTAAAAGCCAATATCATGACAATAATTGTATACTTATGTATAAAGTTTGATTAAACAATTATTATATTTGCAAACGATCTTTTTCTTTCATTTTTTTGTAGAGTGTATGCTACTTTTTTGACAAAATTCAATTTCAATCTTTAATAACCACATCATATATTAGAAAAAAAAATACCACAAAAAAAAATCCAAAGTTTAATAATTCAAAAAAGGGAAAGACCATAAGTAAAACTTGATAAAATCAATCGATGGACTATATTAAAATATGGAACGACTGGAAAAAACAAATGTTATACACATTCCTGACTTGGCAAGGTCAATTTCTGTAGAAAACAAAAAGAGGCAGAACAAAAAAACCTTCTCTCGGTATTGGTGTTCAAATAAAGACAACGGGTAGGATTGTTTGTTTCTAGACGGTCATTAATGAAGTTAGCTTTCTTATGTTAATTCTTGGTTCCCGAATTTCTATGCATAAAGGACATACGGCTTAGTTTCAACATCTGCTAAACAACCAGAAGAGATACATAAAAAATAGGAAGTATTGAAAAAAAACTCATAAAAAATACTGGCTTCTAATTTAATACGCCAAACACGCGTTTCGTCAACATGAGCACTCACACTCAAAAGTTGGAATTTCAAAACAAATACGAAGTTGAAGATTATTAAAAAATGAAAAAGCCGAAACAAAGCAAACACTACCTTGGAATAGAAAAACTTTGAAATTGGCATGAAACAAATCCAAATAATGTTAGACAAGATGCATTGACATAGTAGGCATACTCATGTATTTGTGCATTGCATTTTACACGATTGCAAAGTTATAACTGTGGTATAACGTAATTGTTAAAACCAAAAAAAAATAAAATAAATGTTCAGTCTTTGATTTGAGGATCTGGCACTTCTCTGTTATGATTTCTATATCTAAGACATTTTCGGAATCATCGGGGTTTAGGGTATCATTCACATTTAATGTTAAGATTTAAGAAATTCAGAGGTAGATATTTTCTCTGTTAAATTAATATTATCGGACCAGAAGGGAGAATAGATCCGTGTTAGTTCGTTGAAAAAGAATGAGGGCCATCACATCTGTATTTAAATCAGATGGCTGCTAATTAAGTTTTAAATTAAATGCAAATCTCATCGCGTTTGTTATGGTTCTTTTTCAGCATTTGTACATTCAAATAAATACAAAAAACCTCTTTTGACGCTAATTTGCAAGTCTCAGCGTTATCATTGTTCTAAGTTTGCATGGATACAATGAAAGGATTATTGAATAGATACATGTATATATGTATAAAAGTAAAATAAACACACCAGACATTTTGATTGTAATGATAAAAATAGGATTCCAATGCGGCAATAATCAAATAGAGTAAACATTGAGTGGATTTAAGACATTTTAGGACACCATACGGCCTTCAATTATAAACAAAATAACAGGTCTTCAAGATTCTAAGTTTGAACGACAATTTAAAATATCGTGACGAGATAGACGTACTCTAGATACCATTGGTGACATGTCGAAAGTTTTCAGTTTGCCATACACTCTAAGTGATAATAACAACTGTTATAACATTTCAGTTAATTAGGTCTTTCAAATTTTCCGTGGGAAGACCTATTAATTTTGTTCTGATCATTATTAGGTCTTTCCACCTTTCCGTGGAAAAACCTTTAGATTTTGTTCTGATTATTATTATTATTATTATTTTTTTTTCCGCTTAATTTTGTTCTTTCGTAGTATAGTTGTTTCACAAGATGTCGCTTAGATATTTGGTATATGTTATCGAACAGTTTATACGCTTTTAAAACTGACCCTGTTTAACCAAACACTTTACATTGTAAGAGTTATCTCCCCAAACACAGTTTTTCTTGTGGCCATTACTCCTTCGCAACCGTAAAAGATAACGACACATTTATTTTACCAAGTTGCTCGTTACATCTTCAGGATTAGGATGACCATTCCGGAGACTCCATATGAGAGTTATTTCCCCTTATGCATTTGATATAAGTGATATGCATTTCTAACTAGTAAACCATAAGTGATAGAGACCTAGGGTCTTTTGATTTGAGGTCCTAAGCCAAAAAAATGAAAATTAGGTCAAGGTCAAAGGTCAAGGTCATATTCTCAATTTTGATTTTGGATTATATTCACTTATTTTCAAAAACTGTATAAGATATCGACAAATTATTTTTACTAAATTGTTAGTTACGACATGTCTTAACACATACATTTTGGTTTAAAGGGTGCGCTAACATTAAATTAGAGTTTTCTTCCCTCTTGTATTTAAAAATACGCGAAAGGGGATATAACTCATTTACCATATAAAATTAAGACCTAATGTCTTCTGATTTAAGGTCCTTGGTTTATGACCTTGAAATTGAGCTCAAATTCATAGGTTAATTCGACGTTCTAGATTTTGACCTTTCCTTTTTCCTCATATGTATACATGATGAAGCCATTGGAATTTTGCATTAGATTGCAAACATTTGACCTTGGAAAATCAAACCAGAAGTGACCTTGTGTAAACCGGAAGTAGTTATTTTTTGTACTTATTTAATATAAAAGTATATAGAATCATATATTTTTGGAATCAGTGTCAAGAAAACATTCAAATTATACCGGAAGTAACATTTTTCTAACCGGAAGTAACAAATTATCTCCCCTTTTAAAAAAAAAAATGAAGCCCATATTTTTGGAATCAGCGTACAATAAGCTATCATTTGAAGTTGGAAATGACATTTGAAACCGAATTTTAATATTTTCATGTCAAAATAGATCTTTATGGGGGGGGGGGGGGGGGGGGGGGGGGGGGGGGGAAGACCTTCAATTGTTCCCTGAACAATTAGTTTTTAATTAACTTTTTAATACATCTTTTACCGATATCTTGAAGCCTGACATTTGCTAATAAAGAAAAACAAACTAAAACAAACAAAGGACAAAATCAAATTAAAAACAAGGTAAAGGAATGCATACTTTTTTAATTTTGAGGATGACATAAAAATTAAAACAAAGATTGTATAGTAATAAGATAACGTTTATTTCATTGTTTAACAACATTATTATAGCCTGTGCACTGTATAACATAATGGTAATTTGTGATGTCATTAACATGTCCCAATTGACATATTTGACAGAAAACTGCCAATTAACACTAAGTTTGGGACAAAATGGACACAACTAAATTAATGCGACAGTAGATTACCAATGTTAAATTCCTGTAACTTGATTAAGAACAGGCAAATCAAGATATCAAACAAAATAACTTTTGGAAATACATCAACTACGAAAGAAGGAGACCGGATGTGTCAGTAGGATAAGCATCTTCTTCAATGCAGGCAAATTCACACTCAGTCAAAATGTCATAATCGGTAAATATACAGATCAGTGTCGATTTCTGTTCTTCCTTTTAACGCATTCAATATATAACTTGACTGGATATTTTGGTCCATAATATTTTAAGATTCGAAAGAGTTTCTCTATGGCTTAAAAATCTAATTTTTATCCTTATATCTATGATGAATTTATTCTCATCTTGACATCACTCTTGTGGCTAACGAAGAGACGAACGGACGGCATCACAAAAAATCCCTAAACGTGCGAAGATATGAATATAGAAGAAATAGATTAAGATAGTTTTATCATTAATAGATCATTTTTATTGTGTAACAATCCTACCTAGTTTAGGAGTCTTTGTACTTGTATGTGATCCTGTAGAGGGTTCCTTCATAGGACAGCAAGCCAAAAATAAGGAACAGTGTTCTAAGATTTGTTCATAGGTACTGGAGCAGCAAGTACTATCACTTGTGCACATTATGGCATACTGGACTCGGGATTTTGCTTTCACTGTATGAACTGGTGCTCCATTTTGAACTATTCTTCTGTTCATGATGGAGTTGAACTTCTGTGTTTTAATATCAAAACTGTGAACATATTGTGCAAAAAGTGCAAACACAACTGCTGTCCTTATATAAAACATAGCATTCATTGATATTCCGCTACCATTTGAGAATATGGTTTTGTAGTTTGACTATAAAGCGTCTTCGCACAATACCAAACAAATATGACGAGTCTATGACGATGTAACAAAGTATCTAGGATTTTCAACACCAGAAATAGACTACATTAGCTGTAATTGCAAAACCTTTCGGTATGTTTTGTTCTCAATGCTCCACCTCTGTATGATAGATTGGTCTTTTGATTATTGTCATGAATACGTTTTTTTTTAATTTTATATAGTTTATACATTGATAAAAGAAAGAAGAAAACTAATAATGAAATTTCAATTTCAATAACATCACATAAACATTTTGGAAACTTCTTTATTTTTCAATGGAGCTTGAAACTTGATATAAGAAAGTCGTATGATTTCAATTAGTTGAGCTTTAAACTATCATTTCTTGAAATTAATGCATGACAGATCATTAATACATTTAAGTAATCCTTGGAGTAAATCATGTCATTTGGAAGTCCCATGAATAATATACGGTTACCAATGAAAACCCTTTATTAAGTGTAGACACCTTTTGCGTTTACCGTAAATACGTATATTTGGTATTGCAAATCTATGAAAATCAAGAAGAAAGGTACAAAGCGTTAGCCATATTTTCCTTATCTTTAAATCTTTATCAAATTTGGTAGTTTCGATTTCTGTCGTTGATCCTTATTTTTTTTCATTTTGTAAAGTACTAGTAACATACAATAGCTGCTGGACTATGAATTCCCGAGGGTATCATCAGCTCAGTAGTACGTCACTGCTTCGGTACTGATATGATTTATGACAAACATTTCTTATAGTATTAAGAAACTAAGGTTTCAACTCCCTAAAAAAAATTAACCTTCGATCGATTGTTTTAAAGTGCCCTTTAAACATATTCGTTACTTATACATCCACGGCTTTCAAATATTTTGCTTTGGAAAAATCGCTTCGGACGCAAAAAAAGTACGAAATGTTTTTTTTTATATTTTTTGTTTAAGTGTGCAGAGGAAAGAAAAATTAAGAAAGTTGTTCCGGACGCACGAAATTGAACCAGTGTAACTTTCATTGAAGTGAGATGTATAGCTTTATAACCAGGTTTAATGCACCTTTTTTTCTACATGATGTGTTGACGCTTTCAATTTTGCCACTTTCCGTTTTGAATTTTCTATTGAGTTCGGTATTTTTTTATATACTATTTTTTACTTGCTCTAAGTTGATTCTTTTACTGTCTTTGGACTGTTATCCATCAGATCAATATTAAGTGCGTATGTACTAAAATAACTTGTTAGAAATATTCCTAAACTTCATCGTTGAAAAAGAAAGAAACTAATGTTTTTGGCATTTTAATAGAGAGTACTCCTATATTGGAATTTTGTAGATATATTCGTTTTGTTCTTTATATCGATCTGATGAGTCAATTTTTTAACTGATTTTACTTTTTTTTATGTTGTGATGTTAAATCACTTTTCATTTACAGGGAAGGTTGATCGCTCGTGAACATGTTGAAACCCGCCACATTCTATGCTATCTTAGATCAGGAGCCTGTTATTCGGAGGTTGTTGTTGGTCGTTGTCTATCATATGTGTTTTGTGGTTATTGTTCGGTACATAAATTAGACCACAACGTTTTTTTTTTTCATTTAAATTATTCAAATTTGACATGTCGGGAAAGTTTATTGATTAATATATGGTATGGTATTTGCTCATTTACGACTACTAGTTGCCTACATCTACAGATTATCTGTTGTGCAAACACCCTGGATACTATACACTCGAACTGATAGGACATGTTACAACGTAACGAGATTCTAATTCATTGTCAACATTATGTACTATATCTTGTATGAAGGTATTATGTTGTTTGCCTCGAACAAAACATTGCATTTGTTAGAAAGCGTATGAAGCCGCTACCAATATTTCGGGGCTCGTTATGGATCGTTTTCAATAATGTCGTAAAAGTCATGATTTAATTATTGTACCAGTACACTCGTCCTAATCCCTGGAACATTATCGACTACATTCAGTGCAGTGTATTGACATGTGTGTAACGTATGCTAAAATGATTTCTAGATTGGTTTTCTTGACCATCAACTATCTGGTTATCTTTAAATCGGCACAATAACACTTATTACGTAATAATTCAGTGAACACGGTAAATATTTCATAGGAACTTTTGATGTGCAATATCTTTAGCTATTGACTATTATGATAAATCAAAACCTCAATTAAGAAAAAAAATTAAGTTTACATTGGAACAGTGATGCATGGCATAGTTATGATTTTCGCTTATGAAACAGACATTCAAATAAAAACAAAAAGAATATACAATGTCAAAATATTGCAATAAGTATTGGCAAACTGAATTGAACACTGCATTTTGTTGTTGACACGAACTATCAATGATATGGTAATACTAGTAAATCAACTGTTTACAAAACAAAGAATTGTTCGAAATACCTAGGATTTTCAACACCAGAAATAGACTACATTAGCTGTAATTGCAAAACCTTTCGGTATGTTTTGTTCTCAATGCTCCACCTCTTCGAACTGTATTCGGCCTTTTTACTTTTTTGATTCGGGCGTCACTGTCATTTGTAGAAAGACGAACTATAAGTCTGGTATCTTCTATAAGTTTTTTTTTAATTTTTCTATTGGAATGAGTGTATGTTTCAAAATATTTTATTAGTTTATTTGAAATAACTAGTGTTTGGCACTTGATACCTAGTGGAGAAAAACAATAATATTTATTGTTTTATTCATAATATAATTTTGGAATTTATATTTTCCATTAAATTGGTATGTATTGAAGTACTCTTAGCATAATTACAGACGAAACTGAGCCAATGAAAATCAGTTTAGGCAAATACACCACGCCTCCTACCATTTTGTTTTGTTGATATTGCATTGATAATAGTCTTCGTTTGCTTTGTATAAAAGTGACGCCTAACAACCACGTATTCCAACATCAATCCGAATTCCGATAGCACAAATTTTATTCGGAAGACTCCGTATACATACTATTAATATTTTATTGTAATTATATTACAAAATAATGATCACATGATGCTAGTACTACTAGACTTGCAATTGCTTTACATCAATCATTGTATAAAAGTGACACTTACGTCTGGAATTATGTTAAGAGTAACAAGTACTTCAATACATATTTTTTTGTATAATCCTTCCCTTGTATCATCATTTAGTTGGTGATCCGTGTTCCTAATCTCTCTGGAATTCGATGCCAATTAACCTTATTCCTATAAATCTTGTCAAAATAACTTTGGCGATGACAGTACGACGGAAAAGCTTGTCAGGACATTAACATATGCTAAATGTTACTGAAGAAAATCGCTTATTCAGTTCAAAAAACTGATTTATTGTTTCGGGAAAGGAAGCACGTCACCTTTGGAAAGTCCTTATTGAATCACATGATTAGTTTCATCTTCTCATTAGTACTTCAAACATTCGGATGCTGAAAACAAGTTTTCTGGAGAAAATGCACAAACTATCACTTAGTAAGAAAAAACTGAGGAAATTCCTTTAAGTGAAATCTGAGGAAACCCAAAGCACACAGGAGGCTTTTTCCAAAGCAACATTTGATGATGAGGACATTGATTTTTCACTGGACGTAACGGACATCAAAGGGACAATTAAACGCGAAGATGAAAAAACTGGCGATGACTTTACTGGGATAATATCCACAGCAGTGAAAAAACTCAGAGCTAAAATGGAAATCCGTTTTGCTATAGCAAAACCAAAAAAAGGCCTGGCATATGGATTACAAGAAGGTAACAACGTCCCTCCGTTCTGCCGTATTCAATTGTCCTGTAGACCGGATGTTCTTGATAAAAACATCTTCCTTGAACTACAACAAATATGGGACCAAAAAGAGGACACAATTAGAAAGACCCTATTGACTGAGAGGGTTGAGTTCTTTGACTCTAAACTTCAAGTTATCAATGATGAATTGAGGTCAACCCTCGATACTGTAAAAGAAGTCATTGGTATAGCCAGTAAAAGCGCAGGAGATGCCCGTAAAGAACTAATGAGGAGATTTATAGACATGAATGACAAACAGTAGAAACGACTTCTATAATTTAAAACAGACATACGTAGTAGAAAAACATCAGTTTTGAAATTACAGAAAACCGGAAAAAAACAAAGGGGACAGGAGAAATAAACCATATTAATCCAGGGAACTGTTGCATTTTGTCATATTGGAATTAACAATAAACAATAAATATTTTATTGTTTCATTTGGAATAACTAGTTCTCGGCACATATTTACTACTGAAAAAACAATAATATTTTTTGGTTTTTGTTTACTATGTAATTTGGAATTTAAAATATCCATTAAATTGGTATGTATTGAAGTACTTGTTTTGTCTTAATATAATTGGAGAAGTAACTAAGCCAATGAAATCAGTTTAGGCAAATACACCACGCCTCCTACCATTTTGTTTTGTTGATATTGCATTGATAATAGTCTTTCAGATACTAGTCTCTGTGATATCAGAAATGGCTAGACATTATAAGAAATATGCTGAAAGAAATAAACATAAACAAAGGCTGAAAAATAAAGCTGCAATGCAGCAAAGTAAGCTAAAATTTATGCTATCACAAGCTAGAAAGCAGGATATTAATCTTTCGCATAGAAAATTAACTGATGACGAGTATTTGGTATTATCCAGAGGTTTGAAATTCATTCATTCACCGTCATTCAAAAAGGCAAAGCAGGATTTATTACATGATTTCGATTTTGAATTAGCCAGGAAAATGAGATGTCGTTACTTATATCACGATAGCTTGGATGAAATTCATCCCTTCAGAGTTAAATCTGGACACACACCACCTTTAACCTGCAACATCCTTGAAAATTACCTGTTTAATGCAAATTCGAAAAATTTCGAAACAAATTAATTGTCTCACGGAGGTCCGACATTTCTTCTCTGTTAAATGATGAATCATTAATCATTAAGAAAGCCGATAAAAGTAATAATGTTGTTATTTTAGATAAGGTCAATTACCTACTTGAAGGCGATCGCCAATTAAGTACACAGCATTACACCAAAATTGGAAAATTTTGACCTAAAAGCAGTTAGATGTAATATCACTACATATGTCAAAGGCATGTACACCAAAGGTGTTATAGATTACTCCACATTTAATTACCTTAATAATGGTAATCAAATTAATTATGGGCTTGGGTATATGTATATCTTGCCTAAAATAGGGACTCTGTGGGAACGTCACGTCAATAAACTCATATCTGCCGTAATGCATAATTGGCGTTATTGTGGTGCTGAACACCAATATATAGAACTGAACCAGTCCATGTTTTATATGTACCTTATCATGAGTCAATGACGTAGTACGCATAATGATACATTCTGACTCTTCATCTTTTAACCACATGCATTGATCGTATCTTGATATTATTGATTGTTTATATTATAACTGTATTATGTGAATTATTGCTGTATCACCTGAATAAACACTGGTGAGTTATCATATATTCTTCGTACATTATTATTATATGCTCGGATCCCACGACATTGGCGTCGTCGACAGCTCGAATCTGTTCACTTTGAAACAACCGCTTCTGCACGGTACGTTTCACATAATTTGCTTTAAATTACTGCAAATTGCAGCGGAGGCTGTATTTTAAACATACACCTCCATCAATTTTGGATAGTTTTAGTTCTATTTTAGGCAGTACTGCATATTAGAATAACTATTTGAATTTTAATGCTTGCCTAGTTTCTCGTTTTAGTAAGAAGCCATTTTGATCGCCATTAGCTGCATCTTGTTCAAATTGAGCAGGACGGAAGTTGATCTTCTGCGCATGCTTTGACAGAAATACAGTACAGTCAGCGTGGCTTTATCAAAACACGGTGTAAACGTTTGAAATACAGTACAGGCAACGTGGATTTTTTTCAAACACCAATATTCGTGGAAAAAGTACAGTACTGTCATAGAGAACATATTTGACGCACGTATCCACGTGAACTACAGTACAGTTTGGGTTAACAACTACCTAACACCGATAATCGACGAACACTTTTAAGTCGGACAAACAACACAAAATGGCTAAACCTGTGATTCTTATGGAGGCCACTTTGGACGAACTTCAATCTATTGAGGGTATAGACAATGAAATGGCCACACAGATACTTGAGGCTAGAGATTCCTCACATTTCATAGACTTAAATGTAGTCTTCGTCATTACTGGTGTTCCCAAATCAACTTTGAAGAAACATTTTGTTGAACCTGGTATGTCATTCTTTTACCAAAAACTACGCAGTGAGATAGCAGAGGTTAGACAGGAACTCAAGCAGGATATTTCTAATGTCACATTAGGACTGCAAGAGGTAGATAAGAAAGCCTCACAAATTGACAGCATGAAAGAAACAGTTGAAGATTTATGTGTTAGCATGACTCGAATGGAGCAAACCCAATTAATGGGGTCAACCATCCAGTTTAAAAACCCACTGCCATTATTACAGGATGAACATCATGAACAGGTTGAAAAATTACAGGAGAAATTTGGTGCTTTTGGTTCTACAGTTGACACTTTGATAGCACAGAAAAACCAGCAGGCTGAGGAAAAATTTGGAACTAAACCTAAGTTATTTAGTACTCCAGCTAGTTCAACAACATTTCCAGACTTTTCCAAGATGTCACCTATCACTAAAACAAGTGGACCTTCTAATTTAGGTGAGTCTTACACCATCAATACTAATCTCCAGGACGACATGTATGCATCAACAGCATCCACCCTGAAGTTGAGTACTGCATCTGAAGGGACTTAACAAAATCACGAGAAAACCAACACTGAAGTTCCAGTTGGAAAGGAGCCCTCTGCTCTCCCTTTTGTTATTTCCAACATTGAGCCCGGTCAGTCAACTACGGAAGTGCAGTCAGAACCAAGCTTAACCAAACAAGGACAGCTGGAATGTAAGTCTAAAGATGGAATGGGGACTTTGGCCCCATCGTCAGTTTATGACCCAATCATAGTTCAAGGTTCTGCTATAACTAACAAGCCACCATTTTGGTCGTACAATGTTCCACCACCGGGAGTACAACATAATGTTGGATCGACTGTGCCACATGCTGCAGTTTTCTATCCTGGATCAAATAAAGAAACTTCAAATATTCCTTCAATCCCAGTACATTGGAATAATCCAGTGGTTATGCCTTCGTAAGTACAGTCTGTGAACAACACCTCTGTTTGAACCAACAGTGAAACTACACCTGAAAGGCACAGGGGCAGAGGCAGAAAGAGCTGCCAGAGGGAATCGTCTTCGTCAAGTGAGGGTTCGATAGACAGAGAATCATCCCGTTGGAAAGAGTCCTATGCCAGAGAAAGGAGCAAAAGTTCACAACTGCCGAAGATGCCAGTTTTTACTGGCTCTGGCAATTTATCTTGGGAAGCCTTTGTGTACCAGTTCGAAAGAACTGCAAGTCGCCGTAACTGGGATGACGCAAAAAAAAAACGTGCCGGTTTCTGGATTGTTTGTCTGAGGTTGCACTTGAATATGCCCGGCGATCGCAAATATCAAAATATGATGAATTGCGGAAATACATGAAAAGACGATTCAGTAAGAAGGAGGAAGCATCTGCAGCAAGAAGACAGCTGCAGTACATCAGGCAGTTGGACGGAGAGACCATAGAGGAATACGCAGAGCGAGTTCATTTCTTGACAATGGATGGGTATTACAGAAGTAAAAATGACATAATAGATCAAATAGGTACTGAGGCGTTCCTGCGTGGATGTCAGGAGAAGGAGGCAGCCCGGATCGTTATAGAGAAAAATCCAAGGACTATAAACGAAGCTCTGAAATGGATTAAGTCTCCATTAGTCAACCAGAAAGCCATTTATGGAGCCAGGTTTTACTCAGGCCGACCTCAGTCATATTCTCAACGGCAAGTGACATTTTCTGATATGAATGACTCTGATCATTCTCCACAGAGGCCCACGGCCTTGCAACATAGTCAGAGGATTGAAAAAGTAGATATCTCTTTACAAATTGATATTAAAGACTTAGTATCTCTAGTTGGCCAATTATTAAAAGATGGAAGGATCATCATCTCCTGAGATGCATCGAGAATATTACAACTCGCCCTCCAGGCGACCTCAAAGCAATTATAGCCGATCACCAACCCCACCTAGGTCACAATCGAAATTCCGGAGTCCTCAGAATTCTCGATCCCCGTCAACACATAGAGGTTCAAGATCAAGTAAAGAACAGGACACTATGCCATTCAGAAGGGCAATATCACGGTCTTTTCAGAGGACCTCGTCCTCGAACTCATCGAAAGACCAGACTTTAAACCGGACAGGGTCAGGCCACTAGGCTCCCGTCTGACCCAAGAGGAAGAGAGCCTAAATGAGCTGGTTGTTAGAAGAACTGTTGGTAGAAGGTTAGTCATACCTGCAGCTGTGAATTCAATACCAGTCAAGGCTACCATTGACACTGCTGCTATAATAACTTTAGTAAGCAGTTCCCTGATTTCAAATATTCAAGAAAACTATGAATTTGTACTTTTAAAAGGAATAGGACCTCAACCAGTTATTGGTAAACTCGTAACAAAAACCGCTATTTCTATAGGACAAGCCATTATGCATTGAGACGTGTGTGTTATAGATATGACCGATACCATCATACTTTGACTAGATTTCCTGAATGCATGCAGCGCTGTGGTGGACTTGGTGCACATGTCTGTTGTTTTAAATGGAGAATCCATAGCTGCACAATAAGTCGGAGGAAATTGTCAGTCTTTGTCAGAAGTTCTATTGTCTCGATCGGTTAAAGTCCCTCCAAATTCAAGTATGCTCATAACAGTGGAAGTCAAATCACCACCTGAGGACCACTATGTGATTATCCCAAAACGTAACCATTTGCCTGTTTTAATATCCAACGTTATGGGGACTGGACCAAAATGCATTGTCAATGATATTGGACTTCACGTTAAAATAAAGAAAGGATCTTGTTTGGGCTACGCTGAACCAGTAGATGAAATTATAAATAACAACTCGTCCGTCAAGGATACCTATAACATAAAGCAAGTGCATCTCCCGCTAGCGAACTCTTATGATCAGGAAGATGATACGTCTGATATGCCTTTACCAGGTCATCTGCAAGATGTATACGATTGTTCTACCACAAATTTGAAAGATGATCAGATGTCTACATTAAGGTCATTGTTGATAGAATTTGAAGACTTTTTTTTAAAACACGATTAAGATCTTGGATGTTTAACTGCGGTTAAGCATAAAATTGACACAAAAGATTCACCGCCAGTCAAACATAGAATGCGTCGCACACCCCTTGAATTCCAGGATGTGGAACAAGAATATCTGTCTAAGTTGTTGGCTGCAGGTGTTATACAGCCCTCTACATCGGAATGGTCTTCAGCCCCTGTACTTGTAAGAAAACGTGACGGATCTGTTAGATGGTGCGTCGATTACAGGGCATTGCATGATCGGACGGTGAAAGATTGTTTTCCATTACACATCATTGAAGTTTGTTTTGACTCTTTACAAGGCGCAACAACATTTTGTACACTGGACCTTGCCAGTGGATATTATCAAATAGAACTAGAGGAGTCAGACCAGAAGAAAACAACCTTTATAACACGCTATGGATTATTCGAGCACACACGAATGGGAATGGGAGTTTGTAATGCTCCTGCTACCTTCCAACGAGCGATGCAGTTAGTACTCCGGGGACTTACCTGGAATCAAGTTTTGGTTTATCTGGATGATGTAGTGATATTAGGCAAGAATTTCGACCACTGTATTCAGAGTCTTAGAGAAGCACTATTGAGGTTCCGGAAATATTCCTTGAAGTTAAAACCTAAGAAATGTCAGCTTTTCAAGCAGGAAGTAGAGTTTTTAGGCAAACTTGTCAGCGCAGAGGGTATTAAAATCGCTCCAACAAAATCTGAAGCAGTACAAAATTGGCCAGTGCCAATGAACAAAAAGGAATTAATGTACTTTCTTGGATTTGTGAATTATCATAGAGACCATGTTCCCGATTTTGCTGGTGTTACTGCATGTCTTTACGAGCTAGCACATCAGAAAGGTCAACCCGTCTGGGAAGATTGTCATGAGGATGCATTCTTAAATATAAAGGAATTATTGACATTACCGCCTTGTTTAGCTTACCCAAATCCACACGACTTGTTTGTTCTTGACACTGATGCGTCAGACATTGCTATTGGTGCCGTCCTTTCTCAGCTACAAAATGGTCAGGAAAAAGTTATTTGCTATGCTAGTCATGTTTTAATGAAACCTCAGAGGAAGTATTGTACAACTCGTAAAAAACTTTTAGCAGTTGTTAAATTTTGCCGACACTTTAGGCATTATTTGTTCGGACGACGTTTTGTGTTAAGGACAGACCACAATAGTCTTGTTTGGTTGATGAGGTTCAAGCATATTGCGGGACAACTGGCAAGATGGTTAGAGGAGTTTGCACAGTTCGACATGGTGATTGTTCATCGACCCGGGAAGAAACATCTTAATGCTGATGGCCTAAGTCGGATACCAGACTGTCTTGGAGATTGCGACTGTTATAACGCGGGTGCTGAAGTAGAGAACTTGCCATGTAAAGGTTGTCAATATTGTCAAAGGGCCCATACTCAGTGGAGTCGGTTTCTAAACGATGTTGATGATGTCATACCATTAGCTAAGCGGCAAGTTAGTCCACTTGAAGTCAAAATAGCAAATGTAGAAGAAAATCCAACTTCTCAGTATGAGGAGTCCTTCAACCCACCCACTCAGGGGCTCCAAGCCTCATCTTTTAGTGTAGAGGACTCTAAGGAACATGATATGACTCAACCTAATATCGAGGGGGATGCTATCTATACCAACTGGATGCAGAACTATAGTCCACATCAACTAAGACAATTGCAGTTACAAGATTCAGATCTTTTTCCTCTCATAGAGTGGATAGAAAGTCAGTACGACCCTAGTGATGCCGAGCTGCGATTACAGAGCCCAGGTACCCGAGCTCTATGGTTACTCGGTTCCTGCTTGGAAGTAATTGACGGTGTCCTTTATTACAAATGGATCAACCAATCGGAAAGAAAACCATGATTGCTCGTACCCAATAGTTTAAAATGTGATGTTCTTCTGCATTGCCATGATTCAAAGGTAGCCGGACACCTTGGACAACAGAAAACGTTGGAACGTGTGAAGCAGTCGTTCCTCTGGTATCACCTCCATTCAGACTGTATTGACTATGTTAAGTCATGCCATGTTTGTAACCAGAACAAAAAGGTTCACATAAACCCTCGAGCTGCATTAATAATTTCATGCTGGCTGTCCTATGGAAGGTATTCACCTAGATATTTTAGGACCATTCAATACCAGAGAGAGTGGGAATCGTTACGTACTGATGATGATTGATCAGTTCTCGAAATGGATTGAGATGGCTGCACTACCTGAGCAATCAGCACTTCTCATAGCTCAAAAATTTGTTGTGCATTTTATAGTCACATTCGGATGTCCTTTGGAGGTCTACACCGATCAGGGCCGTAACTTTGATGGCAATATGTTTAAGGCACTCTGCGAAATTCTGGAAATTGATAAAACTAGGACGACTCCATACCATCCTTCATCAAATGGGCAGGTCAAGAGATATAACACTGTTGTGTTACAAATGATACGTTGCTACATTCAGAAGAAAAACAAGTTGTGGGACGTTGATTTGCCATTACTGACGATGGCATTACACTCAATGGTAAACCGACAAACCGGATATACACCTAATTGTCTCATGTTAGGAAGAGAAACAATTCAGCCAATACAGTTACTGCTTTGAACTGTTCTTTATTCCGTCGGGAAATTCGATCCTGATTCCTGGATAGCACATCTAGCAAAATCATTAAATGAGGTGCATAAACTTGCTCGCGAAAACCTTAGGACAACTCAACATCGACAGAAGAGAGATTATGATCTGCGACTGGCACAAAATCAATATCATATAGGAGACTTGGTGTACAAGATTGACTCATCAACTAAGATAGGACACAGTAAGAAACCTCGATCTCCATGGATAGGACCTAATTTAGTTGTTTCAGATCACTTTCCGCTTTATACAATAAAGGATCGAAAGGGAGAGTCCGTGATTCACCATGACCGCTTAGAGAGATGTAATGACCGAGATATACCACTGTGGTTACGCAGATTGAGACACAATCTTTTCGATGACACAAGTTTTGTGCATGCAGACGAGAGTAGAGGTGAAAACCCAACATATCAACTATAATTTTCGGTGTATCTGGAAAGTTTCACCTTTCTTGTCCCCGTTCGCATGGTGCCCAGTAAACCACCCATGGAATCGTCCAGTGATTGCCGCTGACGTTAGTCGATTGAGGAACATACCGTTGTCTGTGCTAATGTGGACTGTAAATGACAATGCTTTGAAATTCTTTCAAATGCCAAAACAAAGGAATAAGTGTCGAACAGTAACTATGTATATCTATTTTGTTGCATTGGATTATGTTTCTGAAGAGGAAGAGACATAATTATTCCTTATACAGTTTATTTTGCGAATTTCATGAACTCTGAAACTTTAATTGTATTTCAGGAAATATAGATCTTTTATAATGTGGATTTATAAATGAACTTTTATGCAACCACAGGTGTATTATGAGATCTCGTTTATTCTATATCATTACTATATGGATTACTTTTCAAAGACAGTGTGTTATTTTTAGTCGTTTTATTTACACCTAGCCTGGTTCTACTGAGATGGGGCGATTGTGGTGCTGAACACCAATATATAGTACTGAACCAGTCCATGTTTTATATGTACCTTATCATGAGTCAATGACGTAGTACGCATAATGATACATTCTGACTCTTCATCTTTTAACCACATGCATTGATCGTATCTTGATATTATTGATTGTTTATATTATAACTGTATTTTGTGTATTATTGCTGTATCACCTGAATAAACACTGGTGAGTTATCATATATTCTTCGTACATTATTATTATATGCTCGGATCCCACGACATTATCGACGTTGGTAAAAATTACAAAAAAGACTTTTTCATTTCATGTTAGTTAAAAAAAAATATCACAGGAAACTTGAATTTTAGCTCTTCAAACTAGGCTAAAAGTTATAGACTTCACCCTTTTGAATCTATATTTCATAACAATGTGAAAATCGGTATTATTATCAACAAAGTTTATTTTTCGCTATCATATGCAACAATTTGACATCATATTGGGACCTAGCGCTATTTATAGAAACGTAAACAGACATCAACATTTTGCATGCATCATCCTGAAATTGAGAACAGTAAAATTTTGTAGTTTTCCTAATCTAATTTCGTCAATAAGGTGTCTAATTTTGAAGAAAATCAACAAAATTTTGAGTTTTCACCCGAAAAGATACCCCATGTTCACATATTTTTAAAGGATCCATCGCTCCCCGCAATCTACAACATATTATCTTTACTAAAAATGTCCAGTTTATTTATATGTGTGACGAGGCTCCAGTGCGTCAAAGGCGGGAAGGTCCAGCATTAAAAGAACCAAAATAGGGCCGTAACGTTAGATTTATTCACTGTTCACATCATCATGCAGTCAGTTAAACTTTCAATTTCTGCTAAAAAAAAATTACACACGAACGTAATGGTTGCGTTATTCACGATCCATTGTTGTCAATTAATCAGATTATAAATTCGAATACATATTTACTTGCACAAATACGACAAAGATTCGCTCGAAAACTAACTTCATGAAATATTGTCATTATAGATACCTGATAAGGGTTAATTCCCTTTGTTTATAAAAAAAATAGTTTGAGGTACTGTGCAGGATATTCTGTACACCTGAATTCACATAACTTAATAAAAATTGTAATGCAATAGTAAGAGTTAAGTATAAATAATCTATTTACCCAACCAATTAATACGTTCCTTTAAAGAAAAAATATATTATTTTAATAGATTTCAAACAAAAAATGCAATACAAGCGACGTAAACATTTTCTATTTCAAAAATTAGAATGGTCCAGGTTTTGTAAAAAATGTTGAAAAAAATAAACTATACCCCCCCCCCCCCCTTTTCCAAAAAAAAAAAAAAACAAGACGAAAAAGAAAAGTCAAAATGATTTAACGAAAAATAAAAATAAAAATAAGCAAAACAAGCAAAAAATAATTAACAACATCATGTTTTATCTTAAAATAATATGGATACAAACAAAATAAAAATAAGGAGATGTGGTATGATTGCCAAAGAGACAACTATCCATCAAAGTTCAAATGAAGTGGATGTAAGCAATACTAGGCAACCGTACGGCCTTCAACAATGAGGAAAAAAAACCATACCCTGGTCGGCTATAAAAGCTTGTTATTGATTGTCCTCAGTTATTACCATTCAGTATTGATTAAATTTGAAGGAAACAAGTATAATATTTATAATAAGCATTTGATTCAACATTGCATTTGTGTCACGAAACACATACTACATGAAACACGTCTTTATTAAAATATTACACTTGTATGAAATTGAACTGATCTTTATTTAAATCGATCTTAAAAAGACCAGTTCGCGTTTACATTTGCACAAGCAAGATCGATCGAGATCGATCTCATTTAATCTATTGCGTTTAAACTGCAACATAAACAGAACCGGTCTGACCTGATTACTTTACATTTCGTAAACAAATAATCGTAAAAATAGAAATGAATAATAAAGAGTGCATTTCATGCGGACTATCACACACTGCAAAATTATGGAGAAAATAGTTGGATCATTGGAACATATATAATTTCGTATGCAGTTATCAATTATCTTTTTGGTACACACGTCACAAGTCATTAAACAAAGAAATGCGAGAAGACTATCACTTAAAGACAAACTGGCAATGCCTTTGAAGATGAGGATTTGCAGCAAGGAACTAGAATTTATCGATTCAGAAGAATGATGCAAACACGGCGGAATTTTTTCCATTCCATCGTTTTTAAACACGTGTGTTTTTGCCGCCGAACATGCGCATATTTATTTGCATATCTAAATATATCATTCACTTGAAGATCGATCTTTTTAAAACCACCTCTGGAGGTGGACTTTAAAGTCCGATTGAAGATCGATCATTCCCGTTAACATTAGACTAAGGATCGATCTTTTTAAGATCGAGGATCAATCTTTGTAAGATCGATCTCAAGAAAGATCGATCTTTTTTACAAGTGTAAACGGGGTCTTAGAAAGTTACATAAATGCTTCCAATCAAAGAACACTCAACCACTCACTAAATTCATTTCGAAATTTCAAAATTGCTGCACTTATTTGAACCAAGCGTATGTCAAAGTGTTGCATGTATATGTGTAAGATCTAACAACATTTATCAAGTTGAATTAAGAATACAGTTTATATTAATGTGATTTAGATTTACATGTAACAGCGTTCATTCATAATAATATCATTTTTAAAACTATATATCCCTGAAAATCTTAAAGTTCCTTTCAAATTATATATATTATATATAAATTAAAGAAAGTTGTATTGAATAGAGCTGTTTTTAACCCAGATGTAATGTATCTAAGCTTGAACATTTTGTAACCTGAATTAAAAATATGGATGGCTATACTATCCCTTTTTCAAACCAAATTGTTGGCCCAGGTTTTTTGGATGTAAGACCCTTATTGAGGTGGCTGTACTTTAGCTGTTTAGTATATCGGATGCATAAATACGAAGCAACATTATGTCAACTTTAAATTTGAAGCCTTGTTTGCGGAGAGCATTTATCTTTCTGCAAGGCAAATCCACACACATACTTAACAATCCCGCTATAACGTTTGAAGTCTTAATTTCCTGCCCTTCATTGCGCGATCGTCTATTTTTGAAGACCATAAATAAATGAATAATTTGATTTGCTAACTTATTGAGCATATATGAAATGTTTGCCACTGGACATTAAGCCAATTATAATTATAAACCACATATCGTGTCATATATAAAGATTAATCTACAGATGAATAAGAGTTTCTTAGCTGGTTTGACTCCTTCATGTGAAATAGTTGTCGTTTTCATCCACCACCACACGGATTTATTCAAATACATGCATTGTAATATTTCGATTATATTTAAAAAAATAACATCTTATTATATATTCAACAAGGTTTTTTTACTTGGTGGTTACACATCCGAAGTATTCTAGAGTCTAAATTAATACATATTGAAGATTTTACAAAAAAATTTACACATATCTATTTATTAATTCAAAAGGTTATTCAGTGCTATATATTGTTGTAGGGGACAGTTTTAAAACAGTATGTATAAACAAAATATTAAAAAATGATATTCAAAATTTTGCATTGAAAGACATCATAAAAAAAACTAAAATGATTTGTACCTGAATTACAAGAAGGGGCGTTACTTTGGAGTTTAGTGTGGCGTCCATTTTGATGAAAGAGGGACGAAAGATACCAGAGGGACAGTCAGACTCATAGATCGAAAACAAACTGACAACGCCATGGCCAAAAATAAAAAGACAAACAGACAAATAATAGTACAGATGACACAACATAGAAAACTAAAGACTAAGCAACACGAACCCCACCAAAAACTGGGGGTGATTTCAGGTGCTCCGGAAGGGTAAGCAGATCCTGCTCCACATGTGGCACCCGTCGTGTTGCTTATGTTATTACAAATCCGGTAAATAGTCTAATTCGGTAAGTCACATTCGTGAAAAGGGAAGGGTATTGTAGTTACGACATAAGGAACATATCCGATATCATCTGTGAAACGGTTATTCCATAACGGTCAACCAACTCGTGATGGTGTCCGTAAAATTTACGAAGGGATGATCTCAACTTCACCATTTGGGACGTTTGGCTTAATAGCTTCCTTGTGAGCAGCAATCCTCTATCAAAGAAATCATGATAGGAAACACAAGCCCGGGAATATCGTATCAATTGGGAGATATATACTCCGTATGCAGGCGCTGCTGGAATGTTGCTACATAGAAATGGAAAGTTCACAATTGGGAAGCTGAAATCATCTTTTTTGTCGTAAAGTTTTGTTTTCAACCGACCCTCATTGTCAATTTCTAGACGTAAGTCAAGATATGAGGCAGACTTAACTGTATCTGTAGTATCCTTTATCTCTAGTTCGATGGGATAGATTCGTTCAACATAGTCACCAAATTTTGTATTATTTAGTGAAAGAACATCATCTATATAGCGGAACGTAGAGTTAAAGGATATTGCTAACTTCTTATCTTTCTTCCTAAGAAGTTCCTGTATGAAGTCAGCCTTATAATAATAAAGAAACAAGTCGGCAAGAAGAGGGGCACAATTGGTTCCCATTGGAATTCCGACAGTCTGTTGAAAAACACGTCCTCCAAACGTAACAAATATGTTGTCAATCAAGAAATCAAGCATCTTGATAATGTCAGTTTCAGAGAATTTTTTGTTTGAATCAGAGTGATTCTTTACAAAGTAGGATTTATCCCTCCCCAAGACAAGATACGTGTATCTACGTTCGCCATTCTTTTTAATGAAACAAAGTAAAACCAACTCTTTCAATTTGTCTTTTAGTTTGGAATGGGGAATACTTGTGTAAAGTGTAGAAAAGTCAAATGTTTTAATACTATTACAAGATGAGAGAGTCTTAGATTGTATGTACTCTAAAAGATCTTTGGAATTTTTAAGTATCCACATCTGATTCACACCACCTCTAGAATAGGCAGTTTCACAATAACTTTGGAGCCCGGCTTTGATTGCTGATAAAATAGATGTTAATAATGTAGAAAGAGGTTTCGTGGAGCACTTGGAAGACCCAGCAATATACCGTACTAGTATACATTATTATTGACGGGCCAGCTGAAGCCCGCCTCCGGGTGCGAGGTTTTCTAACTGTGTTGAAGACCAATTGGTAGTCTTCGGCTTTTTCTGCTCTTTGGTCGGGTTGTTGTCTCTTTTGCCATCCCCGTTTCCATTCTCAATTTTATTGGTTTTGGTAAAGTATGCTATTCTTCTTCATTGTTGTAGTACAAATGTACATGTGGAGACTTGTAACAATCTACCTTAGCTGCAGCTTCGACCAATAATAAGGTGATATGTTTTTAAAGAAATGTCATAATGTTGTGGTTAGACCCTCAAAGTATACACAAGAAGATACCATACTCTAAATATAGATAATGATGAAGACTCTTTGGAAATTGTCCGGATGTCTAATGTATTCAGAGAAATTTAGTTCTATTTTTTTTCAGAAGAAGAAACCAACATAATAGTATCTGAACATGGCCATATTAAATTAGATTAATTCATAACATATAATGAAATTGTTCATATTTTAAGTCCATATTTTGAATTGAATGTATGAAAGAGTGCCTGTACATATGTATATGTTACGTATAAACAGGCCTGTGTTATTCTCATTTTATGTACATACAAGACATGTACAGTAGCATGTCTTCATCCTTGAACCCCAATAGAGACTGGTGGTATAGAACTATGGTTTTCTTCTGACCACAAGTAAAACCCTTGGCAAAGTGGAGCATCCGTTTGGTTGTGCGGGATGTGTGAATACACAACCACGTCCGGTTAGAATAGGAACGAATTGAGGCCTCGTGAAAAGATAGTACCACGCTCCCTGCACGTGAGCAATTTTTGCAGCAACTCTTTTATGGGTCCGTGGGTAGCCTGATGCAAAGGAGAAAATTCATGCCCTATCCATTATACTCACATTTTTGGCTGGTGATTGTTGAAATTCCCCTCCTTTTCCCCGGTCGATCCCTATTACAGAACCAAGCTATTACATCTATTTATATTTTGTTCTCATCCTGAATGTGTTTGAAATATTTGCCTCTGGACATGAAACAAACTGTCAATATTTTTCTTATCTTGGCTCATGAATGAAAAGAGATGTATAAAGTTACAAGACAGCAACGTAACGACAAAAATAATTACAAAATCATAACTTGAAGCAAAGCTGCGTGTCTTTTTTTTTTTACTCTTTTGAGTTATTATTTGCAGTAAATATGAAAAACAAATTATGTGCATAATCAATATGATACGTGCCTGGATTTGTGTTTTTAATATTTATTTCTATGCTTAATTTATTATTACTGTCTGAAATCTGGAAATCTTTAAGGTTGATGTAGAGACTTTCACATGGAAAGGTGGATTGAAACTAATTTTCTTTGATTTTATCATAATAAAAAATGATAGAAATAGGGGGGGAGGGGCGGGTCAGTTCTTACCCTGGACCTTAGACAAACCGACTTTTGCATCCAACAATGGTAGTCTTATTAAACACTTGCTACACTTCTAAAACAAGAAACTGCTATTTGTGTAAATCATATGGTCAAAAAAGTACATGGAAATTAAAAATTCAAAACATTTGAAAATTTCGTTTTTTAACGTTTTGTGCTAACTTGTACATTTTCCCGTATTTTCCTGTGCGAAATAAGATTTTCACGTACAATGGTCATACGCTATAAGAAATAGTTAGTTTTTGCATCCTTTCTACTCATTTTGTGTATGATGTGTGCTGCGTTAGTTATATTACTAAGTTTTTAAGTGTGTTTTTATTGTAAATTGGAATGTTGGCAGACAAAAGGTGTATATTCATGAATAGCAGGCAGATGCTTGGGGTCAAAGGTCAAACATAAAAATGAAAACTATTGTCCTTGTATATTTCTACCACATATATATTACAAATAATAAATGCTTTTTGTGTATTTTTTTCATTAAAACAAATCCCACAGAGTCCCTACCTAAAATACACCGATTAAATGAATCGGAATTAGTAAAAATCAATAAATATGGGTTTAACATTGATAACATAATGCCGCCATGTCGGCCAATCATATCTCAGATTGGTACTGTCACGGAATTTATTGGACGCTATATAGATTATTTCCTAGTACCTATAGTACAGAAACAACACACTTATATAAAAGATACGTCTAATCTAATATTCAAGTTTTAAAGGATGAATCCTATTGCAGATTGCTGGCTGTGGAGCTTTGATGTAGTAACAATGTGCACTAATTGCCCGATTATTGAATTATTATCGGCAGTCAGAATTTCGTATGATTAGTTTGATAAATTAGATTACAAAATCAAACGCCCATCTACTTATGATTTAATCTATCTCCTCAGATCAATTTTAGAGAACAACATTTTTGATTTTAATGGACAGCTCTATAAGTAAAAAATAGGCGCCGCGATAGGAGCAGTGCCAATCCCGGAAATCTGTGATATACTCATGTATAAAATTATGAAAGAAATTCTTTCTAAGTTTTAACATAGAAAAAATATCTTTTTGTATGGTAGGTATCGTGATGATGTTATATTAATATATCACGGCGACATGAAGGAAATAAAGGATTTATTAGAGTTAGCAAATAATCATCATCCGTTTCTGAAATTCACACAAGTATTTTCATCTAAAGAAATAATATTTCTTGATGTTAATATTTTCAAAGGAACTAGGTTTTCTAATGAAAACATCTTGGATGTGAAAACACACTTTAAACCTACAAATGCTTTCCTTTATTTAGATCGTTAAAGCTGTCACAGTCGACATGTGTTTGCAGGTTGAAGTTATCAGGTACATTAGAACAACAAATAATGCTGATAATTTACAACATATTTTGTTACAGTTCAGATTGAGCAAATAAAGAGAGGATACAAGGAGATTGAAATCGAAAAGTACATTAATGAGGCATTGTCATGTAATAGATCTGATTCAATCAGAAAAAAAAAGGCCAAAAAACACAAAAAGGAAATTCCTTTAGTATTGGCAACGAAATTCTATCCATGCATTCATAAATTAAAACAATGCATTAGTAAACATTGGGATCTACTAAAACAGGATGCGTCTTGCAACGAAATATTTTCAAGCAAACCAATAATAGCTTATAGAAAGCATAAAAATATAGCAGATCTATTGACAACGACAAAATTAAAATAAACTGATAGGTAAATCCCTGATGATGGCGGGCCTACAATGCTTAAACCCATTCATAAATGTTATACATTTATCATTAGCATATAATACAAAAACCGCCGAAACACTAAATTAGTGTCGGACTGGTGTAAGCAATTACAAGTCAAGTTATACTAGCATCTTCTTTATCATTATATTGTAATCACAATTAAATACTATGTATATGGAGTCTTCAGAATAAGATTTTTTTTTGCATTCGGGATTTGGATAGATGTTGGAATGCCTGGATGTTAAGTGTCACTTATATACAAAGTCCGGATATCTGTGATATACTCATGTATAAAATTATGAAAAAAATTCTTTCTAAGTTTGAACATAGAAAAATTATCTTTTTCTATGGTAGGTATCGTGATGATATTTTATTAATATATCGCGGCGACATAATGGAAATAAAGGATTTGTTAGAGTTAGCAAATAATCATCATCCGTTCTTAAAATTCACACTAGAATTTTCATCTAAAGAAATAATATTTCTTGATGTTAATATTTTCAAAGAAACGAGGTTTTCTAAATCGAACAGTATATAAATGAGGCATTATCATGTGATAGATCTGATTTAATCAGAAAAAAGGCCAAAAAACACACAAAGGAAATTCCTTTAGTATTGGCAACGAAATTCAATACAGGCATTCACAAATTAAAACAATGCATTAGTTACCATGGGATCTACTAAAACAGGATGCGGTATGCAACGGAATATTTTCACGCAAACCAATAATAGCTTATAAAAAGCAAAAATTAAAATGAACTGATAGGTAAATCCCTGATGATGGCGGGCCTACAATGCTTAAACCCATTTATAGATATTATACATTTATCATTAGCATATAATACAAAACCTCCGAAACACTAAATTAGTGTCGGATTGATGTAAAGCAATTGCAAGTCTAGTAATACTAGCATCATGTAATCATTATTTTGTAATATTATTACAATAAAATACTAATAGTATGTATACGGAGTTTTCCGAATAAGATTTTTTGATATCGGAATTCAGATTGATTTTGGAATACGTGGATGTTAGGTGTCACTTTTATACAAAGCATACCTCCATGATAAATATGTTGTTGTTCGTGCAGATAAAGCCCATAACAACAATACTTCTGTGTGAAAATCGCATTACATAAACTGCTTGATAAAGGAATTAGGTATTGACAATTAACATGGAAAAACAACATATACCCAACGACCCTTACTAAGTAGGAAATCCTGAATAAGCAAACGTCTGTTGTATGTTCCTTTGGAATTTAAACCAAAGACGAAGAACTGGATCTTCCTTTACTGTATTGGATTACAAAATTAAGTGTCCTGATCATAAACATTATGTGTCCTTACAATCAACGTTATATTACTGGGTTTTCCAAGTGTTCCACTTAACCTTTTTCTAAATAATTAACATCAATTGTATCAGCAATCAAAGGCAGATTTCAAAGTTATTGTGAAACTCCTAACTCTACGAGCGACTTGTATCAATTGTGGATACTTAAAAAAATAATCATTTAGAGTACATACAATCTGAGTCTACTCTTGCATTAGTATTAAAACATTAACGTTTCTTCACTTTACACAAATACTCTCCATTCCAAGCTAAAAGTTTTTCTACACAAACTCTGCATTTCCTTTGGAACCAAATGTGCTTCTCTCAATGCTGATGTGTTCTTTTTCTTCATATGAGGCAGTAGATTGTTAGGAAGAACAAAAAGAAGCTAGCATTATCCTTTAACTGCATGTTCTGCTATATAGAAGACGTCCTCTCACTCAAAGTGCTAAAATATCAAAACAGCAAAAATACAATATAAAAGTGACGTACAATTTTTCACGTATTTAAAGAGGAAACGTTGTTCAAAATTCATAACATTTAAAAGAAAATGGGGAGCTTGTGAAAAATTAGGCCAATGTTTTTTTTTTGGCAGGAAATCCACATATTTTATTACAGAGATTTTAAACATAGATTACGCAGTTGTTTGTCCATGATGTGCTAGCGTTTACTGTTTTAAAAAAATTCCTTAACAACCTTAACAATATAAAAACCTCATTCTGAGTCAATTAAGTCTTTGCGAGAAGGTTCAAAGTTATATAATATGTTATATATTTGGGCACTTTACAACTTTCGTTCGAATATTCCGACGAAAATATAATCGTAAATACAAGGCAAACAAAGTGAATTACGATGAAAAATCCATGTAATCCAGAGGATTAGGAAGAGACTGTTAAAACTGGGGAACGAAGCGATTTAAACGATGTTGTTAATTTCCCACCATAACAGATTGTTCCCACTGCATTTGATAACCTTTTTATCTGTCTTTGAATAATAAAATAAAACATTTTCCTCTCTTTTATGATACCTGCATGCATATATGTATATCAACAAGTGCGAAATTTTATAGCCATTTATTTATACACGAATATAAGAATGCTAAAAGAAATTGTAATGTGTACATATAGAGTTTCTAAAGAGTATAGCAATTTGCTGTATTGTAACATAGAACAATACGATTGTCGTTTACATAATCAAAGTCCAGGTCTAATATGAAAATTCTTAAACGTGGCAATCTATCAAAAGCAGACCTGTCCTTAGGTCTGGTCATGAGCTGGCTTATTCTCAGGACCGATCAAAAGCAGATATGTAGGGTACCGGAGTCAAAGTAGACAAAATACAAACTTTTATTTTTATTGATACACATAGCAAATTATATGGTACTTAAAAAGCTTGTTACGTCTGCTTTCAAGTAGTAATTTCCTTCATATTGCCCCATAGTCAGGTGGCTGTAAACAAATTAGACTTATCGGATGTAGACTCCAAAATTCAAAACAATTCTATTTACACTTAAAAAACGTACTGTAAACAGACATTTTTCCTGTCTTCATAATGTTAAGTGTATAGCATACAATCTTTACCATGATTAAGGATTTACTAATGTAATATTACAACTTCAGTCACTTAATATTTAATGCGACACAAATCATTTAATGCAATTTACAAATGTACACAAAGTTTAAACCTATTGAAAAAAAAAAACGTCAAATTAATGCTACTCAAAACAGTGAACCAGAAAAACGTACATTCACATTGTGATTTATACTGTTCGTTATCATACATTACATTGTTGTTAATGTCCATTATGCAAGTACTAAATCTAATTTGTAGCTGTGGAACCGTAGCTCGTATGTCTTTATAATACGTTTTGACCTTTTGCGATTCAAAAGGACATATGAGCTACGGTTCCGCAGCTATCTAATTTGTAAATGTAAATAATGATTTCAAGATATGATGTTCTTGAAATATATCCAATTGATAGTAAGATATCAGAACAAAAATGTCTCCAAACGGATAGGTAAGTGTTGTGATGGGGGCCCCAAACTCTTCGGACTTTTCAGGATGAACATGTTATTTTTTGTTCTTTCTCTCTCTCAACATATTCTTTTGTAATTACCCGCTCTTCACGTCCCTATCACCCATGGTACTTCAACAACGTAAATAATGCGCTTAAAACTTAACCGAACATTCACCATGACAAATGCAAACAATTCAAAACTTCCATCGGTAAATAATACTTTTTAAAAAAGTTACCTTTTTTGTATCCATCGTTTAAATCATTATATATTTTTTCAATGGCAGCGATAAATTATTATATATATGACGACATGGAAACCATCAAACAAGAACTTTTTGCAGAAACATTGTTTATTTTTTATAGTTTAAAAGGTACAATTCAAAATTGTTTATTTCTTTATAGTTCAAACATCACAACTCCCGAACAAAGGAATCACTTTTACCTATAAAAAAGGATTTTACGATTTCTTATATCATAAATGCCGGTTTGTATAAAATTACACATATTGGAAAACTCATTAGTTGATTATTATCCTTATCAAATGTACACCAAACGAATGTTCAGTGACATGCGAAAGAAACTAATTTGCAAATGCACCGTTAGGAATAAGGTAAATATGTATTAAACTCCAAATCATAACTGATAAGGACAAGTATAGAATAGTTGTATATTGCTTCATATAATATTTAATATTCCGAACGATATACATCTTTGTCTAATTCGAAAAATCCAGTATTTTTCTCTATCGTTTTAACAATAGTCTACCACGTTTGTTCAAACTCTTTCAGAGAAAGTGCTTATTAAGATACAGTTTTCGACAATCGATTGATACAAAAACAATTGACTTTAAAACATCGATTGATACGATTGATCACGATTGATAACCTGTTTCAACTCTATCAACTAACTGAAAAGTACAAACCCTAGTTCGTTACGATAGATACGATTGATTATAAAATATAAACTTAACCAACTCAAAAAGAAATATAAACAGTCGCTTGTAACGATCGAAACGATTGATCACAATTGATTAACACATATCAACTCAATCAACTTAATAAAAAAAAACACTCGATCGTTACGATTGATGGAAATAATCACGATTGATTAACAAATATCAACTCAATCAATCTAATAATAAAAAAACCGACCCAATAGTTACGATTGATACGATTGATCACGATTAATAACAAATATTAACTCAATCAACTCAATAAAAAATACAAACACTGGATCGTTAAGATCGATACGATTGATCACGATTGTTAATAAATTATTAACTCAGTCAACTCAATACCAAATACAAATACTGAATCGTTGATTGAGTTAATTAACTCTTAATCGATCGTAACGAACGAACACGATTGATACGATCGTGACCCTTGAAATATAAAAGATAGAGTTGATTGAGTTGATAAACTTGTCATCGATCGTAACGATTGATAACAATCGATATGATCGTGACCCTTGAATGGAAAGGAATCAGTTGATGAAGTTGATCAACTTTTAATCGATCGTAACGATTGAATACGATCGAAACGATTGTGAACCTTGCTATGCAAATGATACAGTTGATTAAATTGATCAACTCTTAAAAGATCGTAACGATTGAATACGATTGATACGATCGTGATTCTTGAAATACAAAAAATAAAGTTGATTGAATTGATTTTATTAAATCTTAATCGATCGGAACGATTGAATACGATTGATACGATTTTTGTGAACTGTCTATTCAATCGATTGTCGAATACTGTACCTGTGTCAAAGTGCTTACGTATTTAAAATATATTTTTATTCTATAAGGCCTACTATCAAAGTTGTAGTGTTATTTTTTTTATTGAATTGTCTGCCTTGTTGTCCTGTAATAGTGTGCATTCTGGTAACTTTATTTGTTTGAATTAACAATACCCCAATTGATTCAAGGACCCAAAGCAATCTGTTGATTCGGCCGCATCAGTCAACAATTTGTGTGCTTATATATGAAAACAAGTATTTAACATTTCTTACCGATATAACATGTTACTTTTATTATTCTTCCCTTAGTTTATTTATTTTGTATTTACATTGTGTCATAGGTCAAATTTATTTGTTCAGTGTATGTTCAATGGTGCTAATATGTCCTTTGATTGAGTTAAGCTATTTCAGTTGATATTTTATAGTGTGTCTTTCTATGTTGTGATGTTACACTATTGTTTCAGAAAAAGGGTGAATGTTTGGTACCATGAAAACGTTTAAACCCGCTGCATTTGTTTGCACCTGTCCTAAGTCAGGAATCTGATGTTCAGTAGTTGTCGTTTGTTGATGTGGTTCATAAGTGTTTCTCGTTTCTTGTTTTTTATATAGATTAGACCGTTGGTTTTCCCGTTTGAATGGTTTTACACTAGTAATTTTTTGGGGCCCTTTATAGCTTACTGTTCGGTGTGAGCCAAGGCTCCGTGTTGAAGACCGTACTGTGACCTATAATGGTTTACTTTTATAAATTGTGACTTGGATGGAGAGTTGTCTCATTGGCACACATACCACATCTTCTTATATCTATTAAACAAATACCGAACATTAAGGAGGAAATCAATAAAACCTGAGATTATAAAATGCCTGACTATATAAACGAACGGAACAAATAAAAAATTACTGTCATATTCCTGAACATTTACCCATCATAGATATATCATTGATGTATAAACCCATAGATGAAGCTCAACACTGACTTCAAAGGTTCTATGTGCGTTGTAATGGCTTTCACACTTATCTGATAATGACATGAACCAGTTGGTCATTGAGATGCCGATTGACAATCTAGACAATAGCAAACTGACAATCAAAAGCTACTTAGCAGTTGAACATGCAAAAAATCAGAAAGAAATAAAATCAAAATATAATATATTTTAGAATGACTTGGTAATGAAAAAATAATGTTCTTGTAGATAAAACAATATTACAAATTATTCTCGAAAAGAAATGAATAAATGCGGATATCTTTTTTTAGCCAGAACTAATGTTTTCACCATATTTACATATTTACATTTTTAGATTTTATATCATTTATCACAATTTAACTTTATTTAAACAATGTGTGTGAACTATCATAAACAAGTCTATTGAAAATATAATTAATAGAAAACATAGAAAAAGTTGCATATATGCTATATAATATTTATTTACCAAGCTTTACCTGGAATGTTTTGGTAGTACACTAAAACTCTTTATTTAAACTAATTTAATAAACATCATGAATGAAATCATTTTAAATTAGCCATAGATGTATACATCTATGATTTAGTAACTAACTTATTCGTAAAAATATAAAAATGATTTGAAAAGACAATTTCTGTTCTAAAAATGTAGAAAAAGTGAGGAAATAAAGAAAAAATATGTACTTTCTTATTGATTTTTTCTTAAATTCGACGCAGTTCGATACCTTAATGAAGCATATCAAAGAGAAGGTGTATTTTGGAAGTTCAACAATGTGCTATTCCCATTTTCAGGAACTAACAGGAACATAGTTTTTATATAATATAAAGATACAAGCCTAAAAAAAACATTTTTTAATTTAGTTCAATATTTCCCTTGTAAAATGCGCAATTTCTGACCGATTTTATCCATTTTTTCACCATTATATTTGTCTGTCCAATGCGCTAAAAATAGACATACTCTCATAACTCGAGGAGATAATTTAGAAAATATATTCTGCTGTACTGGTTAATACAAATCAGCAGATAAGAGATGTAGCTAGAGTTATTTGATTGAGGACAACACACATGAAACATCAAATACAGTCAATTTGGTCATGGTTCTTTTTATCTATCAATAGAGAACAGTATGGAACTTTTGACGAGCTTTATCTATGGGTTTATACATCTATGGATATATACAGAAAGAAAATAGTTGGTTTTTATAGCTAGCTGAACCTCCCACTTGCATAGGATGAGCAACTTAAACAGACATATTTGGTTAATGTAACAATAATTGGGACACAGCACATCACAGACATACATCATAACTAACTTATAAACCAAAAACAAACATTCCAATACATCATACAAACAGAAAAAAGTAAATAGAATAATTCGCAACGTCAGCACATTAATTATATAACTCAAGACCATCCATAATCATTTGTGAATTATATACTGAATATCTATCTATTAGGTCTAGGTACTTTTTAATAAACTTTTCGAAAAAAAAAGGATTTTTTTTTTAACAAAACTTTGACACCGATGACTTTAAAAGCATGTGTAGCAGCTGCAAGCTCTTATATAGCATGAGTTGAGAAACGTATACGGTATACGCGGCTGAAGTCGGAGTACTACTGTTAATGTGATGACAATTTATAATTTCAAAACTGAAATCTATATCAATTTAGACAGGTTAGTTGTATACAAAGGTTAACATGATTTTGACATTAACAAGTTACGAGTTAGACATATCTTTCTATGAGCCTTGTACCTTTGACAAGTATAATTCATTAATGTAATTATTAATATATGAACAATATTTGTCAATAATATGGTTCCTCATGTCCACACTTAAATATTCAATATATCCACACTTTAACAAGATTAGCAAAAACTATTTCTGTTTTTTTTGGGGTTAATTCACCACTTAACAAATTGATATACCTGATAATTTTTATATGGTATCTTTCATCTCTAGTTCAGTCAGAAGGATATACTAATGGGAGTGAGAAAAAAAACGATTGGATTGTTAATGGAAATAACATTATCAATCTATCCGAAATTAAACGATATAGATTAGTTAACATTCTTGTTTTACAAGTGCCTTACGTAAATATGTGATAAGGAAATAGTATAAGTGCGGATTCCCATAGAAATGTCGATAACCTGCTTGAAATTCTCCAAATTTCAAAAATGTATTGTAAATGAAAAACTCATCAAACTGGTGACGTGATTTTAAGTGTAGCATTTTGTTTCTAAGGGATCCTTTTTAACAAAATGTACCAGGTTAGGGAAAGGGTTTGGCCAGTTCCTGTCCCAAGTCATTAGCCTGTAATTAAGTGGTTGTCGTTAATTGCTGTAAGTCGTATTTGTTTTTCGTTCATTGTTTTGAACATAAACCAGGCTGTTTGAAATGTTTGACAGTCATGTCCATTGTTATAAAGAACAATGTATACATAATGCCAAATATTTGTTTTATTGGCTTTCAAATATTTTGCTTTGAACGTTCCTAATGTAGGTAAATCCAGAGAAGCGCTTTGGACTCGTAAATTGATAACGTGTTTATTTTCATTTGTTATCACGCTTGTAGATTTATTTTTTTTTTTATAGTAAACGGTGTTTTCTGCGATCAAAGTTTAATTAAAACATGTGACATTTGGGATTTGTATCAAAATGGACTCCAATAGTAATGATTATTTTTTCATGTTATAAATAGTTATGTAAAATTGCTAATTTTATTGAAATATTTACTCTTTTAAAATTTCCCAAAATCCCTCAACATCTTTTAATTAAGACTTTTCGAGTAAAAATAATGGAAATAAGAACATTCTCTTTTGTGTATTGCTAAATAAATTACTAGAAATGTGGTGTTCTAAATTCTATATTTTACTTGACAACTTTTGTTAAAATATATTATTATACTACATTGTAGGACTTTTTTTTTTTAAATCTGCATTTAAATCTGTAACCTACCGGTTGCAAAAAAAAACAATGCAGCAAACATGGAACCAGTTTTTTTCAGTTATGTCGTCTGTTGTCGGGTGCATTCGTAATAACTCACAAGTCAGTTGTTGACGATCAAAATTCACACCATTACACCCGTAAAAACATTTACACGTATTGGTACACATCGTTGGTCGAATTTTACATAAGTAACCAATCTCATTACTTCTGCTTTCATGTATATGTTTCCTTCAAATTGCCTCATAGTAAGAGTGCTGCAAAACAGCACTACGAAGAAATGGATGCAGACTCCACAATTCATAGATATTTTAGAAAGAAAAAAAACGTACTGTCAATTGACATTTTCTACGATCCATTCTGTTTAACGCATCGCATACTTAGTAAAATCATCTAAATGTTCAAATGATTTACAGAATTTATATTAAAACTTTAATAGTTAGTTCGATTTATGCAATTGCAAAATGCACATAAACTGAAAGTCACTTGAGAATAACATATAAAAGCTATTTAGTTTTTAGTTTATAACTCGTGTTCTTATTTGGTTAATTTTGTTTTTGGAATTTGAAATTCATTTGATAGTCCGGTGTTAAATCTGGTAACTGACAAACATTTGCATTTGATAATCAAATTATGTACATGGTGCTAACCAAATACCATTAGCTTCTAGAAATAAAACAGAAAGATATGTTTCACTGCTAACCTATCTTAAAGAAAATAAGTATGCACAGATATGGAGTTGACATTACATAAATAAGAATAATTATTTCATAAACAAATGTCCAGTTGCAAACATTACAGAAATATTCAGTAAAATAAATTGCTCATGTTATATGAATAGTGTTGTACTAAAGCAACATGAATATTCATCGTGACTACCAGGAACAAGCCGACAATTAGTAGACTGGCCGATGAACTTCTGCATACGTTAACAAATAGGTTACATCCGATCATCGGTGAAATTTAAGGCATAGGAAAACATCATTAACATTGCTGAGTATATTTGTTTTCTTCAAGGCAACCTTATATTTCTAGCTACTTTTTGGTTCTCTGAATAGATATGTTACAGTTGAATTGATTCCCTCCTTATGGTAAATATTGTCGAAACTTTTTTTTCAATGTTTTGAACCAGTTTTTTCGTTCTCACGGGTACATTGTATTTTTGGGCGTTACAGATGACGTACTGGTTAAAACTGTGATACGGATTTTTGTTATAACAATGTATACTTTCGATAACATGAAGGAACTGAAACTCTTCTTTAAGCTCAAAGGTTTCTGGAACACACAGTATATTACACACTTTTCCATAAACAAATATTATTTAGATCTTTTATGAGGTGTAAAAATTTCGATAGTAGTATGTAATTCATGTGTAAGACGGATCATGTTAATATAAAAATTATATGTTTTATCATATTGACGGCTGTATTTTACAAAACAAATGATATTTTTGTTTGATCATAAGGGTAGATTACTCAGATATAAGGGGACATAACTCAGATTAGGTAACATTTATAATGGAATGTGTTGTGAATTTACTTATTTAATTATGTAGCAAGAAAACAAGTCCGGTGACCCCATTTCTTAGTTTAAAACAAATAATTAAAGTTATCTTCTCATATTTTATCTTAAAATACTAAGGAGTAGTTTTCTTTTTATCACACAAAGTTGGATTTTCCATGCATAATACATACAAAAAATGACAGTTTTGCACAACCTGTAGCGTGAAAAAAGACCAATACTTTTTACTATATTTTTGAAAAAAGCAGGACATAAACTACAATTTGACAAATTGTTTAAAAATTCTATGGATTTTAATTTAGACCTATCTACCTGAAAATCAAGTTCAAATATCGATTACGTCAACACGTTATAATCTATTGTACCCAATCTAAATAAGAAGCAAACTGACATCCTTTTGTTAATTATGGTATCTATGGTGATTTTATTTGTTAATTGACCCGTAATTGGACTAACTACGACAGTTAAAAATACATTTGGTTTTTTTTTATTTCCAATAGGCTTGAACAAAACCAAAGAATACAAAAACTACTTCAAGGATGAACAATCCTGCACGTAATCCTACATAACTGTTACATAAACTAAAACCAACAAGTAAACAATAATGCCATGAAAAAACCGAAACACCATAGAAAACTAACGACTGAGCCACAGGATATCCTGTAATGATGGTACTTCGTTCACTTAAGGACATATTTTTTTTTCTGTAGACTTAGCTTAGTTTTTTTTTATTACCGTGTATTGTCAAGCTTGGTTACTCATAATTGTTTCTCAGTCACTGAATGTACGATGTTGTTCCAACCTGGAGCAGCTGACCCCGTTTGTCTAATGGCGTCAAAACCACGTGACACATTGGTTCGTCCAGTCTAATCAAATTACTCTATTGTCAATTAGGTTATTTGTTTAGGAAATTGTGTTATTTGTTTGTATGATAGTTTTTTGGAACTGTTTGCAAGGAATGAGGAATTAATTTAACCGGAATCATCATTTTTTACCATGGAAATCAAAGGAAATGTTCAGAAAGTTCACCAGTGGTAATTTTTGGCATTAAAATCCAAATGCTTTTTCTTTGTTAAATGTGTAGAAAAATGATTTAGAAAATGATTTTTATTTTTATTAACCAATTATTCCACACCTTTCTCACAAAACACACAAGAAACTGTTACCCTTCTTATAACTCTCACTTTTGTACAATAAATAAGATGCACCCATCTCTCACACTTCTCACATTGCGCCCGCTTGGTAAAGATTAAACTAGTACTCATTCTCACCTGCTCCGGAACAAACACCTACAAACACAACACTTTTCATCCTCTCTTATTTCTGACTCACTCTCACTCTCGCTATCGATCGTGCACTGACTTACATATTTACGTCTTACTCCACTCGTTACTGGCTTCAGAGAATCACCCGTGTCACTCTTGCTCAATTTCACATTTTTTTCTTTCCTTGCTCTCCCTTCCTCTTGCATCCCACTAATCCATTCTGGCCTGTCTTACTACTTTTCACACAGCTTACACTCACACTATTACTTACTTTCATCCCAGGATACTTGCTCCATGCTCTATCACCCTCTATAACACATCATTCTCTGTCACTGTCTTTCAACTTATAATTCTACTTAAAACATTCTTCTTCTTTTTTTTCTCCATTTTACTCTCTTAATGGCTACCACTTTCTTTACAAAAAAAAAAAACCCAACCAGTCCCTTTCCTTCTTCCAACCACATCACTATCTATCATTCTACCACTCACAGCACTCTTATTCCCATTTGCTCTCCTAGCTACCTCAAAACCAATCCCTCCATCACTCACAACACCCTCATTCTCCTTTTCACTCTCAACCTCTTCTATATCACTCACAACACTGTCATTCTCATTTCATTGTCTGTTTGTCTTTTTCATTTTTAGCCATGGCGTTGTTAGTTTATTTTCGATTTATGAGTTTGAATGTCCCTCTGGTATCTTTCGCCCCTCTTTTCCAGATGCTCTATCCCTTAGAATTTGAAACGGTACACCATAAAACTGTGCAGCTCTACGGATAGAAAGCTTGTCATCATGTACAGCTGAATAAGCTCTTGGCAATACTGATGGAATATAAGTTCTATACTTTGCCTTTCCACCTGGCAGATGAACTTGATTGATCTACAAATATAATTCAAAAAAATAATAATTATACTGACCTATTTGTGTTTAAAAAACAGAAAGAAGAAAAAAGTCAGTAAAACATTTGTATCTAGCTAAAATTTACTTCATAAAACCAAAGAAATTATTCTTAATGCATTCATTTTTGTGATTGAAATATTATCTACTCTGTATCTATGTTTTACTAGCTGTTGTTTCCTGTTTTATGTATTTATAGGTTAGTTTTCATTGCACATTCCACCATTTGTGATGTTGTAATTTGTGATTTTCTCATCTTAGTAGTTTGACATGTTTTCCCGTAAAATTATTAAAAACATGCAAGGTGCTTGCTATATTCTAAAGTCGTAAACATTAATTTGGTTGGGCTTACAGGAAATGGATATGAGTTGTGACCTCGAAAAATTATGTAAACAAAAAGGTGGATGCCGGGACTGAGTTTGTTTCTCAATATAAATACGTTTTTAGACCTATTGATAATTGTTTTGAAAAGAGGTTACGGAAAATGGCACTTTTAAGAAATGATTATTTATTTTAAATCATACATCTATACATTTAGGAATCTCATGTTTATCAACCGAAAAGATTTCAAGTGTAACTTTTATTCTAGTACGCTGTGAAATTGAAAGTGACGTCAGAGCGGAGTTCACTCACGAGATAAATACAACCAAAATAACAGAACGAACTGACATTATGACCGATTACAGACAACGGTAGGATACATTTATAAAACGTGATTATTGTGAAAATATCATTTTAATTTTTAGAAAAATGGGTTATTGATGACGATTTATAACGATATTAACATTAACATTACCAATGTAAAGATGATCAGGGTTATTTTCTAAGGATCCCTTATGGGCATGTTGCAAAAGTAAAATCACAAAAATACCGAACTCCGAGGCAAATTCAAAACGACGTTTTTATTTAAAGATAACTTCCAATGCAGTTTTAAATATAACAAAAATATATAAAACTCGAAATTTAAAGTTTAAACTATAAAAAAAAAATAAGTGTCGTGAAGTGTATTTAGAATGTTCTGAAAAAATCCTCTTAGAATCAAGGGCAGATATTTAAATTGAATTTGATAAGTCGACTTGTGTATTTGTTAATTTTTAATTTTAATATGTATCCCCAAAAAATATCATAGCTTTGGACGTTGTTTTTAATTTAGACTTGTTTATATTTTTTCGTTTGGGCTTGTATTATATTTGCCTTCGGGTTTAAATAATCCGTTCATCCTATATGCTTTATACCACAATCGAAAAAAGTAATATGTGTTTTTAAAATCTACAATTGGATGCTAATGACAAATAAGTAAGCAGAAGGTACATCAAGATATAAGTTAGATAACTTGATTTGAAATAAATCATGTTTCAGGTGCAAAATAAATTATTGCACGCATATTTAGTACTAGAACTTATAAACAATCAAATCAATGCAAGATAGAGCGCAATGATGAATAGGCGGAAATGTTGATTGGCAATGAACGATGATGATGTGTTGATATTTTTGCGTTTGAAAAAAGACAATACATGTACCTTTCCTTTTCTTAATGGTTAGCATAACAAAACTAACGAAATCATAAAAAAGTACAAAGCTAGGAAATTATAAAAACTTATTGAATGAACACTAGGGATATACTTATCTGCTTACCCAACGTTTGTGAAGATGCTCCTAGATCACACAGTAAAATCTATAAGTGAATATATATGAAGTCATGTCTTCTTTGACTCTCCATGGCGTTAAAACACCAAATCCCTTAGATGTGTTTTGATTGATTTTAGTCTCTGATGCATGATTTTTTTATTATAAGTTGTGTTTGGCTTTCAACTAGCTTTCGGTAACTGCAAGTACTCTCAAATCGTACTTTCGTGTTGATTTGACCTTTTGACACAATTTGTAATGCATTTATGTTATTCAATGTTTGCTTGTTCTTATGTTATATTTCGTCTCACAATTATTTTATATGTACCACCTTTGATAAGTGTTTAGTATTACGACAAATGTCTGTTCTCGTACTATGAACAACAAAATTATTTTGTAAAAAATATTTCCGTACTCATAACAACAAAATTATTATATTAAAGTTACCTGTGTACGTTATATAATGTAACACCATTCTGTTCCAGGTTAAAGTTGTCTTTTTGACATTGTTTTACATATTGTATTTATATTGTGTCATAGATCAAATTTATTCGCTCGGTGTATGTTTACTTGTTTTGTTAATATTTCTTTTTGATCGAGTTAAGCCATTTCAATTGATATTTTATAGTGTGGTTTCTATGTTGTAATGTTATACTACTGTTGCAGGTAAGGGTGAAGGTTGGCGCCTGTTAAAACTTTCAACCCCGCTGCATTTGTTTGCAACTGTCCTTAGTCAGAAAGCTGTTGTTGAGTGGTTGTCGTTTGTTTTGGTTCATTAGTATATCTCGTTTCTAGTTTTTTTTAAAGATTACAACGTTGGTTTACCTGTTTGAATGGTTTTACACTAGTCATTTTAGGAGGCCATTTATAGCTTGCTGTTTGGTGTGAGCGAAGGCTCCGTGTTGAAGGACGTACTTTCACCTATAGTGGTTTACTTTGTACAAATTGTGACTTGGATGGAGAATTTTTTCATTGGTACTCATACCACATCTTCTTATATCTAAGGCATGCCTTATCTGGCATGATTACTGAGGCGGTTTATGATTGTATTTCTCCACTTACAGCAGGTCAGTTGTATATCATTCTAGTTCTGTAATGTAATAGTTGATACTATTCACTGTTATTTTGCTCAATATGAAAATAAAGAGATGCTGTATGATTGCCAATCAAACAACTATCTATCAAAGTTCAAATGCATTGGATGTAAGCAATAATAGGTAACAATACGACCTGCACCAATGTGAAAAATCTTTACCGTATAGTTGGCTATAAAATGTCCCGTCATGAAAAATATGATACAATTCAATTAAGGAAACTAACGACCGAATTCATAACAAAACAATTTATGAAAAACAAATTTGACGGACATGAACCAAAGACAACAACTGAACTACAGGCTCCTGACTTTGAACAGGCACATACAGAATATAGCGGGATTATACATATTTGTGAGTGTTCAACCATCTCCTAACCTGGACAGAGGTGTAACAGCACAACATGAGGTCAGGGTCATATTTTTATAGACTGTTTATGACAACTTTTTAAATGTTAGATGTTCTCAATGAATAATACTTAAGTACCAATGAGTGCCATTTGATATTCAATTGATATGCTTTTTAGAAATTGGAAATGCAAAATGTTTTTCTACTGAATTCAGTGTTCCGAAAAAAAGTTAAAAGTATTAATAGATTACCATCTGAAAACTATCTAAGACCTTCAACCAATTTGAAGTGATTTGTGCATATAAAGGTCTAAATCTCTCTTACTAAATACTATTTTTGGCTTGAGGATGAACTTGGCAAAATAATTAAGCGCTACTCAAAGATTTGTCTCATATACGGAAGAATACTTTTCATTGAAAGTCATGGTCAAATACTAAGTTTAACTTAGCTACACATGTTCATATGTGAGGACAACGTTTCTGTGTCCTTCTTTAAAGTACTTGTAATTCTGGATTGATTTAAAAAGATGGTGCATCAATGAAATTTCCTTCTTTCATAAGTATGAACTATGTTTTCATTAATATGTTCCAGACCATATACTCATAAAATCCGAGCATACGCGTATAATCTAGGTAATAAATACGAAAAATTGCTTTTACTGTAAAGTGCCAAAGATATTAATGACACTCGAGGCAGTCATTAATTAAGAATGTCTTAAAATAAACTTTATACTAATTTATTCACATGGTAATCATTGTTATATGATGATGAAATAATCTAAATTTTACTCGCCGCAAATATTGATTTTTTTCCTACAAAACATGATGTGTCGACTTAGACGTTGGATAACTATTTAAATTACGTGAAGAAATATCTAAAAGAAAAGTTAAACTTACAGTCAACTGTTTTTTTAACAGGCACTTCGGGCATTAAGGTTGAACCCTCTTTTAATTCTTTTTGTTTTTGTTGTTTACATTTTTTTTTATGTAAACTAAAAATTTTCAAACATTAGAAATCATTTTTAGTTTGTGTAAATGTGCATGGTCATGCTCCTATGTATACGATTTTGTATTATGAATAATTTATACAAGCCGCCCCTTTATTTATTTGTTGACAATAGGAATAAAGGGCAGCACTAAACACATACTGTCATTATATGATCGTATGGTAGGAGAAAAAACACATCAAGTAAGTGAATATAAGTAAAAATTGAAATACATAATAAAGATACAATTTATCAAGTCATGGGTAAAAAGTAAAACAGAAAAAGGTTATGTTCCTTACAGATGCGGTTTAACATAAGGACGAAAAGGTCGACCAGATAAAATCAATTCAAATGAATTAATCGAAGGCAAGATAACATATACACAAACATTCAGACAAAATGTCAAAGATAAAGGATTTAATATAGTACTTTGTGCCTATTTTAGCCCGGAGACGAACTGGGAGTTGCCGTTATATTTAATTAAAAAAACCTATATGGTTTGAATACCCATTTCGTCTGGCACGTTCAAAACCAAGCGAGTATATCCTCATAAGGTCCGAGCATATACGTATGGTCAGATTATATGAAAAAAGTAAAATCACAAAAATACTGAACTCCGATGAAATTTCAAAAAGGAAAGACCCCAATCAAATGGCAAAATAAAAAAAAAACAAACACATCAAACGAATAGATAACAACTGTCATATTCCTGACTTGGTACAGGCATTTTCTTATGTAGAAAATGGTGGATTGAACCTGGTTTTATAGCTAGCTAAACCTCTCACTTGTATGATAGTCGCATCAAATTCGATGTATTCGCCTATGGTCATGACCATATGGGTATGGTCTAAGTACTGCCATGGACTGGAAGAGTGAGTTCCTGAGTATAAAATTGTGTCACAGTTTACCAATAAACATGCAAAGGGGTCTTATCGTTATCCTTTAGCTATAGCCATATCTTTGAAATAGTTGTTAGCCGTTTCGAAGATGATATCGCCTTGTTTGATAAATGATAAATGACGTCATTGCAATGTGATATCTACCAACGGTAGTGACACTCTCAATGACCACATCCATTTAGCTACCTATTATCAGTTCCGGGCTTGCGTCAGTGGAAGACAAATGACTTAGAATGTGAATGTATATGATTGACGACAAGTACAGTGACCGCAAGAGAGTTATCATGTTAAGATTACCGAAGATTTTACAATTCAAAAAGGCAGCCTCATCACCCTTTTTTTGTCATATGACCTGTCATGTTTGTGCAGAACCAATTTCGATCAAGACATTGTTGGTAACGAATGCGATTGTCATACAAGTGAGAGGTTTAGCTAGCTATGAAACCAGGTTTTATCCACCATTTTCTACATGAAAAAATGTGTCTGTACCTAGTCAGGAATATAACAGTTGTTTTCCGTTCGTTTGATTTGTTTTTGCTTTTGATTTTTTGCTTTTGAGTTTGGACTTTCATCTCACCTTCTTTCTTACATTTTCGGCCAAATTCGTTTTAAAGCATGATGATTTTATCCTTCCTATTTCGTAAATAGTCAAATTTTAAGCATTTTCCATTAGAACTACACAACATATTTGTGAATAATCGTCAAAGAAAGTTTTTAAAGACACGTTAAATTTAGACCAAAGACGGGAAAGGACTAGATTATCCGCAAATGTTACTTAATTTATATTTTCAATCTACAACTAAGGGCAGTAATTTCATAAAAAGGTCCAAAGTCACGTGGTTCAAATCAAACGAATAAGGTACCTATGATTATGCCATATGATGAAGGCGGAACTCCCAGTCAATTTCGATGGGATGACGTCTTAAAGCACTGATATCATTTATCCACCCCCGCATTTCAAATCACAAATACTATCTGAAAACGTATCTGTACTACTTATTGCAATATGTGCGATTTATTATGATCTGATGAAAACATTGAAGAAAAAGTAAACATCATTGCATGTTTCGCACAAATTTAGGATTCTTTTGTAAAAAGAAGGCTGTGTTCTACATGAGTAGCGTTGGTTTTTATAGTACATAACCGTATAATTAAAACAAAATGATCAAAATATACAGTTGCTTATAGTTACGTCATTTAAAAAAAAAATCGGTGATCAACCCAAACAGACATAATGGAGCCTTTAGTATGGTAGTTTTCATTGGTTTTTGTATCTTTTTCGTTTACTGTTTTTAAAGCATTATGCGGTTAGTTGTCTTCATGGGAATTTTTTCGCATTTCTTATGTTGGGGCGCCTTTATAGCTGACTATGCGGTTTGGATTTTCTCATTGTTGAAGGCCGTATATTGGCTCATAATTACTAACTCCAATTGCATTTCCCTAATGGGTATTTGCTTCATTGGCAGTGATACCACATGTCCTCATTTTTATAATAATTGGCTAAAGTGACTTTAATTTAGATCCGGCAGCCAAAAATGTGTAAAGATACATCACCGACAATTAATTGATTCAGAAGGCAAACGAGTTTCAAGACTGACTTGAAAAACAAGTCTTGAATGTTCACTAATTTTGGACAATGTATGAATGTGTTTCCGATTGCCCACAGACAAAGTTAATTGTGGTTATGGAAAGATAATTCAAACTTGCCGCAGAATTATCTATATTACACATTTTTAATGAAGTTTTTGCTAATACGATAAGTACACGACAATATTCTCTCTCTTCTTCTTTATTATTTGTGATAGCCCTGCGGCAATTTTTGAAACAGTCTGCTTATAAATATCGTTTCATGTTATTTGATATTTAAAGTAAATGCTCTGATCATTGATCACGCAAACAAAATTAAAAGATAATTAATTGTAATTTTAAAAAACCATCAACTTATAACATGATTTTATGGGTTAACGGAAACAACTGAAAATCATAATTTCACAATTGAACATTTCTTTTATTCTCTAGTAACGAAAGCCAATGTTCAATTTCATAAATCCGTCCAGAATCAAGGTTGAAATTGAAGGAATAGCATTGTCAAAGACAACAGGCTTAAATTCTATCCGCCAGACGCGCGCTTTGTCTACAAATGACTTTCTAGTGACGAACGAACATTCCCCCCAGCTAAAAAGGAGTAAAACTAGAACGCGGTCATAAAAACTACGAACACGACTATCTTACGCTGACATAGAAATCAAAATTCCGGATTAGGTATTTCAATCACACATTTTGTACTCAGAGTATTGAATGGCTTTATGACAGAAAGACCTAGTATGGCAAGAGGAGTGTTGGCGTCTCCTGCTATACATTTATCACCCGTCATACGCATACACACTAAAGTAAAATATCACAATCTACATAAGATATATATTGTTATACTAACTGATTAGACAACTATTATTGCATATGTCATTATAGGTTTTGTTTCTTAACATTGAAGACAGCAACATGCTTTGGTGGGGCTGAGACGCAGGCACATCGCCTCAGTAAAACAATTTTTGCCCGTAGCCATTCATTTTATTATTGTCGTTTTAAGTTATTCTCTTCGGCAACTCTGTTGTAGATTTGTTTTTGTGTCAGGGTCACAACCCTATTATTAAAGTTCATATAATATAAACATGGACAAGCGTACCGTACATATTAAAACATGTAAACGGCATACGATTTGACAGAGGGTATGTTACTGTTGGGATAAGGAAGGTTGACAATTGGATTGTTTAAATCAACATGTTTGTCATAACCTTTTTTTATTATACATCCATAATTCATTTTTTAGAATTTAATAACATTTATTTTATTATCTTTCAATCTTTATGTTTCTTTTTACAACCGAAGACCCATATTTTCCTTATTGATAAGGTTGAATTAGGCCATATCTTTTACAGGATAATGCATAGATTAAGTTTAGTACTTTTAAACGCATCTTCTAGTTTCTTTGCGTTACGAATCATAAGTTTAAGATGTTTGTCTAGCTGTTTCTCCATTTCCTCATTCTGTTTTTTAAGTGCCCTTTCTCTATATGTGAAAGATTTTATCATTTGCTTATCTGATAAATGTACACCACTTTCTCTCCAGGTTATTAACTCTTGAATTTCCTGCTTTATTTGCAGTATCTTGATAAAATGTGGTTCCATTAATTTTGTTTGTTCTTGAATGGCCATACCAGCCGCTGCTTCGAACTCGTTTTTGAATTCGTCTATCCTCATTTTCAATAAATGTTTCTTTTCAATTTTGATTTCTTCGTACTGGATTTCAGATTGTGCCTGTTCTCTTTCAAGTGTTGACATGCGCACATTGCATGCTTCGTTTGCCAAGTCAAGTTTTCTTAACTCTTCGTCAAGGTTCCTTTCTACGCCACCGGATTTCAAAAGTGCTTCCATTTCACTCTCTAATTGTCTCTTTATATCAATTTGATGTTTCAGTTGTTAACTTAATTGCTTTTTTTGACTTCTAGTTTCATTTATTTTTCGATCGCAATCTTTCTCTATTTGTATCAGCTTGTTTGAATTGCTATCATTTTGTGCATTATAGGCTTTCTTAATTGACTTGTTTAGACGGTCTTTTACATTTTCATAAATCTCGTTTGTAAAACATTCATTATTGTTTTTTAGAATAACTTCGTTTATCTTCTCAAATAAGATTGTAGATACTTGCAATTGTTCTTCCTTAGAGGGGGATTCTTTAGAGCAAAATATCTAACACTGCACTTTTCAATATATTCGGAAAGGAGTGATCCCCCGTCTTCAACGAATTTGTCGATCGTACTCCCTCCTCTTTCTAAATCTTCAATCCTGGTAAAAACTATCATACAGAATCGGCCCATGTTCTTTCCAAATATATCAAAGAGTTGATCTAGTGTTGAAATTTCTTCTGTTGTTAATCTTTCAACTTGCAATAATATGAGGAAAATATGAGGCCCAGGAACTGACATGGTAACGCATCGTATTATTTCTTTTTGGATATCTTCAGGCGACAGTTCTGTGTCGAACAGACCTGGAGTATCAATTACAACTATTTTCCTTGAATGAATATCTGATTCTGCACGGCAGCACTCCTTTGTTACAGAAACTGGACTTATTGCTGCAGGAAAAGCTTCCTTACCAAGCAGTATATTACCGGTTGTACTCTTTCCCGCACCTGTCTTACCAATCAAAACTATTCGTCTTTCATTTTTAAAGCCTGGAATACAAAGCTTTAAAATAGTCAATTGACGAGACAAACAAGATTAAGGGATGAACACAGCTTCATTGAGGAAGTCCTTATTCGACTGTAGTAGTTATGCTAATTTCTATGTTTTCAAACTGTTCATACCATCACGATCTCTTGAAAGATTGGCAGTCAAAAAACGGAACTACATCAATATTTAGTCCCAATAACCTACGTTTTTGATGTATACATTTTCTGCAGTAATAATCTTTTGCCATGGATGACATTGGATCGACTCTTACTGGACGTTTTCAGAATATGCGAAAATGTGGAACGTGTTTAATAGCACGAAAGAGAAAATTGACAGTTCAGTGTCATTATAGTTATATATATATATATGCCAGTATACAAATTATTACTTCTTCTAAACACGGTTTGTTTAACTACAATGGCATCAGACAAACATGACGTGATATGGATGAATCAGCTGATCAATAGAGGAAATGATAACAGTGTTAGCATTATGTTAAGTGCTGTCTTTTATTTCCTTGTTTAGATAGTGATGGTTTGCCTGTTGGTAGCTACACGGTGCCGGTTTTGTAGCGTGTGTTTCAGTCTCAGGAACTATAGTTTGTATAGGCAAAGGGGAAATTTCTGTGCATTGTAAACTGGTTTATTTCATTTGTCTACAAAATGAGGCGTCAGTAGCTATATAGTTTACTGATGTTCAAATCTAGTAATTGATTGAAAAGAGACAACTCAAGGTAACAGACAAATACTGTGGGTATTGCATGAATTACAAAAAAACAGCGGGATTGGTTGCATCGACAGGGTAAGCGGCTACTGCTATGCATGCATCAACCGACATGCTAATTTAAACTCAGTTTACATCGAATCAAAATATCTTTACGTATTTACATTCTAACCATGAACAGATATTATTTGTAACTAAAAATATATTTCTTTAAAACAGTTTCTCATGTATAAGGATGATTGTGAACCAAATTTGAAACATATTTGATTTTAAGACATCACTCGTTGATTTCGCCAAACATCAGATCGGAGAAACACAAATTAAAATAACGCATAGTTATTCAACTCCAAATTTAGTAGACAATGGACAATACCGTGATGAAAGCACAAAAATAAACAGAAGTCTTGAAAACAAACGTGTTGTCAATACACAAATTCTAAGACGGTTGCGGTTAGGAACAGAAACTCGCTATCACGCATTTGAATTACCAAACGAAATCCTAAAATTACAAAATTTAATACACTATTGTATAAAAACGAGGATACGTTATTTGTTAGTTGGTTGAAAGTCGGTTTACCATACTATTGTTCTTGGTGAGTAAGCTTGAATATCAAGGAAACCATGTTATTTCAACAATATTCGTTTACACAATTACCATAGATTGAAAGAATATGTGAAACACTTGATTTGTAAGGTTGTTAAATATGAAATGAATTACTATTATCCAGTTGTGATATCAAGGATTCAGGAGATTGTGGTGGTCCAGATAACTTTACTGTTGGAAGCTTAAGCTCAGGACTTGTGTCGGGGATTATATCATTATTACCAGTTGACATTATATTATAGCTATCGTCAACGGTATCTACAACAATAAAACATTAAATGATCTTAAACTATAGTTACGGCATTTATTTTTGCTTTTGAAGATCATAAAAAACAAAAACATATACTGGTAAATGTTTATGCTCAGTCAGTTTTCTATGTTGTGTTCTGTGTTCTGCATACTGTTGTTTGTTGTTTGTCTTTTGGACTTTTCTGTTTTAGCAATGACATCACTACTTTATGTTTGACTTATCATTTTGAATGTCCCCTTCGTATCTTTCGCATCTCTTTTATGACAGATTATCGCTTAACTTTGAATTCAATCCATAGCTTGCTAATGATAAACATTATCATCGGGTTAGCTTGATGACATGAGTTATTCTACAGAAACATCAAACCCAAGCAAAGAATTAACAATAGTGTTCAAAAATGAGCATGAATTAAAGCAGAAGTCGAATAAACATAAATGTAACAGAAATCCTATATTTTTCAAGGTGTGACCTGTTGTTAGCAAATTACGGAGAAGTTGAAACATTTTTATAAGATGAGTAGTCGAATGCCCTACAAATTCAAGTTTTAATATTGAATTATTCGATTCTTGAACAGCATTAGAGACAACAGGTGTCAGTCAACCCTCCGAATTATTTTTGAAGAGATAAGTCTTCATTTAAGTCATTTTCAAATGTTTTGTATGTTTTACAGCAAATGTTCAATTAGTTTCAATGACGCTGTTAAAATAATAGGTGTTTCTTATGTTAAGGATGTTCGCTCCTCTGGATTTGGGGTTTTTGCAAGATATTCGGAATCCTCCGGTTTTATTCATGCAGTGCCATTAAAATATTTGCTCTTTAACCCCTACTTTTTTTTTCAAAATTTGATAACATATAGTGAAAGTGTCATTTTTGAAAATCTTATAAAATACTTGTTATTTCTTAATTGGTTTTGAAAGAAAAAAAGATGCCATTTTTAGATGAATGAATGAAAAATCTAGAGAGAATTATTTCCTGCCAAATTTTCAATGGCTGATATCTCGAAAACAAGCACATGGACCCTTAATTTTTTTCTGCTTTTTTAGTTTCTTTATTCATATACTATCAATTTATAGCAGTCTTTTAAAAAGCTTTTTATTTTGAAACAGAGTAGCAAACATCCTTAAGTATTAAAGGAGAAAAAAAGAAAGCACTTCACACATTTCTTTACTTCGTCATAAACGGGTTCGTGATCATGTTCACCTTCAAATCTGTCTTCTGATAAAATAAAACAAATAATTATTCAAAAAAAATCACATTATGTGGTCTAATATACCATGACTTATTATTTTATTTATCTATTTTATATGCTCTATATGGTGTTATTTGCCTGAGCAAAGAGAAAAATTAATTCAGTAAAGCCTTGTTGGTCGAGTGGTCTAAAGTGTTTGACACAATGTAGGTAGTATATTCTAACTTAAACTAAAATAACAAATGGTTATTCAATTCAAATATTAGTAGACAATCGACAATACCATGGTAAAACACAAGAAGAAAAAGAAGTCTATAAAACAAACGAGTGGTCCACACACAAATTCTAAGAAGGTGGGGGTTTGGCAATCTAGGTCATATGTTCGTTGTTGCTTGTATTTGCTTTTATTTTTTGTTTCCGGGAGAGTCGAATGAAGTTGTCTGTTGTAAAATTCAGATATATTTGGCAATTGCAGAAGTGCTTTGAATCATTGAAATAGAAGGTCAAAATTCATTATACATACTGTTTTGAAGATAGAAGAATGATTTATGCATCGTTTAAATCATGCTAGTTTGTCATTAGCAAATTGAGCAAATATCACGGTTTTTGATATTTAAGTAACTACCTTATAGAATATTGCAAAAGAAACTACATATATCGAAGATGATAACATTGACACTGTCGTTTTTTACGTCTTTTGAAAATTGTCAACGAATATAAGAAAACCTTTTAAACGTATCCACCTAAATCGTAATCTCGCTAACACGCATTCAAATTACCAAACGAAATCCTTAAATTACAAAATTTAATATACTTTTGCATGAGAACGAGGATACGTAATTTTTTAGCTGGTTGCAAGTCGGATTACCATACTACTGTTCTTGGTGAGTAAGCTTGGATATCAAGGAAACCATGTTATTTCAACAATATCCGTTAACACAATTATCATAGATTGAAAGAATATGTGATACCCTTGATTTGTAAGATTGTTAAATATAAAATAAATTACTATTATCCAGTTGTGATATCAAGGAATCAGGAGATTGTGGTGGTCCAGTTAACCTTACTGTTGGAAGGTTGAGCTCAGGACTTGTGACGGGGACTATGTCATTATTACCAGCTGACATTATAGTATAGCTATCGTTAACGGTATCTACAACAAGGAAAACATTAAATAATATTAAAGTATAGTTACAGTATTTATTATTGCTTTTGGAGGTTATAAAAAATATATACTGGTAAATGTTTATGCTCAGCCAGTTTTTATGTTGTTTTCTGTGTTTTGTATACTGTTTGTTTGTTGTTTGTTGTTTGTGTGTTTGGACTTTTCTGTTTTAGCCACGACGTTGCCATTTTATGTTCGACTTATCATTTTGAGTATCCCCTTCGTATCTTTCGCGTCTCTTTTATGACAGATTATCGCTTAACTTGGAATTCAATCACACATCCTGCTGAGGTTAAACATTATCATCGGGTTAGCTTGATGACATGAGTTTTTCTACAGAAACATCAAACCCAAGCAAAGAGTTAACAGTATTGTTCAAAAATGAGCATGAATAAAAGTAAAAGTCGTTTAAAACATAAAGGTAACAGAAACCCTATAACACAAAAAGCAAAAAACAGTGTTCTGCTTTTCAGGTTATTAAATTTTCACAAGATATGCAGTAAAGATAGATAACATATTATAATAGCTTTTATAAATGCTGACATTTAAACATCGCAGCAAATGTTTAGTGATATACAAACAGATGTAATCATTCTGGAGGCATAACACTAAATATCTTTTTTTAATGAAATTATTCTTCTGATAAAATGGCAGACTTAGGACGAATGGTAACGAATCAAGAGATACTTTTCAAGCTGTCACCTGTTGTTAGCAAATTACGGCGAAGTTATAACAATTTTATAAAATGAGTAGTCAAATACGTTAAAAATTCAAGTTTTAATATTGAATCATTCGATTCTTGAACAGCATTAGATTCAACAGGTGTCAGTCAAGTTTCAATGACGCTGTTAAAATAATGGGTGTTCCTTATGTTAAGTGTTAAATGAGAAAGAAAAAAATCCACTTCACACCTTTCTTTACTTCGTCATAAACGGGTTCTTGATCATGTTCACCTTCTGATCTGTCATCTGATTAAATAAAATGAATGATTATTTTAAAAAAACACATTATGTGGTTTGATATACCATGACTTATTATTTTATCTATCTATTATATATGCTCTATATGGTCGAGTGGTCGAAAGTAATGGACACATTGTAGGAGTTATATTCACAATGGCACATATACATTGATTAAAACCCTGCCGAGTGAAGAAGAAATAATGCTATCGAAAATATGCAGATCTCAGAATATTAAGACAAAGAATATCTGCTTCAGACTGTTTTCAAAGTGCTGTCGGCTTTCGGGATTTTCTTAAATTAACTTTTTTGTTCAGGCATTGTACAAAATGCATGAAATCATTACATATAATTAAATATTAACAGTAGTTGAGGCACTGCAAATGTCATAAAGCAAAGCAGTTTATTCTTTGATTATTATTGAATTCAACAGCATGCATTTCGAGAATTTTAATTTGTAAAAATTTATTCTACACAAGTATCTAAAATATCCACAAGCATTGACAATTATTATTTTATTTCATGTAATGTTAGGATGACAGGACTTATCAAATTTGTCCTGTTTCTTTGCACACACATCCTTTGCTGTTAAATATATCTTACAATTAATTTTTAATTGATTTTGATAGCTTGTTTTTATGGTGCGCCATAACTCAACTTTTCTAGATTAGGGGCGAATTGGCACCTTCAATCATATTTAACTCCTCCACATTATATATGTGATTATCCAAGGTCAGGAGCCTGTAGTTTAGTAGTTGTCGTTAGTTCATTTCATAATTGTTTTTCGTACATTGTTTTGTTTAAAATTATGCCGTTAGTTTTCTAAATTGAATTATTTGATATTTTTGATATCTGGACCTTTTATGCCGACTGTACGAAGGTTTTTTTTTCATTGGTTGCCTTTAATTACTTACATCCACTTCATTTGAACTGTGGTGGATAGTTGTCTCATTGGCAATCCTACCACATCTCCTTATCTTTATATACAGACTTTTCCTGCTGGTATTTGAGGAATAAAATATTACTGTACCAAATGTTTTCTCCTTTGCCAGATATTTTGTTTTGTCTCTTTTTGGTAATGTGTTTAATGATATTTTTTAAAAGAAATACATGCAACTGAACAGGCAATGAGTTGAATTGTGTTAACCAATTCAGTCATTTCACAAAAGGACTTTTTCTTTATATTTACAATTAATTAAAAAATGCATGATAAGGTATTGCAGTATATAAGTTGCTTTAAAATTCAGACATTTTACAACATGTCTGTATTTGCGATGTCATTTTATAAATAGAAAACAAAGACTATGGGATATTCTTTCATGATAAAAATCAGAACATGCAAAGCAAAAACTCACACAAAGCAGGGGAACAGCGCTTTTATTGCTGTTCTTCATCTCAAAGTAAAAATGAGGCTTTAAACACGGAACAAAAACCTAACTGCAAGTCTCAGACATCCCCTAGCACCGGCTTGAGCGGAAATCCTTGCAAAATAATTCGGGTAGATTTTGTAAGATGTAACATCATCAAATCAGAACAGTTCAAGAACATTTTCGAAAGAAGTACATATTTGAAACAAAATAGTCCCTACATATAGGTGTAAATATCAAACTATGTAGGATTTATTTTGATAATTTAGGTATCAAATGAAAGATGAGGGACTGGTTTATATAAAGTCTGGTTACCAGTACGGCCTAATGTGAAAATAGACCTCGACCTCCCCACAAACAGTTGCCTGAAATTCTAATACTCACCCTAAAATGTATGTTATTTTCTTTCAACCCAAATATGACTGTAATTATATTGCCACCCTAAATATGAGTTCAACATTTACTCATACGTATTTGTCGAAACATGCAAAGAAGGAGATATTTACCAAATTGACGCAACCGGTCTCATTCATTTTGGAATTCATGCAGTTCCATGAATTTTGTTTTATCACCTTAATGTTCCTCTTGATAATCGATTTACGACACTTGAACATCGTTTAAAACTTCCGTCGTCTTACTATATGGGTTGAAGATGGAATTTTAGCAAAAACAAATTACCGTAGTTAGTAAAGTTTTTTTAAAGCCATTTGTGTCAATCGGCTAACTATGGATTCTTAAAGACAAAAATCTAAAAATCTAATTTGAATATAAAACACAATTTTACAAATTTGCTTTTATATATACATATTTATTTTCTATTGAAAAATCGACTACACTGTTTAATTAAACAGAGTGTTATTTTTCTACAAAACTTGGAATTGTAGATATAAATCCTTTATTTTAGGTTATTAACAATCCTTCTTTGTATAGAACCACACTGATTCCCTCAATAAAACACCAAAAATGAAAATGCTAGACCTTTTGATCAAATAAAGGCAACAGTAGTATACCGTTGTTCAATAGTCGTTATTTGATTAAGCAAAAATAAATCCGGGTATCAAACTAAAACAAAGGGAAACACATCAACTATCAAAAACATAAGTTTTGAGTTTGATGAACTGATATTTCAACAAAAGACAAAACATAAACCTATAGATAGTTGATCAAATTAAATAAAAAGTCAGATATGACTGACTAAAAAAAAAAGGACGCATAGTTAACAAACACATGAAAAATGATAGTTTATGAATGGTTAGTTTACGACCTTAATCACGTGAATTCAATACAAAAAGACACTTAGATGAAATACAAGGGAAACCGATAGTTTATATGTTGACAATTTACGACGTTAAGCATGCAAATCAATTCAAATAAAAAGGACTGTAAAGGAATATATATTTATATATATTTAAATACGCCTAAAAAGTGTAAAAAACAACACCAATGTATACTACTAAAGGAAGAGACTGATTTCATTAAGCCGCAACTCCTCTTAACCATACAAAATCGGAAATATATGTGATATGACGTTTAAATGTGGTGTTTGGAACTTCCTAAATTTGTCTTTAAAATCAATCTTCTCCTACAGAAAACGCCAAATTTTTGAGAAAATATCTCAGTTCGGAGACCGTTATCGATCCGTGTCTTATACGATTTCGCGCATGCTCAGTCGATGTACTGCCCGCAAAATTTAAAAACTCTTTGTTTCCACACTTGCCTAATTGTACCGTGATTTCGCGGGCATCTTCTAGTTTTTACAAAAATAAACAATGATTCTTAGTATCAACAAATTTTTCGGATAACAGATATTCTTCAACAGTATGCAAATGATGATGTAAAATGAGTCATATCAATCTGTCTATAATTATCAATCAGTATGAAGAATAATTGATTAGGGTTAGGGTTATTCCTTATGGTTTTTTGTTTTTATTTTTTTTGTAGTTTTTTTTTTTTTTTGGGGGGGGGGGGGGGGATTGGGGTCATACATGACCATCTATTATAGATATATTATTTTTGTATTTCAACACGTGAGATGAAATTCTCATACATGAATACAGTGACGAAGAATGTCGGGAAATTTGATACTGACGCCAAGTTAATCTCCATTTAATCATTTGATGAACGTGTAACTTTTTCAAAATGTAACAGTTGTGATAGAAATGCTAGCATGTCTTTTGTTATCTTTAAGAGAGATGACTTATCTATTTGATTATACTTTAAATAATGTGAATGATATACATATCAGGGCATACGTGACAAGTTAATCAAATGATTAAATTGGGATTTACTTGGCGCCAGTATCAATTTTCCCGACATTCTTCTTCACTGTATTCATGTATGAGAATTTCTTCTCAAGTGTTGAAATACAAAAATAACATGTATGACCCCCCCCTCCCCCCCCCCCCCCCCCCCACTCCCCACCTCCACTCAAAAAACAACAAAAAACAAAACAACAAGAAACAAAAACAAAACAAAAATATAAAAACGATAAGAATTATTTGTTCAACCCTGCATTCACTGGCATATAATTATAAATAAAACTTTCGGTTTATCTTTTCATAAATTAATTGATTGATTGTGTTTTTCTCTCTACGGTATGAAAAAATGAATTTACTGGTTTTAATATAGTATCACAACCATCGTTAGTGTCAAGTTTAGATCGATTATACGATTGGGATAGAATGACAAAGGAAGTTTTTGGTGTATGAACACATTCCATGTTAAAGCTTGGGTAAAGGGTGATGCAAGCTTACTATATCAAAGAACTGGTGATTTCAAAATTTGTTTCGTTGAAGAGAAACAAGCGTCAACTGTTTATATCTTGAAAGTTAATCATGTTGTTATATTTAAATCGTCTTTTTTTTTGTTGATGTCGTACAATTGAAAATGTTGCATAGTTTATGTGGTTGTTATAAAAACACAAATCGTTGTTACAATCGAATATAATACGATGACCAACTTCTTATATATTCCAATTACTTGTCAGTAAAACAATCGTTGTGTTGAGTGGAAGCCGTAAGAAATACTTGAAGAAAAATTAAAATCCTTGTTCTACAATTTTAGCCACTCCTGACAATCACATTGTAATTACTTGAATTTGACACAAAATCAGTTACACGATTTTAGAGAAGATAGAACATTGAGTTTTAGTTTTAGTAGATAAAAAGTAAAATCACAAATATACAGAAATCCGAGGAATATTCAAAACGGAAAGTCCCTAATCAAATGGCAAAAAGCTCAAACAAATCAAACGAATGGAAAACAACTGTCATATTTCTGACTTTGTACAGGTATTTCCTTATGTAGAGAATGGTGGATTAAACCTGGTTTTATAGCTAGCTAAACCTCTCACTTGTATGACAGTCGCATAAAGTTCCATTACATTGACAACGATGTGTGAACAAAACAAACAGACACAATGGGTATTGGTAATACTTAATGACAATGAATTCATAAGGGTTAGAAAGGTTAAGATTTGCAGACTACGGTCATACCTAATTAGTTTTGTTTTTGTGTTTAAGAAGTATGAACAATTTGATGTCACAAAATTTCAGATTGTTCTACAGTTTAAAGACTGTGGCATGCCAACGTTTTTGCAAAATGTTTTGCAACTAAAAATTCAAAAAGTTTGTCGGTAGGGAAATATCTTTATATATAAATCTAGTGCATAAGTGATGAAGCAATTTACGTTTGTTTCGGAAAAAATGATTCCTTTCATATTAAGTACCTCCCTTCTGCGTTTTGTTATGAACGTGTATGAAGTTGTTACTGTAAACCTGATACAATTCTAAGTTTTAATGTAACGAATATGTTTAATGGGCAGCCTAACACTGGCTATAACTATCCATACCAGATTTATGGTTATCATTTGCCTGGTTGGTCTCAGGTATTGATGGCGGTAGAAGTGGTCTTGAACCTAAAACGAATATAATGACCTTTATAGTTTCACTGAAGACCGATTCGTATCAATAACGTTACCACCCAGCCGTAATCAATTAAGTACGTCAATAATGTTAGCTTTGAAATTGCTCAAATATTCTAATTTTAAAATTTGAATAATGACAGGATAGGATTAACTGTTTTATTAACCATTTGGTCAATACTTCGAATGAATCATCAGCCTAGTAGTCAGCACTGTTATGTTGGCATATAATATTATTTATATATTAATTTTTCTGTAAATCAACTGTTCGAATTATTTGAATCACTAGAGTTTTTCATCCCCCAGGTAAAGATATCTTTAGTCGTATCTGGCACAATGTTTTTGAATTTTGGGTTTTTAATGCTCTCCAACTTTTTATCTAAATTGCCTTCTTACTATTTTGATTTGAGCGCCATTGTCGAGACAAATGTTGATAAAAAAGCGCGTGCGTCTGGCGTGCATAATTTTAAGCATGATATATTTCGTGAGGTTTTATAACAACGCAATTTATGTCTCCAGGTGTACGTTTCATTATACAAATTCAAATGACATGAACTACCAACAATATTTTATCATATCCCGCCTTTTTTAGCCGACTATACGGTATAGATTTTTCTCATTGTTTAAGTCCGTACGGTTGCCTATAATTGCGTTTATCCTTTTCATTTGAACTTTGGCTATTGTGGACAGTGGTCTCAATGACAATCATACTACATCTCATTTGTCTTTATTATAATATAGTACAACCGATAAACCAGACAAAACCAAACACTCTAAAGACAATGTGGATTAAAACCTTTGTCTGATAATATGGTAAAAGTCCTATTTGTATAACAGTTGCTTATGGTTCCGTTATATTGACAGAATTGTGTAATCAACCGAAACCGATCCGGCGGCCTATATTGTGTGAACTTACATTATAGATATAAAACACAAAGACTAAAAAAATCCAACTAAACATACAATTAAATCAAACAGGACGCCAACAAACAAAGTTGTTATAGTTTATAGTACCTTATTGTTAAACATAATAACATATTCAATTTAAGAAATAATTCATGGAAGCCATAGATTTGTTGGAAATTTACACATGGCCTGGGCCGTGATATTCGAATTTTATCATGAGCGTAAGCAAGGGATAAAGTTAACGAATATCACGGCCCAGGCCATGTGTACATTTACAACAAATCTATGGCTTCCATGAATTATTTCGATTCTAATAGGACAAATACGGTCATTAAAAAAATGAAGCGAGGATGGGTATGCCGTGTGTGTGGCTGTTCTATTTTACCCCCTGTTAGATAAATCTAAAATAATCAAATACATCTGTAGCTTTGATGAATTATTTCTTAAATAACCGCTAGAAAAAAAATGTGTTTAATTCTTGTATTTCTCAAACCTAGCATTTGCCATTTTTAATCTACATTATTTCTCGTAAGCTACCATCAAATTCGCTGTTGACATTTTGTAACTAAGGAGCCGCCATGTTATCATGCTGAAATCAGTAAATATGCGAATAATACACCTTATCGCTATTTGGAAATCTGCGCCCGTTGACCCGAGAATCTGCGCTGCTTGAACTTTTGACGTCATAAAACAATCACTTTTCCATTTTGGCGTCAGCTATTTTCTATTATGACGTCAACATTTTACGGGAACTTTTGTGATGTCCAGTAATTGCGAACAAAACGCGATAAGGTGTATGCAATATTATAGGGAAAAAAAACAACACCTACCTCAAAACTTTATTGTAAGTCAGTCTTATCCGAATTTGGAGGGTCCACGCAACAGACAATCCTTCAGCTGTGGCGTTTTCATTTGTATGACGTCATGTTTTGAAATGACGTTAATGCGGCAAAATCAATCGAATTTCGCGAAATTTTATTTTATTTTGATTTGTACATTTTTCCGAACTCTAATGCATTATTTCTTTTTGTTATACCTCATAATAAGAATGAAGATTCTGTACGGTTTTTTTCAATTGCAATTTTTAACACAACGAAATCGACAAAGCGTTTAATTGCACATAGGTTACGATACATGCGGATTTACGAGGGAGGTATATTTTAACAGCCATTATTATGTACATCTCGGAGTCCGCGCTAAGTATAGATATATCAAGAATTTCATCACGGTGTTGTTTACAAAGCGAAAGAAGCACATCATATTAGAATTCCCTATACAGTACTAAGACCACTTGACTCACTAGCATCAGGAACGTCCAAAACCTAATATAAAGGCAGCTGAAACCTCGAAGTGTAAGTAAATAAATAACCAAAACGTCCCCACAAATTGTACTAAAAACACCTAAGGAATATATGCATGGGTTTGTTCGCTATTGTTTTTCTGTAATATATTTTTTTTTCTTTTTTTATTCTTTTCAAAGTAAAACGTTTGATTTTTCTCTTAAATTGTTGATTTTTTTTCCGAGTATTTTCAAGCATACTAAACGGTATGCATTCCGCTCATTGTATACGACTATACGTACTATTTAATTGCTGCCTGTAAGAGGAAATATCTTGAAATATAATAGTGTGCATAAGTTATGTGGCAGTTCATATTCGTTTTGGAGGGAAATTAATTCCTTTCATGTTTATTACCTTAACAAAACGTTTATTTTTTGGAATGTTTGATGAAGTCTATATTGTTAAAACGATTAATTCGAAATTCGAAAGCAATATTATATATTGAAGTGGAAGTTAAACACTTGATGTAACTATTCATACCAAATTTATGGTCATCATTTGACTGTTTGTTCCCAGAAACTGGTGGCGATGGAAGTAGTCTTGAACCTCAAATCATAATGAAACGACCATTATAGCTTCATTGAACACCGGTTCGTTTTAATAAAAAATCCTATCTACCGAAATCAATTTAATACTTCAATCTTGTTAACGTGCTTAACGACATACGATACAGTTTTTTGATTCCACGATGATTTCTTTTCGAAAATTCAAACTTTTACTCGAAAGTTTTTTTTTTAAAACTCTATTTTTTGGACAGACATAACTTACTTGTTTTGTTTCAAATGATAAACATAATTTGGTATATTAAAATATCTTGTCTACACAATTTTGCCTTAAATATGTGTTCAAGCCTTTAAAATTATTCATATTTATTAAATTTTCAAGATTTTATACACAAAAAATCTTTTTTTGCTGTTTTTTTTTTAATCTAAAATTAAAAGAATCCATCAGTGATTTGTCCATAAAAGTTGATACAAACAATCCTCATACATAAGCCAAATGACATTTTTCATAAAGAAAGATCTATGTATTCATGTTCGAGCTAATGATGGAAATCGGTCGAAAAATGCATCTTTTCCAAATATGTCTCAATTAAACGTCTCCATAATAACATTCTACGCTGAAGACGACATATACTCACCTTTAACTGTATCGTATGACCCTAAATGAATTATATTTTAAAACATTTGAACAATTGACATATATGGAAGCATACATTACCAACCATATTGGATAGTACAAACTAACCACCAGTATCTGCCTTCTTTACGAAAATTGACCCTCTACAAAAAAAAAACTGTTCAACTTCTTGATATTATTTGTTTAACACATTTTAGTAGACACTGACCGTATGGAATCATGCTGTATTGTTTTGATTGAGATTTTGAAGGTCAAATCTAGTACAAATTAGAAGAATATTGAATATCGAAAAATCCGAAATGTAATGTCAATGCGTCTACGGCAGTATATGCCCTGTATTACTGTCGTTGGTTTCTGTCTATCATAATATCGTTTTGTTGTTCTTTTTTTTTCTTGTTTTTTTTACATAAATCAATAAGTAATATTTCTCCCTTTAATTCTTCTATAATTTTTTGATTATGAAATTTGATTAGGGACTTTCCGTTTTGGGTTTTCCTCTCAGTTTGGTATTTTTGTGATTTTTACTTTTTTTTGTCATAGCCAGGTTTTTTTACAGAATACTATACAGTATGAGTTTTGCTTATCTCGTTGTAATTATAAAAGATCTACTAATGTTTTGATAGAGAAAAGTATACATAAAAACATATAACAAAAATACTTAACTCCAAGGTAAACTAAAAAAGGGGAAGTCCATACAAACTGACAAAAGCAAACGTTATCAATCAATGGAACGAGTGGAAAACAACTTTCCTAAGGCTGACTTAGTACTGTCATACGGAAAATTGGACGTATCCGTGGCTATCTATGCCAAACAAAATGGTTTAAAACACATTTAGTTTTGTAAAAAAGGTAAATTTGGGCATGATGATTTCAGTTTTATTTCTGTCGTATCCCTGTTTTTTACCTTTTGTTTTATGGTTTAATACGTTGTAAATTGGAATGAATGGACACACATTTAACAAAAACGCTTTTTACCTTTATCATTAGACATAATACTCCTTCTTCGACAACGTCTGCAAACCTTATGGCTTATGAATTCGCCTAAATAATAAATAGACATAGTGTTATGCTAAGTTTCTTTTATCTGATAAAATTGTAATCATATTGCTGAAATTAGAATAATTAGATACAATTTAATCGTAATAATTAATAATGAAATTGATATAAATTAAGGCGACAGTATTTGGTGTCAATATAATGGAATTGTATACGACTGGAATACAAGTGAGAGGTTAAGCTAGCTATAAAACCAGGTTTAATCCACCATTTTCTACATATGTCAGGAATATAACAGTTGTTATTCATTCGTTTGCTTTGTTTCAGATTTTGATTTTGCCATTTGATTAGGGACTTTCCGTTTTGAATTTTGAACAGAAAACGAACAAATAAAAACCACGAAAACCACACTAATCTAACAGATCCTCCTAAACTACTCATAAACAGATATGAAAATCGAAATTATTTTGCATTGATTTTTAAACAATTTAAGGATTCAAACAATTATTATGGTATTATTTGCATTATTTATAAAATGTTGAAGCTTTACATAGTAAAGTATAGTTTCATTCAAAACGAGGCAAAAATATCCTTGCATACTATGTTCATCTTAAAATTTAATATTATCTTAACAAAATATGACGATTTCAAAAACATTCCATTTGTTTGATTGTTGTATTTGATCTATTTTATTCGGAGGAGGGAATAGGATTGAGTGTTTATATTTTACATATAGGGAATGAAACAAGCTAATCTTTCACGTCATTTGCACTCTGTTGGAGAGCTGTCTCATTGGAAATGATGGCGCATCAATTTTTTTTTATGTTAATCGATAACATAAGGAGATATTAGTTTACCGATGTAAACATGTTGAATTAAGATCAATTAGAATCGTCAAATGTATTTTGCTGTTTCACTCCCAGGTGTATATTGCAAACTTTTTTTAAAGTCTTATAACAACTTTTTTGTTCAAAGGCGTTCTTTTCAATGCAGAATCATCAGCTTTTTAGCTTTCCTGTTTTGTTTTGTTTTATTTTGTTGCTTTATATCATAACATTTTCGAAGATTTTCTGATTCTGTTCTCATTGTATGAATATTCTGCTTTTTTATATTCTTGGGATTTACTTTTGTTTCATAGTATACAAAATGTTTTATTCTCTAATGTCAATCAAACAATTATACCAGTGTTATCATATGTTCGACTGTGAGATTTTTCCTTCGAGATGATTTTATTTTAAAATGTGATTCCTGTATGATGCATGCGTAGCAGTACCTGATTATTTTAAACGCGTATCTGTTCTTACTCCGTTTTTAATGTATATACTTGCGACCTTCTTACTATAACTTGTAATCGGTACTTTAATATTTCAACTTTAATCAAATTACGAAATATCATCCACTACGTACTGCTGTGTTTCTTCAAACTGCTAATGAGCCATATAGTAACGCATTTATCTTACAAAAACATGTAAAGGCATATTTACTATACAAAGTTTATTTGTCAAATACCTTTCAAATGAGAATTAAGATTTCATTAAAACATTAACAATGATATATCGTAGCAAGGTTGTCATACAAAATAAATTGAATCTTTTTAACTGTTATCACGTCATACCATTTTCACAGGGAGATTATTTACATCAAACCAAGTTTTCCCGGTGTACTAAATTAACTTCCAACTATTTTGATTATTAAAACATGTAAAATGATACAATTCAACATCAAAGCTAGTCACGTAAATTGCATACTTAGAAATAATCTGCAGATTATATTTTCTAATTAGAACGAAAATACCTTTTCTGTGTATGAGCCATTAGAATACTATTGTAAATATTCAAACTATTGCTATTGAAGAAATGAAAGAATAATACTATCAAAGCATATATATTTAATGAAAACATCCTTTTATAAAATGATAATAATCTTTTTTTAAGATTATGATGATTACTTATGTTTTGTCTAAATTGTATAATGAACTATTTCGTGTTTTCTTTCTACAATATATGGTGTGAATAGACAAGAAAGAGGATGTGCAGGTCAAACTGGATAAACTCATCCCATGATATGCTTGTACGTAGTCAAGCTATCTAAACAATTATGTGTACGTTGTTGTTTGTGTTTGAACGGTTATTTTTGGAGGAAAAAGTAAAATAATAAAAATACCGAACTCCAAGGAAAATTCAAAATGGAAAGTCAAATGGAAAAATTAAAAGCTCAAACACATCAATGGGTGGTTGATGTGTTGTCTGTTGTACTGTCCAGAATTGTTGGCCATTTCTCGCTTATCCTTTTTTGTTAATTCCTTTCAAAAGACACAATTTATTTTAATTAAAGTATCAATGTTTATCTGAAACTATTCGAAACAGTTGGACAAAATGTGTTAGCTATTTTCAAATTTCAGACCCTTTTTAAAAATATGAAGATGTGGTTTGATTGCATATGTTAAAAGTATCAACAGGAAACCAAATTACGTAGAGGTTAGGAAATATTTGTCCCCATACGGCATTCCAGTCTGAATTTTATCCATAAGTATAAGCTTAATAAAATCAGCCCCGAAATGACAAAACAGTCGATCTTTAAATTGACAAAAATAAACTGATAAAAATCAACCAGCAGTTAAATACATTGATCACAAGAAGTAATTGTTTTTACATCTTATTTATGGAGCAACTGCACATGCTGTTTGTTGCGATTGATATAAAATGTATTACATGTTTTAATTTTCCAGTAAGTCGAAAATCTTATAAGGCAAAGTAAGACACTTCAAATTAAATCCAAAATTGTATTTTAAAAAAATCCAAACGAAAAAACCAACGTCCTTATTCATGTACAAAGCATTATAAGAAACCAAAATATAATATTTTTCCCGGATCGTAACTAAATATATGGGCTTGATAAACAACATCACTGTTAAAAAAAGGATTTACCATGATCTTTTTTCTCAATCGTTTATTGGCTTTGAACTAGCTGTCAGCAACTGCGAGAACTCTCCGAACTGTACTTAGTGTGTTTTTGTTGTTGGTATGTACAAGTACCCGTCCACGTCATCCCTGTCTTTTTGATAGATGTATTTCTTTTTGTATCCATCTGATGAGTTAAGCCTTTTTCAACTGATTTTTATAGTTCGTTCTTATGTTGTACTGTTACACAACTGTTCGAGGTTAGGGGAAGTGTTTGGATCCCGCTAACATGTTTAGCCCCGCCACATTCTGTATGTATGTACCTGTCTGAAGTCAGGAGACTGTAATGCAGTGGTTGTCGTTTGTTGCTGTGTTACGTATTTGTTTTTCGTTCATTTTTAGTATATATTAATTAGGCCGTTAGTTTTCTCGTTTTTCTCGTTTGAATTGTTTTACATTTTTCATTTCGGGTCCTTTTATGGTTGACTATGCTGACTATGCTGAATGGATTTTGCTCATTGTTGAAGGCCGTGCGGTGACCTATATATGTAAATTTCTGTGTCATTTGGTCTCTTGTGAAAAATTGTCTCATTGGCAATCATACCTCATCATTTTTTATATCAAAGGAATACCTTTAACCTGTTACTTAACTTTATTACCGAAACGGACATTATGTTGTCGAGGAGAATAGTAACAGCTTTAATAATCTCATTACACTTACGTTAAGTATTATATCTAGCATAGTTTCCCTATTCATTACAGAAGTAGGCTTGATATGAGTTATGGCAGATAAATTTGCAATTAGATTTTTCAATCGGTCATTTAATTAAATAGTATACATTTTTGTTTGATATGATTATGTTGAAGTATAGTTTATAAAGTTAAAAAGTCAAAACCGCCAAACGAATTGAGAGGACCACCGTAATTTATCTAAAACATCCAAAAATAGCTCATTCCACTTGATATGTTTTATTACAAAAGTTTTTTGATAGAACTTGGAGTTAAAAAACTAAAAAAAATCGATGTAGCTTACGTACAATTAAAAGTTTAAGATATACTCCTTTACTCGATTATATTGATATAAAACCAATAGGATATGTTGTTTGCAGTCGTTTAATCCAAGACAGTTCACAATTCTTACTGGAATCTTCAAATTGTTTATGTGATTTTCCTATCTTTTTCTGGATTGTACCGACTGATTGGAATTTTTATAAATTTAATATCACGATTTTGTTTTTCTCAATGTTGAATTATATTGCTTTTCGGAAGATATATATATATATATATATATATATATATATATATGTTCCTGTGTTCTTCAAAATTCCCGTCCCGTTTGTCCTCCTAATGTTATACTACTCTTTCGATTAGTTATAGTAATCAGATTGATAAGGTTTTGGATTTTCCAAATGATGTCACAAACAAAGAATAGCAAAAACGTTCTCTCGTTCAATATTCACCTAATAGTATTACAAGAAGAAAATATAGAGCAGGGTTGTCATTTTTGGCATGGCACGGGGATATTTGCAGTGCAGTTGTGTTTAATAATTTAAATGCAGAGGCATTGCCATCTTTGACACAATAATTATGAAAAGTGCTGAATGAGAAGGGGAAATTTGATTGACGGCAGTTTAATTAATGTCATGAATGCGGTATTTGAGTATGTAGATATTGGTTAAGCAGTGGTATATATTTGTTTCTTTCGATGTATTGAAATATGATGATTTAAAGGGTATTAAGACAATTAAATGAAACCAAAAGTGTTCACATTGAATAATGATTATATTAACGGAACATATAAACAATAGATAGAGCAGTCGAAAAATTCTTGTAAACAGCTATATGATAAAGCACCCGATAGAAAGATGTAAGTAAAACATATCGCATACAGAACAAACACAAGACACATTCCTAATGATTTAAGAATTCTAGGTAAAACCACAGTTCGAGTTTTGTTGTAATTACAGCTGTTGTATTATTTATTAATGTAAAGTACTAAATATTGAAATACCAATATATATATATATATATATATATATATGACACAAAATGTTAAATCCTTTCTGAAATAGGGCACCTGGATAACATGTGACAAAATGATATTATCTTCTCAGAAATTCATATCAATTAAATATCCATTCTTGTAGCTGCCGACATTTAAATTGGAAATGGTCACCTACTGATCCCGTTAACAGTTACTGAATATTGAACTTTTTTTTAATTCATGTATATCCATCTACTACATGTAAAAGGGTTTTCGGATTTAACTGTATCTATACAAAATCAAATTCACACTTAATAAATTTCGGCCGTCCGAAAGGCTATTCATGGTTTATCATCATTATGAATATTCAAAAATCAAACAATGGAAAACCACAAATCGGAGGTTTGGATTAATAGTCCAATAGTATACCAGCAGCCCATTGTAAGTTAATAAAAGACATATTCTATAAACAGTTAATTATTCAAACCACCGCTAGGTGCAACTGTTTCATGGAATAAAACTATTATCTCACCTCCGTCTATATAAATCAGATCAAAAAAGAAAGGTTTAAACAAACGAATTATAGAACTAAAAAGATTTCCATTGCAAATAAGAATATATTCATGATTAATGCGAAAGAACAGGCAACAGTAAAGAACGATTTTCCAATCTCATAAGCTAATTAATCAGATACAATTCACGTAAACTAAATCAATGAATCGAATATATTCTAAAATTTGCGAAACCAGGTGCATGAAAAAGGAGAAGTCAAGGTCAATTCTAAGATCAACGCTTTATTTCAAATTTTGATATTCTGGAGTCATATTATCAATTATGATCTTCTACGTGTTGTTATCAATTTTTTATTTTATCGTGAATCACTAAATGTGTGTATTAATATTACATTTAGCATAATTTGGATTTAAATCATTTACATGAAACCTTCCTATTCATCAATGAAACTAATTAATAATAGGGACAGAACACTTAATAAAATGCTAGCAACAAATGCCATCACTTGTCTTGGTCACTACGATTTACCTTTCCATTTGTATGTTGAAAAATAAAAAACAAAAACAAAATCGAATGAAATCAAATTGGCGTTGGCAAAATGATTATTAAAACCAATATTGAACGTTTTATATTTCGTGTCTCCATATTCACCCATTTTTCTTGGTCGGTAAAATGATGTACATGATAAAATGAAAAAATAAATAGAAAGATCACATACCTGTAGCAAATGTAAAGCAAAGTATTTCAGCAATACATCACTTAAACTTAAATAAACTATTCTCTTATCAGAACAAGATATGACAGGAAGTATTCAACAATGTTAGGTATAGTATATCTAAAGAATCACTTGGTATTAATTTCCCGTGAAACGAGTTATGTAAATTTCTCTTGATTTTATGATTATCTTTCCCCTTTCCTACTTGTATAATAAATGTGTATTTCCTGCAGGATATTAAGTTAAACTTCTGTTGAATAAAATAAAAAAAAAATTACAATCGGTAATTAAAATTCCATCTATTTTTTATTCAATTTATCAGGACAATAGCAGTATACTGTTTAATAGTCATAAATCGAGACAGAAACAAATCCGGGTAACAAACCAACTGAGGAGAACAAATCAACTATAAGAGAAAAAAAAACAAAAAAAAACGGGACAACAGAAACACTGAACTGCTACAAAAACAAACGCCAACATACTTAGAAACGGACTATGTGATAACATCTGCCATATTCCTGACTAAGTACAACTCATTTTAAGAAAACAATTGGCGGGTTGGACCGTGTCTAATGGCTAGCCAAACCTCCCGGTTATATGGCAATGTTACAAATACCGCTTGAATGACATCATTACGTGACAGGAATACAGTACAAACAACACTCAGGACAGAGAAATACATAAATAAATAATATAAAGTTCATTTCAAAGTGTAAATCACAGAATAACAACGAACACCTAAAATTAATTTACGACAGTACACACATACAGCACAATAGAATTATGAACTGTGCGTCACAGGTTAATATAAAAAAAAAGAATATATGTTAATATGAAAATGATACACCATATAAAAATAAAGAGATGTGGTATAACTGCCAATTAGACAATAATCCATTAAAGTTCAATGAAATTGATGTAAGCAATTATAGGCAACCGTACGACCTTCGACAAAGAGAAAACCCCTTATCGTATAGTCGGCTTTAAAAGGCTCTGACATGAAAAATATGAAACAATTCAATTGAGAAAACTAACTAATTTATAACAAAACAATTTACGAGAACAAATAAGACCGACATGAACCATCGACAACCACGGAGCAACATGTACAGTGTCCTGACTTGGGATAGGCACAAAAATAATGTGGCGGGGTTAAACATGTTTGTGAGCGCTCAACCCTCCCTATAACATTTGATAGTGGCGTAACAGCACAGCATAAGAACAAACTATAAAAATAGTTTCAAAACTTTATGTGTATATAAAACAAAGAATATGTGTAGATGCATTTCAACATCATCAACATATAATAAGTTATCTACGTTCATATCCGTAGATATGGGTATTGTAACACCCTGAAATACCCCAGTACACTATGAGGCGAAGCCGAAGGGAGTATATGGTATTGAAGGGTGTTACAATACCCATATCTACGGATATTAACGTAGATAAGGAATTTATCCCCGATCTTTGTCCGAATCGGGCGATTTTTTGGGAAATTAGGGTAAAAAAAGTAAAATAAATAAAATACCGAACTCCGAGGGAAATTCAAAACGGAAGGTCTGTAATAAAATGGCAAAATTAAAAGCTCAAACACATCAAACGAATGGATAAGAACTGTCATACTCCTGACTTGGTACAGGCATTTTCCTATGTAGAAAATGGTGGGTTAATCCTGATTTTATAGCTAGCATAACCTCTCACTTGTATGACAGTCGCATACAATTCCATTATATTGACAACGATGTGTGAACAAAACAAACAATGATGAGTTTTTTTTGTAGACGATACGCGCGTCTGGCATACACAATTGTAATCCTATAATCTATGATGAGTATAATTACGTGACTGTCAAATGATACAACAGAACAATATTTAAAAATGCACAGGTTCGTGAATTCAGTTCATATTCAGTCATTTTTTAGTCAGTGACAATAGAAGTACAGATTCTTTATTGTCATTGTTTAAAACAGGGTAGAGAGGGTTAATCGCGAAAAAAGCAGCGAAATGTTCATGACCTGATAAACGCAAAAATAAGAATATGCGATAATAGTTTATTTACAGGTACTCAATTTCAGGTAACCGTGGCATAGCGTTATGAGCTATCTAAATAAGAATATTCTTCCATTTCCTATTTAAGTACTCTTATGGTCAAGAAATGGACAAAATAATCAATAGAAACAAACAAGTTTTTGTTTTCGTTTGCTATTGCAAAGTTGAGAAGGCTACACTTGATAATTGTGTATATGCATTATCCATGTATCTAAGCAAGGCCAAACGAAAATCATTTATATTATTATATCTTTAACTGTTTACAAACCTCAAATTTTTGAATAGATTGCCTTGCTGTAACACCAGGTTTAATCCACCATTTTCTACATAGGAAAATGCCTGTATAAAGTCAGGAATATGACAGCTGTCATCCATTCGTTTGATGTGTTTGAGCTTTTAGTATTGTCATTTGATTAGTGACATTCTGTTTAGAATTTTCCTCGGAGTTCGGTATTTGTGTTATTTTATTTTTTGTCAAAACTTTCGAAATTTTGTGTCTTCACATCTTCGCTAGCCAAGGGTTACGATCCTCTTCCCTCCTCTTCACCCTTGGCAGAATAAGCCAACATGTGTGATAACAATGTTGCGCCATCTATATGTAGATTAAAGTCACGCCCATTTCCAATACATTATTCTTGACCAATGGTAGCACTTGAAGCAGGAAACGAAAATATACTTTGACATTAATGCATTTGTACAAGAAACTTACACAGGAACTTCAATTAGTTGATTAAAAACATTCAAATTGTCACTAAATATAGTCGTATGTTTAGGGATGTAAAGACTTGTTGCACAATAAGCACGTGGCAATTGTTTACATACACTTTCTACATTTACACGTGATCATGTTATCGGCGCTTTTATGATTGGATGCAGTGAGTTTCGACTGCAACCAATGAAAATCATTACCTTGTGTATCCGAAATTCTATGTCAATTCGCCAAGGGTGGAGAGGAGGGAAGTGGATCGTTACCCTTGGCTAGCGAAGATGGTGTCTTCAATGCCGATTAAGTAAGTCGTTATAACTTTGCTGATTCGAGTGTCATCGATGAGTCTAGTTAAGATAAAGCGCGCGTTTTGGGTGAAACATTTTGATACTGGTATCTGTGATAAGTTTATTCATTTTATAATTAGTATTGTATTTGTGTTTGTTTTTTTTCAAGTGTGCTGAACAGTTTGTCAATAGTAACAACACCACGGTGTAAACGTATAGAGTAACCTGTCCACGAAATAAAAAAAAAAACCATCAACTGCATAGAAGAAATATATAACTGCAGTGTCTGATACGTCGATTTATCTCGTTTCTCACATTTAATTTTGTTGTTTATCTTATTCTTAATTTCAATACATTGTCAAGAGTACATTTGATTTTAAAACAAGTACAAATCGATCATTTACAATATTTAGAATTGCCAAACGGAAGCTAAAAACGTACCACGTAACATGAAAAGTTTTGCACACGGCAGTTTGACTGTAGTCCCTCTTCTAGTATATTATAAATAATGACAGCACCGAAAAAAGTAAGCTTATGAAACAATCGGGAACAAACATGATTATGTTGATATCGACTCAGTGTTTATAATTTGAAATAATACTGAAAACTATTTGTTTTCGTTATTTTACGTTTTGTGCATCCGAAGCGCTCTTAATTGGAATGCCAGGATGTGTAAAAAGAACTATATAACCAACAATGACATACAAGAATGGCCAAATTCATCTAAGGTTACCTCTGCCTGACGAGTTAGAACTTTTTGGGGGAAATTTGTCCTTAGATTCATTTGACTCTTCTTTGTTGCCCCTTTTGGATATATAGTTTATTATACTACAAACTGCTCAAAGACAATATTTTTAGCCCAAGCATATATATTACTTGACCAGACTAGATATAATCTCGACAGCACTTTTACTGTACTTAACCGTACTCGACTAAGGTCTCGACTTTACTTAATTAGTCAGATTCACTACTTGATAATCTTGGTACAGTCTGAATATGGTCTCGACAAATGCTTGACTAGTCTCGACCAGTCTCGACCTATCTTGACCTGTCTCGACTCAGTCTTGATCTTTATATTTAGTCTCGACTAGTCGGAATCACCACATCTATCTCAACTCTATATTCATCTTACAAATTTCACCAAATTATTTGGTAGTTTGGTTCATTGCTGTCAAAGTTAAAGATTTAATTAAATGCTAAAAAAGCTAGAATTTTCATTGGGACTAAATTCAGATAGTCATCTTTCAAAATTTCTATAATTGTTTCAAATCAACTTGGTTTAACATATAACACTACAGCTATCCCAATTAAATATTGATCATACAGAATTCCAAGTAAATTGGTAGTTTGGTTTATTGTGGTCAAATTTAAGGATTTTATAAGTAGGTAAAAAGCTAGAATTTTCAGTTCAGACTTAATTCAGAAGGTCACCTTTACCATTTGTATAACTTTTTGTAAATCAACTTGGATTTTGATAAAACTGTACAGCTATCTCAATTACATATTGATCTTACAAAATGCCAGGTTATTTGGTAGTTTTGTTTATTGCAGTTAAATGTTAGAATTTAAATCACAGTTATCTATCATAAATTGGTCCAAACTAAAAATGTTTGCTCTTTTACCTATTGATTAAATCATAGAATTTGACAGAAATAAACCAAATTGAATTTTGTAAGATCAATATATAGTTGAGATAGATGGGCCGATTCAGATCAGTCGAGACTAAGTGTAAAGGTACTGAGTCGAAACAGGTCAATACTAGTCGAGACCATATTCAGACTATACCAAGATTATCACGTACTCAATAAGACTTTCTAAGTAAAGCCGAGACCAAAGTTGAGTACGTTTAAGTACAGTTAAGTACTGTCGAGATTATGTCGAGTCTTGTTAAGTAAAATATGTGCTCGGCCTTGCAAAATATGGTCTTTTCCTACTCTAAGCAGTTTGTAGTGATACGTGACTTCGTGATTTTACTTCCCTGGCTATCAAATGTTAAGGTGTCAGCGGTCCAGATAAAGGTTAAGGCGAATTTTGATCGACAACAACTGACTTGTGGGTTATTACGAATGCACCCGACAATAGACGACATATCTGAAAAAAACTAGTTCCATGTTTGCTGCTTTGTTTTCTTTGCAACCGGTAGGTAACAAAATTAATTATAGTTTTATGATGGTTTTGTAAATGATTGTTTGTTTTGATATTGTAACACAGTGATGACTACTGTATCCATAATTTGACTATTTTATTTATTATATCTGTTTTGTTCACGCATCGTTGTAAATATAACGGAATTTGATGAGACTGTCGTACAAGTGAGAGGTTTGGCGCTATAAAACCAGGTTCAATCCACCATTTTCTACATTTGAAAATGCCTGTACCAAGTCAGGAATATGACAGTTGTTGTCCATTCGTTTGATGTGTTTTGTCATTTGATTTTGCCATGTGATTAGGGACTTTCCGATTGAATTTTCCTCGGAGTTCAATATTTTTGTGATTTTACTTCTTTTTTTTGGAGAAATGTGTTATTTCAATATCTATCATTTCTGAACACAGGTGCTCATGAAAAATATAAAATGAAAGGAATACAAGTGCAGGAATGTATCTGACCATCCGGGAGTTTTGTTCTAAAATTCAGACAAAATTGGACATTTTTCCGTGTATTTATCCTTGCTCATAGAATCAAAATGAGAAATATGTTGAAACATGTAATGTTTATGGAAATAATTTTGTCTTTATGAGATAGTAAATTTCAACATATTTCTCATTTTGACCCTTGAGTATGGATTAATAATTTAATTATTATAATTTAATAATTTCACATTTGTTCATAAGATCAAAAAAATTATTCATTGATCATTGATTGCATAGGCAGTTAAAATTTGATATTAGAATTAATTGACAAATTTCACATGATTTTCTTAAATGGTAATACCAGGATATCGTTACCATAAATGACATAACTTTGTATTTGATTCGTTTTTTTTTAAATACTTAAAATTTGTTAAAAACAACCAAAATCGCATTTTTAAGGAGGCTGAAGACATTTCTGATTACTTCTGACGTTTTAAAAAAAAAAACCCTGTAATAATGCTGTTAGACAATACTAATATGACAATGATTGTAGACATGCGCATCTGGTGCAGAAAAATTGGTACCATTTATGTTCTTACTACCACTGGGTCGATGCCTCTGATAGTGGACTAATAGTCCCAGAGGGTATCACAAGCGCAGTAGCCAGTACTTCGGCACTGGTATGAAAAATACGGATTTTGTGATATTAAAATTTGCTGTTGCAAAATTTTGGAAATTATTTTAAATTAAGGAATATATCTCCCTCGTGCAAAGCTCTGATTCCTTGCCAGGCTTTGGCTAAAATTTTGTCCTTTATAGCTCTTCATCTTTTTAATAAGCTTTGGATTTTCAAATATTTTGGCCTCAATCATCACTGAAGAGACATTGATTGTCGAAATGCGCATCTGGTGCAGAACAATTCGTACCGTTTATATATTATATGAATCTGTGATACTGTGAATTGTAGCAGAGTAGGGTTAAAAAAAAACACAATCGGGGGAATGGTCATTGTCATTGACTGTGTATTAGCTTACAAGTCATCAAAGATAGCAAGCTTATAATTTAGTACGCCAGATATCTTTTCTCCTATAAATTATTCTTTAGTGACGATCCAAACTGAACGGTTGAGAAGCCACGAAAGAACCAAATTTGAAAAGCCATTATTCCAACAACTTGTGAAAAATTTTCCGCAAGCCATCTAAGCTTGAAATATTCTGTAAAGGTCAGACCTAAATGTCTTAAAATATATCAATATTTTAGGAAAATTAATTTACAGAAAACAGCCACATCAATAACATTTCATGTCAATGTCAACACAAGATAATTGATCACTCTGCTGTCAAAGAAGAAACTTTACTAGCATTGATATGGACTCAGTCGTTGTTTAAAGCTATCAAATTATACCAGAATCATAATTGATTACATAAGTCATGCCTTTCGTCAGTAGAAACCCCTATTTTCAACCCCTTTATCATTTCAATTGTTTTGATAGTATTTTTCTGTGTTTGATGTTCACTAAATGGAAAAGAAACAAAGTTCATTTGCATAGTAAACTGACATCTTAGATTATCAAGAAGTATGTCTTGACTGTAATTAAATATGCGTATAGAGAGTCAATTCTTATCAGTATGTGCTGACATTTTGAAATTCTTCATTTGGTCTCTGATGGAGAATTGTCTCATTGGCAATGATACTATATCTTCTATTTTTTATATTCCTAGTAAAATCTGGATTGAAAAAAATTATCGCTGCGCACATTTAAAATGACATATAAGTTAACAATTATAGGTCACCGTACCAGTGGCGGATCCAGAAATTTTCATAAGGGGGCACACTGACTGCCAAAGAGGGGGCCCGCTCCAGTCATGCTTCATTGATTCCTAAATAATCAACCAATTTTTTCCCACAAAAGGGGGGTCCCTCTGCGTACGGCCTTCAACATTAAGCAAAACCCATACCCCATAGTCAGTTATAAAAGGCCCCGAAATGACAGATGTGAAATCAATACTTATACAAATAATAACATTATTTAAAGATCTAATTATGGTGTTGAATTGGTAAGCTTTTAAATAAAATTTCTTTAAAGGATCGATAAGTTTACCCGGATCGTATCTAAATTTCGGGGCTCGGTAAACAACATTTCCGTAAAAAATTGGATTTGCTGTTCCGTTCGAAATAAGTTTACTACATCCAAACTTACGAACCAAATATCTATCTAAATTTGTATCTTTGGACGAATTTAGTTAAGGTTTTAAGTAATTTGTGGTAACGTAATACCTGACTTGAAAAATAACCAGTAATACATAGAATACGTTCATTTATATCCAAAGCATCAAACACAGGCAGAACGAAGAAGTTGTGATATATAAACACCGTAAGATGGTGCAAAAGTAATATCACTAGCCCAAAAAAGAAAATTAACAATAGGAAAAAAAATTGTTCCTTTTGTCGTAAATTTATATGTTTTCTTAGGTTTAGACTGCATTGCAATATGAAGCATGGAGCAATTAACACTGATTTAATTTATTCTCAATATTAACTCCTATAAATTACTAAAACTTTCATTGAATGTTATCAAGAAGCACTTCTTATGCAAGGGATGGCATGACTTATATATAGAGACGACAAGGTAATTGATCGATGTGTGGACAAGAAAAATTAACTTCAGTTGTCACTATATATTTCAGATAAATGCAGCTGCATGCAGGCCGAATCCTTGCTCTCAAAACAATAAATGTATTGTTTCCAGACAAAATAAAGCATTTTGTATAACTACAGTTGGTGAATGTGAGTAAATAACATAATTTGTATGCATATTCCAATAGATATAAGAAGATGTGGTATGAGTGCCAATGAGACAACTCTCCATCCAAGTAAAAATTTATAAAAGTAAACCATTATAGGTCACAGTACGGTCTTCAAGTCGTTTTTGGTTGTCTTTTATAAAATTTGGATTTGTTTTTATCAATTTTGGTTCATTTTCTATTGTTTTATGTACATATGTCCTTCATATTCAGAGGAATTGAGTGTTTTTATAATCTCTGTTAAATATATTAACTAGTTCTAAGACTAAAGGAACTTCGAGCAGGACATATTGATTTGACATGATTATGTCTTTTGATGGTTGTTGATTAAGATATACCCAGCATCCCTATTATTTATGCTGAATGACAATATTTACCGTACCAAAACATTAACGGTACCAACTATATGCGCTTTCCGACAGTAAATGCAGGGATGCTCTTAGCCAAACAAATTGAAAGTCAAAACCTAATACAAACGGCAAAGCTCTGATAAAACAAAAAAAAAAAAAAAAAAAAACGAAAACAGAAAGCCAAATCCGGACAAAAACTAGCTATTACTACTATCACTAAATGAACAAAATTATCAAGAGCAGTTTTAACATTTTTTTCAAGTCGACGAATCAAAATCAACAGTGACAATTTGTCAAGAATGAGGAAATGAATTCAGACAAATACGTTTTCAAGAGAAAGTAGAACGAAGAGTAGTTTAAAATTTATTCATAGTTACCAACAAAATGAAGGAAGAACCTGAGCAAACAAAACACACCCAAAAGGAAGCACACAGTTACTGTAAAAATTTAGACATATTACGTCATACACAAAATCTAGTTGAATTGGCAGATCAATCCAAAAACGATTAGAACACGGCGACACAATATGCAACCCATAGTTTTGGCGACAGCTGTTAAAACAAAAACCAACCATGAGATCCCAAAATAATGTCAACAGCATATATATACCCCTTATAGTACCTCTAAAAAAATGAAAATAACATGTTGTAAATTAAATGCACCCAAAGCGCTTTTCTTGATTTACCTTCATTTGAACGTTCCAAGCCGAATATTTGAAAGCCAAGGATGTATGAGAACCGGAACAGTTGAAGGGCTATATGACCAAAAAGGACCTACAAAAATAGCCAAATCCATCTGAAGTCAACTTTGCCTGAGCGAGTTGAAACCTTAGTTTCTTGAAAGTATCAAAATTTATAAACGGACATCTTAGAAAGGCTTGTTATAAATCATGTCAGTACCGAACTAATGACTACTACGCTGACAATACCCTCGGGGACTGTTAGAAAAATTTCCAAATGACGTTTAGTTGTCTCCAATTTTGTATACTACACTTGAAGAGAAGAAACGCGAATTCTGTTGTGTTGAATAAAGCAACGCCCCTTGTACAGCTTTCATTAAAAAAAGGTAAATTTTAAGTGCCTTCGGAAATTATCATAAATCAATTGACAAATAACATCCCTTGTATCTTTAATCATTTTGTTAATTGAAGATAATTAGATAATTACAAGAGAAAGGAATTTGCCTTTCATAGATGCTGACATTTATGGGCGTTTAAAAAAAAAATATTAAATGTACTTGTATGGATGTTTGGGCGTACAGTGATATCAACTTAGTCTTTTTGGGGGCCCTTTATAGCTTACTGTTCGGTGTGAGCCAAGGCTTCGCGTTGAAGGCCGTACTTTGACCTATACTGGTTAACTTTTACAAATTGTGACTTGGATGGAGAGTTGTCTCATTGGCACTCATACCACATCTTCTTATATCTATTGACGTATTTGAGGGGATTGTGCACGTTAGAGAGGAATGACACGTTTTTGAGTGTTACAACCTTTGTACCAAATGTAAAGAACGGTAAAAAAAAAAGAAAACGTTTTACTATTAATCGCAGTTAAGATAGGCAATGTATGTAAACTACACAGTGTTGTGTAATGTAGCCATCTACGTCATTTTTTAGTTTTATTTATTAAGAAATTTTCTATTTGATAAGATTTTGTGGAAATGTAGTGTAGTCAACTGTCTAGTATAATTGACTAGATATTATTTGTTTACTTTTTATCACAAAAAACAAATAATAATAAACATGTTATTGTCCGAAATATTCATGTAATATTTGCCATTAGATATGGACATCCTTCCTTTATCATCACTAAATTGTGTCTGTTGAATAAGGGCAATGCTCCAGGCTGTCATGAATGTATTTATAAATCCGTGATTAATAATTTTATTAAGCTATTTTTCAGTTTAAAAAGTCTCTAATAAATTGGACTTGCCCTTTTTTGAATTTGCCTTTGCGTCTGGTATTTTTGTTATACTTTATTGATACATTTCACACATTAAAATGGAGACCCCTTCGTTGCATAAGATGATAAAGTGACCAAAAGTCTTTACCAGAATGATCTGTCTTGCGATTTTGATTATGATTTACAAAGTTATTATCTTACACTATATTTTTTTTTGTTTTTTTTACAGTACTTTTCATGAAAACCATAACGTCGACAAATTACCCTGGGGGAGTATCCTAACTACGATGTGCAAAATTGGACTCTTGCTGCAGAAGGTAACTCCAGACTGGTTCTCAAATTTAAAGCCTTTGATATGGAGACCTTTAACGACATCATGAAGGTAATTAACAATAAATTTACTATAAATCATGTATTATATTCAAAGTGTCGGTAAATCTCTATGAATAAATTATCAGCATGCAAACAAATAACCAAAAGACTTCTACAGGTCAATTTCTGCTGTTGTTTTCTTATTTGCAAGGCAAACTACGCAATTAAAACAAATAATCCATATCATATGTAAAACAAAAGCAAAAAGAAATAATAATGGTGTCATGATGACTCCTCTGACTTTTAAAAGAGTAGACGACAGAGGAACCATTCTCACAAAACTCATGTCGACAGTATTATAAAGAAAAACAAAATCAATCAAAAAATTAATACACAAAAAAAAAAAACTGCACCAGTTGGTTATTCTTTTTAGAAATTTGTTCATGTAAACATAATGATACGTAAAATATATAGATTTGGTATGATTGCGAAATGAGACAACTATCCTCAAGAGTCCAAATGACGCAAATGTAAGCAATCATAGTATAAGTCAATGTAGGCATTAAACAGTGAGCAAAAAACATACCATAGAGTCAGCTATAAAACTGTAATTGCAATCATTGTTCGCTTCCTGTCATACCGTCAGAGACAATTAGTCTTCGACAGCAAGCGTAATTTAAAAGGAAACACAAACAAAATTTTCATTGCAGAAATTCTCACCAAACACAGGTATGATCTGCTACATAGATTAAACACTTTGCGTGAAAAAGAGATCATACACTCCTTTTAGACACATGACGGGTCCATAATAGTAAAATTAACAGAAAATGCTCGTCCGAAAAAGATCAACTCAATGCAAGACATATACAGACTTGGTGGGGAAGTCCTTGAGGTGATGACCAGAATTATGATTAGACATTCCGTTACCATCATATTCTTGTTTGTTTTGCCTGAATAAAGTTTACAATTTCACAAATTTACTCAGAACTGTATGATCAAGTTTAATACTATGTACATTATGTAATTTGTCAATATACTTTTTCAAGAAAGTGTCTTAGCTAGTAAGCACTATCCGTATTTACTTAATTTTTAAGTTGTTACAATACACGTGTTACAATACACGTGTTAAGAAACACGTGGTAGTGTTTACATACACTCAAATAATACATCTTTGGCAATTTCAATTGTTTAAACAATAGGTTAAATTCTACTCTATATCACATGAGTGATAATCAACGTAGTGTGTTAAAACATTCACGTGACAACCGTTACGGTTATTATGTTCCAGCTAATATAATTATATACTTTACCTTATTTGACAACAATATGCAAATCAGTTATTTCCTCTTTCGATACAATTCAGGAAAAAGCATAAAAATTGGTCACTTATTTGTACGTTTTTAAATTATCATTAAAACAAAATTCTTCGTTAAAAATTCAGCTCTCTGATATTTGCAATATTAACATCGAATATTTACGATGTTCAAATATTGCCTTTTGTACATATTTTTCTTTTTTTCTTTACTTTTTCTTTTTCGGAAATTCATAAAGGGTCATTCGAATTATATTTGTCCATGCTATGTATCATGTTTTACAATGCAGTCCTATATTGTTATCCTTTTCTTCTGTATTGTATTTGATAATGAGTAATGACATTGTAGTGTACAGGATAACAATAGGACTGTTTTATCACAAGACTAGTTTGGGTTGTTTGAGAAAAACAGTTTACCGGTATTGTTTTTCCTTAAATGATATGCTGGCAGAATTAATAAAGATGATTTCAAGATTTAAACTATGTATACGCAATTTATATAGAACTTGTAGTAATTTAATTGCTTTTTATTTATTGCTGTTATGTTTATTATTAATATGTGGTGACATTGAAACGAATCCAGGTCCTGAACGCACACATGAGTATTCCGAGAAAACATTGTCAATTTTCCATTGCAACATTAGAAGCCTAAGAAGTAAACTGAACTATATTGCCGATATTATTGAGGATTATGATGTAGTATTTTTCACAGAAACACATTAAGACTCTTATATTACTGATAACGATATATCTATTATGGGGTTTCAAGTACCCGTTCGAAAAGACAGAAACTCACATGGTGGTGGTATTATCATGTATTTTAAAAATTACATTCACATAATCCGTCGACAAGATTTAGAGCACGATGAAGTTGAGAGTATGTGGTTTGAGTTAAAAACCAAACTTCGATCTATTTTGATTAATATAAATTATAGGTCGGAAAGGAAATCTAAAGTTTATTTCTGGCAATACTTTGATCAAATGTTGAAAAACGCCCTTGATGAAAATAATTGTATAATTTGCTTAGGTGATCTGAATAAAAGTTTTATGTCTGATCTACCGTCAAATATTAGAGATGTTATTTTCATTAATGGCCTGATTAACATAATTGACAAAGCCAAGCACTTTGACACACGAACAAATGGTCCAAGGACACAGTTATCGTCCTTTGGTTTTCGTTGTCTACGAATATAGTCCCTAGTGTGAACAGTGTATAACTTGCATTTTTTTTTTGATACACTTTCCCAATTTATTTCTTGATATTTTATGCATGAAATATTAAGTAAGGGGATGAAATTTCATGTTAAAAAAATTTGGGTGCTGAATCTTTATGTTAAGTAGTGATTTGGTCCAGTTAAAAAAGGTCAAAAATTAGAGTGTCTGAAGCTGTCAAACTGAATTTTAGCCCCCCTTAACACAGAATTGTCAATATTTTGAGTTAGAGCTGGTAGAAGTTTCTATAATTTTGATATTATTTGTATCAATAGTAGTACACTACACTGTAAAAATCTTTTTGAGATAGAGCAGGTGCGATTTTTTTAATTTGAATGTATTGTCTAAAAGAAATGCACTACGAAATAACTGTGTTCTCGGGCCTAAGAGATGAATTCCGTAAATGTAGATTCTGTACTTTGGCAACTTTCCTGAATGGTTTGCTGGTTTCAATTTGTCAAACTCAATAAAAGTAAAGGATTTACATCTTTGTTTGACAGAAATTCTGTTAAAATGTCCCTTTTTGGCATTATACAGCTCAAATAAGCATTTTAAAGCAGTTTTCATTTTATGCCTAAGCGCCATGCTGACTTTCTATCTGACAGCTTTTTTTTTTCTGATATTTGTGTTTCTATGCTTAAATCAAATTTAATTAACCATTTGTGAACTCGGAATCGAGAGAAAAGTAGATTATCACAGAAAAAATGTGCAGAATATATGTATTTATGTCCCTGGTTAAACGGCCTGTTTGATGTATGTGAAATGTGAAGAGCTTTGTACATAAAATCTGTAGTCCATCACAAATATTTCACTAAATCTGTAAAAAAAACACTTTACAATGATCAGTACACCCTATTCATTTCATATGCTACCATAATTTTCTTCTTTAGGATAGTAAGTGGTTCAAATATATGCCAAATGAGACTAAAACTACATGCAAGTTTTCCATTGAAAAGTGAAAAACTGGTCATCAGACCATACTGTCTGCAAAAAAAAGTTGAATTCAAGAGTCCTTTTGCAATTACACTTCTTGTATCATGACATCTTAGCATAGAAATGAGCAAAAAGTAACAAATTTCAATTTCTTATAGCCTCTGTGTGCATTTTTATATGTAAATATGGGCTACGGCCTAAATCGACTCTAAATAATTCTCAGTCTTACATGGCCTAAGACCATTTTATACTCATGTGGTATGCTTTTTGTAACTTTTCTTTACATTTAAAGTACATTTAATATATATGAAAGAATAATGTGTGGTTAAAAATCTTCAAAAACTTCAAATTGGTTGAAAAAAATGCATGTTTATGTAAGGCTTCCCTTAATTCGAAAATCTCTATTTTCAGGCACAGGCTCAAATAAATTTGATTTTTGAATAACTGTAATAAATCTGATAAATCAAATGAGTGTTCCGTTGCTTTTAATACTTATTATATTAAATTCAAGAGTATTTAAAAAGCAAATTTTTGCAATATTTAAAATTTTTAGGCCAAAATCTTGACAGTTGAAAATATTTGATTTAAACGTCAAAAATAAACATCCAAATTTCAATATTAAAATGGCCCTCGTTTCTATAATATATATCCTATGGCCATGAAACTTGGCCAACTATCTTATAATTGCCTAAGCTTAGGTCATGCAAAGTTTTATTAAAATTGGTCAAGTCTTTCTATCCTATTAGGTCCAAGGACACAATTATCGTCCTTTGGTTTTCGTTGTCTACGAATATAGTCCCTAGTGTGAACAGTGTATACCTTGCATTTTTTTTTATACACTTTCCCAATTTATTTCTTGATATTTTATGTATGAAATATTAAGTAAGGGGATGAAATTACATGTTAAAAAAATTTGGGTGCTGAATCTTTATGTTAAGTAGTGATTTGGTCCAGTTAAAAAAGGTCAAAAATTAGAATGTCTGAAGCTGTCAAACTGAATTTTAGCCCCCCTTAACACAGAATTGTCAATATTTTGAGTTAGAGCTGGTAGAAGTTTCTATAATTTTGATATTATTTGTATCAATAGTAGTACACTACACTGTAAAAATCTTTTTGAGATAGAGCAGGTGCGATTATTTTAATTTGAATTTATTGTCTAAAAGAAATGCACTACGAAATAACTGTGTTCTCGGGCCAAATAGCTCGTCACTACCTGATCCTATTTTAGTTACATATTCTATACCAGTTTTAGATAACGACACAACACCTATTGATTGAGGTATAAGTGATCATGATGGAACATATGTCACAATTGATTGTGGTTTTTGTAAAAGTCGAACATTTATTAGATCTATATGGGATTATAAGAGAGGGGATTATGACTTGATGAAACAAAAAGTACTAAATACTAATTGGGAAAATTTAATTTCTGATGCAAGTGATGTTCATGTTGCTGCTACAAATTTCACTAACACTTTTATTAATATAGCATCTGCGTGTATACCTGCAAGGGACGTAACTATAAGATGCGATGATAAAGTTTGGTTTGATTCAAATTTGCGACGGAAAACGAGAAAACGGGAAAGACTTTGAAAAAGTTTTATTCGTTCAAGTAGTACATCTGCTGAACATTAATATAAGCAGCAAAGGAACAAAGTTAATAATTTAAAAAAAGCAGGCTAAAAGCATTTCTATGGGACTATTAACGATAATCTGGATGACCTGAAAGTTGCAAACAGTAAACAGTATTGGAAGACCATCAACATGCTAATTAAAAGTGTCAGAACAACTGATGATATTCCTCCGCTAAGAGATCCGGATCAGAACTTTAACCTTGCGTATGAAGGAACAGAAAAGTCTGAAATTTTAAATAAATATTTTTGTTCCATTTCTAATTTAGATGATGCTAATAAAGATTTACCAGAATTTGATGATCGCTGTCATGATTTTCTTTCACAAATAATATAATTGTTAGTGAACAAGATGTACTTGATATTGTTTCCACGCTCGATGCAAATAAAACAGTGGGACCAGATATTGTTAGCAACAGAATGTTACTTGCTGTTAGAAATGAAATTTCAAAACCATTATGTTTACTTTTTAATAAATCACTTCATGATAGAGTATTTCCCGATCAATGGAAAATTGCATATGTTATTCCCTTATTCAAAAAGTGGTAACAAATCATTACCTTCCAACTACAGGCCTGTCTCCTTATTGTCATGTGTGAGTAAATTATTAGAAAAAATTGTTTTCAATTTTTTTTTAACCATTTACATGTAAATAAACTGTTGTATAAGTATCAATCTGGATTCATTCCAGGATATTCCACTACGCATCAATTGATTGAACTTTACAACAAAATTTTATTTGCGCTAAATAATAAGCTAGTAACTAGCATTACATTTGCTGATATAAGTAAAGCATTTGATACTGTTTGGATTAAGGCTTTACTTAACAAACTTGAAAAATATGGTATAAAAGGAGATTTGCTGTGTTGGTTAAAAAGCTACCTGTGTAGCCGATCTCAGAAAGTTGTCTTAAAAGATTCCCTTTCAAAATTTGGAAAATTAAACGCCGGTGTGCCTCAGGGTTCGGTACTAGGACCGTTATTGTTTTTGATATATATTAATGATATAGCTGATAGTTTTTCTGGATTTGGAAGGTTTTTTTTGCAGATGATACGTCAATAGTCATACTGCACCTAATGAATCCATTTTAAGAAATTTAATCAGCCCAGATCTTGTTTATTTAAGTGCGTGGTCAAAAAGATGGCTGGTGAAGTTGAACCCAAATAAATCAGATATTATGATATTCAGTATGAAAACTATACAAAGTAATTCTTCTTTTGATTTTGATGGCGTTACATTAGAGCCAGTTCATACGCATAAACATCTTGGTGTAATATTTAGTAGTGATTGTAAATGGAGTAAGTATGTTAATAAGCTGATAGAAAAAACTTCGAAGCAGCTTAATGTTTTACGAAAACTAAAAGGAGTAGGTTCAGTAAGACCCCTTTTTGGCCCCAAAATATAGCAGTTTTACAAAATTGTTAAAATGTAAACTTTTAGCTATTCATTTGAAAGTAGAATACTTCTGTCACATACATATGGGCTGTTTTTGATAATACAATGCATATTTATCGGGTACTAGCATCATTAAGTCATGCTAAATTACTGAAATCTTCATAATTTTAGCATTTGAGTTAATTTTTAGATGGTTTCCGTCTTAAATGGACGTGGCCGCATTTGTGTTCATTCTTAATATTTGAATGTAAGTTGTATTTGATGATAATACATAACATATATAAAGGTTGAGGATGAACACGGATGCGGCCACTTTCATTTTTGACAAAAACCATCTGAAAAGTGACATATTATGGCATATTTGATAGATTTATAACATTTAAGCTTGAATATGAGCGTTTTTAATGACTAAATCAGTTCAAATCTTTCCCATAAATAAATTGATTCTACTAAAGTTGACACTTAAGTGTTTAAAAAGTGTCCAAAATCTTTCATCAGATGAACCTGAAATTTGGGGCCAAAATCGGCCCTTACCGGACCTACTCCTTTGGACTTAAGAGGGAATATTTGGAAAAAATTTATATGACTTTTATTCGGCCAATTTTGGAGTATTCATCAGAAGTATGGGGTAACTGTAGACAAATAAATTCTAATCGGTTGGAAAATATCTAAATCGAGGCTGCTCGAATAGTTACGGGATTAACAAGTTACTCTAGCCGGAACAGTATCTATTTAGAGACAGGATGGGAAAAATTAAGCGCCAGAAGGGAGATTAACAAATTATCTATGTTTTATAAGATTATTAATAATCAAGCGCCAGATTATTTACAAGATTTGGTTCCGGAATTTGTATCAGATATTAGTAATTATAATTTGCGTAACAGTCAAAATATTACTATTCCCGTAAATTGTTTATCAGCTTATCAACAGTCTTATTTTCCGTCATCTGTTGAATTGTGGAATACTTTAGACTTAAGTATAAGACAGATTCCTACATTTTCCTTTTTTAAATTAAATTTGCATAAACTATATTATAGAAATAATAAATCTCTGATATATGGTTCTTTAGGAGATCGTTTGTATTCAGTTTTACACACAAGGCTGCGTAACAGATGTAGCGCACTGCATGCTGACAAAATGCCAATTGTTCATGTGGTTTTATCAATGAAAATGTTGAACACTATCTACTATATTGTATTAATTTTTCAACTCAGAGAAATCTGATGTTAAACGAAAAAAATGTCTTTAATGTCAATATTATTATCGATTTATTATTATTTGGTGATGATGCTTTAAGTACTGAAGAAAATGATAATATTTGTTTATCTGTTCAAAAGTATATAAAAAATACCAAGCATTTTTCTCAGCTTTGACAACCTTAATTCTGTTTACAACACATGTGATTAAAGATATTTTTATACACATGTAATGGCAATAATCGAATGATCTTGATGAATAACTACTGTTATGTTATGTTATCAATAACGATTCAATGGATTTTAACGAAAGAATATAAGATTAAGTTTCAAATATATACTTACCATTGTGTAGTTGACATCTTTTCCTTAAATTTGCATAATATATTAAGATCCCACGCATTATTATGAGAAACACACAGACACTTATTAAAATTATATCTACACAAAAAAGGATGTGCGCATAGGTTATTCCACACAAACAATTCGGTGTGTTCGTGTTTTATTTATACTATAAAAGATGCACTCGATTACAATCCATTGATTCGCTTCAACAAGTTTCCTTTTGTTTTTTTTATGTCTTTATTCTTAAATTATTTGTTAGTATGAAATATTTGATGTGTTCATTAATTAATGTGTATATTGTTTGTTGTTTTGGAGAAGACGTTACTAAGTTGTAAAACTTGTGTCTGATCCATTTGTCATTTTGAACAATAAAATCTGTTTAAACTAGCTATTAAACGATTCAATCAAAAATTATGAACTAAAAACAAATATGATACACAGTAACTAAGGACAACCGCCGAATTACATGCTCATGATAGTGTTTACCATTCCTTGCTGATTCAAGATAATAGAAAATTTCATACATGTTTTATTTTTCAGATTTATGATAGACAAAATGGAACAGAGCTATACAGTTTGACTGGACACAATCTTCCAGATAATATATGGTCAAATGAAACTACTTTCTTCATCACCTTCACCACTGATTTATCGGTTACATTTTCAGGTTTCTCTATTGATGTATATAAAACAGCATGATTCACATCTAGAACCTTATCCTGATCATTTAAAGAAATAAATGTTCGCATTTTACTTTTTGTATTTTAGAGATTACCTTGTGTCACGGAAATCTAACTTCACATGATCTATGTGTTACTGACATTTTTCTTTTTCTTTAAGTTAATTATTGTTGTCACTGCTTAATTTTAGCGTTTTTGACATGATACATTTTCTCTATACATTATGTAATATCCCGTTGTGTCCGATTTACACCGCAACACCCACATGCACCAGGAACGCCAAAATCATAAACCCAATAGCGGGGTGCATAAATGCCGAGTCACGTTAATAGTCATACGACTAAAGGAAACATACCAGCTTGAAGACGATTTCAGGGTGATATCTTCCTTAATTCATATAAGGCTTCATACAGGAATTTCTTAGGAGAAAAAAAGAAGTTATCAGTATCCCTTAACTTCACTTCCCACTATATAGATAGTGTTCGTTCAATAAATAATTCAAAATGTGGTGACTATGTTGAACGCATCTATCCCATCGAACTGGAGATAAAGGATACAACAGATACAGTTAAGTCTGCCTCATATCTTAACTTACATCAATAAAAACGTTCCATTTATATTTAGCAACATTCAAGCAGCACCTGCATATATTGAGTTTATATCTCCCAGTTGATACGATATGCCAGGGCTTGTATTTCATCTCATGACTTCCTTAGTAGAGGGTTGCTGCTCACAAGGAAGCTATTAAAACAAGAGTTCCAAGTGGTAAAGTTGAAATCATCCCTTCATAAATTTTACGGACACCATCAAGAGTTGGTTGACCGTTATGGAATATCCGTTTCACAGAGGATAGTGGATATGTTCCAAATGTCGTTACTACAATCCCGTCCGTGTTCTCCGAATGTGACCTACCGATAAAGAGTTATTACCGGGTTTGTACTAATATAAGAAACACTAAAGGTGCCACATGTGGAGTAGGATCTGCTTACTGCAGCACCTGAGATAACTCCCAGTTTTTGTGGGGTTTGTGTTGCTCAGTCTTTAGTTTGCTATCTTGTGTTTTGTGTACTATTGTTGATGTTGTTTTTCTGTTTGTCTTTTTCTTTTTTAGGCATGGCGTTGTCAGTTTATTTTCGACTTATGAGTTTGAATTTCCCTTTGGCATTTTTCGCCCCTCTTCAAAAGGCATGCCAGTTAAACAAATAATAAGAATAAATTTGACCCAATCCTGTGTAAATATCAGTTTTAATTAAGATTACCTTCTGTACTGCTGTAACCAGTAATCGTTAATTGGTAGTTAGTGCTCTCATCCCCGCACATATTATAATTTGAAAAAATTATATATTATATTGATTGAAATCCAAGATGTTAATGTAAGCAAGCGCATACCGAACTAACGTATCACAGTTTATATTCACACTAAACGAACGAGCTAATTGAACTTCACCATCGATAAAAAGAAAACATACAATGGAATGTGACAAGTTTATTAAGTAGAAAAAAAAATATCTTTGATATTATTGTAGATAACAATGACCTGAAACAAAGCATACATATTACTTAAATTCCTAATATAAATTCTACTCTAGATATATATATATATATGTATAAACAAGTCTAAATTGAAAACAACGCTCAAACCTATGATTGTGTTGGATAAAAATTTTTATACGTGTGCATGCAAAACAAATTTTTTGTTAGAAGGGTCTAAATACAGCACAACCAACATTTTCCAAAAGACCAAAAAAGTGAAAAAGCATATTTTACCTTAAGCAAGTGCACATATAGATGTTCATGTATAAGACTTTGATTGATTTTGGAACATTCAAAAACAAAATAAAAGATGAATTTTGGTTCGTTTTGAATGGTTGTTATAACAACTTAATTTTTAATCAGTTACATACTTTACGCATGCTTTTAATTTCTTGGTCTTATCATCATGCTTGTCTTTGTTATCCCGTCTATGCGCCACGATTGCCATTGAATGTTTGCTTTGGGATCCGATTCTCTCATGAACACACCGTTAATATTGGCATGAGTACATCTTGCATGCCACCAACCACTCCTCTTGAAGATAGAACACGGTTTAGATAGATTTATGTCGTTGTCCCTGTCACGAGTAGAAAACATCATACCATTCGAGGGAATTTTATTACCATCGATCATTGAATCACCTGTAAATGTAAATGTAAGATATGTAAATTAAGGTAACAGTAATTTACCGATGCTAAAATTAGTCAGGACACAACAGCGCAATACATTGGTTGGATAATTTTTAAAACATTGTTCGACGTAATCAAAGACACGCATCGTAAAGAAGATAGTCTTTTAACATCAGACATGACTTATTTCATGATAACATAACATTCAAATCATTATAGCAATGACAATGTCATTATCTTCGCAAACGGCCATATTCGATTCAGTTACATGTAGTTATTTCTCCATGTTTTTAGGAAACGATTGTTTTTATATTCATTTTACTGTCATGTTTGAGTAGATTCTGGTCAAAATATGAAACTAATGGATGAAGCATATACAAGAACAATGATAATGTTCGAATCGTTCCTTAATGACAGGTAAATACACGAATAGTTTGATATGAGAATATAATACAATCATTGATCAGCCTAGTAACAGTAAAGACCACAAAATATTACCCAGCCCAATGAAGTCCATGATTGATTTGCAAAGGAAACAAATCAAACCAAAAATATATAAAAGAGGAACACAATAGTATTATATTGTGAATATTCTTAAGAATGTTTCAGTTTATTTAGAAAATGTGTGTAGATGGTAAATGGACATACATGTGACATGGCTAAAAGATAAAGTTCTTTACCTGCAAAAGCACAAAAAATATCATTCGACTAAAACAATTGACATAAAAGGTGCAAAAGGGAATTTCTCTGTTCTTCCAATCCGAGTACTCAAATCTAACGATCGATTATGTTGTTAAATATTATACAATTGCTGTCTTTTGATGAGGTGAATGTGTGGTTTCATTGATTTTGAAGAACTGATATTAACTGAGGCCAGCGGACGAAGTGAATATAGGTTTTCACAAGTCAATTAAACCAGATCTTTACCGAAACAAAATACAGTAGTTGTTTTATTTCACATTCCGATAGAGTACCGAAATATATGTATGTAATGACAAATATTAACCAAAACCCATTGTACATTAAACGATTTCAAAATAATTATACACGTAAACGCATGCGACGTTTTGCGCGGTGAATACACTTTGTTCACAGGTCAATATGCTTATTAATTCAAAATTTAATTCATATAGGAAAACCTACTAAAGTTCTATCAATATGGAATAATATTCGTATACTACTTGCATTAAAAAGCCTGCTCGAATACCTCATTTTTGCCAGATTACCCAATAGCAATTAACAGTTATGTTGCTATCAATTCTATAAGATTATGTCATGATTTCAAATTAGTTTTATCGTAGAAGATTGAAGATAAAGTTCAGTGAATTTTAAAGTTGTTTTTATCAGAATGGTTGAAGAGTCGATTTGAATCAATACCACTATCGTTCTGTTGATCTTCAATAACATTGCGGAAAACTTCTTTCCGGTTGTCGTTCTTTTCTGGATTTTTCGTGAATTATCGTAAATATTTATGCAAATTTGTATCTGTGGATCACACGGTCATGCTGAATTATTTCATTTTTACTTTATCGTTTGTTTCACAAAATATATATCAAGTTCGTTGCTTTCTGACAAATAAAATCGTCACAAATATATTATTGTAACTCTTTATCTGTAAACTTTAACGAAAGGTGAACCATGAAATTATCCATAATTAAAATGTTTTATCCAAAGCACATCTGACAGCCTTTTTTGTAATAGAAAATTGGAATTTCCACCTTATTCCAGATGAAATAAAGTTATAAAAAGATTACAGCAAACATTACTTCAATATCTTTTACCTTTCACAATTTTTACATGTTTGAATGCAGATGTTGGTCCAAGTTCGCCTATTCGCAAACGGACAGAGAAGCTCGTTGAACAATGTTTGCCAAATGAATTAGATGACGAGTCAAGTCTTTTAAAAATATTTCTATGCTCATCTTGTTTTTTACACCTCTGTCTTAGATTAGGTATATGATTGACTTGCTAGCAAGTTTATTCCCGTCGCATTACGTGCCGGTATCATTGACAAGGCCGGACCCATTCATTTTACAGGGGAGTGTCACCAACATTTACTTTCAAAATATTTCATCTTTTATTGATAATTATACGGTCAAGAGGTATGAGCAGTGTAAAGGATGACATATGGCAAACAAATTTTTAAATTTCATTTGTCTTTGGAGTCTGAAGGCAAAAGTTTAAACGAGCTCATGGAATTCTTAGTGTACACATATTGCACGTGCAAATCCAAACGGTTGTACAGGTTATAGAAAAATGGTCATTCCTTGGTCTTTTTCCGAACGGCAGTAAAACGCTTATCATCGAGAGGCGTCCGTTTGGCTATGTGGGATGTATAAATTCCAGCCACGTGCGGTCAAAATTATGACGTGAAATGCAATGTCTCGTGTAGATACTGCCACGCCCACTGCACGTTAAGAACATTATTCTTTGAGGGGTCAATTTTGCAAGGGCTAAATTTTGTTTTCAAAATAACAATTGCTGAATTGGTAGTGCTGATTTAATATTTGCCTAGACATACAAGTATACTTTTACTTCAATTGATTGTTTACTCAGTCTAAAAAAGAACCGACTCATAAAAAACAAGAAATAGTTGAGATTTTCGATTATAACGCATGCATCTAGGTTCGTGATATTCAATCAAGAAAAACAAGGACCAAAGCAATGCTATTTAGTCTTAGATGCATGCATTTTTTTATTAGTTGTTATTGGCTTTTAACTAGCTGTCAGTAACTGAGAGTACTCCCAGATCTGTACTTACTGTCTTTTTGTTGTTGTGATGTACAAGTACCTGGTCACATCCACTCTGTGTTTTTGTTATATGTATTTCAATTTGTATTCATCTGATGAGTTAAGCCTTTTCCAACTGATGTTTATAGTTCGTTCTTATGTTGTACTGTTACACCACTGTCCCAGGTTAGGGGGATGGTTTGGATTCCGCTAACATGTTTAACCCGGCCACATTCTGTATGTATGTGTCTGTCCCAAGTCAGGTGCCTCTAATTCAATGGTTGTCGTTTGTTGCTGTGCTACATATTTGTTTTTCGTTCACTGTTTTGTACATTAGTTAGGCCGTTAGTGTTCTCGTTTGAATTGTTTTACATTTGTCATTTCGGGGCCTTTTTTTAGCTGACTATGCGGTATGGACTTTGCTCATTGTTGAAGGCCGTACGGTGACCTAAAGCTGATAATTTGTGTGTCATTTGGTCTCTTGTGGAGAGTTGTCTCATCGTCAATCATATCACATCTTCTTTTTTATAAGTACAATCACAGTAGTTGGTTCTTCATGTTGATCCTTTTTAGTGGTTTTTCACGCAGAGAAGGGGGTAAAACATGTACGAAGGCATTTGAATTAAAATAAGGTGGCTATAGGTTTTAATATGTTAATAATAATCAAAATGGATGACAAATCATTTGGAATTTGGCAACATAGTAGCAAAACGTTATAATTTTCGGGAAAATTCAGCATACTGTTGAGAATTAACCCTTCATTTTCACGCCTCCACATAATAGGTCCCTAATTAATTATTAACGATCGGTACATTACGTTTGCATGCATTGCCCTTACATTTCCGCATAAAAAATCATTAAATTTGTGCCCAACCTTTTATTAAATTTATGCGATTCATTTTACAGGCTATAAAAGGTAAACTTATAAATAATACACATTCCATTTCTTTACCGTCCTAGGTTTACCATAACAGTTTTCAATACCAATTTTCAGGTTACATTTAAATAACAACTTTACAAGGGGACTTAATCCTGTGCAATTATAAGTTTAAAAAGTAAAATAACAAAAATACCGAACTTCGGTGAAAATTTTAAACGGAAAGTCCGTAATCAAATGGAAAAATCAAAAGATCAAACACATCAAACGAATGGATAACAACTGTCATATTCCTGACTTGGTACAGGCATTTTCTTATATAGAAAATGGTGGATTAAACCCGGTTTTATAGCTAGCTAAACCTGTCACTTATATGACAGTCACATACAATTCCATTATATTGACAACGATGTGTGAACAAAACAAACAGACATAATCATGATAATAGATAAAATGTCAAAAATAGGGGTACAGCAGTCAACATTGTGTTATCATCTTAATCACTTTTAAAACAAACAAATATGTAACAAAGAAACACAAAAAGGCATAAAGACAAAGCACATTAGCAAAAATGAAAGACAAGAATACACAAATTCACCATAGCACAATAACACAATGACGGGATGTATAAGTACAGAGCCACGTCATATGTAATAAAGTAACGAAAAAAGGCATATAGACAAAGCACACTAGCAAAAATGAAAGACAAGAATACAAAAAGTTACCATAACACAACAACACAATGACGGGATGCACAAGTACAGAGCCACGTCAAATGGAAATCACCAAAAACAGACCAAACAGCAACAGTAATATACATAAAGGCAAAAAAAAACAAGATAACATGTTATTAAGATGATGAACAACGTCAGTACCCAGAATCTATACTTCAAGACCATCGTGCATTATTTGTGAAGTTGATACGGAATATTTATCAGCAAGGTCTTGGTACCTTCCGATGAAAGTTTATAGAAAAAGGATGAGACATTCTTTGACATACCCTTGGTTCATCAACTTTCTACTCAGACACTTGTGACGTTTTACAAAGTCTGAGTAGCAGCTGCAAACGCTTGAATACCGAATAAGTTGGGAACTAAATATCCCATATACAGGTGAAGTTGGTATATTGCTACTAAGATGGGGGAAGTTGATAATTTATAATCAAAATCGTCTCGTTTGTCAAAGATTCTGGTACTGAGATGACCGCGTATGTCAAACTCGATGTACAAGTATAAAAATTAGGCGGAGGAAGCTGAGACTGTTGTTTCTTCAATTTCTAGTTCTGGGGGACATATTAATGGAATCCAATCAGAAAAGTTTCGATAGTTAATGGAAAGAACATCATTATGATTACCTGCTGTTCCACTGTAACCTGTAATTGTGAGTTGGTAGTTGGTGATCTCACTCCCCACAAATATTGTATCGTACACAGCATACGCTGTAATCTTATTGACATCTTCAAGATCAAATCTGACATGGTAGAACTTTTGTTGTCGAAGAATGTAACGGAGATTGTCATTTCCTTTGAAATATATAATAATTTACAGATAATTAGCGCTACAAATTCTGTCGATATACTGCTTTAAACCTTGAAAATGCAAAGATAATCGTGTTCAATGAAATAGATTTTTTTAATAAAAAGAAATCGGCGATCAACCTTTCGTTCCCTCTAAAACAAAAAAGACATTTAAACGCAAAAAAAGTCTCCAACAATGTATAAAACACGATGTAATGTGTGAAGATACTTTTTCTACCGATATTTACCAAGATTCAGTACTAAAATACTAATCAATTTAGTATCAATCACCTGCAATCAATACAAAAAGGATAAAACCAACGTTTATAATAAGGAGAACCACTGACCAACACGTCACTTATTACGATTTTTTTTTATGATTTTGGAAATACCGTGATTGTTGTGGGCAACACCGTTCTCTGTGTTTACTGAGCAACACGAACCCAATTAAAAACTGGGGGTGATCTCAGGTGGCCCAGAAGGGTAAGCAGATCCTGCTTCACATGTGACACCCGTCATGTTGCTCATGTTAGTACAAACCAGTAATAAAAACAAAAGGCTAATTGAAATATCTTACCTAGCCAATGTTCTCCTGCTATATCCCCAAATTCAGTTTTGTAATCCTCCCAATCTCTATAGAAATCAACACTTCCATCAAATCGTCTTTGAATTGTCTACAGATAACAAAGTATTTTGAATATAAACGAAGATTTTAAAACCCAACGTCATGAAAATAATTGTATACTTATGAATACAGTTTGAATAAACAATTATTACATTTGCAAACGATCTTTTTCTTTCATTTTATTGTAGAGTGTATGCTACCTTTTTGACAACATTCAATTTAAAATTTTTAATAATCACATCATATGTTAGAAAAAAAAAATAACCACAAAAAAAGTTCAATAATTCAAAGGGAAAGACCATAAAACTTGATAAAATCAATCGCTGGACTATATTAAAATATGGAACGACTGGAAAAAACAAATGTTATACATATTCCTGACTTGGCACAATCATTTTCTGTAGAAAATAAAAAGAAGGCAGAACTAAAAAAGCGTTCTCTCGGTATTGGTGTTCAAAAAAAGACAACGGGTAGGATTGTTTGTTTCTAGACGGTCATTGATGAAGGTAGCTTTTTCATGTTATTTCTTGGTTCCCGAATTTCTATGCATAAAGGACATACAGCTTAGTTTCAACATCTGCTAAACAACCAGAAGAGATACACAAAAAAATAGGTAGGATTAAAAAAAAATCATAAAAGATACCGGCTTCTAATTTAATACGCCATACACGAGTTTCGTCTAATTGAGCGCTCACACACAAAAGTTGGAATTTCAAACAAATACGAAGTTGAAGATAATTAACAAATGAAAAAGCCGAAACAAAGCAATCACTATCTAGGGGTAGAAAAACTTTGAAATTGGCATCGCAGCAAATCCAAATAATGTTAGACAAGATGCAGTGACATGGTAGGCAAGGCTCCGTGTTGAAGACCGTACTGTGACCTATAATGGTTTACTTTTATAAATTTTTACTTGGATGGAGAGTTGTCTCATTGGCACTCATACCACATCTTCTTATATCTATATAATCATGTATACATGCATTGCATTTTACACAATTGCAAAGTTATAACTGTGGTATAACGTGATTGTTAAAACCAAAACATCTACAATACAAATGTTCATTCTTCGATTTGAAGATCTGGCACTTATCTGCTATAATTTTTATTTCTAAGACATTTTCGGAATCCTCGGGTTTTAGGGATTCATTCACATTCAATGTTTAGATTTAAGAAATTCAGAGGTATATATTTTCTCTGTTAACGTAATATTATCGTAACAGAAGGGAGAACAGATCCGTGTTAGTTCGTTGAAATAGAACGAGGGCCATCAAATCTGTATTTAAATCAGATGGCTACTAAATAAGTTTTAAAATAAATGTAAATCTCATTGCGTTTGTTATGGTTCTTTTTCAGCATTTGAACATTCAAATAAATACAAAAAGCCTCTTTTGACGCTAGTTTTCAGGCCTCTGCGTTATCATTGTTCTAAGTTAGCATGGATACAAACTTATGAAAGGATAATTGAATATATTGCAAACATAAAGATACATGTATAAATGTATATAAGTTAAAAAAAAAAAACACCAGACATTTTGATTGTAATGATAAAAATATGATTCCGATGCAACAATTAACAAATAGTGTCCAAATTGAGTGGATTTAAGACATTTGAGGACACCATACGGTCTTCAATAATAAACAAAATAACAGGTCTTCAAGATACCAAGTTTAAACGACAATTTAAAATATCGTGACGAGATAGACGTACTCTAGCTACCATTGGTGACAAGTCGAAAGTTTTCAGTTTGCCATACACTTTAAGTGATAATAACAACTGTTATAACATTTCAGTTGATTAACTTTTTAATACATCTTTTACCGATATCTTGAAGCCTGACATTTTCTAATAAAAAAAAACTAAAACAAACACTATAAGAAAAATATTGAATGAAATGAATTGAATAAACAATGTAATATTATACCATTGTATAAGACATAGTGTAAATGCATTTTGTTTCTATAACTACGCTTCAGTGAATAAATTAAGTAGAGTTTTATAATATTTCTTTTCTTATTGACAGACAAATTTAACTTACCGTCCATCTGCCATCATCAGTGTTCATGTCGTAAAACACAGTCATAGTTGGTCCGTTTTCTGGCTAGATAGTATGTACTCCAGTACATGTTCCAGGAGGAAATTTGCTGCAGTCGGTTGGTGTAGGAGAAAAGACCTTAGCTGGTGAAAAGGAAATTACTATATACTTGTAGTATTATGATGCAAAAGTTGTAATCAAATCATTATTCTTATACACATCAAATATACACGTATGCTCACAAGTGCTCACATATTGTAATGTAGGTAACATTTTATGGACTTGTTAACATCAATTGTGTTTTCTAGATTTTGTTTACGTTTGAATTTTTTTTGGGAGGGGGATTATATGAGCTCTTCAACGTAACATGTGTCTTATTTTCCTAATATTTTGATTTTGAGCATCAGTGAAGACACACTATGCCAAAAAACTGCTTCTTGTGCAGAAAACTTTGTTAATCAATTATATTAAACAATATTAAATAAAGTGCACATAATGTCACTAGTATATTTTACTTTTATACATGCTTGTAGAGTGTGTAATCAACTACAAGGCGAAAGGATCATATCTAATTAATTGTTTTAAATGGAGATAAAGATAAATTAAATAACCATAGATAAATAAACAATATCCAAATTGTATAGGATTTTAAAATACAAACTAGTTGATTTGATGCTGAAAATTGGTAAATTGACAACTGGAAAGATGAAATCATTACATGTGTCATATTAAAGTCGTTCATCCGTGTCAATATTGAGGAAAATATTAAAATATCAAGCTGACCGCGACTGTTTGTTATGAACTGTAATTAATATTAAGTATCTAAAAGTTTGTAAATATAAAATAGATTCCTCTCGATTCAATAATGCAATGGGGTTTAAAAGAAATAATGATATCCTTGTGTTTAAGTTTTACGAAAATAGTTATATAATATTCGTGCGAGATATCAAAATAAGGAATTTATTTAAACTCACATCTTACAATGTCGTCTTGCAATATCAGCAAAGGTAAAATTTTAAATTGAGAATGGAAAAAATACATTTTGAGAAGTTTTATGAAGTGATAGATATAATTAAATTTGACCATTGATCAATGTTTATGAGACTACTAGTAAATTGTACCCATGAGAGTATACATGGGGTCTATGGAATATATAGAATAAGTGTGTTTAAAATTTTTCAGAATAAATTGAGAAAAGGCCTAAAACTTCAAAAATGAAGACCTTCCAATCATGAACCTCATCCAAAGTATGGAATCAGTCGAACTTGGATAGTAACAAAAAAGTTTAAATAAAACTCATAAACACACCCACCAACAAAAACAAAGACATATTGTTTTAAACAAATATCATTTATGTAATACAACAGAATTAATTAACACTGAATTTTGTATGATTGTCAGATGGGTATTTAAAATCACATAACAAAGGACAAAATCAAATTAAAAACTATGTAAAGGAACAAAATTGAGAATGGAATGCATACTTTTTGTTTTAATTTTGAGGATGACACAAAAGTTAAAGGAAAGATTGTACAGTAATAAGACAACGTTTATTTCATTGTTTAACTACATTATTATAGCCTGTGCACTGTATAACATAATGGTAATTTGTGATGTTATTAACATTTCCCAATTGACATATTTGACAGAAAACTGCCAATTAACACTAAGTTTGGGACAACATGGACACAACTATATTAATGCAACAGTAGATTACCGATGTTAAATTCCTGTAACTTGATTAAGAACAGGCAAATCAAGATATTAAACAAAATAACTTGTGGAAATGCATCAACTTCGAAAGAAGGAGACTGGATGTGTCATCAGGATAAGCATCTTCTTCAATGCAGGCAAATTCACACTCAGTCAAAATGTCATAATCGGTAAATGTACAGATTAGACGACTTTAATAGAATTTAAAGATCTAAGACCGCAAAAAAATAATGTCGCTAGTATGTTAAGACACTGACACATCGTATCGTCAACCAATTTGTAAGGTTGACGGTAGACCTAAGTTGTATCGATTTCTGTTCTTCCTCTTTACGCATGCAATATATAAATTGACTTGATATTTTGGTCCATAATATTTTAAGATTTGAAAGGGTTTGTCCATGGTTAACTTTTAAATCTAATTTTTATCCTGATGAAATTATTCTCATCTTGACATCACACTTGTGACTAACGAAGAGACGAACGGACGGACATTTGCATCACAAAAAATCCTTAAACGTGCGAAGATATAAAAATAGAAGAAATAGATTAAGATAGTTTTATAATTAATAGATCATTTTTATTGTGTAACAATCCTACCTAGTTTAGGAGTCTTTGTACTTGTATGCGATCCTGTAGAGGGTTTCTTCATAGGACAGCAAGCCAAAAATAAGGAACAGTGTTCTAAGATTTTTTCATAGGTACTGGAGCAGCAAGTACTATCACTTGTGCACAACATGGCACACTGGATTCGGGATTTTGCTTTCACTGTATGAACTGATGCTCCATTTTGAACTATTCTTCGGTTCGTGTTGGTGTCGAACTTCTGTGTTTTAATATCAAAACTTTCAACATATTGTGCGAAAAGTGCAAACACAACTGCTGTCCTTATATAAAACATAGCATTCATTGATATTCCGCTACCATTTGAGAATGTGGTTTTGTAGTTTGACTGTAAAGCGTCTTCGCACAATAACCAAACAAATATGACGGGTCTATGACGATGTAACAAAGTGATCGCTTCATTGTAAGATAAACTGGTCTTGTGATTACTGCGATGAATGAGTTTTTATTTTATTTTATATAGTTTATACATTGATAAAAGAAAGAAGAAACTAATTGAAATTTCAATTTGAATAACATCACATAAACATTTTGGAAAATTATTTGATTTTCAATGGAGCTTGAAACTTGTTATTAGAAAGTCGTATGATTTCAATTGGATGAGCTTTAAACTCTCATTTAATGAAACTAATGCATGACAGATCATCTATACATTTAGAAAATACTTGGAGTAAATTACATTTTTCAGTCCCATGAAAAATATACGATAACCAATGAAAAACCTTCATTAAGTGTAGACACCTTTTGCGTTTACCGTAAAAACGTACATTTGGTATTACAAATCTACGAAAATTAAGAAGAAGGGTTCAAAGCGTTAGCTATATTTTCCTGATCTTTCAATATTTATTAAATTTGGTAGTTTCGATTTCTGTCGTTGTTCCTCTTTTTTTCATTTTTTAAAGTACTGGTAAAATACAATAGCTGCTGGACTATGAGTTCCAGAGGGTATCATCAGCTAAGTAGTATGTCACTGCTTGGGTACTGACATGATTTATGACAAACCTTTCTTAAATTATTTAGACACTCAGGTCCCTAAAATAAATTAACTTTCGATCGATTATTTTAAGGTACCCTTTAAACATATTTATACACCCTCGGCTTTCAAATATTTTGCTTTGGAAAAGTCGCTTTGGACGCAAAACATGTACGCATTGGTTTTTGTATATTTTTTGTTTAAGTGTGCAGAGGAAAGAAATTTAAGAAAGTTGTTCCGGACGCACGAAATTGAACCAGTTTAACTTTCATTGAAGTAAGGTATAGTTTTAAAACCAAGTTTAATTCATTTTTTTCTACATGATGAAATGCCTGTACCAAGTAATACATATTTTCATTCGTTTGATGTGTTGAAGCTTTCAATTTTGCCTTTTTCCCGTTTTGAATTTTCTATGGAATTTGGTATTTTTTTATATAATATTCATCACTTGCTCTGAGTTGATTTTTTTTACTGTCTTTGGACTGTTATGCATTAGATCAATATTAAGTGTATATGTACTAAAATAACTTGTTAGCAATATTACTAAACTTCATCGTTGAAAAAGAAAGACACTAATGTTTATGACATTTTAATTGAGAGTACTCCTAGATTGGAAGTTTGTAGATATATTCGTTTTGTCCTTTATATCGTTCTGATGAGTCATTTACTTTAACTGATTTTACCATTTGTTTTTATGTTGTGTTGTTAAAAATCACTGTTTTTTTACAGGTAAAGTTGATCGCTCGTGAACCTGTTGAAACCCGGCACATTCTATGCTATCCTAGGTCAGGAGCCTGTTATTCGGATGGTTGTTATTGGTCGTTGTTCATCATATGTGTTTGTGGTTATTGCTTGGTACATAAATAAGGCCACAGAGTTTTTTTTTTCATTTAAATTATTCTATATTGGAAATGTAGGGACAGTTTATAGATTAATATACGATTTCGTATATGCTCATTGACGACTACTAGTTGCATACATCTACAGAGTATCTGTTGTGCAAACACCATGGATTATATACACTCGAACTGATATGACATGTAACAACGTAACAAAATTCTAATTCATTGTCAACATTGACATGTGTGTAACGTATGGTAAAATATCAATGGTTTCTAGATTGGTTTTAAAGACAACTAAATATCTGGTTATCTTTAAATCGGCAGAATAACACTTATTACGTAACGATTCAGTGAACACGGTAAACATTTCATAGGAACTTTTGATGTGCATTATATGTACCTATTGACTAGTATGATTCATCAAAACCTCAATTCAGAAAGAAATCTACTTTCATATTGGAATAGTGATGCATGGCATAGGTATAACTTTCGCTTATGAAACAGACATTCAAATAGAAAAAAAAAATATGCAATGTCAAAATATTGCAATTAGTATTGTCAAACTGAATTGAACACTGCGTTGTTAGAAGTCAGCATTTTCTTGTTGACACGAATTATCATTGATATGGTAATACTAGTAAATCAACTGTTTACAAAACTTAGAATTGTTCGAAATACTTAGGATTTTTGACACCAGAAATAGACTACATGGCTGTATTTGCAAAACATTTCGATATGTTTTGTTCTCAATGCTCAACCTCTTTGGACTGTATTTGGCCTTTTAATTTTTTTTTTACTCGGGCGTCAATGTCTTTTGTAGAAAGACAAACTATAAGTCTGGTATCTTCGACCAGTTGTTTTAAATTTTTTTATTGGAATGAGTGTATGTTTCATTGGAATAACAGAAGAGATTATAACGTTAAAAGATATCAAACCTCGTTTTGTACAAGCTTAACAATATGACATATTGTTTTAACACTTGTATAGTGTTTATGTTGTTGAAGACCATATATTGACGTAAATAATTTTGTTAGTCGGATTCCTGTCTGATCTGTATAAAACGTTTAAGGTCGGTGATTTTTATTGGTACTATATATCTTTATTTTATTAGCTTGATGTATACTTCACAAATAATACAAGATGGTCCCTTACGATAGATAATAGGTGCTGAAGTTGTGCACTTTTTATTAATTCACAGTTTTCTTTTTATTTGTTTTTGTGCTATTATGCTCTTTTTTCATATGACTCTTTAGCGGCACTCGGATTTTTGCTGGAGTTTTTGTCAAATTTTATGTGGACTTCTCCATTTTGAATTGTCAAAGAGTTCCGTATTTTTGTTATACTTTTATACATGTACCAATGAGTTGTTTTTACCTACTTTAGCCCTGTACTTCTGAAGTCAAACCTATTTAAATCCGTTATAAACATAGATAAGGCAAAAAGAGAATTAACATCCGTTTAAAATTTATGATGCTTTCCTTTATGATGTTCTCTCCTCTGTTTCAAAATAACAAGCTTTTCAAAAGACTGTTATAAATTCATAAAAGAGATGCTCCAGATACCCAAGAGACATAAAAACTCATAAATCGAAAATAAACTGACAACGCCATATAGGTTGTAGAATTATTACAGCGATTCAATTATTATACAACTACAACAAAGCAAGGGTAAATCTAACATAGTATTCAGCAGTTCCATATCCATCGCATCTGGTGCAGTAAAATAGGTACCCTTAATTTTAATATTACAACTGGTCGATACTTCTGCTGGTGGACTGTTACTCCGGAGGGTATCAACAGCCCAGTATCTAGTACTTAAAAACGTATAATGTTTTTTTTAAATTTTCTGTTTCAAAAGGTTTGAAATCATTTTATTAAGGATAATATCTCCTTCATGCAAAGCTCTGATTTCTTGCATGGCTTTGGGTATACTATTTGTCATAATTGAACAAAATTCTTAACTAATAAAAACATCAATTTCAATGCATAAAACGTTATTCCTTTTTAATTTGATATCTCCCACAAGCTTCATAAATGCTGAATCAAATATTGACTAAACAATATGTTTACAAGTTCTGAAATAAACACCAAATTTACAGTTAAGAAGACAACATTTGGAAATATATAATTGTTAACCTTTGACCCTCATTATGCAAAATTGTTACCACTTCTGAGGCTTATGACATCATTAATCTGACGATTCACGATTTTCTCTTTCTAAGGATATATGATTTAGCCGTGTGTTCTATGGATGCATTATATTACGTTTTGTTATGATTTTACCGCTGGTCTAACATGGTATCATCTATCTTTTTTTGTCACTTATTTTAATTGAGTCGGTTTGGATATGGAAGGGGAAATTACCAAAAATACCATCAACGTCATATAAATTTATAGGCAAATACAAATTTAAATCAAAATACAAACTATATAAAGAAGAATTGACATAATCGATTTTGAATAGGCGAAACTAAGAAAGGCATGCTTTGGCTTCCAGAAAAAAATAACTGAATTCAACGAGCTTACAAAACAAAAATAGTAAACTTCACATTCAAAGATTCAAGCAAGCGATAAAATAAAATGCAGCCTTTTTTTAGGGGGGAGGGGAGAGGGTGGGTTGGGGGTTATATGAAGGTGAAAAGAAAAAAAATGATTGCCAGTTAAAACGAATATTAAGAATAAATTGGACCCAATTCTGTGTAAATATCAGTTTTGATTAAGATAACCTTCTATTTTACTGTAATCGGTAACCGTTAGTTGGTATTTAGTGCTCTCATCCCCCAACATATAGACTTTAAAAAATATATATTATGTTGATTGAAATCCAAGATGTCAATGTAAGGAAATCCATACCGAAATAACGTATCACAGTTAATGTTCACACTACACGAAGGAACCAATTGCACTATATCATCGATTAAAAGAAAACATGCAATGGAATGTGACAATTTTATTGAAGTAAGAAAAAGTATCTTTGATATTATTGTATGGAAGTGTAAAATACAAAACAGAGCAATCTTATCTGTCAACGTAGAAATCAATGACGAGAAACAAGGCTGACATATTTCTGCAACTCGTAATATAAATGCTAGTCTAGACATATACATGAATTTATAATAAATTATACAATAGTTTATATCTCTAAACATCCGAAGTGGTTGTTGCATCAGGTAATGTATAAAGTATTTGTGATGGTCAAATTGTTCTCGCTAAATTGCCGAATGGACTATGTAAAGTCAAGATAACTATTGTCACTTTCAATGTAATGTTTCTATCTTGGTTTTTGATAAAATAACTGAATGTGGTATACCATTTACCTGCAGGTTGTCAAGATTTATACATTGATGAAAAAAGAAAACAAACCAACATAAGTGTTTGTAATATAAAGGTTTCATCTATCATACAATTTTTCATATTGTTTTTAATTTCTTTGTTTAATCATCATTCTTGTCTTGGTTATGCCGTCTTTGCGCCACGATTTCCAATGAATGTTGGAACTGAAATCAGATTCTGGTTTTAACTCACCGTTGATGTTGGCATTAGTACATTTTGCATGCCACCAACCACTCTTTTTGGAATCAGAACACGACCGAGTTGGTTTTAAGTCGTTGTCCTTGTCACGAGTAGAAAACATCATACCATTCATTGAATTGTTATTCCCATCATTCATTGAATCACCTGTAAAATGTATTGTAATATATGTAAAATAGGGCAACAGTAAGTTACCGATGTTACAATTAATCAGGAAACAACAGCATTACATTGGTTGGATACTTTTTGAACATCTTCCTACGTAATCAAAGACACGTATCGTAAAGAAGATGTTCTCTTAACACCAGACATGACTGATATCACGATAACATTACATTCAAATCATTATACCAATAACAATTATAACAGTATCTTTGCAAACGGCCATGTTCAATTTAGCTACAGGTAATTATTACCATCTGTTTTTAGGACAAATCGTTTTTTAATGTCATGTAAAATAGCAAATTTTACTGAGATTCTAACGACAAGGTAGTTTGAGTAGATTCTGGTCAAAATATAAAAATAATGGATGATCAATATACCAGAACAATGATAATGTTCGAATCGTACATAAAGGACAGGTAAATACACGAATAGTTTTATATGATAATATAATACAATCATAGGTCAGCATAGCGACAGTAAAGACAAAACAATAATATACAGTCCAATGACGATTTTATGATTGACATTGTTAAAAGATAAAGTCCTTTTTCTGCCAAAGCACAACACGTATCATTTGACTAAAACAATTGACAAAGTAGTGCAAAAGTATATGGTAACAGGCAATTTCTCTCTTCTTCCAATCCGAGTGTACAAATCTGGGAAAGGATAGTGTTGTTATATGTTATACAATTACTGTCTTTTGGTGACTTGTAAAAAAACTGATATTCACTGAGGCCAGCGGCCAAAGTAATGTTAGTTTTCAAAAGTCAATTAAACCACGTACTTACCGAAATACAAAACAGTAATTGTTTTATTCAATATTCCGAGAGGTTACCAAATAAATGTATGTAATGAGAATTATTTACCAAACCCAATAGTACGTTAAACGATTTTAACATAATAATACACGTAAACGCACGCAATGTTTTCCGCGGTGAATATGCGTATTTATTCAAAATCCAATTCATATAAAAAACCTACTAAAGTTCTATCAATATGGAATAATATTCGTATATTACTTGTATTAAAAAGCCTGCTAAATTACTTAATTTTTGCCTGATTACGCAAGAGCTATTTATAGTCATGCTGCTGTCAATTCTACAATATTATGTCATGATCTGAAATGAGTTTTATCGGAGAAGCTTGAAGATAATGTTCAGTGCATTTTAAATTGTTTATATCATAATGATTGAAGAGTCGATTTGAATCAATACTACTTTCGTTCAGCTAATCTTCAAAACATTGCGGAAAACTTCTTTCCGGTTGTCATTCTTTTGTGGAGTTTTCGTGAATATCCTAAAAATTTACACACATATGTATCTGTGGATCACACGTTCATGCTGAATTATTTCATTTTTACTTTATCGTTTGTTTCACAAAATATATATCAAATTCGTTGCTTTCCGACAAATAATCGCTGTATAGTTTGTTGACGTCACAAATGTAATATTTTAACTCTTTATATGTAAACTTTAACGAAAGGTAAACCACGAAATTATCAGTCATCCACAACCATAATTAAAATGTTTTATCCAAAGCACATCTGACAGTATTTTTTTTAATAGAAAATTGGAGGTATATGATTGACTTGCAAGCAAGTGTATTCCCGTCGCATTACGTACAGGTATCATTGACAAGGCCGGACCCATTCATTTACAGGGGAGTGTCCTCAACATTTAATTTCAAAATATTTCATCTTTTATAAATAATTACACGGTCAACAGGTATGAACAGAGCAAAGGATGACATATGGCTAACAAATTTTTGAATTTCATTTTGTCTTTGAAGTCTGAAGGCAAAAATTCAAACGAGCTCATGAAATTCTTAGTGTACATATATTGCACTTGCAAATCCAAACGGTTGACTAGGTTATAGAAAAATGGTCATTCCTTGGTCTTGTCCGAACAGCAGTAAAACGCTTATCATCGAGAGTCGTCCGTTTGGCTATGTGGGATATAAATTCCAGCCACGTGCGGTCAAAATTATGACGTGAAATCCAATGTCTCGTGTAGATACTGCCACACCCACAACACGTTAAGAAACAGAATTCTTTGAGAGATCAATTTTGAAAGGGCTAAATTTCGTTTTCCAAAATAACAATTGCTGAATTGGTAGTGCTAATTTAATATTTGCCCAGACATACAAATATAGTTTTACTTCAATTGATTGTTTACTCAGTCTTAAAAAGAACCGACTAATAAAAAACAAGAAACAGTTGAGATTTTTGATTATAACGCATGCATTTAGGTTCGTGATATTCGTGATATTCAATCAAGAAAACAAGGACCATATCAATGCTGTATAGTCTTAGATGCATTATTTCTTTTATTAGTTGTTATTGGCTTTTAACTAGCTGTCAGTAACTGCGAGTACTCTCAGATCTGTACTTACTGTCTGTTTGTTGTTGGGATGTACAAGTACCCAGTCTCGTCCACTCTGTGTTATGTATTTCAATTTGTATCCATCTGATGAGTTAATCCTTTTTCAACTGATTTTTATAGTTCGTTCTTATGTTGTACTGTCACACCACTGTCCCAGGTTATGAGGAGGGTTGGGATCGCGCTAACATGTTTAACCCCGCCACATTCTGTATGTATGTGTCTGTCCCAAGTCAGGAGCCTGTAATTCAATGGTTGTCGTTTGTTGCTGTGTTACATATTTGTTTTTCGTTCGTTGTTTTGTATATTAACTAGGCTGTTAGTTTTCTCGTTTGAATTGCTTTACATTTGTCATTTCGGGGCCGTTTATAGCTGACTATGCTGTATGGGCTTTGCTCATTGTTGAAGGCCGTACGGTGACCTATAACTGTTAAATTGTATGTCGTTTGATAATTGGCAATCATACCACATCTTCTTTTTTATAAGTACAATCACAGTAGTTGGTTCTTCATGTTGATCCTTTTAAGTGGTTTTTCATGCAGAGAAGGGAGTAAAACATGTACGAAGGTATAATTTGAATTTACATAAGGTGGCTATAGGTTTTAATATGTTAATAATAATCAAATGGATGACAAATCATTTGGAATTTGGCAACAGGGTAGCAATACGTTATAATTTTCGGGAAAATTCAGCATACTATTGAGAATTAACCCTTTATTTTCACACCTCCACATAATAGGTCCCTAATTAATTATCAACGATCGGTACATTACGTTTGCACGCATTGCCTGTACATTTCCGCATAAAAAATCATTAACCCCTTTTATTAAATGTATGTGATTAATTTTACAGGCAATAAAAGGTAAACTTACAAATAATACACATTCCATTTCTTTAACGTCCTAGGTTTACCATAACAGTTTTCAATATCAATTTTTAGGCTACGTTTAAATAACAACTTTACAATGGGACTTAATCCTGTGCAATTATAAGTTTAAAAAGTAAAATAACAAAAATACAGAACAACGGTGAAAATTTTAAACGAAAAGTCCGTAATCAAATGGAAAAATCAAAAGATCAAACACATCAAACGAATGGATAACAACTGTCATATTCCTGACTTGGTACAGGCATTTTCTTATGTAGAAAATGGTGGACTAAACCTGGTTTTATAGCAACAGTCGCATACAATTCCATTATATTGACAACGATGTGTAAACAAAACAAACAGTCATAATCATGTAAAATGTCAAAAATAGGGGTACAACAGTCAACATTGTGTTATAATCTAAATCACTTTAAAAACAAGCAAATATGTAACAAAGAAACACAAAAAGGCATAGAGACAAAGCACATTAGCAAAAATGAAAGACAGGAATACAAAAATTTACCATAGCACAATAACACAATGACGGGATGTATAAGTACAGAAAAAAGTAAAATAACAAAAATACTGAACTCCGAGGAAAATTCAAAAAGGAAAGTCCCTAATCAATGACGGGATGTATAAGTACAGAGCCACGTCATATGCAATAAAGTACATTAGCAAAAATGAATGACAAGAATACAAAAATTTACCATAACACAACAACACAATGACGGGATGCACAAGAACAGAGCCACGTCAAATGGAAATCACCAAAAACAGACCAAACAGCAAAAATAATATTCATTAAGCAAAAAAAAAAAAGAGCACTATAACAAGTTATTAAGATGATAACCAACGTCATTACCCAAAATCTATACTTTAAGACCATCGTGTATTATTTGTGAAGTTGATACGGAATATTTATCAACAGGTCTTGGTACCTTCTGATGAACGGTTTTTAGAAAAAGGACGAGACATTCTTTGACATACCCCTGGTTCATCAACTTTCAACTCGAACACTTGTGACGTTTTACAAAGTCTGAGTAGCAGATGCAATTTCTTGAATACCGAATAAGTTGGGACATATATATCACATATACAGGTGAAGTTAGTATATTGCTACTAAGGTGTGGGAAATTGATAATTTATAACCAAAATCGTCTCGTTTGTCGAAGATTCTGGTACTGAGATGACCGCTTATGTCAAACTCGATGTTCAAGTCTAAAAATTAGGCGGAGGACGTTGAGACTGTTGTTTCTTTAATTTCTAGTTCTGGGGGACATATTAATGGAATCCAGAAATGTTTCGATTGCTAATGGAAAGAACAGCATAATGATTACCTGCTGTTCCACTGTAACCTGTAATTGTGAGTTGGTAGTCAGTTACCGCACTCCCCACAAATATGGTATCGTACACAGCATACGCTGTAGTTTTATTGACATCTTCAAGCTCAAATCGGACTTGGTAATTTTTTTGTTGTCGAAGAATACAATGGAGATTGTCATTTCCTTTTGAAATAGATAATAATTTATAGATAATTAGCGGTACATATTCTGTCGATATACTGCTTTAAACCTTGAAAATTTATAGATATTTGTTTTCAATGAAATAGATTGTTTTAATAAAAAGAAATCGGCGAGGAACCTTTCGTTCCCTCTGAAACAAAAAAGACATTAAAACTTAAAGAAATGTCTCCAACAATGTATAAAACACAATGTAATGTGTGAAGCTTTTTTTTCTACCGAGATTTACCAAGATTCAGTACTAAAACAATACTTAATAAGGTATCAAGCACCTGCAATCAATACAAAAAGGATAAAACCAACGATTATAATGAGGAGAACCACTAACCAACACCTTAACTATTAATACCGTGATTGTTGACGGCAACACCGTTCTCTGTGTTTATAGAAAACCGAAGACTGAGCAAAACGAACCCAATAAAAAACTGGATGTGATCTCAGGTGCTCCGGAAGGATAAACAGATCCTACTTCACATGTGGCACCCGTCGTGTTGCTCATGTTAGTACAAACCCGGTAATAAAAACTAAATGCTAATTGAAATATCTTACCTAGCCAATGTTCTCCCGCTATATCCCCAAATCCAAGTTTGTAATCCTCCCAATCTCTATAGAAATCAATACTTCCATCAAATCGTCTTTGAATTGTCTATAGATACAAAGTATTTTGAATATAAACGAAGATTTTAAGACCCAACGTCATAAAATTAATAGTATACTTATGAAAAAAGTTTAAATAAATAATTATTATATTTGCAAACAATCTTTTTTGTCAATTTTTTTGTAGAGTTTGTGCTATTATTATGACAAAATTCAATTTTCAATTTCTAATTTTCACATCATATGTTCGAAAGAAAATTATCAACTCCCCAAAAAAAAAAAATAAATCCAAAATTTAAAAAAAAGGGAAAGACCATAAAACTTGATAAAATCAATCGCTCAACTATATTAAACAACGGACACCTGGAAAAACAAATGTCATACATACTCTGACTTTGTACAGTCATATTCTGAAGAAAACAAAAGAAGGCAGAACTAAAAAAACCTTCTCTCGGTATTGGTCTTCAAATAAAGACAACGTGTAGGACAATTTGTTTCTAGACGGTCATTGATGAATGCAGCTTTTTCGTGTTTTTTATTCCCGAATTTCTATGCATAAAGGACACAAAGTTTAGTTGCAACATCTGCAACACAACCAGAAGAGAAACATAAAAAAAACAACGGTAGGATTGTAAAGACTCATAAAATATACCGGCTTCTAATTTAGAACACCAGACGAGCGTTTCCTTTACATGAGACTCATCAGTGGCGCTCATATACAAAAGTTGGAATTCCAAAATCAAATACGAGGTTGAAGATCATTAAAAACCGTAAAGACGAAACAAATTTCGCCACATACGTATAAAGCAATCAATACCTGGGGATAGAAACACTTTGAAATTGGCATCGCAGCAAATCCAGATACAGTTAGACAAGATGCATTGACGTTAGATGCATAGATGTTAGGAATGGTCGTGTATACATGCATTGCATGTTACTCGATTGCAAAGTTATAACTGTGGTACAACGTAATTGTTGAAACCAAGACATATACAATACAGAACTTATCTCCATCCTTTGATTTGAGGACTGGCACTTCTCCGATGTGATTACTTTTTCTAAGACCTTTTCGGAATCCCCGGGTTTTTAGGTTATTATTCACATTTCATGTTTAAATTAATAAAATTTAGAGGCAGACTTTTCTCTGTTAACGTAATATTATCAGAACAAAAAGGAGATCAGAAATATGCTAGTTGGTTGAAACTGAATGAGGGCCAGCAAATCTTTATTTTAATCAGATGGCAACTAACTAAGTTTTAAAGTTAATGGCAAATCTCTACGCGTTTGTTAATGTTTTTTTAAGCATTTGTTCATAAATTCAAGACAAAAAGCCTCAAATGACGCTAGTATTCAGGTCTCTGTGTTATCATCCTTTAAGTTCACAGGTTACAAACTTATGAAAGGGTTATCGAATGCACGGCAAACATATAGATACATATAAAATAAAAAAATAAAAAAGTAAAAATGTTTGAAAAAGTATAAAATAAGGAGATGTGGTATGATTTCAATGCAACCATTATCCAACACAGTCAAAATTGAGTGGTTTTAAGTCATTTTAGGTCACCATATGACCTTCAATAATAAGCAAATTTTCACGTCTTCAATATTCTAAGTTTGTTTAAAACTACCTTTAAAGTATCGTGACGAGATAGATATACTCTAGCTACCATTGGTGACAAGTTGCAAGTTTTCAGTTTGTCATACACTCTAAGTGATCGTACGTACTGTTAAAACACTTAAGTTAATATTTTTGATACACCTTTTTTAACGATATCTTTAAGAATGACATTTTCTAAAAAAATGAAATTAATTGAATAAACAATGTCTTATTATTAGATATAGAGTAAGTGCATTTTTTTTCTATAACTACGCTTCAATGAAAAAAATGAATACAGTTTTATTGCCATATAAACGGGAGGTTTGGCTAGCCATACAACCTGGTTCAACGCACCTTTTTTTCTTAAAATCTCCTGTACCAAGTCAGGAATATGGCAGTTGTGATCAAATAGTGCGGTTCTATGTATGTTGGAGTTTGTTATTGTAGCAGTTCAGTATTTATGTTGTTCCGTTGTTTTTCTCTTATAGTTGATGTGTTTCCCTCGGTTTTAGTTTGTGACCCGAATTTGTTTCAGTTAAATCGATTTATGACTACTGAACAGCGGTATACTACTGGTGCCTTTATTTTTAATATTTCTTTTTTTATTGACAGAAAAATTTAACTTACCGTCCACCCTCCACCATCAGTGTCCATGTCACAAAACACAGTTATGGTTGGACAGTTTTCTGGCTGGATAGTATGTACCCCAGTACATGTTCCAAGAGGAAATTCGCTGCAGTCGGTTGGTGTAGGAGAAAAGACCTTAGCTGGTGAAAAGGAAATTACTATATACTTGTAGTATTATGATGCAATAGTTGTAAACAAATTAATATGATAATACACATCAAATTTATACGTATTAGTGCTCATAATGTAGACAACATTTAATGAAGTTGTTAACATCAATTTCGTCTTAATAGAACGATTTTGTTTACGTTTGGTCTTTTTTGGGGGTATATGAACTCTTCAACGTAACATGTGTCTTATTGTCCTAATATCTTGATTTTGAGCATAAGTGAAGACATGTTATGTCAAAAACTGCATTTTGTGCCGTATACTTGGTACATCAATTAAATTTCACAATATTAGATAAAGTGCACAAAATGTCACCAATATATTTGAATTTTGTACATGTTTGTAGAGTTTGTAAGCAACTACAAGGAAAAAGGATCATATTAAATTAATTATTTTAAAATGGAGGTTAAACTAAATTGAGTAACCATAGATGAATAAACAATATCCCAAATCAGATGGGATATCAAAATACAAACAAAAAATTAAAATAGTCTTATATTATTCCATGTCAAAAAATTAGCAAAACGTTATATATTACAAAGAACCCAACAATATTATGTTTGTATTTTATTTTCATAAATTAAGGCATCAGTAGTTTACAGATGTTTAAATCTCATAATTCACATGCTAAAAATACACCATTCTCTATAGGAATCCTCTAAAAATGTAAATTAAAAACTATTCTGGTATATATGTTCTAAAACTGCAAACACATGTTGCTAGTGGTTTGAGACATAGACCTATCGTATCGGTCAACATATTCATTATCTTGACATCAAACCATTGTAGCGTCACAATCATGCGTTTCTCCTTATAACATGTCGGAGAAGTTTTATGTAAAGAGCACAACCTGCTCAGGAAGTCCGTTTGGAATGAACAAACACACGAGTGCAACGTATTAACTGAGATATAAAAATTCTTGTTGATGTTAGAATATGCTATGTTAATGCTGATAATCTGGAAATTGACAATTGGAAAATTGAAATCCTTACATTTGTCATATTCTAGTCGTTCATCGGTGTCAGTATCGAGGAAAATAATAAAATATCAAGCTGACCTGTACCAATCATGAATATGACAGTTGTTTTCAATTCGTAAGATGTGTTTTAGATTTTGGTTTTGCCATTTTAAACCTTACAAATTGGTTGACGATACGATGTGTCAGTGTCTTAACACACTAGCGACATTTTTTTGCGGTCTTTAGATTCTATTATAGTCGTCTGATCTGTACATTTAACGATTATGACATTTTGACTGAGTGTGAATTTGCATGCATTGGCGATGACACTTATCCTGTCACACATCCAGTCTCCTTCTTTGGGAGTTCTAATTGTTCTTTATCAATTTACAGGTTTTTAACACCGGTTTTCTACTGTCGCATTAATTTAGTTGTATCTATTTTGTCCCACACTCCGTTTTCCGTTTTGAATTTCTCTCGGAGTTCTGTATTTTTGTTATTTTACATTTTGTTTTATAAACTGTCACTTATATTAAGTAACTAAAATTTGTAAATATAAAATATATAAGTCCCGATTCAATCTGGCTATAGGGTTTAAAAGAAATAATGATAGCTTTGTGTTTGAATTTTACTAATATGGTTGTATTATATTCAAGTCAGAGAGCAGTTTTATTTAGTGATGGATATAAACAAATTTGACCATTGATCAAGGTTATGAGACAACTGGTAAATTATACACATGATAGTATAAATGGGGTCTATAGAATAAGTGTGTGCTAAATTAAAAATAATAGATTGAGAAAAAAGGCCTAAGACTACAAAAATGAAAACCTTCCTATCATGACCCTAATACATAGTATTGAATCATTCGAACTTGGATATGAACAATAAAATAACAGGTATAAATCAAACACGTAAACACACTTACATTGTACCCACAAAAACAAAGACTTTTACTTTTAGACGATTATCATTTAAGTAAAACAACAGAATTAGCCCACACTGAATTCAGTATGATCATCAGATGCGTTTTAAAAATCACATAACAAAGGACAAAATAAAATAAAAAAAAAAAACCACGAAAAGGAATGCATACTTTTATTTTTAGAGGATGACCCAAAAATTAAACAAATATTATATATTTATAAGATAACATTTATTTAATTGTTTATCTACATTATTATACCTTGTGCACTATATAACATAAATGTAATTTGTGATATCATCAACCTGTCCTAATTGACATATATGACAGAAAATTGTCAATTAACACTAAGTGTGGGACAAAATAGATACAACTAAATTAATGCGACAGTAGAAAACCGGTGTTAAAAACCTGTAAATTGATAAAGAACAATTAGAACTCCCAAAGAAGGAGACTGGATGTGTGACAGGATAAGTGTCATCGCCAATGCATGCAAATTCACACTCAGTCAAAATGTCATAATCGTTAAATGTACAGATCAGACGACTATAATAGAATCTAAAGACCGCAAAAAAATGTCGCTAGTGTGTTAAGACACTGACACATCGTATCGTCAACCAATTTGTAAGGTTGACGGTCGAACTTATGTTGTGGCGATTTTTGTCGTTCTTCCTTTTAACTCATTCAATATATTACTTGACTTGATATTTTGGTATATGAGATTTTAAGATTAAAAAAAAAGGTTTGTCCCTGGTTTACCTCAAAATCTAATTATTATCCTGGTATCTATGGTGATTTTATTCTCATCTTGACATCACACTTTTGACTAACGAAGAGACGAACGGTCGGACATTTGCATCACTATATAATCTCTTTATGTGCGAAAGTATAAAAATAGAACAAATATATTAAAATAGTCTTATAATAATAGATTACAATTACTGTGTAACAATCCTACCTAAATTAGGAGTCTTTATACTTGTATATGATCCTGTAGAGGGTTCCTTTGTAGGACAGCAAGCCAAAAATAATGAACAGTGTTCTAAGATTTGGTCATAGGTACTCGAGCAGCAAGTACTATCACTTGTGCACATTATGGCACACTGGATTCGGGATTTGGCTTTCCCTGTATGAACTTGTGCTCCATTTTGAACTATTCTTCTGTTCGTGTTGGTGTTGAACTTCTGTGTTTTAATATCAAAACTTTCAACATATTGTGCAAAAAGTGCAAACACAACTGCTGTCCTTATATAAAACATAGTATTCATTGATAGTCCGATACCATTTGAGAATGTGTTTTTTTAGTTTGACGTTAAAGCGCCTTTGCACAAGCACTTTTAACCAAAGAAATGTGGTGACTCTATGACGATGTAACAAAGTGATCGATTCATTGTATGATAGATTGGTCTTTTGATACCTGTCATGAATAAGTTATTTTAATTTTATATAGTTTATACGTTGATAAAAGAAAGAAGAAACTAATCGAAATTGAAATTTCAATAACATCACAATAAATATTTTGGAAATTTATTAATTTTCAGTGGAGCTTGAAACTTCATATTAGAAAGTCGTATGATTTCAATTGGTTGAGCTTTAAACTCTCATTTCATTTCATAAAACAAACGCATGACAGCTCATTAATGCCTTAAGAGAATACTTAAACTATTTTATTTCGCAGTCCTATGAAATTGAATAATATACGGTTACCAACGAAAAACTTTTATTAAATGTAGACACCTTTTGCGTATACCGTAAATACGCAATTTGGTATCATAAATCTACGAAAATCAAGAAGAAGGATCCTTGTCAAATTTGGTAGTGATGATTTCAGTCGTTGTTCCTTATTTTTGCATTTTGCAAAACACTGGTTGAATACAACAGCCAGATTTTCCTAATCTCTATCAAATTTTGTAGTGATGATTTCAGTCGTTGTTCCTTTTTTTTTGCATTTTGCAAAACACTGGTTAAATACAACAGCTGCTTGACTATGACTTCCCGAGGGTATCATCAGCTACGTAGCTAGTCAGTGCTTCGGTACTGACAGGATTTATGACAAAACATTCCTTAAACTATCAAGAAACTAAGGTTTCAACGCCCTCAAATGAATTAACCTTAGATCAATTTGGCTATTATATTTAGGTGCCTTTTAAACACATAGCACTTCAACTATTTCGTTACTTATATACCCTTGGCTTTGAGTGTTTCTGATGAAGATTGATAGGGAAAATCGCCTCAGACTCAAAAGCGTGTTTTAGTGTACAGAGGAAAGTAAATTCAGAAAGTTGTTCAGGACGCATAAACTTGAATCAGTGTTATTTTCATTTAAGTGAGAGGTTTAGCTATAAAATAAGGTTTAATCCACCTTTTTTTCTACATGAGGAAATGCCAGTACCAAGTCGGGAATATGGCAGTTGTTTTCCATTCGTTTATTTTGTTTAAGCCATCGATTTTGCCACTTTCTGTTTTGAATTTTCCTTGCAGTTCGTTATTTTTTATATGATACTTTTTACTTGCTCTTAGTCGATTTCTTTGCTGTATTTGGACTGTTATCCATTAAATCAATAGTAATTGCGTACGCACTAAAATAACTTGTTAGAAATATTTCTAATCTTCATCGTTGAAAAAGAAAGAAACTAATGTTTATGACATTTTTATAGAGAGTACTCCTAGATTGGAACTTTGTAGATATATTCACTTTGTCCTTTATATCGATCTAATGAGTCATTTTTTTAACTAATTTTACCATTTGTGTTTATGTTGTGTTGTTAAATCACTTTCCATTTACAGGGAAGGATGATCGCTCGTAAACATGTTGAAAACCCGCCACATGCTATGCTATCCTAGGTCAGGAACCTGTTATTCGGTGGTTGTTATTGGTCGTTGTTTATCATATGTGTTTTGTGGTTATTGCTTGGTACATCAATTGGGCCACAGAGTTTTTTTCATTTAAATTATTCTATATTTCACATGTCGGGACAGTTTATAGATTAATATACGTGTTCATTTTTGCTCATTGACGACTACTAGTTGCCTACATCTACAGAGTACACCCTGGATTATATACACTCGAACTGATATGACATGTTACAACGTAACGAAATTCTAATTCATTGTCAACATTGACATGCTTGTAACGTATGGTAAAATATTAATGGTTTCTAGATTGGTTTTAAAGACAACCAAATTTCTGGTTATATTTAAATCGACACTTATTACGTATCAATTCAGTAAACACGGTAAATATTTTAAAGGAACTTTTGATTTGCACTATATGTACCTATTTACTAGTATTCATCATTGTATGTACCTATTGACTGATTCATCAAAACCTCAATTCAGAAAGAAATCTAATTTTATATTGGAACAGTGATGCATGGCATAGTTATAACTTTCACTTATGAAACAGACATTCAAATAGAAAAAAAATTATACAATGTCAAAATATTGCAATTAGTATTGTCAAACTGAATTGAACACTGCGTTGTAAGAAGTCAGCATTTTCGTGTTGACACGATATATCATTGAAACGGTAATACTAGTAAATCAACTCTTTACAAAACTTAGAATTGTTCGAAATACTTAGGATTTTCGACACCAGAAAAAGACTATATTAGCTGTATTTGCAAAAACCTTTCGGTATGTTTTGTTCTCAATGCCCCATCTCTTCGAACTGTATTCGGCCTTTTAACTTTTTTTTGATTCGGGCGTCACTGTCTTTTGTAGAAAGACGAACTATAAGTCTGGTATCTTCTATAAGTTTTTTTAAATTTTGTACTTGGAATGAGTGTATGTTTCAATGGAATAACAGAAGAGATTATAACGTTAAAAGATATCAAATCTCGTTTTGTACAAATTTAACAATATGACATATTGTTTTAACACTTGTATGGTGTTTATGTCGTTAAAGACAATATATTGATGTAAATATTTTTTGTAGTCGGATTCCTGTCTGATCTGTATAAAACGTTAAAGGTCGGTGATTTTTATTGGTACTATATATCTTTATTTTATCAGCTTGATGTATACTTCAGTACGTTGATGGTTTTCTGTAACGAAAGAACCTCGTGTGAAGCTCTTGTTTGCCTCTCCCCCTTCTACTTTTTCCGCAAATAATATTAGCAAAACAAAAGCAGATCGATACCTAACTCGCAAGGACAATGTTGATTCTTCGGATACAATATTTTGTGTATAATTAAATTTTTATACTAAAAATAATATTCGTGCAGACTTAGACTCGTGGTCAAGATTTTTTTCATGGACAGAGCACGTGGTTCCATGAAATATGGATATAGAACACTATGTTCTCATTATAAATTATATTTGCAAACATCAGTTAAGAATAACTGATATGCTTATAATTGACCAGAGAGAATACACTATATCACAATAATTCTTCCAAATGCTCGTTTTGTGAACATGTCTTCTGTTCCGATATTGTGATAGGCGTGTCTGCTACAGAAACCGCGCGAAGTACTTGGAAGGCAACGGATATCTGATTGGTTGACGGAATGACACGGAAAAAGCAGAAACTGTGCACGTGAAAAAAAAAACAACTACGACTCCCTGTTGTTAACAGGAGACGGAAAATGGCCGACATGACAATGTTAAACCTCCGTAAGGATCGGAAAATGGGCGGTACATGATGATCAATGGAGCAATTAGTAAATGAATAAGGTTAAAATGAATGGATGGACAGTTATCAAATGTAATTTCTTGGTCAAATACGTTAAATGATAGCAATAAAAAAGTTGTATTGTTTTTTAGGCGGACAGGACCCCTTGAGCCAGACTATAGGCCAAAGAGTTTTTTCATTTGAATTATTCTATATTTGACATGTCGGGACATTTTATTGATTAATATACGGTATTTACTCATTGACGACTACTAGTTGCCTTCATCTGCAGATAATCTGTTGTGCAAACACCCTGGATTATACACACTCGAACTGATATGACATGTTACAACGTAACGAGATTCTAATTCATTGTCAACATTATGTACTATATCTTGTATGAAGGTATTATGTTGTTTGACTCCAACAAAACATTTCATTTGTTAGAAAGCGTATGAAGCCGCTACTAATAATTCGGGACTCGTTATGGATCGTTTTGAATAAAGTCGTAAAAGGCATGCTATAATTAGTGTACCAGTACACTTGTACTAATCCCTGGAACATTATCTGCAGTGAATTGACATCTGTGTAACATGTGTAATGTATACTAAAATATTAATGATTTCTAAATTGGCTTTATTGACAATCAAAATATCTGGTTATCTTTAAATCGGCACAATAACACTTATTACGTAACAATTCAGTAAACACGGTAAATATTTCATAAGTACTTTTGATGTGCAATATTTTAAGCTTTTAACTAGTATGATCAATCAAAACTTCAATTAAGAAGGAAATTTAATTTTACATTGGAACAGTGATGCATGGCATAGTTATGACTTACGCTTATAGAACAGACATTCAAATAAAAAAAAGGATTATACAATGTTAAAATATTGCAATTAGTATTGTCGAACTGAATTGAACACTGCGTTGTACGTAGTCAGTATTTCTGTGTTGACACGAATTATCATTGATATGGTAATATTAGTAAATCAACTGTATACAAAACTTAGAATTGTTCGAAATTCTTAGGATTTTCGACACCAGAAATATACTACATTAGCTGTATTTGCAAAACCTTTCGGTATGTTTTTTTTCTCAATGCTCCACCTCTTCGAACTGTATTTGGCCTTTTAACTTGTTTTGATTCGGGCGTCACTGTCATTTGTAGAAAGACAAACTGAAAGTCTGGTATCTTCTATAAGTTATTTTAAATTTTTGTTGAAATGAGTGTATGTTTCAATGAAATAACAGAAGAGATTATAACCTTAAAAGATATCAAGCCTCGTTTTGTACAAGTTTAACAATATGACATATTGTTTTAACACTTGTGTAGTGTTTATCTTGTTGAAGACCATATATTGACCTAAATGTTTTTTTAGTCGGATTCCTGTCTGATCTGTATAAAACGTTAAAGGTCGGTGATTTTTCTTGGTACTATATATCTTTATTGTATCAGCTTGATGTATACTTCACAAATAATACAAGATGGTCCCGAGCGATAGATAATAGGTCCTGAAGTTGTGAACTTTTGATTAATTCTCAATTTTCCTTTTATTTGTTTTTGTGCTTTCTTCACAGGACTTTTTAGCGTTACTCGGATTTTTTGCTGGCGTTTTTGTCAAATTTTATGTAGACTTCTCCATTTTGAATTTACAAAGAGTTCCGTATTTTTCTGATACTAGTATACATGTTCCAATGAGTTGTTTTTACCTACTTTAGCCCTGTACTTCTGAAGTCAAACCTATTCAAATCCGTTATAAACATAGATAAGGCAAAAAGAGAATTCACATCCGTTTAAAATTCATGATGCTTTCCTTTATGATGTTCTCTCCTCTGTTTCAAAATAACAAGCTTTTTAAAAGATTGTTATATATTGATAAAAGAGAGGCTCAAGATACCCGAAGGACATAAAAACTAATAAATCGAAAATAAACTGACAACGCCATATAGGTTGTAGAATTATTACAGCGATTCAATTATTATACAACTACAACAAAGCAAAGGTAAATCTAACATAGTATTCAGCAGTTCCATATATATCGCATCTGATCCAGTAAAATAGGTACCCTTATTTTAATATTACAACTGCTCGATACTTCTGCTAGTGGACTGTTACTACAGCCCGGTAGCCAGTACTTCGGTACTGGAAATGAAAAAAACGTATAATGTGTTTTTAAATTTTTTTGTTTCAAAAGGTTTGAAATCATTTTAAATTAAGGATAATATCTCCTTCATGCTAAGCTCTGATTCCTGCATGTCTTTGGGTATACTATTTTTTTTTTTTTTATTGGTTTATAAGCTCTTCATTTTTTTTTTAATAAGTTTTGGATTTTCAACATTTTGATCTCGATCATCACTGAATAATTTTGTTGTCGAAATTCGCATCTGGTGCAGTAAAATTGGTACCGTTACTGTTGTTACTATTGATGATGCCACTAAAGCTTTCGCTTAATGACTCGTATATCTGCATTGTAGTTTCACACAGGAATAGTGTCTAGCCCTACGTATTGTCGGCGTTACATTCCTAAGTTGTGAGAGTCAATGAATTCAGTTTTATGTTCGTTCCGTCCGACTGCACATACTGTTGGAATCCTTACTAAAGGTATTGAAAGAAACACCCTATCAATTCAATGAGTAATCCCCCGTCAATGCAATGCCTTATTCTATATATCACCATAATATATAAATGATTCATTTGACGTCAGGTTGATAGCAATGTGGTAAGATGCCAAGAAAAAGTCTTAACGTTGCCATAAAAATCTGCACAGGCTATATGTGAAATTTGCCACCTGTAAATGCTCTAACTAAGCCCAATTTCTACCTTGAAGCATCATTTTAACTACGCGTGTTGAGATCTCTATTGAAAAATCTGGTGAATGCGCATGATGCAAAATCGGTTCTTGGGTCGCTTCTACAATTTTAGTTGGAAAGCAGGAAATTTTGCTCTTGAACCGTTCTTGTTTGAAGGTCAAATGTCATCCGACTTCCTTCAAGGTTTGGTGTGCATGTGCAAAGGTTAATCAGTGTGCAATAAGATTTGTGCGTTTTGAAAATAATTTGTCTTGTACTGACTTTGTCAATGTAAAACACCTGTGTCATTATATCAATACATACTTGACAGATGTTGATGATGATGATGATGATGATGCTGATTAATTATTTGAGCTATTTTCATCTTAAACATTCGAATGAATTTAAAAGACTTACTTTGCATTCAGTTATTGTTTATTGTTTTTTCTGTTGTTAATACATTTATGTAAGTTATCACACAAACATTATTTTCCTACTATACGATATGGTACTCGGCACATTACAAACGTCAAAAAACGCGAAGAAACGTTGACAGGATACTAATATATATTTTGAAAACATTTATACGAACACATGTTTATGTAAAAACAGAAATGTCATAGATACATTTAGTCTGAAATAAAAATGTCAAATACTGACTAATAAGTCAGTGGGACTAAATTCAATAAAATTAAGTTTTCCCCTTCTTTACTTCCCGTTTAAGTTTTAAATACTGACAAGTCTATTACAAAGTACATTTTTATATGAATTTGTATAATCAAAGTTCAAGGCTATCCTTGTATGGAAACAACATTGAGTCATAATTGAACAAAATTCTTAACTAATAAAAACGTCAATTTTAATGCATAAAAACGTTATTTTTCTAATTTGATATCTCCTACAAGCTTCATAAATGCTGAATCAAATATCGACTTAACAATATGTTTACAAGTTCTGAAATAAACACCAAATTTACAGTTAAGAATACAACATTTGGAAATATATAATTGTTAACCTTTATGCAAAATTGACCACTTCTGAGGATTATGGCACCATTAATCTGAAAATTTACGATTTTTTCTTTCCAAGGATATATGATTTAGCCATGTGTTCTATGGGTGCAATAAATCACTTTTTTTTATGATTTCACCGCTGGTCTAACATGGTATCTTCTATCTTTTTTTTGTCACTTTTTTAATTGACTCGGTTTGGGTATGGAAGGGGAAATTACAGTCATATAAATTTATAGACAAATACAAATCTTAAACAACATACAAACTATATAAAGCAGAATTGACATAATCGATGTTGAATAGGCGAAACTTAGTAAGGCATCCTTTGACATCCAGAAAAAAGATTTTTTTTTTCAACCAGCTTACAAAACAAAAATGGTAAAATTCAAATTCAAAGATTTAAATATGCCATAAAACGAAGATAAAACAAAATCTAGACTTTTTTTTAAATGTTTTTGGTTGTACATGGTGTATGAAGTTGAAAAGGAAAAAAGATTTCAGAATAATTATTTCAAAAGGCATGCCAGTTAAAACAAATAATAAGAATAGATTGGAGCCAATCCTGTGGAAATATAAGTTTTAATTAATATTACCTTCTGTTTTACTGTAATCGGTAATCGTAAGTTGGTAGTTAGTTCTCTCATACCCCACATATAATGTTTTAAAAAATATATTTTATGTTGATTGAAATCCAAGATGTCAATGTAAGCGAGCGCATACCGAAATAACGTATCACAGTTTATGTTCACAATAAACAAAGGAGCCAATTGCACTTCATCATTGATGACAAGAAAGCATGCAAGAGAATGTGACAAGTTTATTAAGCAAGAAAAATATCGTTGATATTATTGTATGGAGGTGTAAAATACATAGCAGAGCAATCGTATCTGACATGAAACAAGGCGTTCGCATTTCTTTAACTCGTAATATCAATACTGTTCTAGATATATTTATGTTTATATGAATCTGAAGTGGTTATTATTCCCATTATAGCGTTGAGTAATGTGTCATTGCATTGTAAAATATTTATTATGGTCATATCGTTTTCGCTGCATGTGAAGCCAAGATAACCTTGGTTTTTGATAATTGAACTGAATTTAGTATACCATTTTTTACGGATGTCAAGATTAATACATTGATATAAAAAAAAAATCAAAAAAGTGTTTGTATTATAAAGGTTTCATCTATCATACATTTTTTCTTATGTTTTTTTATTTCTTGGTTTAATCATCATTCTTGTCTTTGTTACGCCGTCTTTGCGCCACGATTTCCAATTAAGGTTGTCTTTGAACACACCGTTGATGTTGGCATTAGTACATTTCGCATGCCACCAACCACTATTTTTGGAATCAGAACACGACCGAAGTGGTTTTAAGTCGTTATCCTTGTCACGAGTAGAAAACATCATACCATTCATTGGATTGTTATCCCCATCGTTCATTGAATCACCTGTAAATTTAAATTTAAAATATGTAAATTAAGGCAAAGTATTTTACCGATGCTATGATTAGTCGGAAAACAACAGCACAGTACATTAGTGAGATACTTTTTATACGTCTTTCTATGGAATTAAAGACACGTATATTAAAGAAGATGTTCTCTTAACACTAGACATGACTAATATCACGATTTAATTACATTCAAATCATTGTAACAATGACAATGACATTATCTTCGAAAACTGCCATGTTCATTTCAGCTACAGGCAATTGTTACCCTATGTTCTTATGATACTTTTGTATTTATATTCATTTAACTCTCATGTAGAATGGCAAATTTTACAGAGATTCTAACTACAAAGTAGGTTGTTCTAAAAAAGAAGTAGATATTGTGACGATAATATGCTGCAAACCATTTATTTCAAATGTTAGCTTAAAGTTTCCTTTGAACTTGAAATGTGTCTGCTCAAGTGTGAAAAACTGTAACACAGTATACACAGTACCAGAAACATTTGCGGGGTTGCATGTACCATTAAATCGTGTAGAATACAAGTATAACCTAAAGTCTTTTTATGACTGTCCGTCAATGAATGAATAAATGAATGAATGAGTTAATATTTTAAACATAGCATATAGTATAATAAAGTATGCTAGCTCTACTCTTTTAATTAATTGATATGGTGACACAATCATACCACATCTTCTTATTTAATTTTACAGTATTATGTGCTAAAGTATAGTAAACAAACAAAAATCATGATGTTATAATAGATTTAATGAAATGCATGCTTAAATCAGATGAGTGCAACAAGGAACCATGTACATTCACATTTTGAATCTTGTTTCTTACATGGTATACGTAGAAACAGAAAAAGGTATACGTATAGCATTCAAAAAATGTGTCCTTCTTTCTAAAATTTTCCTTTTAAAATAAATCATAACACGACAGGCTTGTTTTCCAATAACATCTATATTGAATTTCTTTTGACGGACACTATTCTGAATCGTGTTAACGTTGCTTTTCGTAAATTTGTTGTTTTAAAAAAAAGCAAACCGGGCCTTATGCAAAGACAAATCCGGGTCCTTCCATTTTGACATGACCCATTTATTTCGTTCCATGCACATAAATACAAACATTGAGAAGCACGAAGTGACGAAATTTTGCAATTTCCATCTTAATATCTTTCTTGCCTTACCTTTCTTTCCATACAATATGCACAATTTAACGAGAAATTAAACAAATTCGATCCAAAGGTCATTTAATTCATCATTTTGACATGCCTTTTTACTTTTTTCTCCGTTAATTCAGAACGGTTGTAGAAAATATTTTATCTCATAATTGAAATTAGTTATATGTTTATTTATTTTCTTCAATATCATAAAAATAACAAATAAATAAATAGAAATCCTACCATTTATCTGTCTGCCGATGGTCCCTCACCGTACCGGATATTATATACTATTGAGTCCGAACATTTTTATCCGGGGTAGTTTAGACACAGTGTACTTAAGTTTTATCAATATGGAATAATATTCGTATACTACTTGTATTAAAAAGCCTGCTAAAATACGTCATTTTTGCCTAATTACCCAATAGCAATGTTCAGTCATGTTGCTATCAATTCTACAATATTATGTCTGAGTTGAAATGAGTTTTATCGGAAAAGCTTGAAGATTAAGTTCAGTGCATTTTAAAATTGTTTATATCATAATGGTTGAAAAGTAGATTTGAGTCAATATCAATATCGTTCTGAAAATATTCAATAACATGGCGGAAAACTTCTTTTCTTGATTTATCGTGAAACATGGTAAAAATTTACGCAAATTTGTATCTGTGGATCAAACGATCATGCTAAATTATTTTCTTTTTCCTTAATCGTTTGTTTCACTAAATTTATATCAAATTCTCTGCTAACGTACAAATAATCATTGTATATTTTGTTGAAAAAAACGTAGAAATGTTTAATTGTAACTTTTTATCTGTACACTTTCACAAAAGGTAAACCATGAAATTATCAGTCATCCAAAACCATAATTGAACTGTTTCATTCAAAGAACATTTCACAGCTTTTTTTTAATTGAAATTGGAATTTCCACGTTATTCAAGGTGAAATAAAGTTAAAAAAAAAATGCAGAAGTTGGTCTCAGTTCCCCTATTCAAAAAACGGACAGAGGAGCTCGTTGAAAAATGTTTGCCTTAGATGACGAGTCTTTTCTAAATGTTTTATAGTCTATTCTCATCTTCTGTTTTACACCACTGTCTTGTACTAGGCATATGATTGACTTGCAAGCATGTTAAATCCGGTCGAATTACGTACTGTTATCATTGACAAGACCGGACCCATTTATTTTACAGGGGAGTGTCACCAACATTTACTTTCAAAAAATTTCATCTTTGATTAATTTTTATAAGGTCAAAAAGTATGAACAGAGCTAAGAGTGACAGATGGCTAACAATTTTTTAAATTTCATTGTCTTTGATGTCTGCAGGTAAAAGTTCAAACGGGTCCATTAAATTATTAGTGTAAACACAATGCACGTGCAAACCCAAACAGTTGACTAGGTTAAAGAAAAATGGTAATTCCTGTTTTTCCGAACGGCAGTAAAACGGTTATCAAAGAAAGGCATCCGTTTGGCTATGTGGGATGTATAAATTCCAGCCACGTCTGGTCTAAATTATGACGTGAAATCCACTGTCTCGTGTAGATACTGCCACGCCCTCTGCACGTTAAGAACAGAATTCTTTGAGGGGTCCATAGGTGGCATTTTTCAAGGGCTAAATTTTGTTTTCCAAAATAACAATTGCTGAATTGGTAATGCTGATTTTATATTTGGCCAGGCATACAAATATACTTTTACTTCAAATGATTATTTACTCGGTCTTAAAAAACTCGACTCACAAAAATCAAGAAACAGTTTAGATTTTCGATTATAACTCGTGCATCTAGGTTCTTGATATCCAATCCACAGAACAAAAACCAATAACACTTGTTTTTTCTTCAGGTTGATCCTTTTTTTAGCAGACAATTGAGAATTAACACTTCATTTTCACATCTCCACACAATAGGTCCCCAAATAATTATCAACGATCGGTACATTACGTACGCACGCATTCCCCCTACATTTGCGCATACAAATCATTAAATTTACGCACAACGTTTTATAAAGTTTTTGCAATTCATTTTACAGGTAATTAAAGGTAAACTTATAGATAATTCACATTCCATTTCTTAACGGTCCTAGATTTACCATTACAGCTTTCAATATCAATTTTCAGGTTATATTTAAATAACAACTGTACAAGGGGACTTAGTCCTGTGTAATTATAAGTTTAAATTATGATTACCTGCTGTTCCACTGTAACTTGTAATTGTAAGCTGGTAGTTAGTGCTCTCACTCCCCACACATATTCCATCGTACACAGCATAAGCTGTAGTCTTATTGACATCTTCAAGATCAAATCGGACTTGGTAATTTTGTTGTTGTCGAAGAATATAATGAAGATTGTCATTTCCTTTTGAAATAAATAATAATTAAAAGATAATTAGCGGTACATATTCTGTCGATATACTGCTTTAAACCTTGAAAATTCATAGATATTTGTGTACAATGAAATAGATTTTTTGAATATCAAGAAATCGGCGAGCAACCTTTCATTCCTTCTCAAACAAGAAAACAAACAAACAGACATTTAAACGTTAAAAATCGTCTCCAACAAATAAATTGTATAAACACGATGTAATATTTTCTACCAAGATTTACCAAGATTAAGTACTAGAAAAGTAATTGATTTAGTATCAAACACCTGCAATCAACACAAAAAGAATAACACCAACGTAGATTGTAGTAGATTGTAGTAAGGAAAACCACTGACAAACACTTTTTAAAATATCGTGATTGTTATGGGCAACACTGTTCTCGGTGTTTATAAAGTTCGCCCTTTGAATTGTTCATGTTATTGTCCATCATAAAAGCATAAAGTTTCAAGGTAGTATTTCGAGATCTCAGCCATACGTGTTGATGGCTATCAAACGTTCGATGAACACTAACAGAATCACAAGGCATACGTTTTGATGGCTATCACACGTTAGATGAACGATACAACAGAGTCGTCACAAGCCATTCGTATTGATGGCTATCACACGTTCGATGAACGTGACACCAGAGTCACAAGCCATTCGTATTGATGGCTATCACACGTTTGATGTAACAAACAATTTAAGTTTTTGGATCTTAGACTATTACAAATATGCTTAAACATATAGTAAAATGTAAGTTACGGTTTTCACATGCCAACCGAATCAAGTTTGAAACTAATATTTTTATAAATATGCTTGAATATAATCAAATAGTTAGGTTATTCTATTAGCATGCATAAGGTCAAATTAGCTTGTATGTAAACTGCTGTTGTTGGAAAATGTTTATTTAATTTCCGTCTGTTGTTAATTAGACAAGAGAGGGGAAAGATACCAAAGGAACATGCAAACTCATAAGTCGAAATAAACTGACAACGCCAAAAGAAAAAGACAAACAGTCGTACAAAAGTACACAAAACACAACATAGAAAACTGAAGACTGAGTAACACGAACCCTACCAAAAACTTGGGGTGATCTCAGGTGCTCCGAAAGGGTAAGCAGATCCTGCTTTACATGCTAACCCGTCGTGTTACTACAAACCGGTAATAAAAACAAAATTCTAATTAAAATATCTTACCAAGCCAATGTTCTCCTGCTATATCCCCAAATCCAGTTTTGTAATCCTCCCAATCTCTATAGAAATCAACATTTCCATCAAATCGTCTTTGAATTGTCTACAGATACAAAGTATTTTGAATATAAACGAAGATTTTAAGACCCAACGTCATGAAAATAATAGTATACTTCAGAATAAATTTTAAATAAACAATTATTATATTTGCAAACAATCTTTTTTTCAATTTTTTTGTAGAGTTTGTGCTACTATTTAAAAAAAAAAATCAATTTTCAATTTCTAATTTTCGCAGTTAATAATTTTGATACACTTGTTTTAACGATATCTTTAAGAATGACATTTTCTAAAAAAATGAAATTAATTGAATTAACAATGTTTTATTATTAGATATAGAGTAAGTGCATTTTTTTTTCTATAACTACACTTCAGTGAAAAAAATTAATACAGTTATATTGCCATATAATCGGAAGGTTTGGCTAGCCATACAACCTGGTTCAACCCACCTTTTTTCTTAAAATGTCCTGTACCAAGCCAGGAATATGGCAGTTGTTATCAAATAGTCCGGTTCTCTGTATGTTGGCGTTTGTTTTTGTAGCAGTTCAGTATTTATGTTGTTCCGTTGTTTTCCTCTTATAGTTGATGTGTTTCCCTCGGTTTTGGTTGTGACCCGGATTTGTTTCAGTTAAATCGATTGATGACTACTGAACAGCTGTATACTACTGGTGCCTTTTTTTATAATATTTTTTTTTTTATTGACAGAAAAATCTAACTTACCGTCCACCCTCTACCATCAGTGTCCATGTCACAAAACACAGTTATGGTTGGACCGTTTTCTGGCTGGATAGTATGTACCCCAGTACATGTTCCAGGAGGAAATTCGCTACAGTCGGTTGGTGTAGGAGAAAAGACCATAGCTGGTGAAAAGGAAATTACTATATACTTGTAGTATTATGATGCAATAGTTGAAATCAAATTATTATGATAATACACATCAAATTTATACGTATCAGTGCTCATAATGTAGGCAACATTTAATGGACTTGTTAACATCAATTTTGTTTTAATGGAACGATTTCGTTTACGTTTGGTCCTTTTTTTTTGGGGGGGGGGGGGGGGGGGATTTAAGCTAATCAACGTAACATGTGTCTTATTGTCCTAATATTCTGACTTTGAGCATTAGTGAAGACACATTATGTCAAAAACTGCATTTTGTGCAGTATACTTGGTACATTAATTAAATTTCACAATATTAGATAAAGTGCACAAAATGTCACGAATATAATTAAATTGTGTACATGTTTGTAGAATTTGTAAGCAACTACAAGGGACAGGATCATATTAAATTAATTATTTTAAATGGAGGTTAAAATAAATTGAGTAACCATAGATGAATAAACAATATCCCAAATCAAATGGGATATCAAAATAAAAAAAGAATAATAAATAGTCTTATATTATTCCTTGTCAAACAATAGGCAAAACGTTATCCTTTATGTTACACAGAATCCAACAATATTTTTTTTTGTATTATTTTCATAAATTAAGGCACCTGTAGTTAACAGATGTTTAAATCCTATAATTCACATGCTAAAAATACAACACCCTCTATAGGAATCCTCTAAAAATGTAAATTAAAAAACTATTCAGGTATATATGTTCTAAGACTGCGAACACATGTCTCTAGTGATTTGATACATAGACCTATCGTATCGATCAACTTATTTATTATGTTGACATCAAACCATTGTAGCGTCAAATTCATGCGTTTCTCCACTATTGAAAGAAAAAACAACTGTCCATACAAGTAACAGTTATTTTACGACTGATAATATTTGTCAAAGTTGTAACAGTTGTACAATTTCACTGTTGCAGTTATTTTTTAACTGTTCCAACTTTAACAGTGTTTGTCTTATACATAAATCGATTGCAACAACGCTAAAAATAGTTGTCACAGTCATTATAGGACTGATACAATTATTTTAAAGTTGTAATAGTTGATTTACAACTGTCCCAACTCGAAAAACGTTGCAACAGTCATAAACAAACTGTTTTAACGACGAAAAGGTTGTCACAGTTATAATACGACTGCTGGAACCATTTGAAGGTTGTAACAGTTATTTCATAACGATCCCAAAGCAAAAAACCTTGAAAGAGTCATAAATGAACTGTTTAAACGCCGAAAAGGTTGTTACAGTTAAAATATGTTTGGTACAGCCATTATATAGTCATAGCTACATTTAAGTTTCGCAACTTCCAAACATTGATCAAGTCATTAAGACTATTAAAAGTCACGGATACAAAATTTCTGACAGTTCGGGATAGGTTAAATCATTTGTAAAACAATTTCACTTTGCGTATTAATAAAGTTGTAACAAAATAGACAGCATTGTCGCACCCATTTAAAACATTGATTTAAATAATAACTGATGTAAAAGAAATAGGATATTGAAATATTTGTCACTGAATATTTTGGTATTCGCAACTAATTTGGTTATTTGTTTAACTTATCAACTTATTTAAAAATACCTTGCCTCACATATCTTTGAAAAAAATTCTGAACCAGCAATTTCACATGGGGCTGTCTTATACGCATTAAATACTTCATATGAAAAAACACCTCACCTATAAGATAAATTGAAAACAGATTTTTCCAATATCTTCAACGGTAACAGTTAACCCTTTTCAAAATTATCGAAACAACAACTTTTTAATTAAGTCAAAGGTGTGAAATCATTCATGCATTTAAGGCTATCTCCAATGCCCGTAGTTTTACGAATCACATCATAATAACGGTCAATATATTATAAACCCAGCGGGAATATACATACCTGTCATCCCCGTTTTAAACTACTTATTCCCGAGGGCTTATTTCATACGGCATGGACACTAATAGAAATCATTTGATTGTTTTTTAGCTTTTATTTGAGACCACATTTTTTTTTTGTAACAAAATTATAAACATGATAAATATTGTGGTATAAACCAGTTTTAATATATATATAAAAAAAAATGAATCAAAGCTATGGTAACTTTTAACGCACGCTTTGCAGCTATTGAAAACAAAAATATTCTAAAATCTATTTCAATTCAATTTGTTTTAATATTACCTTACTTTATTTTTGAAAAGTTTAGTTAAAGTTTAATATTGACTCGACTTTGTACTGTTTAATGTACCGAGTGGTCTATTTGAAGTTCAATAGTCTTAATGTATAAAGCACTTCAGATGGCATTATTGAGGCAAACATATTATGCCTCGAGTTAATTTATATTTTCACCGGATTTTTCTCAACCAATTTATGATGTATAATTTGTAAAAATATATTTATAGGTGGATGGACATACTGTTTTTTTAAGGCCGACCCAATAACTCTCGTTAGTGAACGTTAAACTTTTGTAAACAAGAAGACTCGGAGATTAAATCATCTTTTATTTATTCACACAACGGTTTACTGCTCGTTGTATTAATTCATTAGACTCTGGTCTTGTTGAATTCTACATGCTGACCTCAAGATGACTTTTTGTGATTTTTTCGTTTCAGTTGATATAATACATGTCATACTGACGGTGACTCAAACCATTTATAAATTCACATAAACGCCTGTCTGATATTGATACATTATTCAACCTGTAGTTAGAAAAGGAACATTTTTACCTTGTGAGTAGTTTTTGTGTTATTATAAGGATGGACTGAAAATAAGTATTCTGGCCCTGGTCTGAGTAAAAATATATAATCTTGCCGCCTATATGTTGGAAAAAATATTCTGACCTCATCAAATTTGCCAGTTGAGTTGCTAACTTCTATGCATTTGGGCATGTTGGGTATCGGGTGAAAAATTGTCTTAATTGCAAACAAGTACCACATCATTTGATTTATCATGATCTTATAAAAAAAATCTACTAGTTAGAATTTTCATGACTGTTTTTGTTTTTGTTGAAAGCTATGTCATGTATATGTTGACCTCTAAATTAAATTGTTGTTGTTTTTGTGTTGATATCTCATCATAGCAGGTTACTCACATCACCCGTTTTAATATCATGTTTTAGCCAGCTGCATATTTGTATTTCATAAGCTTTTCACACCATGATATATTAATAATGTACAACAATAGTTATAACATTGTGTATTCACCATTGATAAGCAAGAGAGTCAAACTCTAATTGTACAGCCACAAAAAGAAAATTCCAATTCTCATCCTCCGTCTTGAAACCACTATTTATATCATTTTCTTTTTTTATTTCTTGTTATATTTTTTCTTTTGCTAAAAGTTTTCGAATCATAGCAAATTAAAACCCCAAAATATGCTTTCAAATAAAATTAAAGATAAAACAAACAGCTCACCCTATAGTACATAATACAAACACGCCCTTGTAATGCAAATTGTGTATAATAAAAGGGTAGCAAAAATATATTGGGATATTTTGAAGGCATTTATTCAAAAGCAAATAAAATGATTCTGTAGAAAAACATGCCCGAGATCAGAAGCTTGTAAATATTGGATCACATATAACGGATTTTGGTAAACCATAATACAGTTGTTATAAATGGGCCTATAACAATAGGAGACATCATATATGATAATCAAGAAATTATTGTTCTATATCCTTAACTGACAAAATTTTTATTAAATTTTGTCGCCAACTGGTATTAAGTACTGGTGACCTCTAAACATGTTGGTATGCATAATTCTTTAGTTTTCAATCATTTTTTTATAAATATTTTACTTTCATTCTTATATGGTGGGTTGCAAAACCCTGATAGAGGCTTCTTTTTGAATGATTATAGTGGCTTTTGTTTGTTTGTTGAATTTGATGGTTGTGTCATCGAAATTCATACCACATCTCCTTATTCCAGTTATTTTACATTATACAAAACTATAATAATATCAACTGAATGTTAATAATCATTGTTAATAGTTGTCTGACTTTTGATATAAACAAGAGTGAAAACGCTGAAATGTCACGTCTGATTTACCTACATGTATAATTGAATTTATGAACATTGAAAGTCTGTAATATGAAAGTTTTACTACAATCATAACAATTGCAAGTATCACATACACTTAAAATTCATGAAATTATCAATGATCCATTAAAATGAAGTCAAAGTCAAATTAACAATGCCAGACAGATGATTTACAGCTTACAATCATTCCATAACCCAAATTTAATGAATGTAGTGGTTTATAGTACAAATGTATCGGAGAAATAGACTAAACATCCAAACCATGAAAAGAAAATATTGTGCAATGAACCATGAAAATGAGGTCACGGTCAGATGAAACCATCCAATCAAACATGTACACCTTATGATCATTCCATATCTCAAAAATTGTGATCTTATAGCTTATAGCATCTGAGAAACATTGGGATATACAATGTAGACCAAACCCCAAAAACTTAACATTGTTCAATGAACCATGACATTGAAGCCAAGGTCGGATGAAACCTGCAAGTCAGACATATACACCTTATTATCATTCCACACCAAAAAATAGTTGATCTAGTGCTTAAAGTATCTGAGAAACGGACTTGACAATGTAACTACTAACTAAATAACCTAAATCACTGAATCTTGAAATGAAGTCAAGGTCGGGTGAACCCTACCTGACAGACATGTAGACCTTGCAAGATACCCATGTACCAAATATATATAGATATATGACAGACAGAAACTTCATATCAACATATTTACTATCTGAATACAAGATAACAAGCATCCAGGTCTTTTAGCTTCTAAAATGTAAAGCTTTATACGAATAGTTTACACTGTCGCCACAACCAGATTGTAATACCTATTTCTTACATACTTTAATTTTTTTCGCAGGCGAGATAATAAAATGATACTTTGAAGTACATGTATTGTTTAATTTGATTGACCAGTATAAAATGCCAGTTCCACTTTGAACAGTAATTTAGACTTTATTTATAAACATGTACATTCAGACTTTAAGTATAGCAAGCAGACGTTTGACACTCAACAATAGTGACGGACAGTGAGATACCCTCATGGGTAGTCAATAAAATTGAGAATGGAAATGGGGAATGTGTAAAAGAGACAACAACCCGACCATAGAACAGACAACAGCAGAAGGTCACTAACAGGTCTTCAATGCAGCGAGAAATTCCCGCACCCGGAGGCGTCCTTCAGCTGGTCCCTAAACAAATATATATACTAGTTCAGTGATAATGAACGCCATACTAAACTCCAAATTGTACACAAGAAACTAAAATTAAAAATAAAACAAGACTAACAAAGGCTAGAGGCTCCTATTACAATAACTGTATTTACTAGGAAAAAAACTACCAATCCTAATTTGCTTGATAACAAAGTTTTAGGACTCATACAATTGCATTTATAAGTCCCATACAACAAGAAGAATAAAACCTTTTTTGAGGGTCTAAATTCTTAAAGATATTGTCTTCCTATCTACATGTTTTCACATGAAAATATCTATGCATTTTGGTTTTTATACATAAATTCTAGCATGTTTATATAGTACACACATTCTTATTTAGTGATTTTATATTCTATGCTAAATCTAAAAAGAATACAGTTAGGAAGCTCACTTTGCTTCTTAAATAGTTTTTGTATTTCTTGTTAACTGTAAACCACCTAGCAATAAGCATGATACATTATTTATAGATATTTATTCATTGCTATAATTCATTTTGAGAAAAGATGCAACCTTCACAACCTTTTGTTCAATAAGACGCATTAAATACATAATGAAACAATGACCACATTTTGTTAAATAACCTTTTTAAAAGGACAACTGTTATGACTTTGTGCATTGTTTCCGGAAAATTAAATTAATAATATTGTTTTATTTTGTTAATTAATATTATTTTGAACCATTATAGAAATACTCATTTTCAATGCTTTATATTATTAAATATATTCATTTAATTGATCTGTTTTGTTGTCCATGACTCAGAAATTATTTGAAAACAAATATACTAATAATGCATTCTTGTTAAATAAATCACCTATAGATAAGAATTTAAACAGCAAAATATATGAATATTTACTTTGTAGTCAAATTCAACATGAATTTTCTCAAATTCTATTTTACATTACCATGATTACTTTAAGTGTTCTTCAAAATGCAAGACATTATTATACATCATCCAAAAGGTAATTAAGTAAACCAGGGAAATACTTAGAAACCGGTGTTAGCAACACAATATATGCATATGTACATGTGGTTAATTTTTGGTTAAACAAAATCCAGTGACAAATATTTCATGTCAATATAGGACAAGACAGTGAACAATACATTACCATACAATATGTATAGGTCCTATGAAAGGCCATCCTGCACAACCAAACCAATGCCCTACTTGAAAAGGGTTTAACAATTAGACGACAAGATCAAGAGTGACCTTTTTCTATTCCCTTGTCACCCTTGGGGTGATGGTTGTGAAGTGGATAGGGGATTGAAAAGTTTAGTCAGATTTATGAAGACACATGATTAACATGAGAATTTCACTAGCAATAGGTGACTTTAAACAATCAATTTTGTTCTAAACTGATCTGATTTTTTGTTCAATATGAACATTTGCACAAGTCACAGGTCCTTTAATAAATGAAATGTCATGTTTTGTCACACATCAACATCCTCCCAAGGATAACAGGTCAGAATTTGCCATGTCAGCTAGATCCACACATACAGTCTACACAGATGGGCACAGGCTTTTCAGCCCAGGCATGTAAAATGACTATCAGGCCTGTAAAATTTTCTATCATTCTGCCAATATTGATGATTTTCCTATTTTCATTTTCATCTAATAAGAGATTTGTCAAGGGCAAGATGAAAAAAGGAATGTGCATAAGATCACTAAGAGAGTGTTTGACTTGGGGTTTTCAGCATAGAAAAAAAATGGATTAAAAAGGGGGAGGGAAAATGGGGATTTACCTGAATTTCAATGATGCATAAACTTTTTACAATCTTTAATCCTAACTGCCTTGGAACATGCTACTGTGCAGAATTGCGGCGAAAGATCATATAGGATAACATCATGTCGATTCTTACCTGTACTGTAGAAAGAATTTGGACATTTTTTCCTTCAAAATATTGGATGAATGATGATGATAATGATGATAGATTTGCTTTAAAATATTGTTCATTTCTACTCACCGAATGCAATTTCAAGTCAGCTTATATTGTGGTCTAACTAAACAATTGTAGCTTCCTTTTGTAAAATGTTGTTTGACGACCACGGTCGGTCTGCCGACAGGAATGCAACAAAACAATAAAGAGGATGAACCGTTAACGGTGAAAATTTGTTCCGTTTTTGATCAAATTTGACAGATTTGATTAATTATCATCGACAAATATCCCTCATGGATAGCACTTCAAATAAAAGCAGTTATTGTGCTGTATAGAATAGGTAGTCATATTCTTTAAATTTACTTCAGGTACACCGTCGTTAGTTCGTAATCCTACACTTCTGCATAATTTATCAAAACAATTTCAAATATGAATTAAAATGAATTCATTAGCATTATTAGCATCTTCTGCAATAATTCTTAACCTCTTTTTTAAACGGAGACTTTTCATATGATGAAGCAAGTTATGTACAATTCTGAATAAACGGAATATTAGATAAAGATACCTAAAGGATAGTCAAACGCACAAGTCGAAAATGAACGGACAATGACGCGGCAATAAACGGGAAACGACAAAATGATCAACAACGATCGCAAAAAAGAAATAAATAATAATAAAAATAAAACCCACAATAGATGATAATAATATAATGTATTTGACAGCACCAACGTCTGAAAAGTTGACACAAACAAATTTTAACTGTCCCAACTATCAAAAGGTTGGGATACACACTATACAACTGCCACAACAACAAGACTGTAACAAATAGTATTTGACTGTGACAACGCCGTAAACAACTGCACAGTCCTCAAATGACTGTGGATAATAATTTTTGTTTTTCACAACCCCTAAAAGTGTTGGGATAGGCATGAATAAGCTGTTACAACAACATAAGGCAACTGTCACAACCCTTACATTTCTTATCATTTGATTTGAAAGTCATTTTCAGTCTTCCACAGACTAAAACTGTCGTACAACGACTGTTACTAATATGGACAGTTGTTTTTTCGTCCACTAGTCCGAAGTTTTATGTAAGGAGCACAACCTGCTCAGGAAGTCCGTTTAGATTGAACATACACGAGCGCAACGTATTAACTGAGATATAAAAAATTCTTGTTGACGTGAGCAGACGCTATGTTAATGCTGATAATTTTGAAATTGACAATTGGAAAATTGAAATATTTACATTTGTCATATTCTAGTCGTTTAACGGTGTCAATATCGAGGAAATATTAAAATCTCAAGCTGACCGGTACCGAGTCATGAATATGACACTTGTTTTCCGTTCGTTAGATGTGTTTGAGCTTTTGAATTTGCCATTTTATAAAGGACATTCCGTTTTGAATTTCTCTTTGAGTTCGGTATTTTTGTTATTTTACTTTTTTTTATTTCTATAAACTGTCGCTTATATTAAATACATGAAATTTGTAGATACAAAATATATAGGTCCCAATTCAATCTGGCTATAGGGTTTCAAAGGAAAAATGATAGCTTTGTGTTTGAATTTTACTTATATAATTGTATTATATTCAAGTGAGAGAGCAGTTTTATTTAGTGATGGATATAAACAAATTTGAAATTATACACATGGTAGTATAAATGGGGTCTATAGAATAGAGAAAAGGTAAAATCACAAAAATACTAAACTCCGAGGAAAATTCTAAAAGGAAAGTCCCTAATCAAATGGCAAAATCAAAAACTCAAACAGATCAAACGAATGGATAACAACTGTCATATTCCTGACTTGGTACAGTAAGGAATAAGTGTGTGCTAAATTATAAATAATAGATAGAAAAAAATGAAGACCTTCATATCATGACCCTAATATATAGTATGGAATCATTCGAACTTGGATAGGAACAAAAATAATACAAAACAGGTATACATCAAACACGTAAACACACCTACCTACAAAAGCAAAGACATTTAATTTTAAACGATTATCATTTAAGTAATACAACAAAATTAACCCACACTGAATTCAGTATGATCATCAGATGCGTATTTAAAATCACATAACAAAGGACAAAATAAAATTAAGAACCACGAAAAGGAATGCATACTTTTATTTTTGGAGAATGACCAAACAAATTAAACAAATATTGTATATCTATAAGATAACTTTTATTTTATTGTTTATCTACATTATTTTAGCTTGTGTACTATATAACATAAAGGTAATTTGTGATATCATTAACATGTCCTAATTGGCACATTTAACAGAAAATTGTCAATTAACACTAAGTGTGGGACAAAAAAGATACAACTAAATTAATGCGACAGTAGAAAACCGGTGTTAAAATCCCGTAAATTGATTAAGAACAGACAAATCAAGATATCAAACAAAGTAACTTGGAGAATCGTAGTACTCCGAAAGAAGGAGACTAGATTTGTGACAGGATAAGCGTCTTCTCCAATGCATGCAAATTCACAATCAGTCAAAATGTCATAATCGGTAAATGTACAGATCAGGCGACTATAATAGAATCCTAAGATCTAAGACCACGCAAAAATGTTGCTAGTGTGTTAAGACACTGACAAATCGTATCGTCAACCAATTTGTAAGGTTGACGGTAGAACTAATGTTGTGTCGAATTCTGTCGTTCTTCCTTTTAACTCATTCAATATATAACTTGACTTGATATCTTGGTCCATGAGATTTTAAGATTAAAACAAGTTTTGTCCATAGTTTACTTCAAAATTTAATTCTTATCCTGGTATCTATGATGAGTTTATTCTTATCTTGACATCACACTTGTGACTAACGAGGGGACAAACGGTCGGACATTTGCATCACTATATAATCCCTTTACGTGCGAAGGTATGAAAACAGAACCGATATATTAAAATAGTCTTATAATAATAGATAATTTTTATTTTGTAACAATCCTACCTAGTTTTGGAGTCTTTGTACTTGTATGTGATCCTGTAGAGGGTTCCTTCATAGGGCAGCAAGCCAAAAATAAGGAACAGTGTTCTAAGATTTGGTCATAGGTACTTGAGCAGCAAGTACTATCACTTGTGCACAACATGGCACACTGGATTCGGGATTTTGCTTCCACTGTATGAACTGATGCTCCATTTTGAACTATTCTTATGTTTGTGTTGGTGTTAAACTTCTGTGTTTTAATACCAAAACTTTCAACATATTGTGCAAAAAGTGCAAACACAACTGCTGTTCTTATATAAAACATAGCATTCATTGATAATCCGCTACCATTTGAGAATATGGTTTTGTAGTTTTACTGTATAGCGTCTTCGCACAATAACCTAACAAATATGATGAGTCTATGACGATGTAACAAAGTGATTGCTTTATTGTATGATATATTGGTCTATTGATTTCTGTCATAAATAATTGAAATAATAATTTCAATAACATCACATAAACATTTTGGAAATGTATTTATTTTTCAATGGAGCTTGAAACTTGATATAAGAAAGTCGTATGATTTCAATTGGTCGAGCTTTTAACTCTTATTTCATGAAATTAATGTATGACAGATCATCAATACATTTAGAAAATACTTGGAGTAAATTACATTTTTCAGTCCCATGAAAAATATACGATAACCAATGAAAAACCTTTATTAAGTGTAGACACCTTTTGCGTTTACCGTAAAAACGTACATTTGGTATTACAAATCTACGAAAATTAAGAAGAAGGGTACAAAGCGTTAGCTATTTTTCCTGATCTTTCAATCTTAATTAAATTTGGTAGTTTCGATTTCTGTCGTTGTTCCTTATTTTTTTTTCATTTTTTAAAGTACTGGTTAAATACAATAGCTGCTGGACTATGAGTTCCCGAGGGTATCATCAGCTCAGTAGTAAGTCACTGCTTTGATACTGACATGATTTATGACATACATTTCTTAAATTATTAAGACACTCAGGTCCCTAAAATAAATTGACTTTCGGTCGATTATTTTAAGGTATCATTTAAACATATTTATACACCCTCGGCTTTCAAATATTTTGCTTTGGAAAAATCGCTTTGGACGCAAAACATGTATGAATTGGTGTTTGTATATTTTTTGTTTAAGTGTGCAGAGGAAAGAAAATTCAGAAAGTTGTTCCGGACTTACAAAGTTGAACCAGTGTAGCTTTCATTGAAGTGAGAGGTATAGCTTTAAAACAAAGTTTAATCCACCTTTTGTTCTACATGAGAAAATGCCTGTACCATTAAGAAATATTTCCATTCGTTTGATGTGTTGAAGTTTTCAATTTTGCCATTTTCAGTTTTGAATTTTCTATGAAGTTCGGTATTTTTCTATATCATATTTTTTACTTGCTCTGAGTAGGTTTTTTTTTACTGTCTTTGGACTGTTATCTATTAGATCAATATTAAGTGCGTATATACTAAGACATATTCCTAAACTTCATCGTTGAAAAAAAAAGAAACTAATGTTTATGGCATTTTAATAGAGAGTACTTTTAGATTGGAACTTTGTAGATATATTCGTTGTGTCCTTTATATCGATCTGATGAGTCATTTCTGTTAACTGATTTTACCATTTGTTTTTAATTTGTTGTTGTTAAATCCCCTTCCATTTACAGGAAAGGTTGATCGCTCGTGAACATGTTGAAACCCGCCGAATTCTATGCTATCCAAGGTCAGGAGCCTGTTATATGGTGGTTGTTGTTAGTCGTTGTTTATCATATGTGTTTTGTGGTTATAACATGGTACAGTCCTGTACATCAACTAAGCCAACGAGGTTTTTCATTTAAATTATTCTATTTTTGACATGTCGGGACATTTTATTGATTAATATACGGTATGGTATTTGCTCATTGACGACTACTAGTTGCCTTCATCTACCGATTATCTGTTGTGCAAACACCCTCGAACTGAAATGACACAACGTAACGAGATTCTAATTCATTGTGAACATTATGTACTATATCTTGTATGAAGGTATTATTTTGTTTGCCTCGAACAAAATATTTCATTTGTTAGAAAGCGTATGAAGCCGCTGCTAATAATTCAGGACTCGTTATGGATCGTTTTGAATAATGTCGTAAAAGGCATGCTTTAATTAGTGTACCAGTACACTCGTCCTAATCCCTGGAGCATTATCGACTACTTTTAGTGCAGTGTATTGAAATGAGTGTAACGTATACTAAAATATTAATGATTTCTAGATTAGTTTTATTGACAATCAAATATCTGATTATCTTCAAATCGGCACAATAACACTTATTGCGTAACAATTCAGTAAACACGGTAAATATTTCATAGGTACTTTTGATGTGCAATATTTTAAGCTATTGACTAGTATGATACATCAAAACTTCAATTAAGAAGGCAATTTCATTTTACTATGGAACAGTGATGCATTGCATAGTTATGACTTACGCTTATGAAACAGACATTCAAATTAAAAAAAAAGATTATACTATGTTAGAATATTGCAATTAGTATTGTCAAACTTAATTGAACACTGCGTTGTAAGTAGTCAGTATTTCTGTGTTGACACGAATTATCATTGATATTGTAATATTAGTAAATCAACTGTTTACAAAACTGAGAATTGTTCGAAATACTTAGGACTTTCGACACCAGAAATAGACTATATTAGCTGTATTTGAAAAACCTTTCGGTATGTTTTGTTCTCAATGCTCCACCTCTTCGAACTGTATTTGTTTGGCCTTTTAACATTTTTTTATTTGGGCGTCCCTGTCTTTTGTAGAAAGACGAACTACAAGTCTGATATCTTCTATAAGTTGTTTTTAAATTTTTTATTGGAATGAGTGTATGTTTCAAAGGAATAACAGAAGGGATTATAGCATTAAAAGATATCAAACCTCGTTTTGTACAAGCTTAACAATATGACATATTGTTTTAACACTTGTATGGTATTTATGATGTTGAAGACCATATATTGACGTAAATAACTTTTTTAGTCGGATTCCTGTCTGATCTGTATAAAACGTTAAATGTCGGTGATTTTGTTTGGTACTATATATCTTTATTTTATTACCTTGATGTATACTTCACAAATAATACAAGATGGTCCCGAGCGATAGATAATAGGTCCTGAAGTTGTGAACTTTTTATTAATTCACAGTTTTCCTTTTATTTGTTTTTGTGCTATTACGCTCTGTTTTCATATGACTCTTTAGCGTGACTCGGATTTTTTTGCTGACGTTTTTGTCAAATGTCATGTACACTTCTCCAATTTGAATTTACAAAGAGTTCCGTAATTTTGTTATACTTTTATACATGTACCAATCAGTTGTCTTTACCTACTTTAGCCCTGTACTTCTGAAGTCACACCTATTCAAATCCGTTATAAACATAGATAGGGTAAAAAGAGAATTAACATCCGTTTAAAATTCATGACGCTTTCCTTTATGATGTTCTCTCCTCTGTTTCAAAAAAACAAGCTTTTCAAAAGACTGTTATAAATTGATAAAAGAGAGACTCCAGATACCCGAGGGACATAAAAACTCATAAATCGAAAATAAACTGACAACGCCATATAGGTTGTAGAATTATTACAGCGATTCAAGTATTATACACCTACAACAAAGCAAGGGTAAATCTAACATAGTATACAGCAGTTCCATATATATCGCATCTGGTGCAGTAAAATAGGCACATGTAATGTTAATATTATAACTGGTCGATACTTCTGCTGGTGGACTGTTACTCCCGAGGGTATCAACGACCCGGTAGCCAGTACTTCGGTAGTGGAATGAAAAATAAACGTATAATGTGTTTTTTTTAATTTTTTGTTTCAAAAGGTTTGACATCATATTAAATTAAGGACAATATCTCCTTCATGCTAAGCTCTGATTCCTTCCATGGCTTTGGATATACCATTTGTCTTTTTTTGGTTTATAAGCTCTTCATTTTTCTTTAATAAGTTTTGGATTTTCAAAATTTTGATCTCGATCATCACTGAATAATTTTGTTGTCGAAATTCGCATCTGGTGCAGTAAAATTGGTACTGTTAATGTTGTTACTATTGATGATGCCACTAAAGCTTTCTCTTAAATGATTCGTATGTCTGCATTGTAGTTTCACACAGGAATAGTGTCTAGCCTTAAGTATTGTCGGCCTTACATTCCTAAGTATTGAGAGTCAATGAATTCAGTTTTATGTTCGTTCCTTCCAACTGCACATGTTGTTACAGGATGCGACACTATATCATCTCTGTTTAATTTAGGCAACAAATCCTTACTAAAGGTATTGAAAGAAACACCCTATCAATTCAATGAGTTATATCAGATCAATTCAATGACTTATCCCCGTTCAATTCAATGACTTATTCTATATATAACCATAAGATATAAATGATTCATTCGACGTCAGGTTGATAGCAATGTGGTACATGTATGATGCCAAGAAAAAGTCTTAACGTTGCCATAAAAATCTAAACAGGCTATGTGTGAAATTTGCAACCTTTAAATGCTCTAACTAGGCCCAACTTCCACCTTGAGAAGCATCATTTTAACCACGCGTGTTGAGATCTCTATTGAAAAAATCTGGTGAATGCGCATGAAGCTAAATCGGTTCTTGGGTCGCTCCTAAAATTTTGGTTGGAAAGCATGAAATTTTGCTCTTGAACCGTTCTTGATTGAATGTCAAATGTCATCCGACTTCCTTCAAGGTTTGGTGTGCATGTGCAACGGGTTATCAGTGTGCAGTAAGATTTGTGCGTTTTGAAGATAGTTTGTCTTGCACTGAAATTTGTCAATTTAAATCACCTGTGTCATTATATCAATACACACTTGACAGATGTTGATGATGATGATGATGATGATGATGATGATGATGATGATGATGATGATGATGATGATGATGATGATGATGATGATGATGATTGATTATCTGAGCTATTTACATCTTAAACATTCGAATGAATTTAAAAACTTACTTTGCATCCAGTTATTGTCTATTTTTTTATGTTGTTAATAAATTTATGTAAGTTATCACACACACACAGTATTTTCGTTCTATACGATATGATACTTGGCACATTACGAACGTCAAATAACGCCAAGAAACGTTGACAGGATACTTATATATATTTTGAAAAATTTTATACGAACACATGTTTATGTAAAAACAGAAATGTCATAGATACATTTAGTCTGAAATGAAAATGTCAAATACTGACTAAAAAGCCAATGGGACTAAATTCAATAAAATTAAGTTTTTCCCCTCCTTTACTTCCCGTTTAAATTTTAAATACTGACAAGTCTATTAAAAGGTACATTTTTATATTAATTTGTATAATTAAAGTTCAAGGCTATCCTTGTATGGAAACAAAATTGAGTCATAATTGAACAAAATTCTTAACTAATAAAAACGTCAATTTTAATGCATAAAAACGTAATTTTTTAAATTTGATATCTCCTTCAAGTTTCATAAATGCTGAATCAAATATCGACTTAACAATATGTTTACAAGTTCTGAAATAAACACCAAATTTACAGTTAAGAAGACAACATTTGGAAATATATAATTGTTAACCTTTGACCCTCTTTATCCAAAATTGACCACTTCTGAGGATTATGGCATCATTAATCCAAAAGTTTACGATTTTTTCTTTCCAAGGATATATGATTTAGCCGTGTGTTCTATGGGTGCATTAAATTACTTTTTTATGATTTCACCGCTGGTCTAACACGGTATCTTCTAACTTTTTTGTTGTCACCTTTTTAATTGACTCGGTTTGGGTATGGAAGGGGAAATTACAAAAAATACCATCAAAGTCATATAAATTTATAGGCAAATACAAATCTTAGTCAACATACAAACTATATAAAGCAGAATTGACATAATCGATGTTGAATAGGCGAAACTTAGTAAGGCATCCTTTGGCATCCAGAAAAAAGTTTTTTTTCAACCAGCTTACAAAACAAAAATGGTAAAATTCAAATTCAAAGATCTAAATATGCCATAAAACGAAGATGAAACAAAATGTAGGCCTTTTTTTTTAATTTTTTTGGTTGTACATGTTTTATGAAGTTGAAAAGAAAAAAACATTTCTGAAAAATTATTTCAAAAGGCATGCCAGTTAAAACAAATAATAAGAATATATTGGAGCCAATCCTGTGGAAATATGAGTTTTTATTAATATTACCTTCTGTTTTACTCGGTAATCGTAAGTTGGTAGTTGGTGCTCTCATTCCGAACATATAATGTTTTAAAAAAAATATATTATGTTGATTGAAATTCAAGATGTCAATGTAAGCAAGCGCATACCGAAATAACGTATCACAGTTAATGTTCACAATAAACAAAGGAGCCAATTGCACTTCATCATCGATGAAAGAAAGCATGCAATGGAATGTGACAAGTTTATTAAGTAAGAAAAATATCGTTGATATTATTGCCTGGAGGTGTAAAATACATAACAGAGCAATCGTATCTGACATGAAACAAGGCGTTCGCATTTCTCTAACTCGTAATAGCAATACTTTTCTATAATATTTTTATGCTTATATGAATCTGAAGTAGTTATTATTCCCATTATAGCGTTGAGTAATGTACAAAATATTTATTATGGTCATATCATTTTCGCTGCATGTGAAACCAAGATAACTGCCTTCGCTTTCAATCCAATATTTCTATCTTGGTTTTTGATAATTAAACTGAATTTAGTATACCATTTTCTTACGGATGTCAAGATTAATACATTGATATAAAAAAAATCAAAAAAATGTTTGTATTATAAAGGTTTCATCTATCAAACATTTTTCGTATGTTTTTAATTTCTTGGTTCAATCATCATTCTTGTCTTTGTTATGCCGTCTTTGCGCTACGATTTCCAATTAAGGTTGTCTTTGAACACACCGTTGATGTTGGCATTAGTACATTTGGCATGCCACCAACCACTATTTTTGGAATCAGAACACGACAGCTTTGGTTTTAAGTCGTTATCCTTGTCACGAGTAGAAAACATCATACCATTCATTGGATTGTTATCCCAATCGTTCATTGAATCACCTATAAATGTAAATTTAAAATATGTAAATTAAGGCAAAGTATGTTACCGATGTTATAATTATTTGGAAAACAACAGCACAGTACATTAATTACATACTTTTTGGACGTCTTTCTATGACATTAAAGACACGTATATTAAAGAAGATGTTCTCTTAACACCAGACATGACTTATATCACGATTTAATTACATTCAAATCATTATAACAATGACAATGACATTATCTTCGAAAACGGCCATGTTCATTTCAGCTACAGGCAATTGTTGCCCTATGTTTTTATGAAACTTTTGTTTTTTATATTCATTTAACTCTCATGTAAAATGGCAAATTTTACAGAGATTCTAACTACAAAATAGGTTATTCTAAATAAGAAGTAGATATTGTGACGACAATATGCTGCAAACCATTTATTTCAAATCTTAACTTTGAAGTTTCCTTGGAACTTGAAATGAGTCTGCTCAAGTGTGAAAAACTGCAAAAAAACAGTATACACAGTACCAGAAAAATTTGCGGGGTTGCATGTACCATTAATTCGTGCAGAATACTAGTATAACCTAAAGTCCTTTTATGACTGTCCGTCAATGAATGAATAAATGAATGAATGAGTAAATAGTTATCAAAGGTAATAGGATTATAATTTAATACGCCAGACGCGCGTTTCGTCTACATAAGACTCATCAGTGACGCTCGTGACAAAATAGTTATAAAGCCAAACAAGTACAAAGTTGACGAGCATTGAGGAACCAAAATTCCATTAAGTTGTGCCAAATACGGCTAAGGTAATCTATTCCTTGGATAAGAAAATCCTTAGTTTTACGAAAAATTCAAAGTTTTGTAACAGGAAATTTATAAAAATTACCATATAATACGTGGTAAACATAGCATATAGTATAATAAAGTATGCTAGCTCTACTCTTTTGATTAATTGATATGGTGACACAATCATACAACATCTTCTTATTTAATTTTACAGTATTATATGCTATAGTATAGTAAACAAACAAAAATCATGATGTTATAAAAGATTTAATGTAATGCATGGTTAAATCAGATGAGTGCAACATGTAACCATATACATTCAAATTTTGAATCTTGTTTCTTACATGGTAGAAGTAGAAACAGAAAAAAGGTATACGTATAGCATTAAAAAAATGTGTCCTTATTTCTAAAATGTTCCTTTTGAACAGAAATATGATGTTACTGCGGGGTATTTGCGAAAAATACCAGTCAAGGAACGGTTAAAATTCCCAAGCCTCTAGGCGAGGGAAATTTGGTCCCACAATCGTTCCTTTGTATACACATGTTTTTCCCCTCTTTATATGTATATCTCTGACAGTTTTCAGTTTAACTCATTCAATAGTGCATAACCATGTTGTCGAGATAAAGTGAGAAAGGTTCCTAATAAATTAGGCGGGAACAGGCTCGCGAGGGTAAAAAAAGGAATATCCAAAATGGCAAATACCACGGCAGAGAGGGGAATTTGAGGCAAATTTGTTTGAAATGAGGAAAAAATGTTAGAATATGCGAATAATACCCTGGCTAACAACCAATCAAAATCCGGCATTCTTATCTAAGGTGTTATTTTAAAATAAATCTCAACATGACATGCTTGTATTTCAATAACATCTATATTGAATTTTTTTCGACGGACAATGTTCTGAATCGTGTTAACGTTACTTTTCATAAATATGTGGTTTTAAAATAAAACTAAACCGGGCCTCATACCAAGACAAATCCGTATCCATCCATTTTGACATGACCTATTTATTTCGTTCCATGCACATAAAAACAAACATTGAGAAGCACAAAGTGACGAGTATTGCAATTTCCATCTTAATATCTTTCTTGCCTTACCTTTCTTTCCATACAATATGCACAATTTAACGAGAAATTAAACAAATTCGACCCAAAGGTCACTCATTTCATCATTTTGACATGCCTTATTTAATTTTTCTACGTTAATCCAGAACGGTTGTTATTAATTTTATCTCACAATTGAAATTAGTTATATGTGTATTTATTTTCTTCAATATCATAAAAAATAACAAATTAATAAACAGAAATCCTACCATTTCTCTGTCTGCGGATGGTCCGTCACCGTACCGGATATTATATACTATTGCGTCCAAACATTTTTGTCCGGGGTAGTTTAGACACAGTGTACTTAAGTTCTATCAATATGGAATAATATTCGTATATTACTTGTATTAAAAATCCTGCTAAAATACCTCATTTTTGCCTGATTACCCAATAGCAATTTTCAGTCATGTTGCTATCAATTCTACAATATTATGTCTGAGTTGAAATAAGTTTTATTGGTGAAGCTTTAAGATTAAGTTCAGTGCATTTTAAAGTGGTTTATATCATAATGGTTGAAAAGTTGATTTGAGTCAATACCAATATCGTTCTGAAAATATTCAATAACATGGCGGAAAACTTCTTTCTTCTTGATTTTTCGTGAAACATGGTAAAAATTTACGCATATTTGTATCTGCGGATCACACGATCTGGCTAAATTATTTCATTTTTACTTAATCGTTTGTTTCACTAAACGTATATCAAATTCTCTGCTCACTTACAAATAATCATTGTAGAATTTGTTGAAAAACCGTAGAAATGTTTAATTTATAATTTTGTATCTGTAAAACTTTCACGAAAGGTAAAACATGAAATTATCATTCATCCAAAACCATAATTTAAATGTTTCATCCAAAGCACATTTGACAGCATTTTTTTTTAATTGAAAATTGGAATTTCCACGTTATTCCAGATGAAATAAAGTTAAAAAAATGCAGAAGTTGGTCTAAGTCCCCTTATTAAAAAAAGACAGAGGAGTTCGTTGAACAATGTTTGCCAAATGCATTAAATGACGAGTCTTTTCTAAATGTTTTTATAGTCTATTCTCATCTTGTGTTTTACACCACTGTCTTATATTAGGCATATGATTGACTTGCAAGCATGTTAAATCCCGTCGAATTACGTACCGGTATCATTGACAAGACCGGACCCATTCATTTTACAAGGGAGTGTCACCAACACTTACTTTCAAAACATTTCATCTTTGATTGATAATTATAAGGTCAAGAAGTATGAACAGAGCAAAGAGTGACAGATGGCTTACAAATTTTTAAACTTCATTGTCTTTGATGTCTGCAGGCAAAAGTTCAAGCGAGTCCATTAAATAATTAGTGTAAACACAATGCACGTGCAAACCCAAACGGTTGACTAGGTTATAGAAAAATGGTCATTCCTGTTTTTCCGAACGGCAGTAAAACGGTTATCAAAGAAAGGCGTCTGTTTTGCTATGTGCGATGTATAAATTCCAGCCACGTCTGGTCCAAATTATGACGTGAAATCCACTGTCTCGTGTAGATGCTGCCACAACCTCTGCACGTTAACAGAATTCTTTGAGGGGTCCATAGGTGGAATTTTGCAATGGCCAAATTTCGTTTTCCAAAATAACAATTGCTGAATTAGTAATGCTGATTTTATATTGGCTAGGCATACAGATATACTTTTACTTCAAATGATTGTTTACTCGGTCTAAAAAAAACTCGACTCACAAAAATCAAGAAACAATTTAGATTTTCGATTATAACGCGTGCATCTAGATTCTTGATATCTAATCGAGAGAACAAGGGCCAATAACAGTAGTTTGTTTTTCAGGTTTATCCTTTTTTGTGGTTTTTCATGCAAGTGGCTATATATTGTAATATGTTTATAATAATCAGAATGGATGACAAGTCATTTGGAATTAGGCAACACAGTAGGAAAACGCTATAATGTTCGGGGAAATTTAGCAGACTATTGAGAATGTACCCTTCATTCTCACACCTCCACATTATCATGATTATGAGTCCCTAAGTAATTATCAACGATCGGTACATTACGTTTGCACGCATTCCCCATACATTTGCGAATACAAATCATTAAATTTTCGCGCAACCTTTTATTAAGTTTGTGCGATTCATTTCACAGGTAATAAAAGGTAAACTTATAGATAATTCACATTCCATTTCTTTACGGTCCTAGGTTTAGCATTACAGTTTTTAATATCAATTTTTAGGTTATATTTGAATAACAACTGTACAAGGGGACTTAATCCTGTGTATGTTTAAGTTTAAATTATGATTACCTGCTGTTCCACTGTAACCTGTAATTGTAAGCTGGTAGTTATTGCTCTCACTCCCCACTCATATTCCATCGTACACAGCATACGCTGTAGTCTTATTGACATCTTCCAGATCAAATTGGACTTGGTAATCTTTTTGTTGTCGAAGAATATAATGGAGATTGTCATTTCCTTTTGAAATAGATAATTATTTACAGATGATTAGCGGAACATATTCTGTCGATATACTGCTTTAAACCTTGAAAATTCATAGATATTCATGTTCAATGAAATAGATTTTTTGAATATCAAGAAATCTGCGAGCAACCTTTCATTCCCTCTCAAACAAGAAAACAAACAAACAGACATTTAAACGTAAAAAAATTGTCTCCAACAAATAAATTGTATAAACACGATGAAATATGTGAAGCTTCTTTTTTCTACCACAATTTACCAAGATTTAGTACTAGAAAAGTAATTGATTTAGTATCAAACACCTGCAATCAACACAAAAAGGATAAAACCAACATAGATTGTAGTAGATTGTAGTAAGGAGAACCACTGACCAACACGTTACTTATAAAGATTTATTTTTATGATTTTTAAAATATCGTGATTGTTATGGGCAACACTGTTCTCGGTGTTTATAATTTTCGCCCTTTGAATTGTTCGTGTTATCGTCCATCATAAAAACATAAAGCTCCAAGGAAGCATTCGAGATCTCAGATTAATCGCGAATTTAGCGAAAATAAATTACTCGCGAAAATTTAATCACTTTGCAGTATCTATTATTCCTCTGTTAAGGAGTAAGACGTGATGACTGTACATTTGCTATTGTTTTGTTATTGTATGTATCTTTTCCCAGTCAATCGGGATTATAAAGTAATTTAATTTTGCTAAATTTGCGATTAAGTTGAGATCTCAAAATACTCTCTTGGAGCTTTAAGCTTTTATGATGAACGATAACATGAACAATTCACAGGGCGAAAATAATAAACACCAAGAACAGTGTTGCCCATAACAATCACGATATTTTAAAAATCAAAAAAATAAATCTTTATTAATAAGAATAAAAGGCTTTTTTGTTTTAATGGCATCAGCTGTCACACGTTCGATGAACGTTACAACAGAGTCACAAGCCAAACGTATTGATTGCTATCACACTTTCGATGAATGTTACAACAGAGTCACAAGCTATACGTATTGGTGGCTATCACACGTTCGATGAACGCTACAACAGAGTCACAAGCCATACGTATTGATGGCTATTACACGTTAGATGAACGTTACAACAGAGTCGTCACAATCCATACGTATTGATGGCTATCACACGTTCGATGAACGTTACAACAGAGTCACAAACCATACGCATTGATGGCTATCACACGTTTGAGGGAACAAAAATTTAAAAAATTGGATCTTAGACTATTACAAATATGCTAAGACATATAGCAAAATGTAAGTTACGGTTTGCACATGCCAACCGAATCAAGTTTGAAATTGATATTACTATAAATATGCTTGAATATAATCAAATAGTTAGGATACTCTATTAGCATGCATAACGTCAAATCAGCTAGTATGTAAATTGCTGTTGTTGGAAAATGTTCATTTAATTCCCGTATGTTGTTATTTAGACAAGTGGGGCGAAAGATACCAAAGGGACATTCAAACTCATAAGTCGAAAATAAACTGACAACGCCTAAAAAAAGACAAACAGTCCTACAATAGTACACAAAACACAACATAGAAAACTGAAGACTGAGTAACACGAACCCCATCAAAAACTTAAGGTGATCTCATGTGCCCTAGAAGGGTAAGCAGCTCCTGCTTTACATGTGGCACCCGTCGTGTTGCTAATGTTAGTACAAACCGGTTATAAAAACAAAATGTTAATTGAAATATCTTACCAAGCTAATGTTCTCCTGCTATATCCCCAAATCCATTTTTGTAATCCTCCCAATCTCTATAGAAATCAACATTCCCATCAAATCGTCTTTGAATTGTCTACAGATACAAAGTATTTTGAATATAAACGAAGATTTTAAGACCCATGAAAATAATAGTATATAAATGAATAAAGTTTAATTAAACAAAATATATATTTGCGAACAATTTTGTTTTTCATTTTTTTTTGTAGAGTTGGTGCTACTATTTTTTTTTTACAAAATTCAATTTTCAATTTCTAATTTTTACATCATGTTCTAAAGAAAATTATCAACCCCGAAAAAAAAATAAATCCAAAATTCAAAAAAGGAAAAGACCATAAAACATGATAAAATCAATCGCTCGACTATATTAAACAACGGAACGACTGGAAAAACAAATGTCATACATACTCTGACTTGGTACAGTCATTTTCTGAAGACAACAAAAGAAGGCAGAAGTAAATAAAAACCTTCTCTCGGTATTGGTCTTCAAATAAAGACAACGGGTAGGATTGTTTGTTTCTAGACGGTCATTGATGAAGCCAGCTTGTTCATGTTTTTTGTTCCAGAATTTCTATGCATAAAGGACATACAGTTTTGTTGCAACATCTGCTACACAACCAGAAAAGAAACATAAAAAAACCAACGGTAGGATTAAAAAGATTCATAAAAGATACCGGCTTCTAATTTAGTACTCAAGACGAGCGTTTCCTCTACATGAGACTCATCAGTGGCGTTCATATACAAAAGTTGAAATTCCAAAATCAAACACGAAGTTGAAGATCATTAAAAAACCGTAAAGAAGAAACAAATTACGCCACATAGGTATAAAGCAATATCTACCAGGGGATAGAAAAACTTTGAAATTGGCATCGCAAGAAATCCAGATACAGTTAGACAAGATGCATTGATATGGTAGGAATGGTCGTGTATACATGCATTGCATGTTACTCGATTTCAAAGTTATAACTGTGGTACAACGTAATTGTTGAAAGCAAGACATATACAATACAGAACTTATGTCCATTCTTTGATTTGAGGAATGGCACTTCTCCGTTGTGATTTCTTTTTCTATAACCTTTTTGGAATCCTCGGGTTATTAGGTTATTATTCACATTAATATTTAAATTGATAAAATTTAGAGGCATAATTTTCTCTGCTTAAGTAATATTATCAGACAAGAAGGGAGAACAGAAATATGTTAGTTGGTTGAAATTGAATGAGGGCCAGAAAATCTGTATTTCAATCAGATGACAACTAACTAAGTTTTAAAGTTAATGGCAAATCTCATCGCGTTTGTTAATGTTTTTTCAGCATTTGTTCATAAATTCAATACAAAAAGCCTCATAAGACGCTAGTATTCAGGTCTCTGTGTTATTATTTTTTAAGTTCACAGGTTACAAACTTATGAAAGGGTTATCGAATGCAAGGCAAACATATAGATACATATATATAAAAAAAAAGAAAAAAAATGTTTTATAAGTGTAAAATAAGGAGATGTGGTATGATTTCAATGCAACGATTATCCAACACAGTCCAAATTGAGTGGTTGAAAGCCATTTTAGGTCACCATACGGCCTTCAATAATAAGCAAATGTTCAAGTCTTTAAGATTAAAAGTTTAAAACTACCTTTAAAATATCGTGACTACATAGACATACTCTAGCTACCATTGGTGACAAGTCGAAAGTTTTCAGTTTGTCATACAGTCTAAGTGATTGTAAGTACTGTTACAACACTTCAGTTGATATTTTTGATATACCTTTTTTAACGATATCTTTAAGAATGACATTTTCTAAAACCAAATGCAATTAATTGAATAAGCAATGTACTATTATTAAATATGGAGTAATTTTATTTTTCTATAACTACGCTTCAATGAAAAAAATTAATACAGTTTTATTGCCATATAAGCGGGATGTTTGGATAGCCATCAAACCTGGTTCAACCCACCTTTTTTCTCTTAAAATGTCCTGTACCAAGTCAGGAATATGGCAGTTGTTATCAAATAGTCCGGTTCTATGTATGTTGGCGTTTGTTTTTGTAGCAGTTCAGTATTTATGTTGTTCCGTTGTTTTCCTCTTATAGTTGATGTGTTTCCCTCGGTTTTGGTTTGTGACCCAGATTTGTTTCAGTTTAACCGATTTATTACTACTGAACAGCGGTATACTACTGGTGCCTTTATTTATAATATTTCTTTTTTTATTGACAGAAAAATTTAACTTACCGTCCACCCTCTACCATCAGTATCCATGTCACAAAACACAATTATGGTTGGACCGTTTTCTGGCTGGATAGTATGTACCCCAGTACATGTTCCAGGAGGAAATTCGCTGCAGTCGGTTGGTGTAGGAGAAAAGACCTTAGCTGGTGTAAAGGAAGTTTTTATATACTTGTAGTATTGTGATGCAATAGTTGAAATCAAATTTTGATGATACTACACATCAAATTAATACGTATCAGTGCTAATAATGTAGGCAACATTTAATGGACTAGTTAATATCGATTTTGTCTTAATGGAACGATTTTGTTTACGTTTGGTTTTTTTTGGGGGGGTATTAACTCTTCAACGAAACATGTGTCTTATTGTCCTAATATTTGATTTTGAGAATTAGTGAAGACACATTATGTCAAAAACTGCATTTTGTGCAGTATACTTGGTACATCAATTAAATTTCACAATATTAGATGGTGCACATAATGTCACCAATATATTTAAATTGTCGTTTGTTTATGTGTTACATATTTGTTTTTCGTTCATTTTTTGTACATAAATTAGGCCGTTGGTTTTCTCGTTTGAAGTGTTTAACATTGTCATTTCGGGGCCTTTTATAGCTGACTGTGGGGTATGGGCTTTGCTCATTGTTGAAGACCGTACGGTGACCTATAGTTGTTAATTTTTGTGTCATTTGGTCTCTTGTGGAGAGTTATCTTATTGGCAGTCATACCACATCTTCTTTTTTTTATACCTGTCATTCTTATCCCCGTTTTAAACTACTTATTCCCGAGGGCTTATTTCATACGGCATGGACACTAATAGAAATCATTTGATTGTTGTTAAGCTTTTACTTGGGACCACATTTGTTTTTGTTACAAAATTATGAACATGATAAATATTCCGGTATAAACCATTTTTAATGTATATATAAAAAAAAATCAAAGCTATGGTAACTTTTAACGCACGCTCTGCAGCTATTGAAAACAAAAATATTCTTAAATCTATTTCAATTTAATTTGTTTTATATTACCTTACTTTATTTTTGAATAGTTTAGTTAAAGTTTAATATTGACTCGACTTTGTACTGTTTATTGTACCGAGTGGTCTATTTGAAGTTCAATAGTCTTAATACATAGCACTTCAGATGGCATTATTGAGGCAAAAATATTTTGACTCGAGTAAATTTATATTTATATCGGATTTTTCTCAACTAATTTATCATGCATAATTTGTAAAAATGTATTTATAGGTGGATGGACATACTGTTTATTTAAGACCGACACAATAACTCTCGTCAGTGAACGTCAAACTTTTTCAAACAAGAAGACTCGCATTGTTTCAGACAAGGAGATTAAATCTTCTTTTATTTATTCACACAACGGTTTACTGCTCGTTGTATTGATTCCTTAGACTCTGGTCTTGTTGAATTCTACATGCTGACCTCAACATGACTTTTTGTGATTTTTGACGTTTCAGTTGATATAATACATGTCATACTGACGGTTACCCAAAAACATTGATTAATTCACATAAACGCCTGTCTGATATTGATACATTATTCAACCTGTAGATAAAAAAACGAACAATTTTACCTTGTGAGTTGTTTTTGTGTTATTATAAGGATGGACTGAAAATAAGTATTCTGGCCCTGGTCTGAGTAAAAATATATAATCTTGCCGACTATATGTTAGAAAAAAATATTCTGACCTCATCAAATTTGCCAGTTGAGTTGCTACCTTCTATGCATTGGGCATGTTGGGTCTCGGGTAAAAGATTGTCCTAATTGCAAACAAGTACCACATCATTTTATTTATCATGGTCTTATAAAAAAAGCCACTTATTAAAATTTTCATGACTGTTTTTTTTTGTTGAAAGCTATGTCATGTGTATGTTGACCTCTTAATTAATTTTTTGTTGTTGTTGGGTTGATGTCTTATCATAGCAGGTTACTCATATCACCCGTTTTAATATCATGTTTTAGCCAGCTGCCTATTTGTATTTCATAAGCTTTTCACACCATGCTATATTAATAATGTACAACAATAGTTATAATAGTGTGTATACATCATGGGTAAGCAAGAGAGTTAAATTCTAATTGTACAGCCACAAAAAGAAAATTCCAATTCTCATCCTCCGTCTTGAAACCACTATTTATATAATTTTTTTTTTTTTATTTCTTGTTATTTTTTTTTTCTTTTGCTAAAAGTGTTCGAATTATAGGAATTTAAAACACAAAAATATGCTTCCACTAATAAATAAAATTAAAAATATAACAAACAGCTCACTTAAAGTAAATAACACAGACACGCTCTTGTGATGCAAATTGTGATACACATTGTGTATATTGAAATGGTAGCAAAAATATATTGGGATATTTTGAAGGCATTTATTCAAAAGCAAATAAAATGGATCACATATAGAAATATTGGATCACATATAACGGACTTTGGTAAACCATAATACATTTATTATCAATGGGCCTATAAAAATTGGAGACATCAGATATGATCATCAAGAAATTATTGTTTCATATCCTTAACTGACAAAATTTTTATTAAATTTTGTCGCCAACTGATATTAAGTACTGTCATATAAATATGATGGTATGCATATATCATGTATATGGTTCTTACGTTTTCATTTATTTTTTTGTATTAATAAGTTTTTTTATAAATATTTTACTTTTATTCTTATATGATGGGTTGCAACACCCTGATAGAGGCTTATTTTTGAATGGTTGAAGTGGCTTTTGTTTGTTTGTGTTTATCATATATTTGTTTGTTTGATGAATTTGTGTATAAATCAAACTTTTGTGTTTCTCGTCTGATTTTTTTACTGTGTGTAACATGTATAGCTGAACATTTTATATGTTGCTCATTCTGCTGTATTCGTCTTGCTCATTGTTGAAGGATAGGAAGTGACCAGTAATTACTAGCAATTACATCACTTGGTCGTCGGTTGATGGTTGTGTCATCGAAATTCATACCACATCTCCTTATTCCGCTTATTTTACATGATACAAGACTACAATATTATCAAATGAATGTTAATGATCATTGCTAATAGTTGTCTGACTTTTGATATAAACAAGAGTGAAAACGCTGAAATGTCACGTCTGATTTACCTACATGTATAATTGAATTTATTAGCATTGACAGTCTGTAATATGAAAGTTTTACTACAATCATAACAATTGCAAGTATCCCATACACTTAAAATTCATGAAATTATCAATAATCCATGAAAATGAAGTGAAAGTCAAATTAACAAAGCCAGACAGATGATTTACAGCTTACAATCATTCCAAAACCCAAATTAAATGAATGTAATGGTTTATAGTACAAATGTATCGGTGAAATAGACCAAACATCCAAACCATGATAACAAAATATTGTCCAATGAACCATGAAAATGAGGTCACGGTCAGATGAAACCATCCAATCTAACATATACACCTTATGAGCATTCGATATCTCAAAAATAGTGATCCTATAGCTTATATCATCTGAGAAACATTGGGATATACATTGTAGACCAAACCCCAAAAACTTAACATTATTCAATGAACCATGACATTGAAGCCAAGGTCTGATGAAACCTACCAGTCATACATATACACCTTATTATCATTCCATAAACCAAATATAGTTGATCAAGTGCTTAAAGTATCTGAGAAACGGACTTGACAATGTAACTACTAACTAAATAACCTAAATAACTGATCCTTGAAAAGAAGTAAAGGTCGGGTGGACCCTACCTGACAGACATGTAGACCTTGCAAGATACCCTTACACCAAATAAAATTATCCAATTAGATGTACTCATTAGACATAAGAGACTATTTCACTGTATTTGTATTTGTTTTTCAAGTAGTCATTGAACCAGGAAATAAGGTCAATGGCAATAGACATATGACAAACAGAAACTTCATATCAACATATTTACTTTCTGAATACAAGATAAGAAGCATCCAGGTCTTTTAGCTTCTAAAATGTAAAGCTTTATACAAATAGTTTACATTTTAGACGCTACCAGATTGTAATACCTATTTCTTACATACTTCAATTTTTGTCACAGGCGAGGCAATGAAATGATACTTTGAAGTAGATGTATTGTTTAATATGATTGACCAGAATGAAATGCCAGTTTCACTTCCAACAGTATATTAGACTATTATTAATATACATGTACATTCAGACTTTCAGTATAGCAAGCAGACGTTAGACACTCAACAATAGTGACGGACAGTGAGATACCCTAATGGGTAGTCAAGGTTGTTTTACACCCCGTGGTGGTAGTTAACAATTGCAATGTAGCATTAACTTCAGATGTAATGCACTATACATTTCACTGAAACTAGAAATTCTCATTATCTAAATTGCTACTTTAAATAAATGATTATCCAATGTATTCATCAATTCAGATATGATGCACTATTAATATTCACTGAAACTATGAATATGCATTATTCCAAAATTGCTAGTTTAAATGAATATCTATCCAAGGTATTCCTGGAATTCAGATACATGTATGATGCACAATTAATAGTCACTGAAACTATAAATTATCATTATTTCAAATTCAAATTCATCATGTCCATATGAAATAGCAATTTATACCTTTTCTACACTTTACACAAGTTTTCCCCATTCCAAACTAAAAGACAAATTGAAAGAGTTGGTATTACTTTGTTTCATTAAAAAGAATGGCGAACGTAGATACAAGTATCTTGTCTTGGGGAGGGATAAATCCTACTTTGTAAAGAATCACTCTGATTCAAACAAAAAATTCTCTGAAACTGACATTATCAAGATGCTTGATTTCTTGATTGACAACATATTTGTTACGTTTGGAGGACGTGTTTTTCAACAGACTGTCGGAATTCCAATGGGAACAAATTGTGCCCCTCTTCTTGCCGACTTCTTGCGTTTCTTTATTATTATGAGGCTGACTTCATACAGGAGCTTCTTAGGAAGAGAGATAAGAAGTTAGCAATATCCTTTAACTCTACGTTCCGCTATATAGATGATGTTCTCTCACTAAATAATACAAAATTTGGTGACTATGTTGAACGAATCTATCCCATCGAACTAGAGATAAAGGATATTACAGATACAGTTAAGTCTGCCTCATATCTTGACTTACATCTAGAAATTGACAATGAGGGTCGGTTGAAAACAAAACTTTACGACAAAAGAGATGATTTCAGCTTCCCAATTGTGAACTTTCCATTTCTATGTAGCAACATTCCAGCAGCTCCTGCATACGGAGTATATATCTCCCAATTGATACGATATTCCCGGGCTTGTGTTTCCTATCATGATTTCCTTGATAGAGGATTGCTGCTCACAAGGAAGCTATTAAACCAAGAGTTCCAAATGGTGAAGTTGAAGTCATCCCTTCGTAAATTTTACGGACGCCATCACGAGTTGGTTGACCGTTATGGAATAACCGTTTCACAGATGATATCGGATATGTTCCTTATGTCGTAACTACAATACCCTTCCCTTTTCACGAATGTGACTTACCGAATTAGACTATTTACCGGATTTGTAATAACATAATCAACTCGACGGGTGCCACATGTGGAGCAGGATCTGCTTACCCTTCCGGAGCACCTGAGATCACCCCCAGTTTTTGGTGGGGTTCGTGTTGCTTAGTCTTTAGTTTTCTATGTTGTGTCATCTGTACTATTATTTGTCTGTTTGTCTTTTTATTTTTGGCCATGACGTTGTCAGTTTGTTTTCGATCTATGAGTTTGACTGTCCCTCTGGTATCTTTCGTCCCTCTTTTTAAATTGCTATCTCATATGAACATGATGAAAAATTATCCAAGGTATACACAGTCATCCAGTAATGTTGCTTCTTTACAAATTGTAAGTTTGAAATTTGTTCAATGCACAATTTCTTTCTTGTCCAGTTGGATTTGAAAATCACATCATCATCATGGCATAATGCTGTAAGCGCTATTCGTTTTTTCCAAAAACAATAAAGAACTAACACAAAATTATGAATTAATCCAATGTTTCACAATTTGCAGCTATTAGAGTGACTCAGTGACATCTATAGTTGAATGTTACAACTAGATAACATTACACATATATGCATGGAACATATTTGTTGATGTGGATGGCCATTCATGCTAATATCCAACACATGAATAAAAGGAGATGTTGGGTGTGTGCCAAAGAGACAGTAGCCCTAAAACCAAAACAAGTAAAAAGGTATAAAACGGATTTTGACTAACCATGCTAACAGGACACAATTGATATAAAAATGACAGAGATCACATGAAAATATATATGTATTTTGGTTTTTATACATGAATTCTAGCATGTGTATATAATACACACATTCTTATGATATGCAAACATATATTTTTCAAGTTTACAGTATTTAGTGATTTTATATTCTATGCTAAATCTAAAAACAATACAGTAACTGTTATGAAGCTCACTTTGCTCCTTGAATAGTTTTTGTATTTCTTTTTAACTGTAAACCACATAGCAAATACATTAATTATAGATATTTTATACATTACAATAATTCATTTTGAGAAAAGATGCAACCTCCACAACCTTTTTTCAAAATGACGCATACAGTACATGGTGAAACTATTAACACATTTCGTTAAATAACTTTTTTAAAAGGACAATTGTTATGACTTTGTGAATTGTTTCCTAAAAATTAAATTAATAATATTGTTTTATTTTGGAAATTAATGTTATTATGAACCATTATAGAAATACTCACTTTCAATGCTTTATATTATTAAATTAATTCATTTAATTGAACTGTTTTGGTGTCCATGACTCAGAAATTATTTGAAAACAAATATACTAATAATGCATTCTTGCTAAATAAAACACCTATAGATAAGAATTTTAACAGCAAAATATATGAATATTTACTTTGTAGTCAAATTCAACATGAATTTTCTCAAATTCTATTTAACATTACCATGATTACTTTAAGTGTTCGTCAAAATGCAAGACATTATTATACATCATCCAAAAGGTTATTAAGTAAACCCGGGAAATACTTAGAAACCGGTGTTAGCAACACAATATATGGATATGTACATGTGAAGATTGGTTGATTTTTGGTTAAAAAAATCCAGTGACAAATATGTCATGCCAATATAGAACGAGACAGTGAACAATACATTAACATACAATATGTATAGGTCCTATGATAGCCCATCCCGCACAACCAAACCAATGCCCCACGTGAAAAGGTTTAACAATAAGACGACAAGATCAAGAGTGACCTTTTTTTTCTATTCCCTTGTCACCCTTTGGGTGATGTATGTGAAGTGGATAGGGGATTAAAACGTTTAGTCAGATTTATGAAGACACATGATTAACATGAGAATTTCACTCATTAACATTTGAAATCTAAACAACTGGAACAAAGATTTATGTAAAACAATTAAACGTTTGGGGTAGTAGGGTTCCATACTTAAGACACGTTTAAAATAGCCTCATGTCACTAGCAATAGGTGACTTTGAATAATCAATTTTTGTTCTAAACTGATCTGATTTTTGGTTCAATATGAACATTTGCACAAGTCACAGGTCCTTAAAAAATAAAATGTCATGTTTTGTCACACACGAACATCCTCCCAAAGATAACAGGTCAGAATTTGCCATGTCAGCTAGATCCACACATACAGTCTACACAGATGAGCACAGACTTTTCAGCCCAGACATGTAAAATGACTATCAGGCCTGTAAAATTTTCTATCATTCTGCCAACACTGATGATTTTCCTATTTTCATTTTCATCTAATAAGAGATTTGTGAAGGGCAAGATAAAAAAGGAATGTGCATAAGATCATTAAAGGAGTGTTTGGCTTGGGGTTTTCAGCATAGAAAATAATGGATCCAAAAGGGGGAGGGAAAATGGGGATATACATTAATTTCAATGATGCATACACTTTTTACAATCTTAAATCTTAACTGCCTAGGAACTTGCTACTATGCAGGAGTGCGGCGATAGATCATATATGATGAAATCATGTCGATTCTTACCTGTACTGTAGAAAGAAGAATTTGGACATTTCTCCTTCAAAATATTGGATAAATGATGATGATAATGATAAAAGATTTGCTTTAAAATATTGTTCATTTCTACTCACCGAAACAATTTCCAGCTCAGCTTATATTGGGGTCTAACTAAACAACTGTAGCTTCCTTTTGTAAAATGTAGTTTGACGACCACGGTCGGTCTGTCGACAGGAATGCAACAAAACAATAAAGAGGATAAACCGTTTACGGTGAAGATTTTTTCCGTTTTTGATAAAATTTGACAGATTTGATTAATTATCATCGACAAATATCCCTCATGGATAGCACTTCAAATAAAACCAGTGATTATGCTGTATAGAATAGGAAGTCATATTTTTTAAATTTACTTCAGGTACACCGTCGTTTGTTCGTAGCCCTACACTTTTGCATAATTTATCAAAACAGTTTCAAATATGAATTAAAATAAATTCATTAGTGTCATAAGCATCTTCTGCAATAATTCTAAACCTCTTTTTTAAACGGAGACTTCTCATATAATGAAGCAAGTTATGAACAATTCTGAATAAACAGAATACAAGATAACGATACCTAAAGGATAGTCAAACCCACAAGTCGAAAATGAACAGACAATGTCGCAGCAATAAACGGGAAATGACAAAATGATCAACAACGATCGCCAAAAAAATTAAAATTATGATAAAAAAAAAACCACAATAGATGATAATAATATTATGTATTTGACTGCACCAACGTCTAAAAAGTTGACACAAACAAATTTTAACTGTCCCAACTATCAAAAGGTTGGGACACACGTTATACAACTGCCTCAAATTTTGGAAAGACTGTAACAAATTGTATTTGACTGTGACAACGCCGTAAACCACTGCAACAGTCCTCAAATGACTGTGGATAATAATTTTTGTTTTTCACAACCCATAAAAGTGTTGGGATAAACATAAATAAGCTGTTATAACGAAATAAGCCAACTGTCACACCTTACATTTCTTATCAGTTGATTTGAAGGTCATTTTCAGTCTTCCACCGAGCAAGACAGTCGTACACTAGTGCTCCTTATAACATGTCGGAGATGTTTTATGTAAAGAGCACACCTTGCTCAGGAAGTCCGTTTAGATTGGACATACACGAGCGCAACATATTAACTGAGATATAAATATTCTTATTGATGTGAGCAGAGGCTATGTTAATGCTGATAATTTGGTAATTGACAATTGGAAAATTGAAATCCTTACATTTGTCATATTCTAGTCGTTCAACGGTGTCAATATCGAGGAAATATTAAAATATCAAGCTGACCTGTACCGAGTCATGAATATGACAGTTGTTTTCCGTTCGTTTGATTTGTTTGAGCTTTTGATTTTGCCATTTTAGAAAGGACATTCCGTTTTGAATTTCTCTTGGAGTTGGTATTTTTGTTATTTTACTTTTTTTTTTATTTCTATAAACTGTCGCGTATATTACGTAAATTTGTAGATATACAATATATAGGTCCCGATTTAATCTGGCTATATGGTTTAAAAGAAATAATGTTAGCTTTGTGTTTGAATTTTACTAATATAATTTTATCATATTCAAGTGAGAAAGCAGTTTTATTTAGCGATGGATATAAACAAATTTGACCACTGATCGATGTTTATGAGACAACTGGTAAATTATACACATGATAGTATAAATGGAGTCTATAGAATAGAGAATAAGTGTGTGCTAATTATAAATAATAGATTGAAAAAAATGAAGACCTTCCTATCATGACCCTAATACATAGAATGGAATCATTCGAACTTGGATAGGAAAAAACAAAAATACAAAACAGGTATAAATCAAACACGTAAACACACCTACCCACAAAAACAAAGACATTTAATTTTAAACGATTATCATTTAAGTAATACAACAAAATTAACCCACACTGAATTCAGTATGATCATCAATTGCGTAATTAAAATCACATAACAAAGGACAAAATATAATTAAGAACCACGAAAAGGAATGCATACTTTTATTTTTGGAGAATGACCAAAAAAATTAAACAAATATTGTATATTTATAAGATAACGTTTATTATATTGGTTATCTACATTATTACAGCTTGTGCACTATATAACATAAAGGTAATTAGTGATATCATCAACATGTCCTAATTGACATATTTGACAGAAATTGAAATCCTTACATTTGTCATATTCTAGTCGTTCAACGGTGTCAATATCGAGGAAATATCAAAATATCAAGCTGACCTGAACTGAGTCATGAATATGACAGTTGTTTTCTGTTCGTTAGATGTGTATGAGCTTTTGATTTTGCCATTTTATAAAGGACATTCCGTTTTGAATTTCTCTTGGAGTTGGTATTTTTGTTATTTTACTTTTTTTTTATTTCTATAAACTGTCGCGTATATTACGTAACTACAATTTGTAGATATAAAATATATAGGTCCCGATTTAATCTGGCTATATGGTTTAAAAGAAATAATGTTAGCTTTGTGTTTGAATTTTACTAATATAATTGTTTTATATTCAAGTGAGAGAGCAGTTTTATTTAGTGATGGATATAAACAAATTTGACCACTGATCGATGTTTATGAGACAACTGGTAAATTATACACATGATAGTATAAATGGAGTCTATAGAATAGAGAATAAGTCTGTGCTAATTATAAATAATAGATTGAAAAAAATGAAGACCTTCCTATCATGACCCTAATATATAGAATGGAATCATTCGAACTCGGATAGGAACAAAAAAAAAAATACAAAACAGGTATAAATCAAACACGTAAACACACCTACCCACAAAAACAAAGACATTAAATTTTAAACGATTATCATTTAAGTAATACAACAAAATTAACCCACACTGAATTCAGTATGATCATCAATTGCGTAATTAAAATCACATAACAAAGGACAAAATATAATTAAGAACCACGAAAAGGAATGCATACTTTTATTTTTGGAGAATGACCAAAAAAACTAAACAAATATTGTATATTTATAAGATAACGTTTATTTTATTGTTTATCTACATTATTACAGCTTGTGCACTTAATAACATAAAGGTAATTAGTGATATCATCAACATGTCCTAATTGACATATTTGACAGATATTGAAATCCTTACATTTGTCATATTCTAGTCGTTCAACGGTGTCAATATCGAGGAAATATCAAAATATCAAGCTGACCTGAACCGAGTCATGAATATGACAGTTGTTTTCTGTTCGTTAGATGTGTATGAGCTTTTGATTTTGCCATTTTATAAAGGACATTCCGTTTTGAATTTCTCTTGGAGTTGGTATTTTTGTTATTTTACTTTTTTTTTATTTCTATAAACTGTTGCGTATATTACGTAACTACAATTTGTAGATATAAAATATATAGGTCCCGATTTAATCTTGCTATATGGTTTAAAAGAAATAATGTTAGCTTTGTGTTTGAATTTTACTAATATAATTGTTGTTTAATATTCAAGTGAGAGAGCAGTTTTATTTAGTGATGGATATAAACAAATTTGACCACTGATCGATGTTTATGAGACAACTGGTAAATTATACACATGATAGTATAAATGGAGTCTATAGAATAGAGAATAAGTGTGTGCTAATTATAAATAATAGATTGAAAAAAATGAAGACCTTCCTATCATGACCCTAATATATAGAATGGAATCATTCGAACTCGGATAGGAAAAAAAAAAATAATACAAAACAGGTATAAATCAAACACGTAAACACACCTACCAACAAAAACAAAGACATTAAATTTTAAACGATTATCATTTAAGTAATACAACAAAATTAACCCACACTGAATTCAGTATGATCATCAATTGCGTAATTAAAATCACATAACAAAGGACAAAATATAATTAAGAACCACGAAAAGGAATGCATACTTTTATTTTTGGAGAATGACCAAAAAAACTAAACAAATATTGTATATTTATAAGATAACGTTTATTTTATTGTTTATCTACATTATTACAGCTTGTGCACTTAATAACATAAAGGTAATTAGTGATATCATCAACATGTCCTAATTGACATATTTGACCGAAATTGAAATCCTTACATTTGTCATATTCTAGTCGTTCAACGGTGTCAATATCGAGGAAATATTAAAATATCAAGCTGACCTGAACTGAGTCATGAATATGACAGTTGTTTTCCGTTCGTTAGATGTGTTTGAGCTTTTGATTTTGCCATTTTATAAAGGACATTATTACAGCTTGTGCACTATATAACATAAAGGTAATTAGTGATATCATCAACATGTCCTAATTGACATATTTGACGGAAAATTGTCAATTAACACTAAGTGTGGGACAAAAATGATACAACTAAATGAATGCGACAGTAGAAAACCGGTGTTAAAATCCCGTAAATTGATTAAAAACAGACACATCAAGATATTAAACAAAGTAGCTTTGGGAATCGTAGAACTCCGAAAGAAGGAGACTGGATGTGTGACAGGATAAGCGTCTTCTCCAATGCATGCAAATTCACACTCAGTCAAAATGTCATAATCGGTAAATGTACAGATAAGGCTACTATAATAGAATCTAAAGATCTAAGACCGCGACAATATGTCGCTAGTATGTTAAGACACTGACACTGACAAATCGTATCGTCAACAAATTTGTAAGGTTGACGGTAGAACTAGTGTCGAATTCTGTCGTTCTTCCTTTTAACTCATTAAATATGTAATATAGATGCATTGAATAAACGTTGAGTCTTGAAAAAGAAACCATGAGCCCGGAGGGCGAATGGTTTGTTTTTCATGAATCAACGCTTATCCATTGTATCTATAACTTAAACTATTGTGTTCATGTCTTTTCAAAATTAAAGCCTTTTCTTAATTAGAAGGTATTGTAAGTGAGTTTAGATAACCATGGTATCATGTTCAACGATGCATTACTAAATATAAGATCACAATTAATTGGTTAGAAAAATACAAATATAACACAACACGTCTGCCTTCAAATTATCAGGTATCTGAATATTATCTGTGTTTACAAAATAAGACATATTCGAACTTATTTCTAATAAAATTGAGAATGGAAATGGGGAATGTGTCAAAGAGACAACAACCTGACCAAAGAGCATATATAAAAGTATATATAATAAGTATATTACCGAAATTTCTAGCAAGAAGCCTAATCTAGGCACATTACGCTTTACTCGCATAGGAATTTGCGAATAAACATTTGTAAAATTATGTAGTAAAAATGATGAAATCTTACTATATTTATAAAACAAAAATGGACAAATTGAATGTGATCATTTTCGTTTCAAATATGTGAAATAGCCAATAATAATCCAAAAATAAACGATAAAACTCGCTATCATTACAAAAAAATCCACAATTACATACAAAATAAGAAAAAAAAAAAGAAAACTAAAGAATAGGGACAACAAAGAAAATACAGGGATTCGAACCTAAACCGACAAGTCCCTACCTTTAAGTCTTTAACTCATTGATCTTAACCATGCTAACCTCGCGGCTACCAATGTATACTATACGATTGCCTATTATGTATATATAAAGGTACAAGCCCTGTGTGTCCGTTGTACCGATGTATATCATATGTTAATTTATATATATAAAATAGACATTTAAATTGTAACCAATTGGTAGCCGAGAGGTTTCGTCGATATGTTGATGTCAGTCACACGTAACAGATTTTTCAAGGACGGGTTCGATTCCAATTGAAGGCATATAAAATTAAAGGTAAGTTTTTAAATTAATTCGATTAGTGAACAGAAATCAGTAAGTTAGCTAATTCAAACTTAATTAAATTAGGCACACAAAGGAAACAATTGAACATAATTTGATAAATCCATTTCAGTGACAGATTCAGAAAGCGTTGATTCTAGAAAAAGAATTCACGGTAAATGAATAGGCTGACGTCACGACAATGGTTTAAATAACTTGACTTGATATTTTGGTCTATGAGATTTTATGATTAAAAAAAGGTTTGTCCATGGTTTACTTAAAAATTTAGTTCCTATCCTGGTATCTATGATGAGTTTATTCTCATTTTGACATCACACTTTTGAGTAACGAGGAGACGAACGGTCGGACATTTGCATCACTATATAATCCCTTTACGCGCGAAGGTATGAAAACAGAACAAATATATTAAGATATTCTTATAATAATAAATGATTTTTATTTTGTAACAATCCTACCTAGTTTAGGAGTCTTTGTACTTGTATGTGATCCTGTAGAGGGTTCCTTCATAGGGCAGTAAGCCAAAAATAAGAAACAGTGTTCAAAGATTTGTTCATAGGTACTTGAGCAGCAAGTACTATCACATGTGCACAACATGGCACACTGGATTCGGGATTTTGCTTCCACTGTATGAACTGATGCTCCATTTTGAACTATTCTTATGTTTGTGTTGGTGTTAAACTTCTGTGTTCTAATACCAAAACTTTCAACATATTGTACAAAAAGTGCAAACACAACTGCTGTCCTTATATAAAACATAGCATTCATTGATATTCCGCTACCGTTTGAGAATGTGATTTTGTAGTTTTACTGTAAAGCGTCTTCGCACAATAACCAAACAAATATGACGAGTCTATGACGATGTAACAAAGTGATTACTTTATTGTATGATATATTGATCTATTGATTTCATGTCATAAATAATTGAAATTATAATTTCAATAATATCACAAAAACATTTTGGAAATTTATTTATTTTTCAATGGAGCTTTAAACTTGATATAAGAAAGTCGTATGATTTCAATTGGTCGAGCTTTTAACTTTCATATCATGAAATTAATGTATGACTGATCATCAATGCATTTAGATAATACTTGGAGTAAATTACATTTCTCAGTCCTATGAATAATATACGATAACCAACGAAACACCTTTATAAAGTGTTGACACCGTTTGCATTACCGTAAATACGTACATTTGGTATTACAAATTTACGAAAATCAAGAAGAAGGGTACAAAGCGTTTGCCATATTTTCCTGATCTTTCAATCTTTATTAGATTTGCTAGTTTCGATTTTTGTCGTTGTTCCTTATTTTTTTGTCATTTTTTTTTAAAGTAGTGGTAAAATACGATAGCTGCTGGACTATGAGTTCCCGAGGGTGTCATCAGCTCAGTAGTTAGTCTGCTTCGGTACTGACATGATTTATGACAAACCTTTCTTAAATTATTAAGAAACTAAGGTTTCAACTCTCTAAAATAAATTAAATTTCGATCGAGTATTTTAAGGTACCCTTTAAACATATTCGTTACTTATACACCCTCGGCTTTCAAATATTTTGCTTTGGAAAAATCGCTTCGAACGCAAAACATGTACAAATTTGTTTTTGTATATTTTTTGTTTAAGTGTGCAGAGGAAAGAAAATTCAGAAAGTTGTTCCGGACTCACGAAATTAAACCAGTGTAGCCTCCATTGAAGTGAGAGGTATAGCTTTAAAACAAAGTTTAATCCACCTTTTTTCTACATGAGAAAATGCCTGTACCAAGTAAGAAATATTTCCATTCGTTTGATGTGTTGAAGTTTTCAATTTTGCCATTTTCCGTTTTGAATTTTCTATGGAGTTCAGTATTTTTCTATATTATATTTTTTACATGCTCTGAGTAGGTTTTTTATTGTCTTTGGACTGTTATCCATTAGATCAATATTATGTTATATTATAATAACACTTATTACGTAACATTTCAGTAAACACGGTAAATATTTCATAGGTACTTTTGGTGTGCAATATTTTAAGCTATTGAATAGTCAAATTTTATGTGGACTTCTCTATTTTGAATTTTCAAAGAGTTCCATATTTTTGTTACACTTTTAAACATGTACCAATGAGTTGTTTGTACCTACTTTAGCCCTGTACTTCTGAAGTCAAACCTATTTAAATCCGTTATAAACATAGATAAGGCAAAAAGAGAATTAACATCCGTTTAAAATTCATGATGCTTTCCTTTATGATGTTCTCTCCTCTGTTTCAAAATACCAAGCTTTTCTAAAGATTGTTATAAATTGATAAAAGACAGGCTCCAGATACCCAAGAGACATAAAAACTCATAAGTCGAAAATAAACTGACAACGCCATATAGGTTGTAGAATTATTACAGCGATTCAATTATTATACAACTACAACAAAGCAAGGGTAAATCTAACATAGTAAAATAGGTACCCTTAATTTTAATATTACAACTGGTCGATACTTCTGCTGGTGGACTGTTACTCCCGAGGGTATCAACAGCCCAGTATCCAGTACTTAAAAACGTATAATTTTTTTTAAATTTTCTGTTTCAAAAGGTTTGAAATCATTTTATTAAGGATAATATCTCCTTCATGCAAAGCTCTGATTTCTTGCATGGCTGTTTCAAAATACCAAGCTTTTCAAAAGATTATTATAAATTGATAAAAGACAGGCTCCAGATACCCGAGGGATATAAAAACTCATCAATCGAAAATAAGCTGACAACGCCATATAGGTTGTAGAATTATTACAGCGATTCAGTTATTATACTACAACAAAGCAAGGGTAAATCTAACATAGTATACAGCAGTTCCATATCTATCGCATCTGGTGCAGTAAAATAGGTACCCTTAATTTTAATATTACAACTGGTCGATACTTCTGCTGGTGGACTGTTACTCCCGAGGGTATCAACAGCCCAGTATCCAGTACTTAAAAACGTATAATGTTTTTTTTTAATTTTCTGTTTCAAAAGGTTTGAAATCATTTTAAATTAAGGATAATATCTCCTTCATGCAAAGCTCTGATTTCTTGCATTGCTTTGGGTATACTATTTGTTATTATACAACTACAACAAAGGAAGGGTAACTCTAACATACTATTTGTCTTTTTTTGGTTTATTAGCTCTTCATTTTTTAAGTTTTGGATTTTTAAAATTTTGATCTCGATCATCACTGAAAAATTTTGTTGTCGAAATTCGCATCAGGTGCAGTAAAATTGGTACCGTTAATGTTTTTACTATTGATGATGCCACTAAAGTTTTCGCTTAAATGGCTCGTATATCTGCATTGTAGTTTCACACAGGAATAGTGTCTCGCCTTAAGTATTGTCGGCGTTACATTTCTGAGTTGTGAAAGTCAGTGAATTCAGTTTAATGTTCGTTCCTTCCAACTGCACATGTTATTACAGAATGCGACACTACATAATCTTTGTTTAGTTTAGGCAACACATCCTTACTAAAGGTATTGAAAGAAATACCCTATCAATTCAATGAGTTATATCAGATCAATTCAATGACTTATTCCCGTTCAATTCAATGACTTATCCTATATATCACCATAATATATTATTTCCTTCGACGTCAGGTTGATAGCAATGTGGCATGATGCCAAGAAAAAGTCTAAACGTTGCCATAAAAATCTGAACAGGCTATGTGTGAAATTTGCCACCTGTGAATGCTCTAACCAATCCCAACTTCCACCTTGAGAAGCATCATTTAAACTACGCGTGTTGAGATCTCTATTGAAAAATCTGGTGAATGCGCATAAAGCTAAATCGGTTATTGGGTCGCTTCTACAATTTTGGTTAGGAAGCAGGAAATTTTGCTCTTGAACCGTTCTTGTTTGAAGGTCAAATGTCATCAGACTTCCTTCAAGGTTTGGTGTGCATGTGCAAAGGTAAATCAGTGTGCAGTAAGATTTGTGCGTTTTGAAGATAATTTGTCTTGTACTGAACTTTGTCAATGTAAAACACCTGTGTCATTATATCAATACACACTTGACAAATGTTGATGATGATGATGCTGCTTGATTATCTGAGCTATTTACATCTTAAACATTCGAATTAATTTTGTAAACTTACTTTGCATTTAGTTATTGTCTATTTTTTTCTGTTATTAATACATTTATGTAACTTATTACACAAACATTATTTTCGTTCTATACGATATGGCACTTGGCACATTACGAACGTCAAATAACGCCAAGAAACGTTGACAGGATACTAATATATTTTGAAAATTTTTATAAGAACACATGTTTATGTAAAAACAGAAATGTCATACAGATACATTTAATCTGAATGAAAATGTCAAATACTGATTAAAAAGCTAGTGGGACTAAATTCAATAAAATTAAGTTTTTCCCCTCCTTTACTTCCCGTTTAAGTTTTAAATACTGACAAGTCTATTAAAAAGTACATTTTTATATGAATTTCTATAATCAAAGTTCAAGGCTATCCTTGTATGGAAACAAAATTGAGTCATAATTGAACAATATTCTTAACTAATAAAAACATCAATTTCAATGCATAAAACGTTATTCTTTTTTAATTTGATATCTCCTACAAGCTTCATAAATGCTGAATCAAATATTGACTTAACAAAATGATTACAAGTTCTGAAATAAACACCAAATTTACAGTTAAGAAGGCAACATTTGGAAAGATATAATTGTTAACCTTTGTCCCTCATTATGCAAAATTGTTACCACTTCTGAGGCTTATGACATCATTAATCTGACAATTCACGATTTTCTCTTTCTAAGGATATATGAATTAGCCGTGTGTTCTATGGGTGCATTACATTACTTTTTGTTATGATTTTACCGCTGGTCTAACATGGTATCATCTATCTTTTTTTGTCACTTATTTTAATTGAATCGGTTTTGGTATCGAAGGGGACATTACCAAAAATACCATCAACGTCATATAAATTTATAGACAAATACAAATTGTAATCAAAATACGAACTGTATAAAGCAGAATTGACATAATCGATTTTGAAAAGGCGAAACTGAGAATGGCATGCTTTGGCTTCCAGAAAAAAATAACTGTATTCAACGAGCTTACAAAACAAAAATAGTAAACTTCACATTCAAAGATTCAAGCAAGCGATAAAACAAAGATAAAACAAAATGCAGCTTTTTTTAGGGGGAGGGGAGAGGTAAGGTTGGGGGTTTGGGGTTATATGAAGGTGAAAAGAAAAAAATAATTTCAAACGTCATGCCAGTTAAAACGAACATTACGAATAAATTGGACCCAATTCTGTGTAAAAATCAGTTTTGATTAAGATAACCTTCTATTTTACTGTAATCGGTAACCGTTAGTTGGTATTTAGTGCTCTGATCCCCCACATATAATGTTTTAAAAATATATATTATGTTGATTAAAATCCATGATGTCAATGTAAGCAAGAGCATACCGAAATAACGTATCACAGTTAATGTTCACAATAAACAAAGGAGCCAATTGCACTTCATCATCGATGAAAAGAAAGCATGCAATGGAATGTGACAAGTTTATTAAGTAAGACAAATATCGTTGATATTATTGTAGGGAGGTGTAAAATACATAACAGAGCATTCGTATCTGTCATGAAACAAGGCGTTCGCAATTCCTTAACTCGTTATATAAATACTATTCTAGATATGTTTATGTTTATATGAATCTGAATTGGTTATTATTCCCATTATAGCGTTGAGTAATGTGTAAAGTATTTATTATGGTCATATCGTTTTCGCTGCATGTGAAGCCAAGATAACTGCAGTCGCTTTCAATCCAATGTTTCTACTTTGGTTTTTGATAATTGAACTAAATTTAGTATACCATATTCATACGGATGCCAAGATTAATACATTGATATAAAAAAAATAAAAAAAGTGTTTGTATTATTAAGGTTTCGTCTATCATACATTTTTTCATATTGTTTTTTATTTCTTGGTTTAATCATCATTCTTGTCTTTGTTATGCCGTCTTTGCGCCACGATTTCCAATTAAGGTTGACTTTGAACACACCGTTGATGTTGGCATGAGTACATTTTGCATGCCACCAACCACTATTTTTGGAATCAGAACAAGACCGATGTGGTCTTAAGTCGTTATCCTTGTCACGAGTAGAAAACATCATACCATTCATTGGATTGTTATCCCAATCGTTCATTGAATCAACTATAAATGTAAATTTAAAATATGTAAATTAAGGCAAAATATTTTACCGATGTTATAATTATTCGGAAAACAACAGCACAGTACATTAATTAGATACTTTTTGGACGTCTTTCTATGAAATAAAAGACACGTATCTTAAAGGAGATGTTCTCTTCACACCAGATATGACTAATATCACGATTTAATTACATTCAAATCATTATAACAATGACAATGCCATTATCTTCGAAAACGGCCATGTTCATTTCAGCTACAGGCAATTGTTGCCATCTGTTTTTAGGAAACTTTTGTATTCATATTCATTTAACTGTCATGTAAAATGGCAAATTTACAGAGATAATAACTACAAAGTAGTTGGTGTAGATACTGGTAAAAATATCAAGCCAATGGATAAACCATATACAAGAACTAGGCTGTTGTTCGAATCGTACCTTAATAACAGGTAAGTACATGGATAGTTTTATATGAGAATATAATACAATCGTAGCAACAGGAAAGACTACAAAATATTACCCAAGTGCATTGACGAGTCTATGATTAATTTGTAAAGGAAACAAATCAAACCCAAAAAAATATTTTATATAGAAAAGAGGGACACAATAGTATTATATTGTAAAGATGCTGAAAAATGTTTCAGTATATTTAGAAAATGTGTGTAACAGAGTAAATGGACACAAATGTGACATGGTTAACAGATAACATCCTTTTCCTACCAAAGCCTACACATATCATTTGACTAAAACAAAAGTATATTGTTACAGACAATTTCTCTGTTCTTCTAATCCGAGTAATCAAATCTGAGGATTTTGGAAAGCCATACAGTGACCTATATTTGCTAAATTTTACGTAATTTGGTCTCTGATAAAAAGTTGTCCCATTGACAATGTTCACGGGGTAATTGGTCACTTAGATTGTTCCAAAAGAGACGTAGATATTGTGACTATTATATGCTGCAAACCATTTATTTTTAAATGTTAACTTGAAATTTTCTTGGAACTTTAAATGTGTCTGCTCAAGTGTGAAAAACTGTAACACAGTAGATACAGTACCATTAATTCGTGCAGAGTATTAGTTTAATCAAAGTCTTTTTAATGAATGAATGAATGAGTAAATATTGTATACATAGCATATAGTATAATAAAGTATGCTAGCTCTACTCTTTTGATTAATTGATATGGTGACACAATCATACCACATCTTCTTATTCAATTTAACAGTATTACATGCTTGAGTATAGTAAACAAACAAAAATCATGATGTTCTAAAAAGATTTAATGTAATGCATGCTTAAATCAGATGAGTGCAACATGCAACCATATACATTCAAATTGTGAATCTTGTTTCTTACATGGTAGAAGTAGAAACAGAAAAAAGTATACGTATAGCACTAAAAATGTGTCCCTATTTCTAAAATGTTCCTTTTGAACAGAAATATCATGTTATTGCGGGGTATTTGCGAAAAATACCAGTCAAGGGACGGTGCTAGGCGAGGTAAATTTGGTCCCAAGACTGGTATTTTTTCGCAAATAACCCTCCATAACATGATATATCTGTTTAATTACACCGAATAGATTTTGATTGAAACTGTCTGTACATGTGATGGGAAATCGTAGTACCGCGGGAATTATACATGTACTTATATGCGTTAGTGCTGTCTTTTTGTAACGTCATGGTATCTATATGTGTAAACGTCATTTTTATTCCATCATTAAATCGTTCATTTGTATATACATGTTTTCAATATCATAAAAAATAACAAATTAATAAACAGAAATCCTACTATTTCTCTGTCTGCGGATGGTCCGTCACCGTTCCGGATATTATATACTATTGCGTCCAAACATTTGTTTCCGGGGTAGTTTACACACAGTGTACTTAAGTTCTATCAATATGGAATAATATTCGTATATTACTTGTATTAAAAAGCCTGCTAAAATACCTCATTTTTGCCTGATTACCCAATAACAGTTTTCAGTCATGTTGCTATCAATTCTACAATATTATGTCTGAGTAGAAATAAGTTTTATCGGTGAAGCTTTAAGTTTAAGTTCAGTGCATTTTAAAGTTGATTATATCATAATGGTTGAAAAGTCGATTTGAGTCAATACCAATATCGTTCTGAAAATCTTCCATAACATGGCGGAAAACTTCTTTCTTCTTGATTTTTCGTGAAACATGGTAAAAAATGTACGCATATTTGTATCTGTGGATCACACGATCAGGCTAAATTATTTCATTTTTACTTAATCGTTTGTTTCACTAAATATTTATCAAATTCTCTGCTCACTTACAAATAATCATTGTATGATTTGTTTAAAAAACCGTAGAAATGTTTAACTGTAACCTTTTATCTGTAAACTTTCACGAAAGGTAAACCATGAAATTATCATTCATCCAAAACCATAATTGAAATGTTTCATCCATAGCACATTTGACAGCATTTTTTTTAATTGAAAATTGGAATTTCCACGTTATTCCAGATAAAATAAAGTAAAAAAAAATGCAGAAGTTGGTCTAAGTTCCCCAATTCAAAAACAAACTGAGGAGTTCGTTGAACAATGTTTGCCAAATGCATTAAATGACGAGTCTTTTCTAAATGTTTTTATAGTCTATTCTCATCTTGTGTTTTACACCACTGTCTTATATTAGGCATATGATTGACTTGCAAGCATGTTAAATCCCGCCGAATTACATACCGGTATCATTGACAAGACTGGACCCATTTATTTTACAGGGGAGTGTCACCAACATTTACTTTCAAAACATGTTATCTTTGATTGATATTTATAAGGTCAAGAAGTATGAACAGAGCAAAGAGTGACAGATGGCTAACAAATTTTTAAACTTCATTGTCTTTGATGTCTGCAGGCAAAAGTTCAAACGAGTCCATTAAATAATTAGTGTAAACACAATGCACGTGCAAACCCAAACGGATGACTAGGTTATAGAAAAATGGTCATTCCTGTTTTTCCGAACGGAAGTTATCAAAGAAAGGCGTCCGTTTGGCTATGTGGGACGCGTCTGGTCTAAATTATGACGTGAAATCCACTGTCTCGTGTAGATACTGACACGCCCTCTGCACGTTAAGAACAGAATTCTTTGAGGGGTCCATAGGTGGCATTTTGCAAGGGCTAAATTTCGTTTTCCAAAATATTAATTGCTGAATTGGTAATGCTGATTTTATATTTGGCCAGGCATACAGATATACTTTTACTTCAAATGATTGTTTACTCGGTCTAAAAAAAATCAACTCACAAAAATCAAGAAACAGTTTAGATTTTCGATTATAACGCGTGCATCTAGATTCTTGATATCCAATCGAGAGATCAAGGATCAATAACAGTAGTTTGTTCTTCAGGTTCATCCTTTTTTGTGGTTTTTTCATGCAGAGAAGGGGTAAAACATGTACAAAGACATAATTTGAATTTACATCAAATGGTTATATATTTTAATATGTTAATAATAATCAGAATGGATGACCAGTCATTTGGAATTAGGCAACACAGTAGCAAAACGCTATAATGTTCGGGGAAATTCAGCAGACTATTGAGAATTTACCCTTCATTCTCACACCTCCACATTATAGGTCATTAAGTAATTATCAACGATCGGTACATTACGTTTGCATGCATTGCCCTTGCATTTGCGAATACAGATCATTATATTTTCGCGCAATCTTTTATTAAGTTTGTGCGATTCATTTCACAGGTAATAAAAGGTAAACTTATAGATAATTCACATTCCATTTCTTTACGGTCCTAGGTTTAGCATTACAATTTTTAATATCAATTTTCAGGTTAAATTTGAATAACAACTGTACAAGGGGACTTAATCCTGTGCATGTTTAAGTTTAAATTATGATTACCTGCTGTTCCACTGTAACCTGTAATTGTAAGCTGGTAGTTAGTGCTCTCACTCCCCACACATATTCCATCGTACACAGCATACGCTGTAGTCTGATTGACATCTTCAAGATCAAATCGGACTTGGTAATTTTTTTGTTGTCGAAGAATATAATGGAGATTGTCATTTCCTTTGAAATAGATAATAATTTACAGAAAATTAGCGGTACATATTCTGTCGAAATACTGCTTTAAACCTTGAAAATTCATAGATATTCATGTTCAACGAAATAGATTTTCTGAATATCAAGAAATCTGCGAGCCACCTTTCATTCCCTCTTAAACAAGAAAACAAACAAACAGACATTTAAACGTAAAAAAATGTCTCCAACAAATAAATTGTATAAACACGATGAAATATGTGAAGTTTCTTTTTTCTACCACGATTTACCAACATTTAGTACTAGAAAAGTAATTGATTTAGTATCAAACACCTGCAATCAACACAAAAAGGATAAAACCAACGTAGATTGTAGTAGATTGTAGTAAGGAGAACCACTGACCAACACGTTACTTATAAAGATTTATTTTTTGCGATTTTTTAAATATCGTGACTGTTATGGGCAACACTGTTCTCGGTGTTTATAATTTTCGCCCTTTGAATTGTTCATGTTATCGTCCATCATAAAAACATAAAGCTCCAAGGGAGTATTTCGAGATCTCAGAATAATCGCGAAATTAGCGAAAATAAATTACTCGCGAGAATTTAATCACTTTGCAGTATCTTTTATTCCTCTGTTAAAGAGTAAGACGTGATGACTGTACATTTGCTATTGTTTTGTTATTGTATGTACATTTTTCTAGTCAATCGGAATTATAAAGTAATTTATTTTCGCTAAATTTGAGATTAAGTTGAGATTTCAAAATACTCCCTTGGAGCTTTAAGCTTTTATGATGGACGATAACATGAACAATTCAAAGGGCGAAAAGTATAAACACCAAGAATAGTGAACAGTGTTGCCCGTAACAATCACGATATTTAAAAAATCATAAAAATAAATCTTTATAATTAAGAATAAAAGGCTTTTTTGTTTTAATGGCATCAGCTGTCACACGTTCGATGAACGTTACAACAGAGTCACAAGCCATACGTATTGATTGCTATCACACTTTCGATGAACGTTACAACAGAGTCACAAGCTATACGTATTGATGGCTATCACACGTTCAATGAACGCTACAACAGAGTCACAAGCCATACGTATTGATGGCTATCACACGTTCGATGAACGCTACAACAGAGTCACAAGCCATTCGTATTGATGGATATCACACGTTCGATGAACGTTACAACAGAGTCACAAACCATACGTATTGATGGCTATCACACGTTTGATGGAACAAACAATTTTTTGGATCTTAGACTATTACAAATATGCTAAGACATATAGCAAAATGTAAGTTACGGTTTTCACATGCCAACCGAATCAAGTTGGAAACAAATATTACTATAAATATGCTTGAATATAATCAAATAGTTAGGTTACTCTATTAGCATGCATAACGTCAAATCAGCTAGTATGTAAATTGCTGTTGTTGGAAAATGTTCATATAATTCCGTGTGTTGTTATTTAGACAAGTGGGGCGAAAGATACCAGAGGAACATTCAAACCCGTAAGTCGAAAATAAACTGACAACGCCTAAGAAAAAGACAAACAGTCATACAATAGTACACAAAACACAACATAGAAAACTGAAGACTGAGTAACACGAACCCCATTAAAAACTTGTGGTGATCTCATGTGCTCTGGAAGAGTAAGCAGATCCTTCTTTACATTTGATACCCGTGGTGTTGCTAATGTTAGTACAAACCGGTAATAAAAACAAAATGTTAATTGAAATATCTTAACAAGCCAATGTTCTCCTTCTATATCCCCAAATCCAGTTTTGTAATCCTCCCAATCTTTATAGAAATCAACATTCCCATCAAATCGTCTTTGAATTGTCTACAGAAACAAAGTATTTTGAATATAAACGAAGACTTTAAGACCCAGCGTCATGAAAATAATAGTATATAAATAAATAAAGTTTAATTCAACAATTAACATATTTGCGAACAATTTTTTTTTCATTTTTTTTGTAGAGTTTGTGCTACTATTTTTTACAAAATTCAATTTTCAATTTCTAATTTTTTCATCATGTTCTAAAGAAAATTATCATCCCCGAAAAAAAATAAATCCAAAATTCAAAAAAGGGAAAGACCAGAAAACATGATAAAATCAATCGCTCGACTATATTAAACAACGGAACGACTAGAAAAACAAATGTCATATATACTCTGTCTTGGTACAGTAATTTTCTGAAGACAACAAAACAAGGCAGAACTAAACAAAATCCTTCTCTCGGTATTGGTCTTCAAATAAAGACAACGGGTAGGATTGTTTGTTTCTAGACGGTCATTGATGAAGCCAACTTTTCCATGTTTTTTGTTCCAGAATTTCTATGCATAAAGGACATACAGTTTTGTTGCAACATCTGCAACACAACCAGAAGAGAAACATAAACAAACCAACGGTAGGATTGAAAAGATTCATAAAAGATACCGGCTTCTAATTTAGTACGCAAGACGAGCGTTTCCTCTACATGAGATTTATCAGTGGCGTTCATATACAAACGTTGGAATTCCAAAATCAAACACGAAATTAAAGATCATTAAAAAACCGTAAAGACGAAACAAATTGCGCCACATACGTATAAAGCAATATCTACCTGGGGATAGAAAAACTTTGAAATTGGCATCGCAACAAATCCAGATACAGTTAGACAAGATGCATTGACAAGGTAGGAACGGTCGTGTATACATGCATTGCATGTTATGCGATTGCAAAGTTATAACTGTGGTACAACGCAATTGTTGAAACCAAGACATATACAATGCAGAACTTATGTCCATCCTTTGATTTGAGGATCTGGCACTTCTCCGTTGTGATTTCTCTTTCTAAGACCTTTTCGGAATCCTCGGGTTTTTTGGTTATTATTCACATTAATGTTTAAATTAATAAAATTTAGAGGCATATTTTTCTCTGTTTACGTAATATTATCAGAACAGAAGGGAGAACAGAAATGTGTTAGTTGCTTGAAATTGAATGAGGGCCAAAAAATCTGTATTTCAAGCAGATGACAACTAACTAAGTTTTAAAGTTAATGGCAAATCTCATCGCGTTTGTTAATGTTTTTTCAGCATTTGTTTATAAATTCAATACAAAAAGCCTCATATGACACTAGTATTCAGGTCTCTGTGTTATCATTTTTTAAGTTCACAGGTTACAAACTTATGAAAGGGTTATCGAATGCAAGGCAAACATATAGATACAGATATATAAAAAATAGAAAAAAAATGTTTTATAAGTATAAAATAAGGAGATGTGGTATGATTTTAATGCAACGATTATCCAACACAGTCCAAATTGAGTCGTTGAAAGCCATTTTAGGTCACCAAACGGCCTTCAATAATAAGCAAATGTTCAGGTCTTTAAGATTCTAAGTTTAAAACTACTCTAAGTGATTGTAAGTACTGTTACAACACTTCAGTTAATATTTTTGATACACCTTTTTTAACGATATCTTTAAGAATGACATGTTCTAAAAAAAAATGATATTTAATTGAATAAACAATGTACTAGTATTAGATATAGAGTAAATGCTTTTTTTTTTCTATAACTACGCGTCAATAAAAAAAATGAATACTGTTTTTTTGCTAATAAGCGGGAGGTTTGGCTAGCCATAAAATCTGGTTCAATCCAACTTTTTCTCTTAAAATGATCCTGTACCAAGTCAGGATATGGCAGTTGTTATCAAATAGTCCGGTTCTATGTGTGTTGGCGTTTGTTTTTGTTGCAGTTCAGTATTTATGCTGTTCCGTTGTTTTCCTCTTATAGTTGATTTGTTTCCCTCGGTTTTGGTTTGTGACCTAGATTTGTTTCAGTTAAATCGATTTATGACTACTGAACAGCGGTATACTACTGGTGCCTTTATCAATAATATATCTGTGTTTATTGACAGAAAAATTTAACTTACTGTCCACCCTCTACCATCAGTGTCCATGTCACAAAACACAATTATGGTTGGACAGTTTTCTGGCTGGATAGTATGTACCCCAGTACATGTTCCAGGAGGAAATTCGCTGCAGTCGGTTGGTGTAGGAGAAAAGACCATAGCTGGTGAAAAGGAAATTACTATATACTTGTAGTATTGTGATGCAATAGTTGAAGTCAAATTTTTATGATACTACACATCAAATTAATACGTATCAGTGCTCATAATGTAGGCAACATTTAAAGAACTAGTTAACATCGATTTTGTCTTATTGGAACGATTTTGTTTACGTTTGGTCTTTTCTTGGGGTATATTAACTCTTCAACGTAACATGTGTCTTATTGTCCTAATATTTTGATTTTGAGCATTAGTGAAGACACATTATGTCAAAAACTGCATTTTGTGCAGTATACTTGGTACATCAATTAAATTTCACAATATAAGATAAATTGCACAATATAGTTGAATTGTGTACATGTTTGTAGAGTTTGTAAGCAACTGCAAGGGAAAAGGATCATATTAGATTAATTATTTTAAATGGAGGATAAAATAAATTGAGTAACCATAGATGAATAAACATGAACCCAAATCAAAATAAAAACAAAAAAATAAATAGTTACGAATGCTTCATAATAACGGTCAATATATCATAAACCCAGCAGGAATATACATGTTTAACCCCGCCACATTCTGTATGTATGTTCCTGTCCCAAGTCTAGAGCCTGTAATTCAGTGCTTGTCGTTTGTTTATGTGTTAAATATTTGTATTAATTAGACCGTTTGTTTTCTCGTTTGAATTGTTTTACATTGTCATTTCGGGGCCTTTTATAGCTGACTGTGGGGTATGGGCTTTGCTCATTGTTGAAGGCCGTACGGTGACCTATATTTGTTAATTTCTGTGTCATTTGGTCTCTTGTGGAGAGTTGTCTCATTGGCAATCATACCACATCTTCTTTTTTTATACCTGTCATACTTATCCCCGTTTTAAAATACTTATTCCCGAGGGCTTATTTCATACGACAAAAACACTAATAGATATCATTTGATTGTTTATAGGCTTTTATTTGGGACCACTTTTCTTTTGTTACAAAATTATGAACATGATAAATATTGCGGTATAAACCATTTTTAATGTATATATATAAAAAAAAAATCAAAGCTATGGTAACTTTTAACGCACGCTTTGCAGCTATTGAAAACAAAAATATTCTTAAATCTATTTCAATTCAATTTGTTTTATATTACCTTACTTTATTTTTGAATAGTTTATTTAAAGTTTAATATTGACTCGACTTTGTACTGTTTATTGTACCGAGTGGTCTATTTGAAGTTCAAAAGTCTTAATAAATAGCACTTCAGATGGCATTATTGAGGCAAAAATATTATGACTCGAGTTAAGTTATATTTTCATCGGATTGTTCTCAACTGATTTATCATGCATAATTTGTAAAAATGTATTTATAGGTGGATGGACATACTGTTTATTAAAGACCGACACAATAACTCTCGTCAGTGAACGTCAAACTTTTTCAAACAAGAAGACTCGCATTGTTTCAGACAAGGAGATTAAATCTTCTTTTATTTATTCACACAACGGTTTACTGCTCGTTGTATTAATTCCTAAGACTCTGGTCTTGTTTAATTCTACATGCTGACCTCAAGATGACTTTTTGTAATTTTTGTCGTTTCAGTTGATATGATGCATGTCATACTGACGGTTACCTAAAACATTTATTAATTCACATAAACGCCTGTCTGATATTGATACATTATTCAACCTGTAGATAAAAAACGAACAATTTTACCTTGTGAGTAGTTTTTGTGTTATTATAAGGATGAGATGAGAATAAGTATTCTTGCCCTGGTCTGAGTGAAAATATATAATCTTGCCGCCTATATGTTGGAAACAAATATTCTGACCTCATCAAATTTGCCAGTTGAATTGCTGCCTTCTAGGCATTTGGCATGTTGGGTTTCGGGTGAAAAATTGTCTTAATAGCAAACAAGTACCACATCATTTTATTTATCATGGTCTTCAGATGTGATGCACTATACATTTCACCGAAACTAGAAATTCTCATTATCTAAATTGCAACTTTAAATAAATGATTATCCAATGTATTCATCAATTCAGATATGATGCACTATTAATATTCACTGAAACTATGAAAATGCATTATTCCAAAATTGCTAGTTTAAATGAATATCTATCCGAGGTATTCCTGGAATTCAGATACATGTATGATGCACAATTAATAGTCACTGAAACTATAAATTCTCATTTTTCCAAATTCAAATTCATCATGTCCATATGAAATAGCAATTTAATTGCTATTTCATATGAACATGATGACAAATTATCCAAGGTATTCACAGTCATCCAGTAATGTGGTTTCTTTACAAATTGTAAGTTTGAAATTTGTTCAATGCACAATTTCTTTCTTGTTCAGTTGAATTTGAAAATCACAGCATCATCATGGAATAATGCTGTAAGCGCTATTCGTTATTTCCAAAAACAATAAAGAACTAACACAAAATTATGAATTAATCCAATGTTTCACAATTTGCAGCTATTAGAGTGACTCAGTGACATCTATATTTCCTATGCATCAAAATCAAAGTGCATATGTAGCTGGCTTTATATTCTGGGTGGTAATCATGGTCAAACCAATGTGAATTCTACAAAAAAAAATATACATTGAGAATAAAGTACTGAAATATTGTAACTAATCTAATACGTTATACATTACCTAGAAAAAGTCACAATTACAATATCTGTATTTACCAGGAAGAAAACTACCAATCCTAATTTGCTTGATAGCGAAGTTTTAGGACTTATACAATTGAAATTATAAGTCCCCTACAACAAGAAGCATAAAACCTTTTTTGAGTGTCTAAATTTTAAAAGATATTGTCTTCCTATCTACATGTTTTCTGATGTGTGTATTTTCATTACTGTCTCAATGAGGCTAACATCATACTTGTTTTGATCAATTCTTTGAAGTCAGACAGTTATTTCTCCTTAAAACATACCAAGTGATTTTCTTTGATCATATTGATAGAAAATAAATTACTACAACGATTACTTTAAAGGATAAAAAAAAACTGTCAAGTGCATATAAGAACTTTGTGTCACCATTGAATAAACTTTTTTGAGGTAAATGTAGAATCTTTGTCTAAAGGTAAACCCTCCATTTTAAAGTTTTAAGCAATCTAAAATAGCTAACATTTCCTTCTTAAATGTAGTAGTAAGCCTTGAGTTTAATTTGACATCTTTGATGTTACCCAGTACACTTTTTACAGCTTGTATTAAATAATGAAACCCATACGACACTTTCCTTATTTTACTTTAGTTATTTACCCATTTTTATGTTGATAAATCAATACTTAGATAATTTTAAAAACTGCATTTTTTATATCCAAAATACCAAAATGAAACTATAGCCTGATGTTTCATATTTCCTTTAATTTTTAATTCATTTTGAATATATTCACATTTTGAAGTCAGAGGACAATCAAAATGTGTGAACATCAGTATAATATCACCTTCAATACACATGACAGTTTAAAATTCATCCCTCAGGGCAATAAACTATTGTGTCTTAATATGTTTATTACTAGTACAGCATGTTTATAAAAATTCCTGATTATTACCTATTTACTATTAACATCTTGATTATTACCTAATATTCGAATGTCACATTTGCATGTTCATGAATTCATGATCAATAAATATATTTCAATTATTTATTTTGAATTAGAATTATAGATAATTTTAAACTAAATTCTGAGACATACAAAGACGTTAACTAAGTCAATTTTGTGACAACTTACTTGTTAATACAATATATAAAAAAACTATTTTGAACTTCATGAACTACTTAGTTTATACCATGTTTACATAACAAAAATATGCTTACAGATAGAATTTTATTGTTTGTTTATTTAAAAAGGCAGAAAAGATATGATTGAGCATGATGATAGGAGATGTGTAATCAATATCAATGATATATCAACCCCCCCCCCCCCCAAAAAAAAAAAAAAAAAAAAAGAAACCATAACACATGTAGAAATATATGGCTAATGAATAGAAAGTCCTTTAACGATGAAATTTAGATATAAATCAAAAAGGCTTGATCGTTACAACTAGATAACATTACACATATATGCATGGAACATATTTGTTGATGTGGATGGCCATTCATGCTAATATCCAAAACATGAATAAAAGGAGATGTTGGGTGTATGCCAAAGAGACAGTAGCCCCAAAACCAAAAAAAGTAAAAAGGTATAAAATGGATTTTGACTAATCATGCTAACAGGACACAATTTATATAAAAATGACAGAGTTCACATGAATATATATATGTATTTTAGTTTTTATACATGAATTCTAGTATGTGTATATAGTACACACATTCTTATGATATGCAAACATATATTGTTCAGGTTTACAGTATTTAGTGATTTTATATTATATGCTAAATCTAAAAACAATACAGTTATGAAGCTCACTTTGCTCCTTGAATAGTTTTTGTATTTCTTTTTAACTGTAAACTACCTAGCAATTAACATGATACATTATTTATAGATATATTATTCATTACAATAATTCATTTTGAGAAAAGATGCAACCTCCACAACCTTTTGTTCAAAATGACGCATTAAGTACATGATTAAACAATTAACACATTTTGTTAAATAATCTTTTTAAAAGGACAACTGTTATGACTTTGTGAATTGTTTCTGAAAAGTTAAATTAATAATATTGTTTTATTTTGTTAATTAATATTATTTTGAACCATTATATAAATACTCACTTTCAATGCTTTATATTATTAAATAAATTCATTTAATTGAACTGTTTTGTTGTCCATGACTCAGAAATTATTTGAAAAAAATATACTAATAATGCATTCTTGCTAAATAAAACACCTATAGATAAGAATTTTAACAGCAAAATATATGAATATTTACTTTGTTGTCAAATTCAACATGAATTGTCTCAAATTCTATTTAACACTACCATGATTACTTTTAGTTTTCTTCAAAATGCAAGACATTATTATACATCATCCAAAAGGTAATTAAGAAAACCAGGGAAATACTTAGAAACCGGTGTTAGCAACACAATATATGGATATGTACATGTGAAGATTGGTTGATTTTTGGTTAAAGAAATCCAGTGACAAATATGTCATGCCAATATAGGACGAGACAGTGAAAAATACATTAACATACGATATGTATAGATCCTATGATAGCCCATCCTGCACAATCAAACCAATGCCCCACTTGAAAAGGGTTTAACAATAAGACGACAAGATCAAGAGTGACTTTTTTCTATTCCCTTGTCACCCTTGGAGTGATGTATGTGAAGTGGATAGGGAATTAAAACGTTTAGTCAGATTTATGAAGACACATGATTAACATGAGAATTTCACTCATTAGCAGTATTTTTGAAATTTATACAACTGGAACAAAAATTTATGTAAAACAATTAAACGTTTGGGGTAGTATGGTTCTACACTTAAGTCACGTTTAAAATAGCCTCAGGTCACTAGGAATAGGTGACTTTATACAATCAATTTTGTTTTAAACTGATCTGATTTTTGGTTCAATATGAACATTTGCACAAGTCACAGGTCCTTTAATAAATGAAATATCATGTTTTGTCACACACCAACATCCTCCCAAAGATAACAGGTCAGAATGTGTCATGTCAGCTAGATCCACACATACAGTCTACACAGATGAGCACAGACTTTTCAGCCCAGACATGTCAAATGACTATCAGGCCTGTAAAATTTCTATCATTCTGCCAATACTGATGATTTTCCTATTTTCATTTCATCTAATAAGAGATTTGTGAAGGGCAAGGTAAAATAGGAATGTGCATAAGATCATTAAGGGAGTGTTTGGATTGGGGTTTTCAGCATAGAAAATAATGGATCCAAAGGGGGCGGGGGGGGGGGGGGGGGGAATGGGGATATACATGAATTTCAATGATGCATAAACTTTTTACAATCTTAAATCCTAACTGCCTAGGAACATGCTACTATGCAGGATTGCGGCGATAGATCATATGGGATGACATCATGTCGATTCTTACCTGTACTGTAGAAAGAATTTGGACATTTTTTCCTTCAAAATATTGGATAAATGATGATGATAATGATGATAAATTTGCTTTAAAATATTGTTTATTTCTACTCACCGAATGCAATTTCAAGCTCAGCTTATATTGTGGTCTATCTAAACAACTGTAGCTTCTTTTTGTAAAATGTAGTTTGACGACCACGGTCGGTCTGTCGACAGGAATGGAACAAATCAATAAAGAGGATAAACCGTTTACGGTGAAGATTTTTTCCGTTTTTGATAAAATTTGACAGATTTGATTAATTATCATCGACAAATATCCCTCATGGATAGCACTTCAAATAAAATCAGTTATTATGCTGTGAAGAATAGGTAGTCATATTCTTTAAATTTACTTCAGGTACACCGTCGTTAGTTCGTAACTCTACACTTCTGCATAATTTATCAAAACAATTTCAAATATGAATTAGCATCTTCTGCAATAATTCTAAACCTCTTTTTTAAACGGAGACTTCTCATATGATGAAGCAAGTTATGAACAGTTCTAAATAAACAGAATATAAGATAAAGATACATAAAGTAAAGTCAAACGCACAAGTTGAAAATGAACGGACAATGCCGCGGCAATAGCGGGAAACGACAAAATGATCAACAACGATCGCAAAAAAAATAAAAATAATAATAAAAAAAAAAATAATAGATGATAACAATATTATGTATTTGACTGCACCACCGTCTGAAAAGTTGACACAAACAAATTTTAACTGTCCCAACTATCAAAAGGTTGGGACACACATTATACAACTGCCTCAAATTTTGGAAAGACTGTAAACAATTGTTTTTGACTGTGACAACGCCGTAAACCACTGCAACAGTCCTCAGATGACTATGGATAATTTTTTTGTTTTTCACAACCTCTGAAAGTGTTGGGATAGACATAAATAAGCTGTTACAACGAAATAAGGCAACTGTCACAACCCTTACATTTCTTATCAGATGATTTGAAAGTCATTTTCAGTCTTCCACAGACCAATACAGTCGTACAACGACTGTTACTGATATAGACAGTTGTTTGTTCGTCCACTAGTGCTCCTTATAACATGTCGGAGAAGTTTATGTAAAGACCATACCCTGCTCAGGAAGTCCGTTTAGATTAGACGTACACGAGCGCAACGTTTTAACTGAGATATAAAAATTCTTGTTGATGTGAGTAGAGGCTATGTTAATGCTGAAAATTTGGAAATTGACAATTGGAAAATTGAAATCCTTACATTTGTCATATTCTAGTCGCTAAACGGTGTCAATATCGAGGAAATATTAAATTATCAAGCTGACCTGTACCGAGTCATGAATATGACAGTTGTTTTACGTTCGTTAGATGTGTTTGGGCTTTTGATTTTGCCATTTTACAAAGGACATTCCGTTTTGAGTTTCTCTCGGAGTTCGGTATTTTTGTTATTATACTTTTTTTTTTATTTATATAGACTGTCGCTTATATTAAGTAACTACAATTTGTAGATATAAAATATATAGGTCCCGATTTAATCTGGCTATAGGGTTTAAAAGAAATAATGATAGCTTTGTGTTTGAATTTTACTAATATAATTGTATTATATTCAAGTTAGAGAGCAGTTTTATTTAGTGATGGATATAAACAAATTTGACCATTGATCGATGTTTATGAGACAATTGGTAAATTATACACATGATAGTATAAATGGGGTCTATAGAATAGAGAATAAGTGTGTGCTAATTATAAATGATAGATTGAAAAAAATGAAGACCTTCCTATCATGACTCTAATACATAGTATGGAATCATTCGAACTTGGATAGGAACAAAAAAAATACAAAACAGATATACATTAAACACGTAAACACACCTACCTACAAAAGCAAACATTTAATCTTAAACGATTATCATTTAAGTAATACAACAAATTAAACCCTAACTGAATTCAGTATGGTCATCGGATGCGTAATTAAAATCACATAACAAAGGACAAAATAAAATTATGAACCACGAAAGGAATGCATACTTTTATTTTTGGAAAATGACCAAAAAAAAATAAACAAATATTGTATATTTATAAGATAACATTTATTTAATTGTTTATCTACATTATTATAGCTTGTGCACTATATAACATAAAGGTAATTTGTGATATCATCAACTTGTCCTAATTGACATAGTTGGCAGAAAATTGTCAATTAACATTAAGTGTGGGACAAAAAAGATATAACTAAATTAATGCGACAGTAGAAAACCGGTGTCAAAATCCCGTAAATTGATTAAGAACAGACAAATCAAGATATCAAACAAAGTAGCTTGGAGAATCTTAGAACTCCGAAAGAAGGAGACTGGATGTGTGACAGGATAAGCGTCTTCTCCAATGCATGCAAATTCACACTCAGTCAAAATGTCATAATCGGTAAATGTACAGATCAGGCGACTATAATAAAATCTAAAGATCTAAGACCGCGTAAAATAGATACAACTAAATTAATGCGACAGTAGAAAACTGGTGTTAAAAACCTGTAAATTGATTAAGAACAATTAGAACTCCCAAAAGAAGGAGACTGGATGTGTGACAGGACAAGTGTCATCTCCAATGCATGCAAATTCACACTCAGTCAAAATGTCATAATCGTTAAATATACAGATCAGACGACTATAATAGAATCTAAAGACCGCAAAAAAATGTCGCTAGTGTGTTAAGACACTGACACATCGTATCGTCAACCAATTTGTAAGGTTGACGGTAGAACTAATGTTGTGTCGATTTTTGTCGTTCTTCCTTTTAACTCATTCAATATATAACTTGACCTGATATTTTGGTCCATGATATTTTAAGATTAAAAACAGGGTTGTCCATGGTTTACTTCAAAATTTAATTCTTATCCTGGTATCTATGATGAGTTTATTCTCATCTTGACATCACACTTGTGACTAACGAGGAGACGAACGTTTGGACATTTGCATCACTATATTATCCCTTTTCGTGGGAAAGTATGAAAACAGAACAAATATATTAAAATAGTCGTATAATAATTGGTTATTTTTATTTTGTAACAATCCTACCTAGTTTAGGAGTCTTTGTACTTGGGTTCCTTCATAGGACAGCAAGCCAAAAATAAGGAACAGTGTTCGAAGATTTGTTCATAGGTACTGGAGCAGCAAGTACTATCACTTGTGCACAACATGGCACACTCGATTCGGGATTTTGCTTTCACTGTATGAACTGATGCTCCATTGTGAACTATTCTTATGTTTGTGTTCGTGTTAAACTTCTGTGCTTTATTGCCAAAACTTTCAACATATTTTGCAAAAAGTGCAAACACAACTGCTGTCCTTATATAAAACATAGCATTTATTGATATTCTACTTCCATTTGGGAATGTGGTTTTATAATTTTACTGTTTTACTGTAAAGCGTCTTCGCACAATAACAAAACAAATAAGATGAGTCTTTGACGATGTAACAAAGTGATTGCTTTATTGTATGATATATTGGTCTATTGATTACTGTCATGAATAATTGAAATTTTAATTTCAATAACATCGCATAAACATTTTGGAAATTTACTTATTTTTCAATGGAGCTTGAAACTTGATATAAGAAAGTCGTATGATTTCAATTGGTCGACCTTTTAACTCTCATTTCATAAAATTAATGTGTGACAGATCATCAATACATTTAGAAAATACTTGGAGTAAATTACATTTCTCAGTCCCATGAATAATATAATATAACCAATGAAAAACCTTTAAACTAAGGTTTCAACTCCCTAAAATAAATTAACTTTCGAACGATTATTTTTAGGTACCCTTTAAACATAATCGTTACTTATACACCCTCGGCTTTCAAATATTTTGCTTTGAAAAAATTGTTTCGGACGGACGCAAAACATGTACGAATTGTTTTTTTTTATATTTTTTGTTTAAGTGTGCAGAGGAAAGAAAATTCAGAAAGTTGTTCCGGACTCACGAAATTGAACCAGTGTAGCTTTCATTGAAGTGAGAGGTATAGTTTTAAAACAAAGCTTAATCCACCTTTTTTCTACGTGGGAAAAATGCCTTTACCAAGTAAGAAATATTTCCATTCGTTTGATGTGTTGAAGTTTTCAATTTTGCCACTTTCCGTTTTGAGTTTTCTATGGATTTCGGTATTTTCTTTATTATATTTTTTACTTGATCTAAATAGGTTTTTTACTGTCTTTGACCTGTTATCCATTAGATAAATATTAAGTGCGTATATACTAAAATAACTTGTAAGAAATATGCCTAAACTTCATCGTTGAAAAAGAAAGAAACTTATGTTTATGGAATTTTAATAGAGAGTATTTCTAGATTGGAACTTTGTAGATATATTCGTTGTGTCCTTTATATTGATCTGATGAGTCATTTTTGTTAACTGATTTTACCATTTGTTTTTATGTTGTGTTGTTAAATCCCCTTCCATTTACAGGGAAGGTTGATCGCTCGTGAACATGTTGACACCCGCCACATTCTATGCTATCATAGGTCAGGAGCCTGTTATTCGGTGGTTCTTGGTAGTAGTTGTTTATCATATGTGTTTTGTGGTTATTACTTGGTACATAAACTATAGTCTGGCTCAAGCTTTGCTGTCCGCCAAAAAATCGCGATTATTTTTTTATTTGTGCAAACATTTGTTTCAAACAGCGATTTTCTGAAAGAAAATTAAATTACAACACAATTCACGTACCTCGGGTCATTCCGAAACTGTCTAGATGCGTGAACGTATCATTTTAAATTACTCTAAGAGAAATTAACATTGCAATGGTCGCCTATTTTTTCTGGATGTTTTGTTTGGGAGAATGTATTTACGTCATCAAAGTCCACACGACGTTACGTATAGTAATGAAAGGGAAAAAACTCGTATGAAAGACGCTGACTTTGACTGAAACCAGCTGATTGTCTGACTACAGAGAAAAGAAAAACTCAACCAGAGAGAAAAAAAGAGTGTAAAACATCTAAAATCATTTGACGTAAACCATACAAATTCTCAAAAATAAAAAAAATGGGTTCTTCTGGTATTGATTTATATGTTCGTTAACAGATCGGAATGTTTTGAGATCAAACTAAATTGCAGTAATTTTAGGCAGATCTGTGAAAATCCACCAATTCATACAGAAGGGCCTATTTTCAGCTTATGACTCATGCCCGTTTCTTTTCTTCTCTTCTGGAATTCACGCAATAAACTTCCGTAATAAATTTCAGCAATTTTTATGTTTATAAAGGTACATAACTCAAGAATGGTAAAAGTGTCACCACTAAATTTCGTTCTAAATCTGTATTATGTAGTTACAAGCATTGTCTATAAGTTTCATAACATTTGGTTGAGGCAAACTAAACTTAGAAAACGGCAACAAAAAATTTGTACTTGATCTTAGTTTTGTGGTAATGAATATTATGTAAAGGTTTCATAATGTTTGGTTGGGGCAGACTTAAGTTACAGAATGGAAACTCAACATTTTGCAATCTTTCGATTTATAAAAGGGCATAACTCAATAATGGTTAAAGTGACACTACCCAAATTGAACTTGATCTGTGTTTTATCAGTGGAAGTCAAAATTAAACATTTCATTGTATAAAGCATTGATTGTAGTTGATTCAACTATAATCATGGACAATGGAAGACAAATCTAATTTTAAAAATTACTTGATATTTAGAAGAAAATACAAATTTTGTAATTTTTCCATTTATAAATGGGGATAACTCTAAAACGGTTAAAGTGACGCCACCAAAATTCAAACTTGATCTGTGTTTTGTAGTAATAAGCATTGTGTATAAGTTTCATAACATTTGTTTGAGGCAAACTTAAGTAAGGGAACGGAAACTAAAAATTTTGCAATTTTTCCATTTATAAAGGGGCATAACTCTAGAACGGTTAAAGTAACGCCACCAAATTTCAAAATTGATCTGTGTTTTGTAGTAATAACCATTGTGTATAAGTTTCATAACATTTGGTTGAGGCAATCTCAAGTTAGAGAACCGAGAATAAAACATAAAAAATGCAAACACAACAAATTAACAAAACATCAATATACGACGATGGATCTCACAAAAGGGAGATATCCAATGAATGTTATTTAATTAACAAATATTCTTATATATCTATCTAAATACCAAAATCTGGAAATAACATAAAAAGGTCCCACTTGACATTCAAATATTATTTAAAGGATATCATGTCCTCTCTTTTCCTAGCGACCTGGCAAAAAATATGCAACAGAAGTCGGTTTCCGCAAAAAAAATTACGACAAAGATTGATCGTAAGTCATGAATAATTCAGTATACTTACGATCAATATTAGTAGTAAGTTTTTTTGTGAAACTGACTCCTGGATATCAGTATGTTCGTTCATTTGATACGTTGTATATGTGCCTGCTTAAAAAACATGTGTCACCTGATTTTAAGCAAATAAATTAATTGATCTTTTCCATCAGTTGTAAATTTTGAATTTGTCCCATTTATTTGCAGCCATTTCCTTGAAGGGCATAAGTGAGTCATAATTTACAAAATAAAAAGGCTTTTTGGATTTGAAAACAGAGAAACAAACTCATTCGTTTATGACCGAAATACAAATGCGAACTGAAAAAGCAAAGCAAATAAACACATTTAAATCATGATATTTTGCAACACCTTATTTACGAGAAGCTGCTTTCATTGGTCGGTGAAAAACCTTTGTCCAGGGTCATCGCCAATTTTGCCGCAATTGAAGACCTATGGTCACTGGAAATACTCCTTTAGTCATTGACATATTACATTTTATTTGTTATTTTATGATTATACTGAAATCGAATTGTTCTTGGTCCATCACGAGATTACTTTAATTTAATACATGTTTTAACCTAATGTTGACCAGTGCATTATTGTTTAATTACCCCTCCCCAAATATTGTCCATACTCAACTGAACACCAGCAAGACCCAGTGAAAAGGGTTGGAACTTATTACTCTTGGCCAAATTGTGAAACTTCCTCTTCATGGTTTTTTTCGTGAAGAGAGTTTATATACATGTACATTTCTATACCAATAATTGTCATTGCAATATGCGAGATCCTCGTCTCATATGCATGCAAGATTTGCCAAACCATGCAATGAATCCACTTACCTTGTTTACGCTATAATCAGAGACATATATATAACCATAGTTACACGAGTGGACACACTGAAATGTCTCACCTAATGATATATTTGTATTGTATTGTATTGTATGGTATGCCTTCAACAACAAAGGGTATAAATGTGCATTTACAACTACCTTTTTGTTTTTGTACATGAATTGACATCTGGGGTTCATTTAGGAATTTTTTTGAAAGGTGAACCTTCAAATGAATTGATTTAATTCAATTTAATAATTGACCACTTATAATGCAAGATTAGCAATAGCATATGTATATATGATATGTAGATCATACCCCCAAATCAATATACAGTTATCAAACGAAAATGCATTAGAATATAGGATTAGATCATTTTAATATAAAATTTCGCAAAAATTATGACCCATATTTTTGGTACATCCCCGTATACCCAATAATAGGAAGCTGGTTTTGGACATGTTTTGTTTCCAATTGTTGAAGGCCGAACAGTGACACATAGTTAATAACTACCACATCTTCTTATTTTTTTTTTACATGACAGACAATCATTTAATCACCAAATGTTGTCAACTTTTATTGACCGTTATATGAGAAGAAGACAAAACCATGAAGACTTAAACATTAAATACGAGTTAAAGATTAGTTGAATACTGCAAATGCAGACACGTGCACATACAACCAAAATTCCAGACCAAATGTCATTGACCTTGATTCCACTCTAGTATCCGAGTAAAAAATCAAACAACAATACAGAGCTGCACCATGAGCGCACGATACGCCCGTCGTTTTTTTTCAAAGAATAGAGTTCCATAGCTCCTCAATATCATATAAGAAATTTATGAAAAACCAAAAGGAGGTTATTTTATAGATATAAACCATTCACCACTTTTGAGTTATTGTCCGAAAACTGGAAAAATACCCCCTTTTTATGAATAAAATCCTGAAACTTTGAAACGTAAAATCTTAAATTTATAAAAATCAAAAGGGAGCTTACGTCAATAGATATAAACATTTTACCAAAGTTTCATGCAAATTGGTTAAAGTGTTTATGAATTATTGTCCAGCATGTTGACGACGGACGGACAGACAACTGTTAATGTAACCATAATACGTCCCGTAAACAGGCGTATAAAAACTCAACATTGACAAATGAACGTTGGAAATATGAACCCCCTCACGTGGACATATACGTGGACATGTAGAGCTTTAAATCATTTGATAAACCAAATGTAGTTCATCTTTTACTCATAAGAGAGAAATTCACACGACACTACACTTATTTAAAGCACTTGCTCAACCATGAAAATGAGGTCAAAGACAAGGACGTTGACACTAAATTTTACTGACATGAGGCATCTGTAACATCCAGGTCTTCTACATTCAGTTATATAAAGCTTCGGAAAATAAACTGTTGACAATGCTCATAAAAATGCATTGTCAAGAACATGCATGAAATATTTGCCACTGATTCAACAACCACCAATCAATCAATCATAAAACTGCATGTCAAGTACAAATAACTTATCACTAGTGGTTCACTTTAAACTAACATAAACTTTAACTTGTAAACCATGTATAAGATTCGAGGTCAATGAACCATGATGAAGGGATGGGCCATATAATCTCCATGGAAATGAGACTTGCACAAATACAACTGCATACCAAATGTCATTGACTTAACATTATTAGTCATTTATCTAAATGATCTTATCAGAAACTTTTAACTTGAAAATAATGCAAAAGTTTTTAATTAATAGACTAAGACTGAGGGGGCGGGGCCAAATAATATCCATTGTTATGAGAAATACTGAGATGTGCCAATACTAATAATAAACATGACCTAAAATGTGACAATAAGAAATAAACATTTCACTTGGATATAATAATACATGCATTCAATTTAACTTGTGGGTCTTTCTTCAACAGAAATAAACTGTTAATACAGATATGTCTCGCCTTTTTGTTATTTCGATAATGCAAATGTTGAAATTAAAATATCAATACTTTTAACATGTAAGTAATGCATACATTCAAAGTCAATGAACCATGACTGAAGGTAAAGGGCTGAACAATCTCCATAGAAATGAGATGTGCCAATACTAATGCAACTGCATACCAAATACCATTGACTTAACATAAGTCATTCCCTTTAAACAAAGCTAAACACAAACATTAACTTTTTACCTACGTAAAAGTGTCAAAGTCAATGAACCATGACTGAGGGGTAAGGATCAAATATTCTCAATGGAAATGAAATGTGCTAATGTTTATACAACTGCATACCAAATATCATTGACCTACCACTATTGGTTCCCCTTAAACTAGACCTAATCACAAACTTATACATTTTTGACGCCAGAAACTGCATACCTACGTCTGGCTTTTTGACTCCGTCAAAGCGAGACAATAAAAAGAGTGTGATAAAAATTAAAGGACATCAAAACTGTAAACCAAATAAGCACTGATATAGATATGATATTTTTCATCATTTCAATATCCGAAAAAAAACATTAAATAGGTCATCTTAGAAATTATTAAAAATCAAATAAAGGAAAAAAGTAGAAATGACCAAGACAAATATGTGAATAAGTCTTCCAGCAGGGTTAGACAAAAATTGCTACTTTCAAAGCTATTTATAATTTAACACATTTATAAGAAATTATTTCACAGATTTTAAAATAAGAATTGTTTACTGTAATATATCAGAAATATATTTGGACAAAATTAAAGTTGGCTTTATGACATCACATAACCTCTGTAGAAATCCTAAAATTCATCTGATGAAAAGATAGAATGAATAAATAAAATCTTTTTAAATATTACAAGCTTGTATGATCCAAAAAAAGTTATTGAAAAGAACAGCATAGTGAAATATATAAATCAATAGTAATCTAAAAAGTATTCCTGAATCATATACAGAATTCATTCCGAAATTAATGTTTATAGGAGTTATGTCCCTTTGATAGTCAGTCAAAATAAGTGTAGTTGAAGCACATTATAAATGATTCATTAATCTTCAAAAAACTACCTTGACCGAAATCTTTAACCTAAAGCGGGACGGACGGACGGATGGCGGAACGGACGGATAGAGGAACAGATGGACGGAGCAACGGACTCGCAGACCGAAGACATAATGCCCCTCTACTATCGTAGGTGGGGCATAAAAATAAATACAATAGGACATGGTACTAAAAAGGCAATGCATACTCAATTTACAAGATTAAAAGTAGCTGTTAAAATGAACAATCAATGTATTCATTCATTTAGCAGTGTCATTTTTAAGCAACCATAAATTCTGAACAGCAAAAGTGATAATTTGGAATTCATTTCTTAAAGTTTCAAGTATTGAATGGTTTCCGATGTTTATATCACTGTAATACTTTCTCATAATTTCCAGGTTTAAGTGAAAAAAAAACAATGGCGTCACACCAGTTCTGGAGACCACGATGCTGTTCAGGATGTTGTCCAGTCTCTTCATCATGAGAGTGCTGTTAAAATCAGGTTGTAATTCCTAAGAAGCTGGATGTTTATTATGAGTGTGTGGTGAGGAGGACTATCCATGATATGTACAAGAAACAGGTGGTGACAATGCCTAAGCTCCAGCCAGTAATGAAAGAGAGATATTGATGTGTCTTTATTTACCGTGAAAAGAACAGTTAAACAGCTGGTTGGGGGAAAAAGGAGGGTTGGGGTGTACAATTGTTGATGCTGCTGACGATAAGTCTCCCTTCTGAACAAGTTTATTTGGAAACCTACTTTGCTGAATATGATTGAACATTATCCCGACTGTCTCATCATACATACTTATTATTAATAATTGAAAACGAGACTGTGATTAAGATAGGATGATTTATTCAAGAATTCCTAATACCTATGAAACATAACTCGCGGGATCAAAATTTTACATAAAAGCAAAATTCTTGTCTCTGTACAGTTAAATGAATTACCATTATTATTCCTTTAATAAACATGAGCTATATTTTACGGTTGGATTGCTCTCTAGTACATTCAACTAAAAGATTTGAGCTATATGTTGATGATTGTTTCAGTAATGATCACTCCACTGTTATTACAATCTACAATCCCGTTCCCTTTTCACAAATATGATCTATCGAATTTGACTATTTACCAGGATTGTACTAACATGAGCAACACAACGGGTGCCACATGTAGAGCAGGATCTGCTTACCCTTCCAAGACACCTGAGGTTTTGGTGGGGTTCGTGTTGCTTAGTCTTTAGTTTTCTATGTTGTGTTTTGTGTACTATTGTTTGTCTGTTTGTCTTTTTTTGTTATAGCCATGGCATTGTCAGTTTATTTTTTTGATTTATGAGTTTGAATGTCCCTCTGGTGTCTTTCGCCCCTCTTGTATTACTCATACTTACATTTATCAATACCTAGCATCAGGTAAACTACTCTTTATAATCTAAATCAAGACATCAAATCTGCAAAAAAAATGTGAATATGAATACGATATGAACATGAAAGCTTTATCTAAATGTGTTCGAGTTATAAATTACACAACAGAAGTTATAGAGAGCTTTTAATTGAATACATAAAAACACCTTCAATATTCACATAATTATATATATATATATATATACTGTAAACTAGCTTATTTTCACGGATACTTTATTTTGAGTTAAACCCTTTCTATCAAACTTCGCAGTGATTAAATTTCGAGATTTTCAAATTTGTTTGATTTAGTTAAATAAGGAATTATCAAAGTTTTACATATTCGCGTTATTTTCTACTCGCGAAAATTAGTTGGTTTACAGTATACGTGGTGAAATTGTGTGTATTAATTTGATTTTAACATTTTAGGTATCAAAAGAAGGAATCTCAGCGTAGATGAATCTAAGAGAGGCAAGCTATTGTGTCTTGGCGACATTCATACCTCCAAAAGGTAAATAAGTATAGGCAGGAAGGTCGTAATATTGTATATCGGACGAGACTTTGTGATATTTGTCAGGCAGCTAACCCTCCTAAGCAGAAAAAGAGAGAAAAGGAGGTCCAATGGTTCCAGTGTGTGTACTGTAAGGGGTGGCTGGATGAGAATTGTCGTAAAGGTGCTGCACGGAAGGGGGATATGTGTCTCCTCTGTCATTCCATTCTTCATCACAAGGATCTCAACATGCAGCTGTTTCTTGAACTGATGGACACAGAAACATGAATTGACTTTTAAATGCCATTAAAGTACATTGCTATGTACACACTCATTTATCTGAAAAAGAAAACAAATATATTCAATAGTATAAAAACTTGCTTACTATAACAATTGTAAAAGTTCAATCTTTCTTTTTTTCTGTATTGCAATTACTTAAATAATGAGATTCCCTTTTACTGAATTAATATAATGGGGAAAAGAGGAAAGATAGCATATTTACTAAATTGATACATATTTCTTCTAATCAAACTTTTAAAATATTTTTCATTATATATTAAAACATTATGTTTCCATGTGTTTAAAACCTGTATTTATTCGAAAGGATGAAAAATAACAACATATATTTGTACTTTGATGGCAAATTGCATTGCTTGCTGTAATTGACTTGTCACTCAAGTTGATTCTTTTCAATCTGGAGAAATCTTGTCAAGTCATTTTCTCATCTAATCTTCAGTTACTGCAGGACTTCAGTCTGATTCTTATGGCACTGCATGGAGAGACTGCCAAGCTGTTTAATACAGAACAGAAATAAAAGAAATCTGAACAATCCTGCATTTCAAACTTTTATATACATTAAATTAATTAATCATGATAAAAAAACTAAGAATTAATTTTATAAATTTGTAAACTGTGATAATCATATTTGATAGGAAATTTTTGTTTCATCTGTAATAAGGACTTTGTATTGCAATCTTTGTTTCCAACTGTGATAATATATATTAAAACATATTTTCAAACTTTGTATTTTCTTTAAATGTTTTGCAATCATGTTTAATTAAATTATTTCATTAAATGTATGTAATCTAAGACAATGTCAGCACTGACAATTAGCAATTGTTTTACTGACTACTCTGATATAAACCGAGGAGTTAGGCAAGGAGATTCTTTAAGCCCTACTCTTTTTAACATATATACAAATGATGTTCCAAATTTATTTTCAGGAAATGAGTGTTAACCGCTAACTTTAGAAAATTCTGTTATTGGAAGTTTAATGTTTGCAGATGATTTATTAATAATGTCAGAATCAAAAAAAGGTCTTCCGGAAAGCTTAGATAAATTTTCTTCTTACTGTGATAAAAGGCAACTCACTGTTAATTGTAAAAAGGAAAAAACTATGGTTATTGGTCAGCATCATAAAAAGATGCAAAATATAACATTTAATTACAAGCACACTGTTTTAGAATCAGTAAATGAATTTAAGTTCTTAGGCAACTTGCTCTCACAAAATGGAATCTTTTTTGTCATCTGCAGAAGCACTTTCGAAAAAAGCTCTTAAAGATATGTACTCTATCAACAGCTATACAAGTGGTCTGAACGAATTACCTGCAAATTTATCTGTTTATTTATTTGATTCTTTGGTTCGTCCTATTCTTACATATAATTGTGAAAGTTGGTATATGGATGTGTACAAATTATACTATAATGCAATTGCTAGAGCCAGAAAAAATAATTCTCCTTTGGATAAACTCAGTTTTATAGATAAGAGTCCTCCTGAAAAAATTCACAATAAGTTTTGTAAATTTACACTTAGAATAAAGAAATGTGCTAGTAATATTGCCTCTAGATCTAAATTAGGAAGATTCCTCCTTTATTGTTTCATTGCCACACAATCACTTTTATATGAAGACCAACTTTTGAATGAAAACTCATCTGATTTACTTAAAGAGTGTTACTCTCTTTCAAAGTCACTTCATGATTAAGGTATATACTCATGATACTCATATGTAAATCATATTAGGTCCGACAATAATATTAACAAACCCGAAGATGAAACTAAAAACAAAAACAGAGACTGTAAGAATTTCAGTAAAAAATACTATAAAAATGAATTTCAGCAAAGATATAAATAAATATATGACAATAAGATATCATCTTTTGACCAAAATAGCAAACATTTTGTGTTTAAGCACATATAAACTGAATATAAACAAGAATTTTATTTGACATACCCTAATCTTGATACAAGAAAACTTATATGCAAATTTAGAATTAGTGATCATTTCCTCGCTTTTGAAACTGGAAGATATAAAAATATTACACGCCCTCAAAGACTTTGTAGTTAGTGCAAAGTTCTAGATGATGAATCCCATTTCTTTTTATTATGTAAAATTAATGATGATTTAAGAAATATCTTTTCTAATGATTAACTCAATACAAAGATTTTTCTGATAATAAAATGAAATATATCCTAAATCCATCCACTAGTCAGCAAGTAAAATCTTTAGGCTCCTTTATTAAACAGTCTATGGAACTGAGGATAGGTGGCGCTTGAGGTCATTTGTTGTGTTTAATGTTTTGTTTTATTTTTATGTAAATGTAAACGCCATCATTTTATTGTTGTTATTACATGTAATTGTTATGCCTTTGACCCTCTTATGGGTGTAATTTGTGCTTAATGAAGTATATTATCACCTTTAATATTGATCATGTCAGATATTAAAAGTCATCACTGTTTTTTGCTTATTTAGTTCCAGTATCTTTTTATATCACTGATTTATGAGAGCAAGATTATTAATGTACACACACATAATTGTGAAACCTAATATTCAACCATGTATCACATGTACATGAAAGTCAGCAATTTTAGGAATAACTGCTTGCTCTTTGAAATAAGGAATCATTAGGTAAATTGTTTTGTAAACAATGATGTTAAATTACAACATGAAAAGGATGTGTCTAAACGACGCCCCCTCTTTTTTCCCTTTTAAAAAACACCCAACCATTATGTACAGTGACATTTTGTTTGTTCTATGTCATTTGGTCTGTGCTGGAGAGTTGTCTCATTGGCAATCATATCACATCTTCTTATTTTTATATGTAATCATGTGTCAGATTTCCTTTATTTCTGGCTTCAGAACTCACTATACATGTATGAAACCTCACCCTTAAACAAACTTATTTTCGTTACTTGAAATTACCTTAAGCAATTCCATTATAAATAAAGGTTACAATGAAACATTAAAGGATACAAGGATAAGGTTTAACATACAAAAAAATGTATGTAAATACATATTTGCATGCTATCAACACTTCACTTTAAAGGATATCTCTTCATCGTTTAAAGTTAAACACAATTCATCTTCCGTTACAAACCAGAACATTAATACGCAAAAATTAAAGAGGTGACCGAGTAAAATGAAATTTTGATTACATTATCATTAAAGACTGAGTATTAACAACTTTTAAATCGATCATAATAGTTGTAGTTTTATAATTTATTCAGGACAGGATGTGTTTGAGTTATCAGGGGCAGATCCAGCCATTTATAAAAAAAAGGGGGGGGGGGGGGGGGGGGGGGTTCCAACTGAATGTCCATATTCAAATGCATTGATTGTCAAAAGAAAAGGAGGGTTCCAACCCCAAGACCCCCCCCCCCCCCCCCCCCCCCCCCCCCTGGATCTGCCACTGGTTTTCAATGCTTTTTAGCATTTTCTTTTGTGCGATTCACTTGTAACCTTTCAGATAATTATTAATTTGTATCAAATCTTTAATACTAGTTTGTTGAGGGATTCTGAATTACACAGCTCAGTGGCGAATCCAGGGGAGATGGGATCTGGGGGTTTGAACCCGCCCCCTTTTTTGACGATCAATTCTTTTGAATGCCATAATGTGGACATATGGTTGGTCCCCCTCACTTTTCAAAAATGACAGGATCTGCCCCTGCTGTTGTCTCATGTGTATTTTATTTTATTTTTTTTAATTTAAGCTTCAATAGATTCAAGACTCCACACATTGAATCTACATGTATCATGTGTATGTAAAGTGAGCCGAAGGAAAAAGAAAAATTGATAACAGGAAAACAGTATTGCTCGGTCAGGTTCACAAGGTGTTACCTATAGGAGTTGTGTTTATGAGTATACAGGGATTTCATCTATTTGCAATATTAAGGCTTAATCTTTTTCCTGTACATGTAATGCAATTTTGTAGCATTTATGAAGAACAAAAGTAAATTAAAAAGGTTTTAGTACACATGTTTTTTTGGAGACACGAGACCAACTTCACACTCTTAATTTCAGTTCACATCACAATTAATCGTGCGAAAAGAAAATGGGGCAAGTGCGTTTTAATTGGGCATGTCTTCAGGTCTTGTTTTAGTGGAATGAACTTTTGTATGTTGTTCAGGCACATTGACAGAGATTTAACTAATATTTCAATGGAGTTATTTAGTCAAGTAGGGGTATAAAAGGTATTGCAGTGCTGTTGTAGAAGCTTATCTAGAAAGCTATCAAAAGCAAAAAGTTATTTAATTGATAGTATCTAAAATATCTGAACTATGGATAGTTTGACATGGACTGCTCATCTTCTTGGATCCATGTTAACTCGTACCCAATTTTTACCGACTCAAAAGAAGTGTACATTTTATCATCATGCACCTAAAATTAGCGTTAACGACATTTGGCAAGATGCTTTGCCGTAAGTCTTTACACTTAACCTAAAACAAGAAATATTTTGTTAATCTATTTGTGACCAAAAAAAAATCCCCCAATTTATTTGGAAACATTTACAAGGCATGCGCCGGAATATAAACATCAGTACGTTGGTGGTTTTCTGTAACGAAAGAACCTCGTGTGAAGCTCTTGTTTGCCTCTCCCCCTTTTACTTTTTCCACAAATAATATTAGCAAAACAAAAACAGATCGATACCTAACTCGCAAGGACGTTGTTAATTCTTCGGATACAATATTTTGTGTATAATTAAATTTTATACTAAAAACAATATTCGTGCAGACTTAGACTCGTGGTCAATATTTTTTTCATGGACAGAGCACGTGGTTCCATGAAATATGGATATAGTTCACTATGTTCTCATTATATATCATATTTGCAAACATCAGTTAAGAATAACTTATATGTTTATAATTGACCAGAGAGAATGCACTATATCACAATTCTCCCAAATGCTCGTTCCGTGAACATGTCTTCTGTTCCGATATTGTGATGGGCGTTACTGCAACAGAAACCGCGCGAAGAAGACGGAAGGCAACGAATATCTCATTGGTTGACGGAATGACACGGAAAGGGCAGAAAATGTGGACGTGAAAAAAACAACTACGACTCCCTGTTGTTAACAGGAGACGGAAAATGGCCGACATGACAATGTGAAACCTCTGTAAGGATCGGAAAGTGGGCGGTACATGATGATCAATGGAGCAGTTAGTAAATAAATAAGGTTAAAATGAATAGATGGACAGTTATCGAATGTAATTTCTTGGTCAAATACGTTAAATGATAGCAATAACAAAGTTGTATTGTTTTTTAGGCGGACAGGACCCCTTGAGCCAGACTATAGGCCAAAGAGTTTTTTCATTTCAATTATTCTATATTTGACATGTTGGGACATTTTATTGATTAATATACGGTATGGTATTTGCTCATTGACGACTACTCGATGCCTTCATCTGCAGATAATCTGTTGTGCAAACACCCTGGATTCTACACACTCGAACTGATATGACATGTTACAACGTAACGAGATTCTAATTCAACATTATGTACTTTATCTTGTATGAAGGTATTATGTTGTTTGCCTCGAACAAAACATTTCATTTGTAAGAAAGCGTATGAAGCCGCTACCAATAATTCGGGACTCGTTATGGATCGTTTTGAATAATGCCGTAAAAGGCATGCTTTAATTAGTGTACCAGTACACTCGTCCTAATCCCTGGAACATTATCGACTACTTTTAGTGCAGTGAATTGACATGTGTGTAACGTATACTAAAATATTAATGATTTCTAGATTGGCTTTATTGACAATCAAATATCTTGTTATCTTTAAATCGGCACAATAACACTTATAACGTAACAATTCAGTAAACACGGTAAATATTTCATAGATACTTTTGATGTGCAATATCTTAAGCTATTAACTAGTATGATTAATCAACACTTCAATTAAGAAGGAAATTTAATTTTACATTGGAACAGTGATGCATGGCATAGTTATGACTTACGCTTATGAAACAGAAATTCAAATAAAAAAAAAAGATTATACAATGTTAAAATATTGCAATTAGTATTGTCGAACTGACCTGACCACTGCGTTGTAAGTAGTCAGTATTTCTGTGTTGACACGAATTATCATTGATATGGTTATATTAGTTTAAAATACATAGGATTTTCGACACCAGAAAAAGACTATATTAGCTGTATTTGCAAAACCTTTCGGTATGTTTGATGTCAATGCTCCACCTCTTCGAACTGTATTTGTTTGGCCTTTTAACTTTTTTTTATTCGGGCGTCACTGTCTTTTGTAGAATGATGAACTATAAGTCTGGTATCTTCTATAAGTTCTTTTAATTTTTGTATTGGAATGAGTGTATGTTTCAATGGAATAACAGAAGAGATTATAACGTTAAAAGATATCAAACCTCGTTTTATACAAGCTTAACAATATGACAATATGAAATATTTTAACACTTGTATAGTGTTTATGTTGTTGGAGACCATATATTGATGTAAATATTTTTTTTAGTCGGATTCCTGTCTGATCTGTATAAAACGTTAAAGGTCGGTGATTTTTATTGGTACTATATATCTTTATTTTATCAGCTTGATGTATACTTCACAAATAATACAAGATGGTCCCGAGCGATAAATAATAGGTCCTGAAGTTGTGAACTTTTTATTAATTCACAGTTTTCCTTTTATTTGTTTTTGTGCTATTATGCTCTTTTTTCATATGACTCTTTAGCGTGACTCGGATTTTTGCTGGCGTTTTTGTCAAATTTTATGTAGACTTCTCCATTTTGAATTTACAAAGAGTTCCGTATTTTTGTTATACTTTTAAACATAGTCCAATGAGTTGTTTTACCTTCTTTAGCCCTGTACTTCTGAAGTCAAACCTTTTCAAATCCGTTATAAACATAGATTAGGCAAAAAGAGAATTAACATCCATTTAAAATTCATGATGCTTTCCTTTATGATGTTCTCTCCTCTGTTTCAAAATAACAAGCTTTTTAAAAGATTGTTATAAATTGATAAAAGAGATGCTCCAGATACCCAAGGGACATAAAAACTCATAAGTTAAAAATAAACTAACAACGCCATATAGGTTGTAGAATTATTACAGCGATTCAATTATTATACAACTACAACAAAGCATGGGTAAATCAAACATAGTATTCAGCAGTTCCATATATATCGCATCTGATGCAAAAAAATAGGTACCCTTATTAAATATTACAACTGGTCAATACTTCTGCTGGTGGACTGTTACTCCCGAGGGTATCAACAGCCCGGTAGCCAGTACTTCGGTACTGGAATGAAAAAAAAACGTATAATGTGTTTTTAAAATTTTCTGTTTCAAAAGGTTTGAAACAAATTTAAATCAAGGATAATATCTCCTTCATGCTAAGCTCTGTTTCCTTGTATGGCTTTGAGTATACTATTTGTCTTTTTTTGGTTTATAACTCTTCATGTTTTTTTTTGGTACGTTTTGGATTTTCAAAATTTTGATCTCGATCATCACTGAAAAATTCTGTTGTCGAAATTCGCATCTGGTGCAGTAAAATTGGTACTGTTAATGTTGTTACTATTGATGATGTCACTAAAGATTTCTCTTAAATGACTCGTATGTCTGCATTGTAGTTTCACACAGGAATAGTGTCTAGCCCTACGTATTGTCGGCGTTACATTCCTAAGTTGTGAGAGTCAATGAATTCAGTTTTATGTTCGTTCCGTCCGACTGCACATACTGTTGGAATCCTTACTAAAGGTATTGAAAGAAACACCCTATCAATTCAATGAGTTATATCAGATCAATGCAATGACTTATTTCCGTTCAATTCAGTGGCTTATTCTATATATCACCATAAGATATAAATGATTCATTCGACGTCAGGTTGATAGCAATGTGGTATGATACCAAGAAAAAGTCGTAACGTTGCCATAAAAATCTGAACAGGCTATGTGTGAAATTTATCACCTGTAAATGCTCTGACTAAGCCCAACTTCCACCTTGAGAAGCATCATTTTAACTACGCGTGTTGAGATCTCTATTGAAAAATCTGGTGAATGCGCATAAAGCTTAATAGGTTCTTGGTATGCTTCTACAGTTTGGTTGGAAAGCAGGAAATTTTGCTCTTGAACCGTTTTTGTTTAAAGGTCAAATGTCATCAGACTTCCTTCAAGGTTTGGTGTGCATGTGCAAAGGTGAATCAGTGCACATTAAGATGTGTTCGTTTTGAAGAGAATTTGTCTTGTACTGAACTTTCTCAATGTAAAACACCTGTGTCATTATATCAATACACACTTGACAGATGTTGATGATGATAATGCTGCTTAATTATCTGAGCTATTTACATCTTAAACATTCGAATGAATTTAAAAAACTTACTTTGCATTCGTTATTGTCTTTTTTTTTTTCTGTTGTTAATACATTTATGTATGTTATCACACACACATTATTTTCGTTCTACACGATATGATACTTGGCACATTACGAACGTCAAATAACGCCAAGAAACGTTGACAGGATACTAATATATATTTGAAAAAATTTATACGAACACATGTTTATGTAAAAACAGAAATTTCATAGATACATTTAGTCTGAAATGAAAATGTCAAATACTGACTAAAAAGCCAGTGGGGCTAAATTCAATAAAATAAAATTTTTCCCCTCCTTTACTTACCGTTTAAGTTTTAAATACTGACAAGTCTATTAAAAAGTACATTTTTATATGAATTTCTATAATCAAAGTTCAAGGCTATTCTTGTATGGAAACAAAATTGAGTCATAATTGAACAAAATTCTTACCTAATAAAAACGTCAATTTTAATGCATAAAAACGTTACGTTTTTTAATTTGATATCTCCTACAAGCTTCATAAATGCTGAATCAAATATTGACTTAACAATATGTTTACAAGTTCTGAAATAAACACCAAATTTACAGTTAAGAAGACTACATTTGGAAATATATAATTATTAACCTTTGACCCTCATTATGCAAAATTGATCACTTCTGAGGATTATGGCATCATTAATCTGAAAATTTACGATTTTTTCTCACCAAGGATATATGATTTAGCCGTGTGTTCTATTGGTGCATTAAATTACTTTGTTTATGATTTCACCGCTGGTGTAACATGGTATCATCTATCTTTTTTTTTGCCCCTTTTTTTAATTGACTCGGTTTGGGTATGGAAGGGGAAATTAAAAAAATACCATCAAAGTCATATAAATTTATAGACAAATACAAATCTTAATCAACATACAAAAAAGTAAAATCACAAAAATACTGAACTCCGAGGAAAATTCAAAAAGGAAAGTCCCCAGTCAAATGGCAAAATCAAAACAACAAACACATCAAACGAATGGATAACAACTGTCATATTCCTGACTTGGTACAGGCATTTTTTTATGTAGAAAATGGTGGATTGAACCTGGTTTTATAGCTAGCTAAACCTCTCACTTGTATGACACTCGCATCAAATTCCATTATATTGACAACGATGTGTGAACAAAACAAACAGACACAATAGGTAAAAATGTCAAAAATAGGGGCACAACAGTCAACATTGTGTTATCATCTTAATCACTATAAAAACAAACAAATGTAAAGAAGAAGCACAAAAAGGCATACATCAAATTTAAAATCCTCATTTTGCTTATATTATACGATTTTATACATCTATGTAAAATACACCCATAAAGGATAAAACTATATAAAGCAGAATTGACATAATCGATGTTGTATAGGCAAAACTTAGTAAGGCATTCTTTAGCATCCAGATTTTTTTCTTCCACCAGCTTACAAAACAAAAATGGTAAAATTCAAATTCAAAGATTTAAATATGCCATAAAACGAAGATAAAACAAAATCTAGACTTTTTTTTTAAATGTTTTTGGTTGTACATGTTGTATGAAGTTGAAAAGAAAAAAAGATTTCAGAATAATTATTTAAAAAGGCATGCCAGTTAAAACAAATAATAAGAATAAATTGGAGCCAATCCTGTGGAAATATAAGTTTTAATTAATATTACCTTCTGTTTTACTGTAATCGGTAATCGTAAGTTGGTAGTTAGTTCTCTCATACCCCACATATAATGTTTTAAAAAATATATTTTATGCTGATTGAAATCCAAGATGTCAATGTAAGCGAGCGCATACCGAAATAACGTATCACAGTTTATGTTCACAATAAACAAAGGAGCCAATTGCACTTCATCATTGATGACAAGAAAGCATGCAAGAGAATGTGACAAGTTTATTAAGCAAGAAAAATATCGTTGATATTATTGTATGGAGGTGTAAAATACATAGCAGAGCAATCGTATCTGACATGAAACAAGGCGTTCGCATTTCTTTAACTCGTAATATCAATACTGTTCTAGATATATTTATGTTTATATGAATCTGAAGTGGTTATTATTCCCATTATAGGGTTGAGTAATGTGTAAAATATTTATTATGGTCATATCGTTTTCGCTGCATGTGAAGCCAAGATAACCTTGGTTTTTGATAATTGAACTGAATTTAGTATACCATTTTCTTACGGATGTCAAGATTAATACATTGATATAAAAAAAAAATCAAAAAAGTGTTTGTATTGTAAAGGTTTCATCTATCATACATTTTTTCTTATGTTTTTTTATTTCTTGGTTTAATCATCATTCTTGTCTTTGTTATGCCGTCTTTGCGCCACGATTTCCAATTAAGGTTGTCTTTGAACACACCGTTGATGTTGGCATTAGTACATTTCGCATGCCACCAACCACTATTTTTGGAATCAGAACACGACCGAAGTGGTTTTAAGTCGTTATCCTTGTCACGAGTGGAAAACATCATACCATTCATTGGATTGTTATCCCCATCGTTCATTGAATCACCTGTAAATTTAAATTTAAAATATGTAAATTAAGGCAAAGTATTTTACCGATGTTATGATTAGTCGGAAAACAACAGCACAGTACATTAGTGAGATACTTTTTATACGTCTTTCTATGGAATTAAAGACACGTATATTAAAGAAGATGTTCTCTTAACACTAGACATGACTAATATCACGATTTAATTACATTCAAATCATTGTAACAATGACAATGACATTATCTTCGAAAACGGCCATGTTCATTTCAGCTACAGGCAATTGTTACCCTATGTTCTTATGATACTTTTGTATTTATATTCATTTAACTCTCATGTAAAATGGCAAATTTTACAGAGATTCTAACTACAAAGTAGGTTGTTCTAAAAAAGAAATAGATATTGTGACGATAATATGCTGCAAACCATTTATTTCAAATGTTAGCTTAAAGTTTCCTTTGAACTTGAAATGTGTCTGCTCAAGTGTGAAAAACTGTAACACAGTATACACAGTACCAGAAACATTTGCGGGGTTGCATGTACCATTAAATCGTGTAGAATACAAGTATAACCTAAAGTCTTTTTATGACTGTCCGTCAATGAATGAATAAATGAATGAATGAGTTAATATTTTAAACATAGCATATAATATAATAAAGTATGCTAGCTCTACTCTTTTAATTAATTGATATGGTGACACAATCATACCACATCTTCTTATTTAATTTTACAGTATTATGTGCTAAAGTATAGTAAACAAACAAAAATCATGATGTTATAATAGATTTAATGAAATGCATGCTTAAATCAGATGAGTGCAACAAGGAACCATGTACATTCACATTTTGAATCTTGTTTCTTACATGGTATACGTAGAAACAGAAAAAGGTATACGTATAGCATTCAAAAAATGTGTCCTTCTTTCTAAAATTTTCCTTTTAAAATAAATCATAACACGACAGGCTTGTTTTCCAATAACATCTATATTGAATTTCTTTTGACAGACACTATTCTGAATCGTGTTAACGTTGCTTTTCGTAAATTTGTTGTTTTAAAAAAAAAGCAAACCGGGCCTTATGCAAAGACAAATCCGGGTCCTTCCATTTTGACATGACCCATTTATTTCGTTCCATGCACATAAATACAAACATTGAGAAGCACGAAGTGACGAAATTTTGCAATTTCCATCTTAATATCTTTCTTGCCTTACCTTTCTTTCCATACAATATGCACAATTTAACGAGAAATTAAACAAATTCGATCCAAAGGTCATTTAATTCATCATTTTGACATGCCTTTTTACTTTTTTCTCCGTTAATTCAGAACGGTTGTAGAAAATATTTTATCTCATAATTGAAATTAGTTATATGTTTATTTATTTTCTTCAATATCATAAAAATAACAAATAAATAAATAGAAATCCTACCATTTCTCTGTCTGCCGATGGTCCCTCACCGTACCGGATATTATATACTATTGAGTCCGAACATTTTTATCCGGGGTAGTTTAGACACAGTGTACTTAAGTTTTATGAATATGGAATAATATTCGTATATTACTTGTATTAAAAAGCCTGCTAAAATACGTCATTTTTGCCTAATTACCCAATAGCAATGTTCAGTCATGTTGCTATCAATTCTACAATATTATGTCTGAGTTGAAATGAGTTTTATCGGTAAAGCTTGAAGATTAAGTTCAGTGCATTTTAAAATTGTTTATATCATAATGGTTGAAAAGTAGATTTGAGTCAATATCAATATCGTTCTGAAAATATTCAATAACATGGCGGAAAACTTCTTTTCTTGATTTATCGTGAAACATGGTAAAAATTTACGCAAATTTGTATCTGTGGATCAAACGATCATGCTAAATTATTTTCTTTTTCCTTAATCGTTTGTTTCACTAAATTTATATCAAATTCTCTGCTAACGTACAAATAATCATTGTATATTTTGTTGAAAAAAACGTAGAAATGTTTAATTGTAACTTTTTATCTGTACACTTTCACAAAAGGTAAACCATGAAATTATCAGTCATCCAAAACCATAATTGAACTGTTTCATCCAAAGAACATTTCACAGCTTTTTTTAATTGAAAATTGGAATTTCCACGTTATTCCAGATGAAATAAAGTTAAAAAAAAAATGCAGAAGTTGGTCTCAGTTCCCCTATTCAAAAAACGGACAGAGGAGCTCGTTGAAAAATGTTTGCCTTAGATGACGAGTCTTTTCTAAATGTTTTATAGTCTATTCTCATCTTCTGTTTTACACCACTGTCTTGTACTAGGCATATGATTGACTTGCAAGCATGTTAAATCCGGTCGAATTACGTACTGGTATCATTGACAAGACCGGACCCATTTATTTTACAGGGGAGTGTCACCAACATTTACTTTCAAAAAATTTCATCTTTGATTAATTTTTATAAGGTCAAAAAGTATGAACAGAGCTAAGAGTGACAGATGGCTAACAATTTTTTAAATTTCATTGTCTTTGATGTCTGCAGGTAAAAGTTCAAACGGGTCCATTAAATTATTAGTGTAAACACAATGCACGTGCAAACCCAAACAGTTGACTAGGTTAAAGAAAAATGGTAATTCCTGTTTTTCCGAACGGCAGTAAAACGGTTATCAAAGAAAGGCATCCGTTTGGCTATGTGGGATGTATAAATTCCAGCCACGTCTGGTCTAAATTATGACGTGAAATCCACTGTCTCGTGTAGATACTGCCACGCCCTCTGCACGTTAAGAACAGAATTCTTTGAGGGGTCCATAGGTGGCATTTTGCAAGGGCTAAATTTTGTTTTCCAAAATAACAATTGCTGAATTGGTAATGCTGATTTTATATTTGGCCAGGCATACAAATATACTTTTACTTCAAATGATTATTTACTCGGTCTTAAAAAACTCGACTCACAAAAATCAAGAAACAGTTTAGATTTTCGATTATAACTCGTGCATCTAGGTTCTTGATATCCAATCCACAGAACAAAAACCAATAACACTTGTTTGTTCTTCAGGTTGATCCTTTTTTTTAGCAGACAATTGAGAATTAACACTTCATTTTCACATCTCCACACAATAGGTCCCCAAATAATTATCAACGATCGGTACATTACGTTTGCACGCATTCCCCCTACATTTGCGCATACAAATCATTAAATTTACGCACAACGTTTTATAAAGTTTTTGCAATTCATTTTACAGGTAATTAAAGGTAAACTTATAGATAATTCACATTCCATTTCTTAACGGTCCTAGATTTACCATTACAGCTTTCAATATCAATTTTCAGGTTATATTTAAATAACAACTGTACAAGGGGACTTAATCCTGTGTAATTATAAGTTTAAATTATGATTACCTGCTGTTCCACTGTAACTTGTAATTGTAAGCTGGTAGTTAGTGCTCTCACTCCCCACACATATTCCATCGTACACAGCATAAACGGTAGTCTTATTGACATCTTCAAGATCAAATCGGACTTGGTAATTTTTTTGTTGTCGAAGAATATAATGAAGATTGTCATTTCCTTTTGAAATAAATAATAATTAAAAGATAATTAGCGGTACATATTCTGTCGATATACTGCTTTAAACCTTGAAAATTCATAGATATTTGTGTTCAATGAAATAGATTTTTTGAATATCAAGAAATCGGCGAGCAACCTTTCATTCCTTCTCAAACAAGAAAACAAACAAACAGACATTTAAACGTTAAAAATTGTCTCCAACAAATAAATTGTATAAACACGATGTAATATTTTCTACCAAGATTTACCAAGATTAAGTACTAGAAAAGTAATTGATTTAGTATCAAACACCTGCAATCAACACAAAAAGAATAACACCAACGTAGATTGTAGTAGATTGTAGTAAGGAAAACCACTGACAAACACTTTTTAAAATATCGTGATTGTTATGGGCAACACTGTTCTCGGTGTTTATAAAGTTCGCCCTTTGAATTGTTCATGTTATTGTCCATCATAAAAGCATAAAGTTTCAAGGTAGTATTTCGAGATCTCAGCCATACGTGTTGATGGCTATCAAACGTTCGATGAACACTAACAGAATCACAAGGCATACGTTTTGATGGCTATCACACGTTAGATGAACGATACAACAGAGTCGTCACAAGCCATTCGTATTGATGGCTATCACACGTTCGATGAACGTGACACCAGAGTCACAAGCCATTCGTATTGATGGCTATCACACTTTCGATGAACGTTACAACAGAGTCACAAACCATACGTATTGATGGCTATCACACGTTTGATGTAACAAACAATTAAAGTTTTTGGATCTTAGACTATTACAAATATGCTTAAACATATAGTAAAATGTAAGTTACGGTTTTCACATGCCAACCGAATCAAGTTTGAAACTAATATTTTTATAAATATGCTTGAATATAATCAAATAGTTAGGTTATTCTATTAGCATGCATAAGGTCAAATTAGCTTGTATGTAAACTGCTGTTGTTGGAAAATGTTTATTTAATTTTCGTCTGTTGGTAATTAGACAAGAGAGGGGAAAGATACCAAAGGAACATGCAAACTCATAAGTCGAAATAAACTGACAACGCCAAAAGAAAAAGACAAACAGTCGTACAAAAGTACACAAAACACAACATAGAAAACTGAAGACTGAGTAACACGAACCCTACCAAAAACTTGGGGTGATCTCAGGTGCTCCGAAAGGGTAAGCAGATCCTGCTTTACATGCTAACCCGTCGTGTTAGTACAAACCGGTAATAAAAACAAAATTCTAATTAAAATATCTTACCAAGCCAATGTTCTCCTGCTATATCCCCAAATCCAGTTTTGTAATCCTCCCAATCTCTATAGAAATCAACATTTCCATCAAATCGTCTTTGAATTGTCTACAGATACAAAGTATTTTGAATATAAACGAAGATTTTAAGACCCAACGTCATGAAAATAATAGTATACTTCAGAATAAATTTTAAATAAACAATTATTATATTTGCAAACAATCTTTTTTTCAATTTTTTTGTAGAGTTTGTGCTACTATTTTAAAAAAAAATCAATTTTCAATTTCTAATTTTCGCAGTTAATAATTTTGATACACTTTTTTTTAACGATATCTTTAAGAATGACATTTTCTAAAAAAATGAAATTAATTGAATTAACAATGTATTATTATTAGATATAGAGTAAGTGCATTTTTTTTCTATAACTACACTTCAGTGAAAAAAATTAATACAGTTATATTGCCATATAATCGGAAGGTTTGGCTAGCCATACAACCTGGTTCAACCCACCTTTTTTCTTAAAATGTCCTGTACCAAGCCAGGAATATGGCAGTTGTTATCAAATAGTCCGGTTCTCTGTATGTTGGCGTTTGTTTTTGTAGCAGTTCAGTATTTATGTTGTTCCGTTGTTTTCCTCTTATAGTTGATGTGTTTCCCTCGGTTTTGGTTGTGACCCGGATTTGTTTCAGTTAAATCGATTGATGACTACTGAACAGCTGTATACTACTGGTGCCTTTTTTTATAATATTTTTTTTTTCATTGACAGAAAAATCTAACTTACCGTCCACCCTCTACCATCAGTGTCCATGTCACAAAACACAGTTATGGTTGGACCGTTTTCTGGCTGGATAGTATGTACCCCAGTACATGTTCCAGGAGGAAATTCGCTACAGTCGGTTGGTGTAGGAGAAAAGACCATAGCTGGTGAAAAGGAAATTACTATATACTTGTAGTATTATGATGCAATAGTTGAAATCAAATTATTATGATAATACACATCAAATTTATACGTATCAGTGCTCATAATGTAGGCAACATTTAATGGACTTGTTAACATCAATTTTGTTTTAATGGAACGATTTCGTTTACGTTTGGTCCTTTTTTTTTGGGGGGGGGGGGGGATTTAAGCTAATCAACGTAACATGTGTCTTATTGTCCTAATATTCTGACTTTGAGCATTAGTGAAGACACATTATGTCAAAAACTGCATTTTGTGCAGTATACTTGGTACATTAATTAAATTTCACAATATTAGATAAAGTGCACAAAATGTCACGAATATAATTAAATTGTGTACATGTTTGTAGAATTTGTAAGCAACTACAAGGGACAGGATCATATTAAATTAATTATTTTAAATGGAGGTTAAAATAAATTGAGTAACCATAGATGAATAAACAATATCCCAAATCAAATGGGATATCAAAATAAAAAAAGAATAATAAATAGTCTTATATTATTCCTTATCAAACAATAGGCAAAACGTTATCCTTTATGTTACAAAGAATCCAACAATATTTTTTTTGTATTATTTTCATAAATTAAGGCACCTGTAGTTAACAGATGTTTAAATCCTATAATTCACATGCTAAAAATACAACACCCTCTATAGGAATCTTCTAAAAATGTAAATTAAAAACTATTCAGGTATATATGTTCTAAGACTGCGAACACATATCTCTAGTGATTTGATACATAGACCTATCGTATCGATCAACTTATTTATTATGTTGACATCAAACCATTGTAGCGTCAAATTCATGCGTTTCTCCACTATTGAACGAAAAAAACAACTGTCCATACCAGTAACAGTTATTTTACGACTGATAATATTTGTCAAAGTTGTAACAGTTGTAAAATTTCACTGTTGCAGTTATTTTTAACTGTTCCAACTTTAACAGTGTTTGTCTTATACATAAATCGATTGCAACAACGCTAAAAATAGTTGTCACAGTCATTATAGGACTGATACAATTATTTTAAAGTTGTAATAGTTGATTTACAACTGTCCCAACTCGAAAAACGTTGCAACAGTCATAAATAAACTGTTTTAACGACGAAAAGGTTGTCACAGTTATAATACGACTGCTGGAACAATTTGAAGGTTGTAACAGTTATTTCATAACGATCCCAAAGCAAAAAACGTTGAAAGAGTCATAAATGAACTGTTTAAACGCCGAAAAGGTTGTTACAGTTAAAATATGTTTGGTACAGCCATTATATAGTCATAGCTACATTTAAGTTTCGCAACTTCCAAACATTGATCAAGTCATTAAGACTATTAAAAGTCACGGATACAAAATTTCTGACAGTTCGGGATAGGTTAAATCATTTGTAAAACAATTTCACTTTGCGTATTAATAAAGTTGTAACAAAATAGACAGAATTGTCGCACCCATTTAAAACATTGATTTAAATAATAACTGATGTAAAAGAAATAGGATATTGAAATATTTGTCACTGAATATTTTGGTATTCGCAACTAATTTGGTTATTTGTTTAACTTATCAACTTATTTAAAACTACCTTGCCTCACATATCTTTGAAAAAAATTCTGAACCAGCAATTTCACATGGGGCTGTCTTATACGCATTAAATACTTCATATGAAATAACACCTCACCTATAAGATAAATTGAAAACAGATTTTTCCAATATCTTTAACGGTAACAGTTAACCCTTTTCAAAATTATCGAAACAACAACTTTTTAATTAAGTCAAAGGTGTGAAATCATTCATGCATTTAAGGCTATCTCCAATGCCCGTAGTTTTACGAATCACATCATAATAACGGTCAATATATTATAAACCCAGCGGGAATATACATACCTGTCATCCCCGTTTTAAACTACTTATTTCCGAGGGCTTATTTCATACGGCCTGGACACTAATAGAAATCATTTGATTGTTTTTTAGCTTTTATTTGTAACAAAATTATAAACATGATAAATATTGTGGTATAAACCAGTTTTAATATATATATAAAAAAAAAAAATGAATCAAAGCTATGGTAACTTTTAACGCACGCTTTGCAGCTATTGAAAACAAAAATATTCTAAAATCTATTTCAATTCAATTTGTTTTAATATTACCTTACTTTATTTTTGAAAAGTTTAGTTAAAGTTTAATATTGACTCGACTTTGTACTGTTTAATGTACCGAGTGGTCTATTTGAAGTTCAATAGTCTTAATGTATAAAGCACTTCAGATGGCATTATTGAGGCAAACATATTATGCCTCGAGTTAATTTATATTTTCACCGGATTTTTCTCAACCAATTTATGATGTATAATTTGTAAAAATATATTTATAGGTGGATGGACATACTGTTTTGTTAAGGCCGACCCAATAACTCTCGTTAGTGAACGTTAAACTTTTGTAAACAAGAAGACTCGGAGATTAAATCATCTTTTATTTATTCACACAACGGTTTACTGCTCGTTGTATTAATTCATTAGACTCTGGTCTTGTTGAATTCTACATGCTGACCTCAAGATGACTTTTTGTGATTTTTTTCGTTTCAGTTGATATGATACATGTCATACTGACGGTGACTCAAACCATTTATAAATTCACATAAACGCCTGTCTGATATTGATACATTATTCAACCTGTAGTTAGAAAAGGAACAATTTTACCTTGTGAGTAGTTTTTGTGTTATTATAAGGATGGACTGAAAATAAGTATTCTGGCCCTGGTCTGAGTAAAAATATATAATCTTGCCGCCTATATGTTGGAAAAAATATTCTGACCTCATCAAATTTGCCAGTTGAGTTGCTAACTTCTATGCATTTGGGCATGTTGGGTATCGGGTGAAAAATTGTCATAATTGCAAACAAGTACCACATCATTTGATTTATCATGATCTTATAAAAAAAATCTACTAGTTAGAATTTTCATGACTGTTTTTGTTTTTGTTGAAAGCTATGTCATGTATATGTTGACCTCTAAATTAAATTGTTGTTGGTTTTGTGTTGATGTCTCATCATAGCAGATTACTCACATCACCCGTTTTAATATCATGTTTTAGCCAGCTGCATATTTGTATTTCATAAGCTTTTCACACCATGATATATTAATAATGTACAACAATAGTTATAACATTGTGTATTCACCATTGATAAGCAAGAGAGTCAAACTCTAATTGTACAGCCACAAAAAGAAAATTCCAATTCTCATCCTCCGTCTTGAAACCACTATTTATATCATTTTCTTTTTTTATTTCTTGTTATATTTTTTCTTTTGCTAAAAGTTTTCGAATCATAGCAAATTAAAACCCCAAAATATGCTTTCAAATAAAATTAAAGATAAAACAAACAGCTCACCCTATAGTACATAATACAAACACGCCCTTGTAATGCAAATTGTGTATAATAAAAGGGTAGCAAAAATATATTGGGATATTTTGAAGGCATTTATTCAAAAGCAAATAAAATGATTCTGTAGAAAAACATGCCCGAGATCAGAAGCTTGTAAATATTGGATCACATATAACGGATTTTGGTAAACCATAATACAGTTGTTATCAATGGGCCTATAACAATAGGAGACATCAGATATGATAATCAAGAAATTATTGTTTTATATCCTTAACTGACAAAATTTTTATTAAATTTTGTCGCCAACTGGTATTAAGTACTGGTGACCTCTAAACATGTTGGTATGCATAATTCTTTAGTTTTCAATCATTTTTTTATAAATATTTTACTTTCGTTCTTATATGGTGGGTTGCAAAACCCTGATAGAGGCTTCTTTTTGAATGATTATAGTGGCTTTTGTTTGTTTGTTGAATTTGATGGTTGTGTCATCGAAATTCATACCACATCTCCTTATTCCGGTTATTTTACATTATACAAAACTATAATATTATCAAATGAATGTTAATAATCATTGTTAATAGTTGTCTGACTTTTGATATAAACAAGAGTGAAAACGCTGAAATGTCACGTCTGATTTACCTACATGTATAATTGAATTTGTGAACATTGAAAGTCTGTAATATGAAAGTTTTACTACAATCATAACAATTGCAAGTATCACATACACTTAAAATTCATGAAATTATCAATGATCCATTAAAATGAAGTCAAAGTCAAATTAACAATGCCAGACAGATGATTTACAGCTTACAATCATTCCATAACCCAAATTTAATGAATGTAGTGGTTTATAGTACAAATGTATCGGAGAAATAGACTAAACATCCAAACCATGAAAAGAAAATATTGTGCAATGAACCATGAAAATGAGGTCACGGTCAGATGAAACCATCCAATCAAACATGTACACCTTATGATCATTCCATATCTCAAAAATTGTGATCTTATAGCTTATAGCATCTGAGAAACATTGGGATATACAATGTAGACCAAACTCCAAAAACTTAACATTGTTCAATGAACCATGACATTGAAGCCAAGGTCGGATGAAACCTGCAAGTCAGACATATACACCTTATTATCATTCCACACCAAAAAATAGTTGATCTAGTGCTTAAAGTATCTGAGAAACGGACTTGACAATGTAACTACTAACTAAATAACCTAAATCACTGAATCTTGAAATGAAGTCAAGGTCGGGTGAACCCTACCTGACAGACATGTAGACCTTGCAAGATACCCATGTACCAAATATATATAGATATATGACAGACAGAAACTTCATATCAACATATTTACTATCTGAATACAAGATAAGAAGCATCCAGGTCTTTTAGCTTCTAAAATGTAAAGCTTTATACGAATAGTTTACACTGTCGCCGCAACCAGATTGTAATACCTATTTCTTACATACTTTAATTTTTTTCGCAGGCGAGATAATAAAATGATACTTTAAAGTACATGTATTGTTTAATTTGATTGACCAGTATAAAATGCCAGTTCCACTTTGAACAGTAATTTAGACTTTATTTATAAACATGTACATTCAGACTTTAAGTATAGCAAGCAGACGTTTGACACTCAACAATAGTGACGGACAGTGAGATACCCTCATGGGTAGTCAATAAAATTGAGAATGGAAATGGGGAATGTGTAAAAGAGACAACAACCCGACCATAGAACAGACAACAGCAGAAGGTCACTAACAGGTCTTCAATGCAGCGAGAAATTCCCGCACCCGGAGGCGTCCTTCAGCTGGTCCCTAAACAAATATATATACTAGTTCAGTGATAATGAACGCCATACTAAACTCCAAATTGTACACAAGAAACTAAAATTAAAAATAATACAAGACTAACAAAGGCTAGAGGCTCCTGACTTGGGACAGGCGCAAAAATGCGGCGGGGTTAAACATGTTTATGAGATCTCAACCCTCCTCCTATACCTCTAGCCAATGTAGAAAAGTAAACGCATAACAATACGCACATTGAAATTCAGTTCAAGAGAAGTCCGAGTCTGATGTCAGAAGATGTAACCAAAGAAAATAAACAAAATGACAATAATACATAAATAACAACAGACTACTAGCAGTTAACTGACATGCCAGCTCCAGACTTCAATTAAACTGATTGAAAGATTATGTCTTCATCATATGAATATCAGGCACAATCTTTCCCGTTAGGGGTTTAGTATCATACCATCATAACATATATGAGAAGAACATAACCCGTGTCATGCCAACAACTGGTTTTTAAATAAATGTGTTTAGTGCCGATGCAAAGACCCTATAAGTGAATCAATATTAACGCCAAAATATGCAATCTTTAATGACCTGACAACAGTATCGTAACTATATTCCTTCTTAATAAGTCTATTTAAAGGTTTTGTTAGCTTCAGAGGTGAGTACTGACATTTTTGTGTAGTAAACAACTGCAATGCAGCATTATTTTCAGATGTGATGCACTATGCATTTCACTGAAACTACAAATTCTCATTATCCAAATTGCTATTTTGAATAAATGATTATCCAATGTATTCATGAATTCAGATATGATGCATTATTAATATTCACTGAAACTACGAATATGCATTATTCCAAAATTGCTAGTTTAAATGAATATCTATCCAAGGTATTCATGAAATTCAGATACATGTATGATGCACAATTATTAGTCACTGAAACTATGAATTCTCATTATTCCAAATTCAAATTCATCATGTTCATATGAAATAGCAATTTAATTGCTATTTCATATGAACATGATGAAAAAGTATCCAAGGTATTCACAGTCATCCAGTAATGTGGCTTCTTAAAAATTGTAAGTTTGAAATTTGTTCAATGCACAATTTCTTTCTTGTCCTGTTGAGTTTTAAAATCACATCAGCAACATGGCATAATGCTGTAAGCGCTATTCGTTATTTCTAAAAACAATAAAGAATTAACACAAAATTAGGAATTAATCCAATGTTTCACAATTTGCAGTTATTAGAGTGACTCAGTGACATCTATATTTCCTATGCATCAAAATCAAAGTTCATATGTAGCCGGCTTTATATTCTGGCTGGGAATCATGGTCAAACCAATGTGAATTCTACAAAAAGTAATATACATTGAGAATAAAGTACTGAAATATTGTAACTAATCTAATACTTTATACATTACCTAGAAGAAAGTCACAATTACAATAACTGTATTTACTAGGAAGAAAACTACCAATCCTAATTTGCTTGATAACAAAGTTTTAGGACTCATACAATTGCATTTATAAGTCCCATACAACAAGAAGAATAAAACCTTTTTTGAGGGTCTAAATTCTTAAAGATATTGTCTTCCTATCTACATGTTTTCTGAGGTGTGTACTTTCATTGACGGATTACTGTCTAATTGCGGATAATTTGAATATATCCACATTTTGAAGTCAGAGGATAATTAAAATTTGTGAACCTCAGTATAATATCACCTTCAATACACCTGACAGTTTTCATCCCTCAGGGCAATAAACTATTGTGTCTAAATCTGTTTATTACCAGTATAGCATGTATAAAAAAATTCCTAATTATTACCTATTCAGTATTAACATCTTGATTATTACCTAGTATTCTACTGTCACATTTGCATGTTCAAGAATTCATGATCAATAAATATATTTCAATAATTTATTTTGAATTAGATTTATAGATATTTTCAAACTAAATTCTGAGACATACAAAGAATTTAACTAAGTCAATTTTGTGACAACTTACTTGTCAATACAATATATATAAAAACGATTTTGAACTTCATGAACTACTTAGTTTATGCCATGTTTACATAAAACAAATATGCTTACAGATAAAATTTTGCTGTTAATTTTTTTAAAAAGGCAGAAAAGATATAATTGAACACGATAAGAGGAGATGTTGGATACTAATATCAATGATATATCAACTCCACCCCCCCCCCCCCCTTCCCCCCCAAAAAAGAGGAAAAAACCACAACACATGTAGAAAGATATGGCTAATGAATAGAAGGTCCTTTAACGATGAAATTTATATATAAATCAAAAGGCTTGAATGTTAAAACTAGATAACATTACACATATATGCATGGAAACATATTTGTTGATGTGGATGGCCATTAATGCTTATATCCAACACATGAATAAAAGGAGATGTTGGTTATATGCCAAAGAGACAGTGGCCCCAAAACCAAATCAAGTAAATAGGAATTAAATGGATTTTGACTAACCATGCTAACAGGACACAATTTATAAAAAAATGACAGAGTTCACATGAAAATATCTATGCATTTTGGTTTTTATACATAAATTCTAGCATGTTTATATAGTACACACATTCTTATTTAGTGATTTTATATTCTATGCTAAATCTAAAAAGAATACATTTAGGAAGCTCACTTTGCTTCTTAAATAGTTTTTGTATTTCTTGTTAACTGTAAACCACCTAGCAATAAGCATGATACATTATTTATAGATATTTATTCATTGCAATAATTCATTTGAGAAAAGATGCAACCTTCACAACCTTTTGTTCAATAAGACGCATTAAATACATAATGAAACAATGACCACATTTTGTTAAATAACCTTTTTAAAAGGACAACTGTTATGACTTTGTGCATTGTTTCCGGAAAATTAAATTAATAATATTGTTTTATTTTGTTAATTGATATTATTTTGAACCATTATAGAAATACTCATTTTCAATGCTTTATATTATTAAATATATTCATTTAATTGATCTGTTTTGTTGTCCATGACTCAGAAATTATTTGAAAACAAATATACTAATAATGCATTCTTGTTAAATAAATCACCTATAGATAAGAATTTAAACAGCAAAATATATGAATATTTACTTTGTAGTCAAATTCAACATGAATTTTCTCAAATTATATTTTACATTACCATGATTACTTTGAGTGTTCTTCAAAATGCAAGACATTATTATACATCATCCAAAAGGTAATTAAGTAAACCAGGGAAATACTTAGAAACCGGTGTTAGCAACACAATATATGCATATGTACATGTGGTTGATTTTTGGTTAAAAAAAATCCAGTGACAAATATTTCATGCCAATATAGGACAAGACAGTGAACAATACATTACCATACAATATGTATAGGTCCTATGAAAGGCCATCCCGCACAACCAAACCAATGCCCTACTTGAAAAGGGTTTAACAATTAGACGACAAGATCAAGAGTGACCTTTTTCTATTCCCTTGTCACCCTTGGGGTGATGGTTGTGAAGTGGATAGGGGATTGAAAAGTTTAGTCAGATTTATGAAGACACATGATTAACATGAGAATTTCACTAGCAATAGGTGACTTTAAACAATCAATTTTGTTCTAAACTGATCTGATTTTTTGTTCAATATGAACATTTGCACAAGTCACAGGTCCTTTAATAAATGAAATGTCATGTTTTGTCACACATCAACATCCTCCCAAGGATAACAGGTCAGAATTTGCCATGTCAGCTAGATCCACACATACAGTCTACACAGATGGGCACAGGCTTTTCAGCCCAGGCATGTAAAATGACTATCAGGCCTGTAAAATTTTCTATCATTCTGCCAATATTGATGATTTTCCTATTTTCATTTTCATCTAATAAGAGATTTGTCAAGGGCAAGATGAAAAAAGGAATGTGCATAAGATCACTAAGAGAGTGTTTGACTTGGGGTTTTCAGCATAGAAAAAAAATGGATTAAAAAGGGGGAGGGAAAATGGGGATTTACCTGAATTTCAATGATGCATAAACTTTTTACAATCTTAAATCCTAACTGCCTTGGAACATGCTACTATGCAGAATTGCGGCGAAAGATCATATAGGATAACATCATGTCGATTCTTACCTGTACTGTAGAAAGAATTTGGACATTTTTTCCTTCAAAATATTGGATGAATGATGATGATAATGATGATAGATTTGCTTTAAAATATTGTTCATTTCTACTCACCGAATGCAATTTCAAGCTCAGCTTATATTGTGGTCTAACTAAACAACTGTAGCTTCCTTTTGTAAAATGTTGTTTGACGACCACGGTCGGTCTGCCGACAGGAATGCAACAAAACAATAAAGAGGATGAACCGTTAACTGTGAAAATTTGTTCCGTTTTTGATCAAATTTGACAGATTTGATTAATTATCATCGACAAATATCCCTCATGGATAGCACTTCAAATAAAAGCAGTTATTGTGCTGTATAGAATAGGTAGTCATATTCTTTAAATTTACTTCAGGTACACCGTCGTTAGTTCGTAATCCTACACTTCTGCATAATTTATCAAAACAATTTCAAATATGAATTAAAATGAATTCATTAGCATTATTAGCATCTTCTGCAATAATTCTTAACCTCTTTTTTAAACGGAGACTTTTCATATGATGAAGCAAGTTATGAACAATTCTGAATAAACGGAATATTAGATAAAGATACCTAAAGGATAGTCAAACGCACAAGTCGAAAATGAACGGACAATGACGCGGCAATAAACGGGAAACGACAAAATGATCAACAACGATCGCAAAAAATAAATAAATAATAATAAAAATAAAACCCAAAATAGATGATAATAATATAATGTATTTGACAGCACCAACGTCTGAAAAGTTGACACAAACAAATTTTAACTGTCCCAACTATCAAAAGGTTGGGATACACACTATACAACTGCCACAACAACAAGACTGTAGCAAATAGTATTTGACTGTGACAACGCCGTAAACAACTGCACAGTCCTCAAATGACTGTGGATAATAATTTTTGTTTTTCACAACCCCTAAAAGTGTTGGGATAGGCATGAATAAGCTGTTACAACAACATAAGGCAACTGTCACAACCCTTACATTTCTTATCATTTGATTTGAAAGTCATTTTCAGTCTTCCACAGACCAAAACAGTCGTACAACGACTGTTACTAATATGGACAGTTGTTTTTTCGTCCACTAGTCCGAAGTTTTATGTAAGGAGCACAACCTGCTCAGGAAGTCCGTTTAGATTGAACATACACGAGCGCAACGTATTAACTGAGATATAAAAAATTCTTGTTGACGTGAGCAGAGGCTATGTTAATGCTGATAATTTTGAAATTGACAATTGGAAAATTGAAATATTTACATTTGTCATATTCTAGTCGTTCAACGGTGTCAATATCGAGGAAATATTAAAATATCAAGCTGACCTGTACCGAGTCATGAATATGACACTTGTTTTCCGTTCGTTAGATGTGTTTGAGCTTTTGATTTTGCCATTTTATAAAGGACATTCCGTTTTGAATTTCTCTTTGAGTTCGGTTTTTTTGTTATTTTACTTTTTTTTATTTCTATAAACTGTCGCTTATATTAAATACATGAAATTTGTAGATACAAAATATATAGGTCCCAATTCAATCTGGCTATAGGGTTTCAAAGGAAAAATGATAGCTTTGTGTTTGAATTTTACTTATAGAATTGTATTATATTCAAGTGAGAGAGCAGTTTTATTTAGTGATGGATATAAACAAATTTGACCATTGATCGATGTATATGAGATAACTGGTAAATTATACACATGGTAGTATAAATGGGGTCTATAGAATAGAGAATAGAGAAGAGGTAAAATCACAAAAATACTAAACTCCGAGGAAAATTCTAAAAGGAAAGTCCCTAATCAAATGGCAAAATCAAAAACTCAAACAGATCAAACGAATTGATAACAACTGTCATATTCCTGACTTGGTACAGTAAGGAATAAGTGTGTGCTAAATTATAAATAATAGATAGAAAAAAATGAAGACCTTCATATCATGATCCTAATATATAGTATGGAATCATTCGAACTTGGATAGGAACAAAAATAATACAAAACAGGTATACATCAAACACGTAAACACACCTACCTACAAAAGCAAAGACATTTAATTTCAAACGATTATCATTTAAGTAATACAACAAAATTAACCCACACTGAATTCAGTATGATCATCAGATGCGTATTTAAAATCACATAACAAAGGACAAAATAAAATTAAGAACCACGAAAAGGAATGCCTACTTTTATTTTTGGAGAATGACCAAACAAATTAAACAAATATTGTATATCTATAAGATAACTTTTATTTTATTGTTTATCTACATTATTTTAGCTTGTGTACTATATAACATAAAGGTAATTTGTGATATCATTAACATGTCCTAATTGGCACATTTAACAGAAAATTGTCAATTAACACTAAGTGTGGGACAAAAAAGATACAACTAAATTAATGCGACAGTAGAAAACCGGTGTTAAAATCCCGTAAATTGATTAGGAACAGACAAATCAAGATATCAAACAAAGTAACTTGGAGAATCGTAGAACTCCGAAAGAAGGAGACTAGATTTTTGACAGGATAAGCGTCTTCTCCAATGCATGCAAATTCACAATCAGTCAAAATGTCATAATCGGTAAATGTACAGATCAGGCGACTATAATAGAATCTTAAGATCTAAGACCACGCAAAAATGTTGCTAGTGTGTTAAGACACTGACAAATCGTATCGTCAACCAATTTGTAAGGTTGACGGTAGAACTAATGTTGTGTCGAATTCTGTCGTTCTTCCTTTTAACTCATTCAATATATAACTTGACTTGATATCTTGGTCCATGAGATTTTAAGATTAAAAAAAGGTTTGTCCATAGTTTACTTCAAAATTTAATTCTTATCCTGGTATCTATGATGAGTTTATTCTTATCTTGACATCACACTTGTGACTAACGAGGGGACAAACGGTCGGACATTTGCATCACTATATAATCCCTTTACGTGCGAAGGTATGAAAACAGAACAGATATATTAAAATAGTCTTATAATAATAGATTATTTTTATTTTGTAACAATCCTACCTAGTTTTGGAGTCTTTGTACTTGTATGTGATCCTGTAGAGGGTTCCTTCATAGGGCAGCAAGCCAAAAATAAGGAACAGTGTTCTAAGATTTGGTCATAGGTACTTGAGCAGCAAGTACTATCACTTGTGCACAACATGGCACACTGGATTCGGGATTTTGCTTCCACTGTATGAACTGATGCTCCATTTTGAACTATTCTTATGTTTGTGTTGGTGTTAAACTTCTGTGTTTTAATACCAAAACTTTCAACATATTGTGCAAAAAGTGCAAACACAACTGCTGTTCTTATATAAAACATAGCATTCATTGATAATCCGCTACCATTTGAGAATATGGTTTTGTAGTTTTACTGTATAGCGTCTTCGCACAATAACCAAACAAATATGATGAGTCTATGAAGATGTAACAAAGTGATTGCTTTATTGTATGATATATTGGTCTATTGATTTCTGTCATAAATAATTGAAATTATAATTTCAATAACATCACATAAACATTTTGGAAATGTATTTATTTTTCAATGGAGCTTGAAATTTGATATAAGAAAGTCGTATGATTTCAATTGGTCGAGCTTTTAACTCTTATTTCATGAAATTAATGTATGACAGATCATCAATACATTTAGAAAATACTTGGAGTAAATTACATTTTTCAGTCCCATGAAAAATATACGATAACCAATGAAAAACCTTTATTAAGTGTAGACACCTTTTGCGTTTACCGTAAAAACGTACATTTGGTATTACAAATCTACGAAAATTAAGAAGAAGGGTACAAAGCGTTAGCTATTTTTCCTGATCTTTCAATCTTAATTAAATTTGGTAGTTTCGATTTCTGTCGTTGTTCCTTATTTTTTTTTCATTTTTTAAAGTACTGGTTAAATACAATAGCTGCTGGACTATGAGTTCCCGAGGGTATCATCAGCTCAGTAGTGTGGTAGTAAGTCACTGCTTTGATACTGACATGATTTATGACATACATTTCTTAAATTATTAAGACACTCAGGTCCCTAAAATAAATTAACTTTCGGTCGATTATTTTAAGGTATCATTTAAACATATTTATACACCCTCGGCTTTCAAATATTTTGCTTTGGAAAAATCGCTTTGGACGCAAAACATGTATGAATTGGTGTTTGTATATTTTTTGTTTAAGTGTGCAGAGGAAAGAAAATTCAGAAAGTTGTTCCGGACTTACAAAGTTGAACCAGTGTAGCTTTCATTGAAGTGAGAGGTATAGCTTTATAAACAAAGTTTAATCCACCTTTTGTTCTACATGAGAAAATGCCTGTACCATTAAGAAATATTTCCATTCGTTTGATGTGTTGAAGTTTTCAATTTTGCCATTTTCAGTTTTGAATTTTCTATGAAGTTCGGTATTTTTCTATATCATATTTTTTACTTGCTCTGAGTAGGTTTTTTTACTGTCTTTGGACTGTTATCTATTAGATCAATATTAAGTGCGTATATACTAAGACATATTCCTAAACTTCATCGTTGAAAAAAAAGAGACTAATGTTTATGGCATTTTAATAGAGAGTACTTTTAGATTGGAACTTTGTAGATATATTCGTTGTGTCCTTTATATCGATCTGATGAGTCATTTCTGTTAACTGATTTTACCATTTGTTTTTAATTTGTTGTTGTTAAATCCCCTTCCATTTACAGGAAAGGTTGATCGCTCGTGAACATGTTGAAACCCGCCGAATTCTATGCTATCCAAGGTCAGGAGCCTGTTATATGGTGGTTGTTGTTAGTCGTTGTTTATCATATGTGTTTTGTGGTTATAACATGATACAGTCCTGTACATCAACTAAGCCAAAGAGTTTTTTCATTTAAATTATTCTATTTTTGACATGTCGGGACATTTTATTGATTAATATACGGTATGGTATTTGCTCATTGACGACTACTAGTTGCCTTCATCTACCGATTATCTGTTGTGCAAACACCCTCGAACTGAAATGACACAACGTAACGAGATTCTAATTCATTGTGAACATTATGTACTATATCTTGTATGAAGGTATTATTTTGTTTGCCTCGAACAAAATATTTCATTTGTTAGAAAGCGTATGAAGCCGCTGCCAATAATTCAGGACTCGTTATGGATCGTTTTGAATAATGTCGTAAAAGGCATGCTTTAATTAGTGTACCAGTACACTCGTCCTAATCCCTGGAGCATTATCGACTACTTTTAGTGCAGTGTATTGAAATGAGTGTAACGTATACTAAAATATTAATGATTTCTAGATTAGTTTTATTGACAATCAAATATCTGATTATCTTTAAATCGGCACAATAACACTTATTGCGTAACAATTCAGTAAACACGGTAAATATTTCATAGGTACTTTTGATGTGCAATATTTTAAGCTATTGACTAGTATGATACATCAAAACTTCAATTAAGAAGGCAATTTCATTTTACTATGGAACAGTGATGCATTGCATAGTTATGACTTACGCTTATGAAACAGACATTCAAATTAAAAAAAAAGATTATACTATGTTAGAATATTGCAATTAGTATTGTCAAACTTAATTGAACACTGCGTTGTAAATAGTCAGTATTTCTGTGTTGACACGAATTATCATTGATATTGTAATATTAGTAAATCAACTGTTTACAAAACTGAGAATTGTTCGAAATACTTAGGACTTTCGACACCAGAAATAGACTATATTAGCTGTATTTGAAAAACCTTTCGGTATGTTTTGTTCTCAATGCTCCACCTCTTCGAACTGTATTTGTTTGGCCTTTTAACATTTTTTTATTTGGGCGTCCCTGTCTTTTGTAGAAAGACGAACTACAAGTCTGGTATCTTCTATAAGTTGTTTTTAAATTTTTTATTGGAATGAGTGTATGTTTCAAAGGAATAACAGAAGAGATTATAGCATTAAAAGATATCAAACCTCGTTTTGTACAAGCTTAACAATATGACATATTGTTTTAACACTTGTATGGTATTTATGATGTTGAAGACCATATATTGACGTAAATAACTTTTTTAGTCGGATTCCTGTCTGATCTGTATAAAACGTTAAATGTCGGTGATTTTGTTTGGTACTATATATCTTTATTTTATTACCTTGATGTATACTTCACAAATAATACAAGATGGTCCCGAGCGATAGATAATAGGTCCTGAAGTTGTGAACTTTTTATTAATTCACAGTTTTCCTTTTATTTGTTTTTGTGCTATTACGCCCTGTTTTCATATGACTCTTTAGCGTGACTCGGATTTTTTTGCTGACGTTTTTGTCAAATTTCATGTACACTTCTCCAATTTGAATTTACAAAGAGTTCCGTAATTTTGTTATACTTTTATACATGTACCAATGAGTTGTCTTTACCTACTTTAGCCCTGTACTTCTGAAGTCACACCTATTCAAATCCGTTATAAACATAGATAGGGTAAAAAGAGAATTAACATTCGTTTAAAATTCATGACGCTTTCCTTTATGATGTTCTCTCCTCTGTTTCAAAAAAACAAGCTTTTCAAAAGAGTGTTATAAATTGATAAAAGAGAGACTCCAGATACCCGAGGGACATAAAAACTCATAAATCGAAAATAAACTGACAACGCCATATAGGTTGTAGAATTATTACAGCGATTCAAGTATTATACACCTACAACAAAGCAAGGATAAATCTAACATAGTATACAGCAGTTCCATATATATCGCATCTGGTGCAGTAAAATAGGTACCCGTAATGTTAATATTATAACTGGTCGATACTTCTGCTGGTGGACTGTTACTCCCGAGGGTATCAACAACCCGGTAGCCAGTACTTCGGTAGTGGAATGAAAAATAAACGTATAATGTGTTTTTTTTTATTTTTTGTTTCAAAAGGTTTGACATCATTTTAAATTAAGGACAATATCTCCTTCATGCTAAGCTCTGATTCCTTCCATGGCTTTGGATATACCATTTGTCTTTTTTTGGTTTATAAGCTCTTCATTTTTCTTTAATAAGTTTTGGATTTTCAAAATTTTGATCTCGATCATCACTGAATAATTTTGTTGTCGAAATTCGCATCTGGTGCAGTAAAATTGGTACTGTTAATGTTGTTACTATTGATGATGCCACTAAAGCTTTCTCTTAAATGACTCGTATATCTGCATTGTAGTTTCACACAGGAATAGTGTCTAGCCTTAAGTATTGTCGGCCTTACATTCCTAAGTATTGAGAGTCAATGAATTCAGTTTTATGTTCGTTCCTTCCAACTGCACATGTTGTTACAGGATGCGGCACTATATCATCTCTGTTTAATTTAGGCAACAAATCCTTACTAAAGGTATTGAAAGAAACACCCTATCAATTCAATGATTTATATCAGATCAATTCAATGACTTATCCCCGTTCAATTCAATGACTTATTCTATATATAACCATAAGATATAAATGATTCATTCGACGTCAGGTTGATAGCAATGTGGCACATGTATGATGCCAAGAAAAAGTCTTAACGTTGCCATAAAAATCTAAACAGGCTATGTGTGAAATTTGCAACCTTTAAATGCTCTAACTAGGCCCAACTTCCACGTTGAGAAGCATCATTTTAACCACGCGTGTTGAGATCTCTATTGAAAAAATCTGGTGAATGCGCATGAAGCTAAATCGGTTCTTGGGTCGCTCCTAAAATTTTGGTTGGAAAGCATGAAATTTTGCTCTTGAACCGTTCTTGATTGAATGTCAAATGTCATCCGACTTCCTTCAAGGTTTGGTGTGCATGTGCAACGGGTTATCAGTGTGCAGTAAGATTTGTGCGTTTTGAAGATAGTTTGTTTTGCACTGAAATTTGTCAATGTAAAACACCTGTGTCATTATATCAATACACACTTGACAGATGTTGATGATGATGATGATGATGATAATGATGATGATGATGATGATGATGATGATGATGATGATGATGATGATGATGATGATGATGCTGCTGATTGATTATCTGAGCTATTTACATCTTAAACATTCGAATGAATTTAAAAGACTTACTTTGCATCCAGTTATTGTCTATTTTTTTATGTTGTTAATAAATTTATGTAAGTTATCACACACACAGTATTTTCGTTCTATACGATATGATACTTGGCACATTACGAACGTCAAATAACGCCAAGAAACGTTGACAGGATACTTATATATATTTTGAAAAATTTTATACGAACACATGTTTATGTAAAAACAGAAATATCATAGATACATTTAGTCTGAAATGAAAATGTCAAATACTGACTAAAAAGCCAATGGGACTAAATTCAATAAAATTTTGTTTTTCCCCTCCTTTACTTCCCGTTTAAATTTTAAATACTGACAAGTCTATTAAAAGATACATTTTTATATTAATTTGTATAATTAAAGTTCAAGGCTATCCTTGTATGGAAACAAAATTGAGTCATAATTGAACAAAATTCTTAACTAATAAAAACGTCAATTTTAATGCATAAAAACGTTATTTTTAAATTTGATATCTCCTACAAGTTTCATAAATGCTGAATCAAATATCGACTTAACAATATGTTTACAAGTTCTGAAATAAACACCAAATTTACAGTTAAGAAGACAACATTTGGAAATATATAATTGTTAACCTTTGACCCTCTTTATGCAAAATTGACCACTTCTGAGGATTATGGCATCATTAATCCAAAAGTTTACGATTTTTTCTTTCCAAGGATATATGATTTAGCCGTGTGTTCTATGGGTGCATTAAATTACTTTTTTATGATTTCACCGCTGGTCTAACACGGTATCTTCTAACTTTTTTCTTGTCACCTTTTTAATTGACTCGGTTTGGGTATGGAAGGGGAAATTACAAAAAATACCATCAAAGTCATATAAATTTATAGGCAAATACAAATCTTAATCAACATACAAACTATATAAAGCAGAATTGACATAATCGATGTTGAATAGGCGAAACTTAGTAAGGCATCCTTTGGCATCCAGAAAAAAGTTTTTTTTTCAACCAGCTTACAAAACAAAAATGGTAAAATTCAAATTCAAAGATCTAAATATGCCATAAAACGAAGATGAAACAAAATGTAGGCCTTTTTTAAAATTTTTTTGGTTGTACATGTTTTATGAAGTTGAAAAGAAAAAAACATTTCAGAAAAATTATTTCAAAAGGCATGCCAGTTAAAACAAATAATAAGAATATATTGGAGCCAATCCTGTGGAATATGAGTTTTTATTAATATTACCTTCTGTTTTACTCGGTAATCGTAAGTTGGTAGTTGGTGCTCTCATTCCGAACATATAATGTTTTAAAAAATATATATTATGTTGATTGAAATTCAAGATGTCAATGTAAGCAAGCGCATACCGAAATAACGTATCACAGTTAATGTTCACAATAAACAAAGGAGCCAATTGCACTTCATCATCGATGAAAGAAAGCATGCAATGGAATGTGACAAGTTTATTAAGTAAGAAAAATATCGTTGATATTATTGTCTGGAGGTGTAAAATACATAACAGAGCAATCGTATCTGACATGAAACAAGGCGTTCGCATTTCTCTAACTCGTAATATCAATACTGTTCTATAATATTTTTATGCTTATATGAATCTGAAGTAGTTATTATTCCCATTATAGCGTTGAGTAATGTGCAACATATTTATTATTGTCATATCATTTTCGCTGCATGTGAAACCAAGATAACTGCCTTCGCTTTCAATCCAATATTTCTATCTTGGTTTTTGATAATTGAACTGAATTTAGTATACCATTTTCTTACGGATGTCAAGATTAATACATTGATATAAAAAAAATCAAAAAAATGTTTGTATTATAAAGGTTTCATCTATCAAACATTTTTCGTATGTTTTTAATTTCTTGGTTCAATCATCATTCTTGTCTTTGTTATGCCGCCTTTGCCCCACGATTTCCAATTAAGGTTGTCTTTGAACACACCGTTGATGTTGGCATTAGTACATTTGGCATGCCACCAACCACTATATTTGGAATCAGAACACGACAGCTTTGGTTTTAAGTCGTTATCCTTGTCACGAGTAGAAAACATCATACCATTCATTGGATTGTTATCCCAATCGTTCATTGAATCACCTATAAATGTAAATTTAAAATATGTAAATTAAGGCAAAGTATGTTACCGATGTTATAATTATTTGGAAAACAACAGCACAGTACATTAATTACATACTTTTTGGACGTCTTTCTATGATATTAAAGACACGTATATTAAAGAAGATGTTCTCTTAACACCAGACATGACTTACATGTATATCACGATTTAATTACATTCAAAGCATTATAACAATGACAATGACATTATCTTCGAAAACGGCCATGTTCATTTCAGCTACAGGCAATTGTTGCCCTATGTTTTTATGAAACTTTTGTTTTTTATATTCATTTAACTCTCATGTAAAATGGCAAATTTTACAGAGATTCTAACTACAAAATAGGTTGTTCTAAAAAAGAAGTAGATATTGTGACGATAATATGCTGCAAACCATTTATTTCAAATCTTAACTTTGAAGTTTCCTTGGAACTTGAAATGAGTCTGCTCAAGTGTGAAAAACTGCAAAAAACAGTATACACAGTACCAGAAAAATTTGCGGGGTTGCATGTACCATTAATTCGTGCAGAATACTAGTATAACCTAAAGTCCTTTTACGAATGTCCGTCAATGAATGAAAAAATGAATGAATGAGTAAATAGTTATCAAAGGTAATAGGATTATAATTTAATACGCCAGACGCGCGTTTCGTCTACATAAGACTCATCAGTGACGCTCAGGACAAAATAGTTATAAAGCCAAACAAGTACAAAGTTGACGAGCATTGAGGAACCAAAATTCCAAAAAGTTGTGCCAAATACGGCTAAGGTAATCTATTCCTTGGATAAGAAAATCCTTAGTTTTACGAAAAATTCAAAGTTTTGTAACCGGAAATTTATAAAAATTACCATATAATACGTTGTAAACATAGCATATAGTATAATAAAGTATGCTAGCTCTACTCTTTTGATTAATTGATATGGTGACACAATCATACAACATCTTCTTATTTAATTTTACAGTATTATATGCTATAGTATAGTAAACAAACAAAAATCATGATGTTATAAAAGATTTAATGTAATGCATGGTTAAATCAGATGAGTGCAACATGTAACCATATACATTCAAATTTTGAATCTTGTTTCTTACATGGTAGAAGTAGAAACAGAAAAAAGGTATACGTATAGCATTAAAAAAATGTGTCCTTATTTCTAAAATGTTCCTTTTGAACAGAAATATGATGTTACTGCGGGGTATTTGCGAAAAATACCAGTCAAGGAACGGTTAAAATTCCCAAGCCTCTAGGCGAGGGAAATTTGGTCCCACAATCGTTCTTTTGTATACACATGTTTTTTCCCTCTTTATATGTATATCTCTGACAGTTTTCAGTTTAACTCATTCAATAGTGCATAACCATGTTGTCGAGATAAAGTGAGAAAGGTTCCTAATAAATTAGGCGGGAACAGGCAAAAAAAAGGAATATCCAAAATGGCAAATACCACGGCAGAGAGGGGAATTTGAGACAAATTTGTTTGAAATGAGGAAAAAATGTTAGAATATGCGAAAAATACCCTGGCTAACAACCAATCAAAATCCGGCATTCTTATCTAAGGTGTAATTTTAAAATAAATCTCAACATGACATGCTTGTTTTTCAATAACATCTATATTGAATATTTTTCGACGGACAATGTTCTGAATCGTGTTAACGTTACTTTTCATAAATATGTGGTTTTAAAATAAAACTAAACCGGGCCTCATACCAAGACAAATCCGTATCCATCCATTTTGACATGACCTATTTATTTCGTTCCATGCACATAAAAACAAACATTGAGAAGCACAAAGTGACGAGTATTGCAATTTCCATCTTAATATCTTTCTTGCCTTACCTTTCTTTCCATACAATATGCACAATTTAACGAGAAATTAAACAAATTCGACCCAAAGGTCACTCATTTCATCATTTTGACATGCCTTATTTAATTTTTCTACGTTAATCCAGAACGGTTGTTATAAATTTTATCTCACAATTGAAATTAGTTATATGTGTATTTATTTTCTTCAATATCATAAAAAATAACAAATTAATAAACAGAAATCCTACCATTTCTCTGTCTGCGGATGGTCCGTCACCGTACCGGATATTATATACTATTGCGTCCAAACATTTTTGTCCGGGGTAGTTTAGACACAGTGTACTTAAGATCTATCAATATGGAATAATATTCGTATATCACTTGTATTAAAAATCCTGCTAAAATACCTCATTTTTGCCTGATTACCCAATAGCAATTTTCAGTCATGTTGCTATCAATTCTACAATATTATGTCTGAGTTGAAATAAGTTTTATTGGTGAAGCTTTAAGATTAAGTTCAGTGCATTTTAAAGTTGTTTATATCATAATGGTTGAAAAGTTGATTTGAGTCAATACCAATATCGTTCTGAAAATATTCAATAACATGGCGGAAAACTTCTTTCTTCTTGATTTTGCGTGAAACATGGTAAAAATTTACGCATATTTGTATCTGCGGATCACACGATCTGGCTAAATTATTTCATTTTTACTTAATCGTTTGTTTCACTAAATGTATATCAAATTCTCTGCTCACTTACAAATAATCATTGTAGAATTTGTTGAAAAACCGTAGAAATGTTTAATTTATAATTTTGTATCTGTAAACTTTCACGAAAGGTAAAACATGAAATTATCATTCATCCAAAACCATAATTTAAATGTTTCATCCAAAGCACATTTGACAGCATTTTTTTTTAATTGAAAATTGGAATTTCCACGTTATTCCAGATGAAATAAAGTTAAAAAAATGCAGAAGTTGGTCTAAGTCCCCTTATTCAAAAAAGACAGAGGAGTTCGTTGAACAATGTTTGCCAAATGCATTAAATGACGAGTCTTTTCTAAATGTTTTTATAGTCTATTCTCATCTTGTGTTTTACACCACTGTCTTATATTAGGCATATGATTGACTTGCAAGCATGTTAAATCCCGTCGAATTACGTACCGGTATCATTGACAAGACCGGACCCATTCATTTTACAGGGGAGTGTCACCAACACTTACTTTCAAAACATTTCATCTTTGATTGATAATTATAAGGTCAAGAAGTATGAACAGAGCAAAGAGTGACAGATGGCTTACAAATTTTTAAACTTCATTGTCTTTGATGTCTGCAGGCAAAAGTTCAAGTGAGTCCATTAAATAATTAGTGTAAACACAATGCACGTGCAAACCCAAACGGTTGACTAGGTTATAGCAAAATGGTCATTCCTGTTTTTCCGAACGGCAGTAAAACGGTTATCAAAGAAAGGCGTCTGTTTTGCTATGTGCGATGTATAAATTCCAGCCACGTCTGGTCCAAATTATAACGTGAAATCCACTGTCTCGTGTAGATACTGCCACAACCTCTGCACGTTAACAGAATTCTTTGAGGGGTCCATAGGTGGAATTTTGCAAGGGCCAAATTTCGTTTTCCAAAATAACAATTGCTGAATTAGTAATGCTGATTTTATATTGGCTAGGCATACAGATATACTTTTACTTCAAATGATTGTTTACTCGGTCTAAAAAAAACTCGACTCACAAAAATCAAGAAACAATTTAGATTTTCGATTATAACGCGTGCATCTAGATTCTTGATATTCAATCGAGAGAACAAGGGCCAATAACAGTAGTTTGTTCTTCATGTTTATCCTTTTTTGTGGTTTTTCATGCAAGTGGCTATATATTTTAATATGTTTATAATAATCAGAATGGATGACAAGTCATTTGGAATTAGGCAACACAGTAGGAAAACGCTATAATGTTCGGGGAAATTTAGCAGACTATTGAGAATGTACCCTTCATTCTCACACCTCCACATTATCATGATTATAGGTCCCTAAGTAATTATCAACGATCGGTACATTACGTTTGCACGCATTCCCCCTACATTTGCGAATACAAATCATTAAATTTTCGCGCAACCTTTTATTAAGTTTGTGCGATTCATTTCACAGGTAATAAAAGGTAAACTTATAGATAATTCACATTCCATTTCTTTACGGTCCTAGGTTAAGCATTACAGTTTTTAATATCAATTTTTAGGTTATATTTGAATAACAACTGTACAAGGGGACTTAATCCTGTGCATGTTTAAGTTTAAATTATGATTACCTGCTGTTCCACTGTAACCTGTAATTGTAAGCTGGTAGTTAGTGCTCTCACTCCCCACTCATATTCCATCGTACACAGCATACGCTGTAGTCTTATTGACATCTTCAAGATCAAATTGGACTTGGTGATCTTTTTGTTGTCGAAGAATATAATGGAGATTGTCATTTCCTTTTGAAATAGATAATTATTTACAGATGATTAGCGGTACATATTCTGTCGATATACTGCTTTAAACCTTGAAAATTCATAGATATTCATGTTCAATGAAATAGATTTTTTGAATATCAAGAAATCTGCGAGCAACCTTTCATTCCCTCTCAAACAAAAAAACAAACAAACAGACATTTAAACGTAAAAAAATTGTCTCCAACAAATAAATTGTATAAACACGATGAAATATGTGAAGCTTCTTTTTTCTACCACAATTTACCAAGATTTAGTACTAGAAAAGTCATTGATTTAGTATCAAACACCTGCAATCAACACAAAAAGGATAAAACCAACATAGATTGTAGTAGATTGTAGTAAGGAGAACCACTGACCAACACGTTACTTATAAAGATTTATTTTTATGATTTTTAAAATATCGTGATTGTTATGGGCATCACTGTTCTCGGTGTTTATAATTTTCGCCCTTTGAATTGTTCGTGTTATCGTCCATCATAAAAACATAAAGCTCCAAGGAAGCATTCGAGATCTCAGATTAATCGCGAATTTAGCGAAAATAAATTACTCGCGAAAATTTAATCACTTTGCAGTATCTATTATTCCTCTGTTAAGGAGTAAGACGTGATGACTGTACATTTGCTATTGTTTTGTTATTGTATGTATCTTTTTCCAGTCAATCGGGATTATAAAGTAATTTAATTTTGCTAAATTTTTTGTTTTAATGGCATCAGCTGTCACACGTTCGATGAACGTTACAACAGAGTCACAAGCCATACGTATTGATTGCTATCACACTTTCGATGAATGTTACAACAGAGTCACAAGCTATACGTATTGGTGGCTATCACACGTTAGATGAACGCTACAACAGAGTCACAAGCCATACATATTGATGGCTATCACACGTTCGATGAACGCTACAACAGAGTCCCAAGCCATACGTATTGATGGCTATCACACGTTCGATGAACGCTACAACAGAGTCCCAAGCCATACGTATTGATGGCTATTACACGTTAGATGAACGTTACAACAGAGTCGTCACAATCCATACGTATTGATGGCTATCACACGTTCGATGAACGTTACAACAGAGTCACAAACCATACGCATTGATGGCTATCACACGTTTGAGGGAACAAAAATTTTAAAAATTGGATCTTAGACTATTACAAATATGCTAAGACATATAGCAAAATGTAAGTTACGGTTTGCACATGCCAACCGAATCAAGTTTGAAATTAATATTACTATAAATATGCTTGAATATAATCAAATAGTTAAGATACTCTATTAGCATGCATAACGTCAAATCAGCTAGTATGTAAATTGCTGTTGTTGGAAAATGTTCATTTAATTCCCGTATGTTGTTATTTAGACAAGTGGGGCGAAAGATACCAAAGGGACATTCAAACTCATAAGTCGAAAATAAACTGACAACGCCTAAAAAAAGACAAACAGTCCTACAATAGTACACAAAACACAACATAGAAAACTGAAGACTGAGTAACACGAACCCCATCAAAAACTTAAGGTGATTTCAGGTGCCCTAGAAGGGTAAGCAGATTCTGCTTTACATGTGGCACCCGTCGTGTTGCTAATGTTAGTACAAACCGGTTATAAAAACAAAATGTTAATTGAAATATCTTACCAAGCTAATGTTCTCCTGCTATATCCCCAAATCCATTTTTGTAATCCTCCCAATCTCTATAGAAATCAACATTCCCATCAAATCGTCTTTGAATTGTCTACAGATACAAAGTATTTTGAATATAAACGAAGATTCTAAGACCCATGAAAATAATAGTATATAAATGAATAAAGTTTAATTAAACAAAATATATATTTGCGAACAATATTTTTTTTCATTTTTTTTTGTAGAGTTGGTGCTACTATTTTTTTTTACAAAATTCAATTTTCAATTTCTAATTTTCACATCATGTTCTAAAGAAAATTATCAACCCCGAAAAAAAAATAAATCCAAAATTCAAAAAAGGAAAAGACCATAAAACATGATAAAATCAATCGCTCGACTATATTAAACAACGGAACGACTGGAAAAACAAATGTCATACATACTCTGACTTGGTACAGTCATTTCTGAAGACAACAAAAGAACGCAGAAGTAAATAAAAACCTTCTCTCGGCATTGGTCTTCAAATAAAGACAACGGGTAGGATTGTTTTACTCTAGACGGTCATTGATGAAGCCAGCTGTTTCATGTTTTTTGTTCCAGAATTTCTATGCATAAAGGACATACAGTTTTGTTGCAACATCTGCTACACAACCAGAAAAGAAACATAAAAAAAACAACGGTAGGATTAAAAGGATTCATAAAAGATACCGGCTTCTAATTTAGTACTCAAGACGAGCGTATCCTCTACATGAGACTCATCAGTGGCGTTCATATACAAAAGTTGAAATTCCAAAATCAAACACGAAGTTGAAGATCATTAAAAAACCGTAAACTTTAAGAAGAAACAAATTACGCCACATAGGTATAAAGCAATATCTACCAGGGGATAGAAAAACTTTGAAATTGGCATCGCAACAAATCCAGATACAGTTAGACAAGATGCATTGATATGGTAGGAATGGTCGTGTATACATGCATTGCATGTTACTCGATTCCAAAGTTATAACTGTGGTACAACTTAATTGTTGAAAGCAAGACATATACAATACAGAACTTATGACCATTCTTTGATTTGAGGAATGGCACTTCTCCGTTGTGATTTCTTTTTCTATAACCTTTTCGGAATCCTCGGGTTATTAGGTTATTATTCACATTAATATTTAAATTGATAAAATTTAGAGGCATAATTTTCTCTGTTTAAGTAATATTATCAGACAAGAAGGGAGAACAGAAATATGTTAGTTGGTTGAAATTGAATGAGGGCCAGAAAATCTGTATTTCAATGAGATGACAACTAACTAAGTTTTAAAGTTAATGGCAAATCTCATCGCGTTTGTTAATGTTTTTTCAGCATTTGTTCATAAATTCAATACAAAAAGCCTCATATGACGCTAGTATTCAGGTCTTTGTGTTATTATTTTTTAAGTTCACAGGTTACAAACTTATGAAAGGGTTATCGAATGCAAGGCAAACATATAGATACATATATATAAAAAAAAAGAAAAAAAATGTTTTATAAGTGTAAAATAAGGAGATGTGGTATGATTTCAATGCAACGATTATCCAACACAGTACAAATTGAGTGGTTGAAAGCCATTTTAGGTCACCATACGGCCTTCAATAATAAGCAAATGTTCAGGTCTTTAAGATTAAAAGTTTAAAACTACCTTTTAAATATCGTGACTACATAGACATACTCTAGCTACCATTGGTGACAAGTCGAAAGTTTTCAGTTTGTCATACAGTCTAAGTGATTGTAAGTACTGTTACAACACTTCAGTTGATATTTTTGATACACCTTTTTTAACGATATCTTTAAGAATGACATTTTCTAAAAACAAATGCAATTAATTGAATAAACAATGTACTATTATTAAATATGGAATAATTTTATTTTTCTATAACTACGCTTCAATGAAAAAAAATAATACAGTTTTATTGCCATATAAGCGGGATGTTTGGATAGCCATCAAACCTGGTTCAACCCACCTTTTTTCTCTTAAAATGTCCTGTACCAAGTCAGGAATATGGCAGTTGTTATCAAATAGTCCGGTCATATGTATGTTGGCGTTTGTTTTTGTAGCAGTTCAGTATTTATGTTGTTCCGTTGTTTTCCTCTTATAGTTGATGTGTTTCCTTCGGTTTTGGTTTGTGACCCAGATTTGTTTCAGTTTAACCGATTTATTACTACTGAACAGCGGTATACTACTGGTGCCTTTATTTATAATATTTCTTTTTTTATTGACAGAAAAATTTAACTTACCGTCCACCCTCTACCATCAGTGTCCATGTCACAAAACACAATTATGGTTGGACCGTTTTCTGGCTGGATAGTATGTACCCCAGTACATGTTCCAGGAGGAAATTCGCTGCATTCGGTTGGTGTAGGAGAAAAGACCTTAGCTGGTGTAAAGGAAGTTTTTATATACTTGTAGTATTGTGATGCAATAGTTGAAATCAAATTTTGATGATACTACACATCAAATTAATACGTATCAGTGCTAATGATGTAGGCAACATTTAATGGACTAGTTAACATCGATTTTGTCTTAATGGAACGATTTTGTTTACGTTTGGTTTTTTTTTTTGGGGGGGGATATTAACTCTTCAACGAAACATGTGTCTTATTGTCCTAATATTTGATTTTGAGAATTAGTGAAGACACATTATGTCAAAAACTGCATTTTGTGCAGTATACTTGGTACATCAATTAAATTTCACAATATTAGATGGTGCACATAATGTCACCAAAATATTTAAATTGTCTTTTGTTTATGTGTTACATATTTGGTTTTCGTTCATTTTTTGTACATAAATTAGGCCGTTGGTTTTCTCGTTTGAAGTGTTTAACATTGTCATTTCGGGGCCTTTTATAGCTGACTGTGAGGTATGGGCTTTGCTCATTGTTGAAGACCGTACGGTGACCTATAGTTGTTAATTTCTGTGTCATTTGGTCTCTTGTGGAGAGTTGTCTTATTGGCAATCATACCACATCTTCTTTTTTTATACCTGTCATTCTTATGCCCGTTTTAAACTACTTATTCCCGAGGGCTTATTTCATACGGCATGGACACTAAAAGAAATCATTTGATTGTTGTTAAGCTTTTACTTGGGAACACATTTGTTTTTGTTACAAAATTATGAACATGATAAATATTCCGGTATAAACCATTTTTAATGTCAAAGCTATGGTAACTTTTAACGCACGCTCTGCAGCTATTGAAAACAAAAATATTCTAAAATCTATTTCAATTTAATTTGTTTTATATTACCTTACTTTATTTTTGAATAGTTTAGTAAAAGTTTAATATTGACTCGACTTTGTACTGTTTATTGTACCGAGTGGTCTATTTGAAGTTCAATAGTCTTAATAAATAGCACTTCAGATGGCATTATTGAGGCAAAAATATTATGACTCGAGTTAATTTATATTTTCATCGGATTTTTCTCAACTAATTTATCATGCATAATTTGTAAAAATGTATTTATAGGTGGATGAACATACTGTTTATTTAAGACCGACACAATAACTCTCGTCAGTGAACGTCAAACTTTTTCAAACAAGAAGACTCGCATTGTTTCAGACAAGGAGATTAAATCTTCTTTTATTTATTCACACAACGGTTTACTGCTCGTTGTATTGATTCCTTGACTCTGGTCTTGTTGAATTCTACATGCTGACCTCAAGATGACTTTTTGTGATTTTTGACGTTTCAGTTGATATAATACATGTCATACTGACGGTTACCCAAAAACATTGATTAATTCACATAAACGCCTGTCTGATATTGATACATTATTCAACCTGTAGATAAAAAAACGAACAATTGTACCTTGTGAGTTGTTTTTGTGTTATTATAAGGATGGACTGAAAATAAGTATTCTGGCCCTGGTCTGAGTAAAAATATATAATCTTGCCGACTATATGTTAGAAAAAAATATTCTGACCTCATCAAATTTGCCAGTTGAGTTGCTACCTTCTATGCATTGGGCATGTTGGGTCTCGGGTAAAAGATTGTCCTAATTGCAAACAAGTACCGCATCATTTTATTTATCATGGTCTTATAAAAAAAAGCCACTAATTAAAATTTTCATGACTGTTTTTTGTTGTTGAAAGCTATGTCATGTGTATGTTGACCTCTTAATTATATTTTTGTTGTTGTTGGGTTGATGTCTTATCATAGCAGGTAACTCATATCACCCGTTTTAATATCATGTTTTAGCCAGCTGCCTATTTGTATTTCATAAGCTTTTCACACCATGCTATATTAATAATGTACAACAATAGTTATATAGTGTGTATACATCATGGGTAAGCAAGAGAGTTAAATTATAATTGTACAGCCACAAAAAGAAAATTCCAATTCTCATCCTCCGTCTTGAAACCACTATTTATATAATTTTTTTTTTTTTATTTCTTGTTATTTTTTTTTTCTTTTGCTAAAAGTGTTCGAATTATAGGAATTTAAAACCACAAAAATATGCTTCCACTAATAAATAAAATTAAAAATATAACAAACAGCTCACTTAAAGTAAATAACACAGACACGCTCTTGTGATGCAAATTGTGATGCACATTATTATATTGAAATGGTAGCAAAAATATATTGGGATATTTTGAAGGCATTTATTCAAAAGCAAATAAAATGGATCACATATAGAAATATTGGATGACATATAACGGACTTTGGTAAACCATAATACATTTATTATCAATGGGCCTATAAAAATTGGAGACATCAGATATGATCACCAAGAAATTATTGTTTCATATCCTTAACTGACAAAATTTTTATTAATTTTTGTCGCCAACTGATATTAAGTACTGGTGGCCTCTAAATATGATGGTATGCATATATCATGTATATGGTTCTTACGTTTTCATTTATTTTTTTGTATTAATAAGTTTTTTTATAAATATTTTACTTTTATTCTTATATGATGGGTTGCAACACCCTGATAGAGGCTTATTTTTGAATGGTTGAAGTGGCTTTTGTTTGTTTGTGTTTATCATATATTTGTTTGTTTGATGAATTTGTGTATAAATCAAACTTTTGTGTGTAACATGTATAGCTGAACATTTTATATGTTGCTCATTCTGCTGTATTCGTCTTGCTCATTGTTGAAGGATAGGAAGTGACCAGTAATTACTAGCAATTACATCACTTGGTCGTCGCTTGATGGTTGTGTCATCGAAATTCATACCACATCTCCTTATTCCGCTTATTTTACATGATACAAGACTACAATATTATCAAATGAATGTTAATAATCATTGCTAATAGTTGTCTGACTTTTGATATAAACAAGAGTGAAAACGCTGAAATGTCACGTCTGATTTACCTACATGTATAATTGAATTTATTAGCATTGACAGTCTGTAATATGAAAGTTTTACTACAATCATAACAATTGCAAGTATCCCATACACTTAAAATTCATGAAATTATCAATAATCCATGAAAATGAAGTGAAAGTCAAATTAACAAAGCCAGACAGATGATTTACAGCTTACAATCATTCCAAAACCCACATTAAATGAATGTAATGGTTAATAGTACAAATGTATCGGTGAAATAGACCAAACATCCAAACCATGATAACAAAATATTGTCCAATGAACCATGAAAATGAGGTCACGGTCAGATGAAACCATCCAATCTAACATATACACCTTATGAGCATTCGATATCTCAAAAATAGTGATCCTATAGCTTATAGCATCTGAGAAACATTGGGATATACATTGTAGACCAAACACCAAAAACTTAACATTATTCAATGAACCATGACATTGAAGCCAAGGTCTGATGAAACCTACCAGTCATACATATACACCTTATTATCATTCCATAAACCAAATATAGTTGATCAAGTGCTTAAAGTATCTGAGAAACGGACTTGACAATGTAACTACTAACTAAATAACCTAAATCACTGATCCTTGAAAAGAAGTAAAGGTCGGGTGGACCCTACCTGACAGACATGTAGACCTTGCAAGATACCCATACACCAAATAAAATTATCCAATTAGATGTACTCATTAGACATAAGAGACTATTTCACTGTATTTGTATTTGTTTTTCAAGTAGTCATTGAACCAGGAAATAAGGTCAATGGCAATAGACATATGACAAACAGAAACTTCATATCAACTTATTTACTTTCTGAATACAAGATAAGAAGCATCCAGGTCTTTTAGCTTCTAAAATGTAAAGCTTTATACAAATAGTTTACATTTTAGACGCTACCAGATTGTAATACCTATTTCTTACATACTTCAATTTTTGTCACAGGCGAGGCAATGAAATGATACTTTGAAGTAGATGTATTGTTTAATATGATTGACCAGAATGAAATGCCAGTTTCACTTCCAACAGTATATTAGACTATTATTAATATACATGTACATTCAGACTTTCAGTATAGCAAGCAGACGTTAGACACTCAACAATAGTGACGGACAGTGAGATACCCTAATGGGTAGTCAAGGTTGTTTTACACCCCGTGGTGGTAGTTAACAATTGCAATGTAGCATTAACTTCAGATGTAATGCACTATACATTTCACTGAAACTAGAAATTCTCATTATCTAAATTGCTACTTTAAATAAATGATTATCCAATGTATTCATCAATTCAGATATGATGCACTATTAATATTCACTGAAACTATGAATATGCATTATTCCAAAATTGCTAGTTTAAATGAATATCTATCCAAGGTATTCCTGGAATTCAGATACATGTATGATGCACAATTAATAGTCACTGAAACTATAAATTATCATTATTCCAAATTCAAATTCATCATGTCCATATGAAATAGCAATTTATACCTTTCCTACACTTTACACAAGTTTTCCCCATTCCAAACTAAAAGACAAATTGAAAGAGTTGGTATTACTTTGTTTCATTAAAAAGAATGGCGAACGTAGATACAAGTATCTTGTCTTGGGGAGGGATAAATCCTACTTTGTAAAGAATCACTCTGATTCAAACAAAAAACTATCTGAAACTGACATTATCAAGATGCTTGATTTCTTGATTGACAACATATTTGTTACGTTTGGAGGACGTGTTTTTCAACAGACTGTCGGAATTCCAATGGGAACAAATTGTGCCCCTCTTCTTGCCGACTTGTTTCTTTATTATTATGAGGCTGACTTCATACAGGAGCTTCTTAGGAAGAGAGATAAGAAGTTAGAAATATCCTTTAACTCTACGTTCCGCTATATAGATGATGTTCTCTCACTAAATAATACAAAATTTGGTGACTATGTTGAACGAATCTATCCCATCGAACTGGAGATAAAGGATACTACAGATACAGTTAAGTCTGCCTCATATCTTGACTTACATCAAGAAATTGACAATGAGGGTCGGTTGAAAACAAAACTTTACGACAAAAGAGATGATTTCAGCTTCCCAATTGTGAACTTTCCATTTCTATGTAGCAACATTCCAGCAGCGCCTGCATACGGAGTATATATCTCCCAATTGATACAATATTCCCGGGCTTGTGTTTCCTATCATGATTTCCTTGATAGAGGATTGCTGCTCACAAGGAAGCTATTAAACCAAGAGTTCCAAATGGTGAAGTTGAAGTCATCCCTTCGTAAATTTTACGGACGCCATCACGAGTTGGTTGACCGTTATGGAATAACCGTTTCACAGATGATATCGGATATGTTCCTTATGTCGTAACTACAATACCCTTCCCTTTTCACGAATGTGACTTACCGAATTAGACTATTTACCGGATTTGTAATACAGCCCTTGGATGGTGTAAACTTCCCAAAGTAACGTGTATGGTGTAATGGTGTATGGCATATGGTGCAATGGTAGAAGGTGTATGGTGCTATGGTGTATGGTGTAAGGGGAATGGTGTAATGGTGTATGAGGAATGGTGTGATTGTGTAACGTGCGATCGGGAATGGTGTGAATGAATGGTGTACGACATTTCATTGGTTGAAACCGAAGTTCATTTTATTTTAATTTTTCGGATTGTAAACATAAACAATAATAATAATCCTATTGTTCTTTTTTCCCAGTAAAGCAAATTACTTTACTCGTTAGACTCTATGTCATATATATTTAATATACACATATTAAAAAATCTTTTTTTTTCATATTCTTATTTACATTAAACAATGGCTTTAAAATTACACACTTGTGCTCACATGCAGTTATCATAAAAGAAAGGATTTTATTTAAACTAGAAGGCGGATAGAAAGGTTATCCACGCATCGGAACAGTATTTTTATATCACGGGTTATCAACAACCTTTTTAAAAGTTGCTTCGTTCCCCACTTTTGACAGTCTCTTTATAAATATCTTATCGTCATTCACCTATGTTTGCCTTGGATTTACGATTCTGTTTTCCAAAAAATGTTCAAAGGAAAATTGTACAGTGTTATTGCACATAAGGTGTTGTATAATTATGAACAATCTCGTCAATTTCGTTAGATTTGTCTTTACGGATTATAAATGATATCTTGAACGTCCGAAAAAATATACTTATGTGAAACGGAATGAAATATTTGCCACTTGATATTTAGCCACCAACAAAATCAACCAACCGACATGATATACTAACAGTATACTTTTCCTAGAAGAGAACTTCTCATACTTTTCATTATAAAGTACAAATGAAATCTGTCATGTCAGTCACACTGTTGGATGATGAGGTGGAATAGTTTTATTATACAAACCATCCTGAACTACTGAGTTTAAATCATCACACCTCAGCAAGCACGACTAATTTATGCGCAGACCAACCTATCACACAATAGCCCAAAAGGAATCTGTGATGTACCCGTCCATATTCAGAAGTCATGGAAGTGGGAAATACAGATACTGAGACTGACTTTAGTGACAGTTTTATATAACGAATACAGAGATGAAATGCTGGCACTCTAAATTAAAGCGGACAAGATTTTGTTATCATTGTATTGCAATGTTGCTGTCATTTGTATTATACAATCCATCCTGACATCAAAATATTGCTGATTTACTATGCGGCTGCCGCTATATAGATTTACATAATAAAGTGCAAATATGGTCAGTTTTGTTTGATACTTTAAAATAGTTTTGTTATACGAGTCAGCCTGAGGTATCAAAACTACTGAAATTTTCTTGCGAGACAATATTTTTAATAAAAAGAGGACATGCTGGCTATCTAGATTGATGGGGACAAATTTTTGTTGTCATTGTATTGCAATGTTGCTGTCATTTGTATTATACAATCCATCCTCACATCAAAATATTGCTGATTTACTTTGCGGCTATATGCTGATTTACTATGCGGCTATATAGATTTACATACATGACATAATAAAGTGCTAATATGATCAGTTTTGGCTGATGCTTTAAAATAATTTTGTTATACAAGTCAGCCTGAGGTATCAAAACTACTAAAATTTTCATGCGAGACAATATTTTGAATAAAAAGAGGACATGCTGGCTATCTACATGTAGATTGATTGGGACAAATTTTTGTTGTCATAGTGTTGCAATGTTGCTGTCATTTAATTTGTATAATGCAATCCATTCTGACATCAAAGTATTGTTGTTTACTATGCGGCTATATAGATTTACATAATAAAGTGCAAATATGGTCAGTTTTGGTTGATTCGTTTAAATAATTTTGTTATACGAGTCAGCCTGAGGTATCAAAACTACTGAAATTTTGTTGCGAGATAATATTTTGAATAAAAAGAGGACATGCTGGCTATCTAGATTGATGGGAACAAATTGTTGTTGTCATTGTATTGCAATGTTGCTGTCATTTGTATTATACAATCCATCCTGACATCAAAATATTGCTGATTTACTATGTGGCTATATAGATATACATAATAATGTGCAAATATGGTCAGTTTTTGTTGATGCGTTTAAATAATTTTGTTATACTAGTCAGCCTTAGGTATTAAAATTACTGAAATTTTGTTGCGAGACAATATTTTGAATAAAAAGAGGACATGCTGGCAATCTAAATTGATGGGGATAATTTTTGTTGTCATTGTGTTGCAATGTTGCTGTCATTTGTATTATACAATCCATTCTGACAATAAAATATAGCTGCTTTACTATGTGGCTATATAGATATACATAATATTAAAAGTGCAAATATGGTCAGTTTTGGTTGATGCTGTAAAATAATTTTGTTATACAAGTCAGCCTGAGGTATCAATACTACTGAAATTTTCTTAAGAGACAATATTTTGAATAAAAAGAGGACATGCTGGCTATCTAGATTGATGGGGACAAATTTTTGTTGTCATTGTATTGCAATGTTGCTGTCATTTGTATTATACAATCCATCCTGACATCAAAATATTGCTGATTTACTATGCGGCTATATAGATTTACATAATAAAGTGCAAATATGGTCAGTTTTGGTTGATACTTTAAAATAGTTTTGTTATATGAGTCAGCCTGAGGTATCAAAACTACTGAAATTTTCTTGCGACACAATATTTTGAATAAAAAGAGGACATGCTGTCAATCTAGATTGATGGGGACAAATTTTTGTTGTCATTGTGTTGCAATGTTGCTGTCATTTGTATTATGCAATCCATTCTGACAACAAAATATTGCTGATTTACTATGCGGCTATATAGATTTACATAATAAAATGCAAATATGGTCAGTTTTGGTTGATTTGTTTAAATAATTTTGTTATACGAGTCAGCCTGAGGTATCAAAACTACTGAAATTTTGTTGCGTGACAATATTTTGAATAAAATGAGGACATGCTGGCTATCTAGATTGATGGGAATAAATTTTTGTTGTCATTGTATTGCAATGTTGCTGTCATTTGTATTATACAATCCATCCTGACATCAAAATATTGCTGATTTACTATGCGGCTATATAGATTTACATGATAAAGTGCAAATATGGTCAGTTTTGGTTGATGCGTTAAAATAATTTTGTTATACTAGTCAGCCTTAGGTATCAAAATTACTGAAATTTTGTTGCGAGACAATATTTTGAATAAAAAGAGGACATGCTGGCAATTTTAATTGATGGGGATAATTTTTGTTGTCATTGTGTTGCAATGTTGCTGTCATTTGTATAATGCAACCCATTCTGACAATAAAATATAGCTGCTTTACTATGTGGCTATATAGATATACATAATATTAAAAGTGCAAATATGGTCAGTTTTGGTTGATGCTTTAAAATAATTTTGTTATACAAGTCAACCTGAAGTATCAAAACTACTGAAATTTTGTTGCGAGACAATATATTGAATAAAAAGAGGACATGCTGGCAATCTAGATTGATGGGGACAAATTTTTGTCATTGTACATGTTGTTTTGCAATGTTGCTGTCATTTGTATTATACAATCCACCCTGACATGAAAATATTGCTGATTTACTATGCGGCTATATAGATCTATATAATAAAGTGAAAATATTATGGTCAGTTTTGGTTGATGAGTTAAATAATTTTGTTATATGAGTCAGCCTGAGGTATCAAAATTACTGAAATTTTGTAGCGAGACAATAATTTGAATAAAAGGAGGGCAAAAATATTTCCAAATTTTTTAACCCTATATAAATTAACAGATTGACACACTCCCCATTTCCATTCTCAATTTTATAATTATAAGTGCAAATATGGTCAGTTTTGGTTGATGCTTAAAATAATTTTGTTGTACATGTTGTACATGTACCAGTCATCCTGAAGTATTCATTTTTGGCATTGTTTGTCGATTTTATCTGAAAACCAAGTTTATAAGATTTACGATACATGTTAAAACCGATAATAATAGCATTGTAACCAATATCGATTTTAATTTATAGATAGGCAGATCGCGGATAAATTTGCATTACAAGCAAAGTTTTATGCGTACTTTATTTACAAATACATGTATATATATTTAATCTGTATTGTTTATATAACCATCATAGGCATGACCACGGAGATTTTAATTTTATACATCAATTTACAATATTGTGATTAAAATTCGTTTTTTAAATCAAATAAATAATTTTGTAGTCGCACGCTTTCTTTGAAATTTAATTGCATTATGGGTAATTTCGGATCGTGTAGATAGAATGGGGAATGGTGTATGGTGTAATGTGTAAGGTGTATGGTGCAAAGGTGTAACGTGTATGGTGTAATGGCACAAGGTGTATGGTGTAATGGTGTATGGTGAATGGTGTAATGGTGTATGGTGTGAGTGGGAAGTTTACACCATCCAAGGACTGTAACATAAGCAACTCGACGGGTGCGACATGTGGAGCAGGATCTGCTTACCCTTCCGGAGCACCTGAGATCACCCCCAGTTTTTGGTGGGGTTCGTGTTGCTTAGTCTTTAGTTTTCTATGTTGTGTCATCTGTACTATTATTTGTCTGTTTGTCTTTTTATTTTTGGCCATGACGTTGTCAGTTTGTTTTCGATCTATGAGTTTGACTGTCCCTCTGGTATCTTTCGTCCCTCTTTTTAAATTGCTATCTCATATGAACATGATGAAAAATTATCCAAGGTATACACAGTCATCCAGTAATGTTGCTTCTTTACAAATTGTAAGTTTGAAATTTGTTCAATGCACAATTTTTTCTTGTCCAGTTGGATTTGAAAATCACATCATCATCATGGCATAATGCTGTAAGCGCTATTCGTTTTTTCCAAAAACAATAAAGAACTAACACAAAATTATGAATTAATCCAATGTTTCACAATTTGCAGCTATTAGAGTGACTCAGTGACATCTATAGTTGAATGTTACAACTAGATAACATTACACATATATGCATGGAACATATTTGTTGATGTGGATGGCCATTCATGCTAATATCCAACACATGAATAAAAGGAGATGTTGGGTGTGTGCCAAAGAGACAGTAGCCCTAAAACCAAAACAAGTAAAAAGGTATAAAACGGATTTTGACTAACCATGCTAACAGGACACAATTTATATAAAAATGACAGAGATCACATTTAAATATATATGTATTTTGGTTTTTATACATGAATTCTAGCATGTGTATATAGTACACACATTCTTATGATATGCAAACATATATTTTTCAAGTTTACAGTATTTAGTGATTTTATATTCTATGCTAAATCTAAAAACAATACAGTAACTGTTATGAAGCTCACTTTGCTCCTTGAATAGTTTTTGTATTTCTTTTTAACTGTAAACCACCTAGCAAATACATTAATTATAGATATTTTATACATTACAATAATTCATTTTGAGAAAAGATGCAACCTCCACAACCTTTTTTCAAAATGACGCATACAGTACATGGTGAAACTATTAACACATTTCGTTAAATAACTTTTTTAAAAGGACAATTGTTATGACTTTGTGAATTGTTTCCTAAAAATTAAATTAATAATATTGTTTTATTTTGGAAATTAATGTTATTATGAACCATTATAGAAATACTCACTTTCAATGCTTTATATTATTAAATTAATTCATTTAATTGAACTGTTTTGGTGTCCATGACTCAGAAATTATTTGAAAACAAATATACTAATAATGCATTCTTGCTAAATAAAACACCTATAGATAAGAATTTTAACAGCAAAATATATGAATATTTACTTTGTAGTCAAATTCAACATGAATTTTCTCAAATTCTATTTAACATTACCATGATTACTTTAAGTGTTCGTCAAAATGCAAGACATTATTATACATCATCCAAAAGGTTATTAAGTAAACCCGGGAAACCGAGAAACCGGTGTTAGCAACACAATATATGGATATGTACATGTGAAGATTGGTTGATTTTTGGTTAAAAAAATCCAGTGACAAATATGACATGCCAATATAGAACGAGACAGTGAACAATACATTAACATACAATATGTATAGGTCCTATGATAGCCCATCCCGCACAACCAAACCAATGCCCCACGTGAAAAGGGTTTAACAATAAGACGACAAGATCAAGAGTGACCTTTTTTTTCTATTCCCTTGTCACCCTTTGGGTGATGTATGTGAAGTGGATAGGGGATTAAAACGTTTAGTCAGATTTATGAAGACACATGATTAACATGAGAATTTCACTCGTTAACATTTGAAATCTAAACAACTGGAACAAAGATTTATGTAAAACAATTAAACGTTTGGGGTAGTAGGGTTCCATACTTAAGACACGTTTAAAATAGCCTCATGTCACTAGCAATAGGTGACTTTGAACAATCAATTTTGTTCTAAACTGATCTGATTTTTGGTTCAATATGAACATTTGCACAAGTCACAGGTCCTTAAAAAATAAAATGTCATGATTTGTCACACACCAACATCCTCCCAAAGATAACAGGTCAGAATTTGCCATGTCAGCTAGATCCACACATACAGTCTACACAGATGAGCACAGACTTTTCAGCCCAGATATGTAAAATGACTATCAGGCCTGTAAAATTTTCTATCATTCTGCCAATACTGATGATTTTCCTATTTTCATTTTCATCTTAAAAGAGATTTGTAAAGGGCAAGATAAAAAAGGAATGTGCATAAGATCATTAAAGGAGTGTTTGGCTTGGGGTTTTCAGCATAGAAAATAATGGATCCAAAAGGGGGAGGGAAAATGGGGATATACATTAATTTCAATGATGCATACACTTTTTACAATCTTAAATCTTAACTGCCTAGGAACATGCTACTATGCAGGAGTGCGGCGATAGATCATATATGATGAAATCATGTCGATTCTTACCTGTACTGTAGAAAGAAGAATTTGGACATTTTTCCTTCAAAATATTGGATAAATGATGATGATAATGATAAAAGATTTGCTTTAAAATATTGTTCATTTTTACTCACCGAAACAATTTCCAGCTCAGCTTATATTGGGGTCTAACTAAACAACTGTGGCTTCCTTTTGTAAAATGAAGTTTGACGACCACGGTCGGTCTGCCGACAGGAATGCAACAAATCAATAAAGAGGATAAACCGTTTACGGTGAAGATTTTTTCCGTTTTTGATAAAATTTGACAGATTTGATTAATTATCATCGACAAATATCCCTCATGGATAGCACTTCAAATAAAACCAGTGATTATGCTGTAGAGAATAGGAAGTCATATTCTTTAAATTTACTTCAGGTACACCGTCGTTAGTTCGTAGCCCTACACTTTTGCATAATTTATCAAAACAATTTCAAATATGAATTAAAATAAATTCATTAGTGTCATAAGCATCTTCTCCAATAATTCTAAACCTCTTTTTTAAACGGAGACTTCTCATATAATGAAGCAAGTTATGAACATTTCTGAATAAACAGAATACAAGATAACGATACCTAAAGGATAGTCAAACGCACAAGTCGAAAATGAACAGACAATGCCGCAGCAATAAACGGGAAACGACAAAATGATCAACAACGATCGCCAAAAAAAATAAAAATTATGATAAAAAAAAACCACAATAGATGATAATAATATTATGTATTTGACTGTACCAACGTCTGAAAAGTTGACACAAACAAATTTTAACTGTCCCAACTATCAAAAGGTTGGGACACACATTATACAACTGCCTCAAATTTTGGAAAGACTGTAACAAATTGTATTTGACTGTGACAACGCCGTAAACCACTGCAACAGTCCTCAAATGACTGTGGATAATAATTTTTGTTTTTCACAACCCATAAAAGTGTTGGGATAAACATAAATAAGCTGTTATAACGAAATAAGGCAACTGTCACACCTTACATTTCTTATCAGTTGATTTGAAGGTCATTTTCAGTCTTCCACCGAGCAAGACAGTCGTACACTAGTGCTCCTTATAACATGTCGGAGATGTTTTATGTAAAGAGCACACCTTGCTCAGGAAGTCCGTTTAGATTGGACATACACGAGCGCAACATATTAACTGAGATATAAATATTCTTATTGATGTGAGCAGAGGCTATGTTAATGCTGATAATTTGGTAATTGACAATTGGAAAATTGAAATCCTTACATTTGTCATATTCTAGTCGTTCAACGGTGTCAATATCGAGGAAATATTAAAATATCAAGCTGACCTGTACCGAGTCATGAATATGACAGTTGTTTTCCGTTCGTTAGATTTGTTTGAGCTTTTGATTTTGCCATTTTAGAAAGGACATTCCGTTTTGAATTTCTCTTGGAGTTGGTATTTTTGTTATTTTACTTTTTTGTTATTTCTATAAACTGTCGTGTATATTACGTAACTACAATTTGTAGATATAAAATATATAGGTCCCGATTTAATCTGGCTATATGGTTTAAAAGAAATAATGTTAGCTTTGTGTTTGAATTTTACTGATATAATTTTATTATATTCAAGTGAGAGAGCAGTTTTATTTAGCGATGGATATAAACAAATTTGACCACTGATCGATGTTTATGAGACAACTGGTAAATTATACACATGATAATATAAATGGAGTCTATAGAATAGAGAATAAGTGTGTGCTAATTATAAATAATAGATTGAAAAAAATGAAGACCTTCCTATCATGACCCTAATATATAGAATGGAATCATTCGAACTTGGATAGGAAAAAAAAATACAAAACAGGTATAAATCAAACACGTAAACACACCTACCCACAAAAACAAAGACATTAAATTTTAAACGATTATCATTTAAGTAATACAACAAAATTAACCCACACTGAATTCAGTATGCTCATCAATTGCGTAATTAAAATCACATAACAAAGGACAAAATATAATTAAGAACCACGAAAAGGAATGCATACTTTTATTTTTGGAGAATGACCAAAAAAACTAAACAAATATTGTATATTTATAAGATAACGTTTATTTTATTGTTTATCTACATTATTACAGCTTGTGCACTTAATAACATAAAGGTAATTAGTGATATCATCAACATGTCCTAATTGACATATTTGACAGAAATTGAAATCCTTACATTTGTCATATTCTAGTCGTTCAACGGTGTCAATATCGAGGAAATATCAAAATATCAAGCTGACCTGAACCGAGTCATGAATATGACAGTTGTTTTCCGTTCGTTAGATGTGTTTGAGCTTTTGATTTTGCCATTTTATAAAGGACATTATTACAGCTTGTGCACTATATAACATAATGGTAATTAGTGATATCATCAACATGTCCTAATTGACATATTTGACGGAAAATTGTCAATTAACACTAAGTGTGGGACAAAAATGATACAACTAAATGAATGCGACAGTAGAAAACCGGTGTTAAAATCCCGTAAATTGATTAAAAACAGACACATCAAGATATTAAACAAAGTAGCTTTGGGAATCGTAAAACTCCGAAAGAAGGAGACTGGATGTGTGACAGGATAAGCGTCTTCTCCAGTGCATGCAAATTCACACTCAGTCAAAATGTCATACTCGGTAAATGTACATATAAGGCTACTATAATAGAATCTAAAGATCTAAGACCGCGACAATATGTCGCTAGTATGTTAAGACACTGACACTGACAAATCGTATCGTCAACAAATTTGTAAGGTTGACGGTAGAACTAGTGTCGAATTCTGTCGTTCTTCCTTTTAACTCATTCAATATGTAATATAGATACAATGAATAAACGTTGAGTCTTGAAAAAGAAACCATGAGCCCGGAGGGCGAATGGTTTGTTTTTCATGAATCAACGCTTATCCATTGTATCTATAACTTAAACTATTGTGTTCATGTCTTTTCAAAATTAAAGCCTTTTCTTAATTAGAAGGTATTGTAAGTGAGTTTAGATAACCATGGTATCATGTTCAACGATGCATTACTAAATATAAGATCACAATTAATTGGTTAGAAAAATACAAATATAACACAACACGTCTGCCTTTAAATTGTCAGGTATCTGAATATTATCTGTGTTTACAAAATAAGACATATTCGAACTTATTTCTAATAACATTGAGAATGGAAATGGGGAATGTGTCAAAGAGACAACAACCTGACCAAAGAGCATATATAAAAGTATATATAATAAGTATATTACCGAAATTTCTAGCAAGAAGCCTAATCTAGGCACATTACGCTTTACTCGCATAGGAATTTGCGAATAAACATTTGTAAAATTATGTAGTAAAAATGATGAAATCTTACTTTATTTATAAAACAAAAATGGACAAATTGAATGTAATCATTTTCGTTTCAAATATGTGAAATAGCCAATAATAATCCAAAAATAAACGATAAAACTCGCTATCATTACAAAAAAATCCACAATTACATACAAAATAAGAAAAAAAAACAGAAAACTAAAGAATAGGGACAACAAAGAGAATACAGGGATTCGAACCTAAACCGACAAGTCCCTACCTTTAAGTCTTTAACTCATTGATCTTAACCATGCTAACCTCGCGGCTACCAATGTATACTATACGATTGCCTATTATGTATATATAAAGGTACAAGCCCTGTGTGTCCGTTGTACCGATGTATATCATATGTTCATTTATATATATAAAATAGACATTTAAATTGTAACCAATTGGTAGCCGAGAGGTTTCGTCGATATGTTGATGTCAGTCACACGTAACAGATTTTTCAAGGACGGGTTCGATTCCAATTGAAGGCATATAAAATTAAAGGTAAGTTTTTAAATTAATTCGATTAGTGAACAGAAATCAGTAAATTAGCTAATTCAAACTTAATTAAATTAGGCACACAAAGGAAACAATTGAACATAATTTGATGAATCCATTTCAGTGACAGATTCAGAAAGCGTTGATTCTAGAAAAAGAATTCACGGTAAATGAATAGGCTGACGTCACGACAATGGTTTAAATAACTTGACTTGATAATTTGGTCTATGAGATTTTATGATTAAAAAAAGGTTTGTCCATGGTTTACTTAAAAATTTAGTTCCTATCCTGGTATCTATGATGAGTTTATTCTCATTTTGACATCACACTTTTGAGTAACGAGGAGACGAACGGTCGGACATTTGCATCACTATATAATCCCTTTACGCGCGAAGGTATGAAAACAGAACAAATATATTAAGATATTCTTATAATAATAAATGATTTTTATTTTGTAACAATCCTACCTAGTTTAGGAGTCTTTGTACTTGTATGTGATCCTGTAGAGGGTTCCTTCATAGGGCAGTAAGCCAAAAATAAGGAACAGTGTTCAAAGATTTGTTCATAGGTACTTGAGCAGCAAGTACTATCACTTGTGCACAACATGGCACACTGGATTCGGGATTTTGCTTCCACTGTATGAACTGATGCTCCATTTTGAACTATTCTTATGTTTGTGTTGGTGTTAAACTTCTGTGTTCTAATACCAAAACTTTCAACATATTGTACAAAAAGTGCAAACACAACTGCTGTCCTTATATAAAACATAGCATTCATTGATATTCCGCGACCGTTTGAGAATGTGATTTTGTAGTTTTACTGTAAAGCGTCTTCGCACAATAACCAAACAAATATGACGAGTCTATGACGATGTAACAAAGTGATTACTTTATTGTATGATATATTGATCTATTGATTTCATGTCATAAATAATTGAAATTATAATTTCAATAATATCACAAAAACATTTTGGAAATTTATTTATTTTTCAATGGAGCTTGAAACTTGATATAAGAAAGTCGTATGATTTCAATTGGTCGAGCTTTTAACTTTCATATCATGAAATTAATGTATGACTGATCATCAATGCATTTAGATAATACTTGGAGTAAATTACATTTCTCAGTCCCATGAATAATATACGATAACCAACGAAACACCTTTATAAAGTGTTGACACCGTTTGCATTACCGTAAATACGTACATTTGGTATTACAAATCTACGAAAATCAAGAAGAAGGGTACAAAGCGTTAGCCATATTTTCCTGATCTTTCAATCTTTATTAGATTTGGTAGTTTCGATTTTTGTCGTTGTTCCTTAATTTTTTGTCATTTTTTTTTAAAGTAGTGGTAAAATACGATAGATGCTGGACTATGAGTTCCCGAGGGTGTCATCAGCTCAGTAGTTAGTCTGCTTCGGTACTGACATGATTTATGACAAACCTTTCTTAAATTATTAAGAAACTAAGGTTTCAACTCTCTAAAATAAATTAAATTTCGATCGATTATTTTAAGGTACCCTTTAAACATATTCGTTACTTATACACCCTCGGCTTTCAAATATTTTGCTTTGGAAAAATCGCTTCGGACGCAAAACATGTACAAATTTGTTTTTGTATATTTTTTGTTTAAGTGTGCAGAGGAAAGAAAATTCAGAAAGTTGTTCCGGACTCACGAAATTAAACCAGTGTAGCCTTCATTGAAGTGAGAGGTATAGCTTTAAAACAAAGTTTAATCCACCTTTTTTCTACATGAGAAAATACCTGTACCAAGTAAGAAATATTTCCATTCGTTTGATGTGTTGAAGTTTTCAATTTTGCCATTTTCCGTTTTGAATTTTCTTTGGAGTTCAGTTTTTTTCTATATTATATTTTTTACATGCTCTGAGTAGGTTTTTTATTGTCTTTGGACTGTTATCCATTAGATCAATATTATGTTATATTATAATAACACTTATTACGTAACATTTCAGTAAACACGGTAAATATTTCATAGGTACTTTTGGTGTGCAATATTTTAAGCTATTGAATAGTACGATTCATCAAAACTTCAATTAAGAAGGTAATTTAATTTTACATCGGAACATTGATGCATTGCATAGTTATGACTTACGCTTATGAAACAGCCATTCAATTAAAAAAAAAGGATTATACAATGTTAAAATATTGCAATTAGTATTGTCGAACTGAATTGAACACTGCATTGTAAGTAGTCAGTATTTCTGTGTTGACACGAATTATCATTGATATGGTAATATTAGTAAATCAACTGTTTACAAAACGTAGAATTGTTCGAAATACTTAGGATTTTCGACACCAGAAATAGACTACATTAGCTGTATTTGAAAAACCTTTCGGTATGTTTTGTTCTCAATGCTCCACCTCTTCGAACTTTATTTGTTTGGCCTTTTAACTTTTTTTGATTCGGGCGTCACTGTCTTTTGTAGAAAGACGAACTATAAGTCTGGTATCTTCTATAAGTCTTTTTTAAATTTTTTATTGGAATGAGTGTATGTTTCAATGGAATAACAGAAGAGATTATAACGTTAAAAGATATCAAACCTCGTTTTGTACAAGCTTAACAATATGATATATGGTTTTAAAACTTGTATAGTGTTTATTTTGTTGAAGACCATATATTGATGTAAATATTTTTTTTAGTCGGATTCCTGTCTGATCTGTATAAAACGTTAAAGGTCGGTGATTTTTCTTGGTACTATATATCTTTATTTTATCAGCTTGATGTATACTTCACAAATAATACAAGATGGTCCCGAGCGATAGATAATAGGTGCTGAAGTTGTGAACTTTTTATTAATTCACAGTTTTCTTTTTATTGTTTTTGTGCTATCATGCTCTTTTTTCATATGACTCTTTAGCGTCATTCGGATTTTTTGCTAGAGGTTTTGTCAAATTTTATGTGGACTTCTCTATTTTGAATTTTCAAAGAGTTCCATATTTTTGTTACACTTTTATACATGTACCAATGAGTTGTTTGTACCTACTTTAGCCCTTGTACTTCTGAAGTCAAACCTATTTAAATCCGTTATAAACATAGATAAGGCAAAAAGAGAATTAACATCCGTTTAAAATTCATGATGCTTTCCTTTATGATGTTCTCTCCTCTGTTTTAAAATAACAAGCTTTAAAAAGAATGTTATAAATTCATAAAAGAGAGGCTCCAGATACCCAAGAGCCATAAAAACTCATAAATCGAAAATAAACTGACAACGCCATATAGGTTGTAGAATTATTACAGCGATTCAATTATTATACAACTACAACAAAGCAAGGGTAAATCTAACATAGTATTCAGCAGTTCCATATCCATCGCATCTGGTGCAGTAAAATAGGTACCCTTAATTTTAATATTACAACTGGTCGATACTTCTGCTGGTGGACTGTTACTCCCGAGGGTATCAACAGCCCAGTATCCAGTACTTAAAAACGTATAATGTTTTTTTAAATTTTCTGTTTCAAAAGGTTTGAAATTATTTTAAATTAAGGATAATATCTCCTTCATGCAAAGCTCTGATTCCTTCCATGGCTTTGGGTATACTATTTGTTTTTTATGGTTTATTAGCTCTTCATTGTTTTAATAAGTTTTGGATTTTTAAAATTTTGATCTCGATCATCACTGAACAATTTTGTCGTCGAAATTCGCATCTGGTGCAGTAAAATTGGTACTGTTAATGTTGTTACTATTGATGATGCCACTAAAGCTTTAATTAAATGATTCGTATGTCTGCATTGTAGATTCATACAGAAATAGTGTCTAGCCTTAAGTATTGTCGGCGTTACATTTCTGAGTTGTGAAAGTCAGTGAATTCAGTTTAATGTTCGTTCCTTCCAACTGCACATGTTATTACAGGATGCGACACTACATAATCTTTGATTAGTTTAGGCAACAAATCCTTACTACAGGTATTGAAAGAAATACCCTATCAATTCAAAGAGTTATATCAGATCAATTCAATGACTTATTCCCGTTCAATTCAATGACTTATCCTATATATCACCATCATATATAAATGATTCCTTCGACGTCAGGTTGATAGCAATGTGGTATGATGCTAAGAAAAAGTCTAAACGTTGCCATACAAATTTGAACAGGCTATGTGTGAAATTTGCCACCTGTGAATGCTCTAACTAAGCCCAACTTCCACCTTAAGAAGCATCATTTAAGCTATGCATGTTGAGATCTCTATTGAAAAATCTGGTGAATGCGCATAAAGCTAAATCGGTTGTTGGGTCGCTTCTATAATTTTGGTTAGGAAGCAGGAAATTTTGCTCTTGAACCGTTCTTGTTTGAAGGTCAAATGTCATCAGACTTCCTTCAAGGTTTGGTGTGCATGTGCAAAGGTACAATGTAGATCAGTGTGCAGTAAGATTTGTGCGTTTTGAAGATAATTTGTCTTGAACTGAACTTTGTCAATGTAAAACACCTGTGTCATTATATCAATACACATTTGACAAATGTTGATGATGATGATGCGGCTTGATTATTTGAGCTATTTACATCGTAAACATTCGAATTAATTTTAAAAACTTACTTTGCATTTAGTTATTGTCTATTTTTTTCTGTTATTAATACATTTATGTAAGTTATCGCACAAAAATTATTTTCGTTCTATACGATATGGTACTTGGCAAATTACGAACGTCAAATAACGCCAAGAACCGTTGACAAGATACTAATATATTTTGAAAAATTTTATAAGAACACATGTTTATGTAAAAACAGAAATGTCATAGATACATTTAGTCTGAATGAAAATGTCAAATACTGATTAAAAAGCCAGTGGGACTAAATTCAATAAAATTAAGTTTTTCCCCTCCTTAACTTCCCGTTTAAGTTTTAAATACTGACAAGTCTATTAAAAAGTACATGTTATATGAATTTGTATAATCAAAGTTCAAGGCTATCCTTGTATGGAAACAAAATTGAGTCATAATTGAACAAAATTCTTAACTAATAAAAACATCAATTTCAATGCATAAAACGTTATTCCTTTTTAATTTGATATCTCCTACAAGCTTCATAAATGCTGAATCAAATATTGACTAAACAATATGTTTACAAGTTCTGAAATAAACACCAAATTTACAGTTAAGAAGACAACATTTGGAAATATATAATTGTTAACCTTTGACCCTCATTATGCAAAATTGTTACGACTTCTGAGGCTTATGACATCATTAATCTGACGATTCACGATTTTCTCTTTCTAAGGATATATGATTTAGCCGTGTGTTCTATGGATGCATTATATTACGTTTTGTTATGATTTTACCGCTGGTCTAACATGGTATCATCTATCTTTTTTGTCACTTATTTTAATTGAATCGGTTTGGGTATGGAAGGGGAAATTACCAAAAATACCATCAACGTCATATAAATTTATAGGCAAATACAAATTTAAATCAAAATACAAACAATATAAAGAAGAATTGACATACTCGATTTTGAATAGGCGAAACTAAGAAAGGCATGCTTTGGCTTCCAGAAAAAAATAACTGAATTCAACGAGCTTACAAAACAAAAATAGTAAACTTCACATTCAAAGATTCAAGCAAGCAATAAAATTAAATGCAGCCTTTTTTAAGGGGAGAGGGGAGAGGGTGGGTTGGGGGTTGGGGGTTATATGAAGGTGAAAAGAAAAAAAATGATTTCAAACGGCATGCCAGTTAAAACGAATATTAAGAATAAATTGGACCCAATTCTGTGTAAATATCAGTTTTGATTAAGATAACCTTCTATTTTACTGTAATCGGTAACCGTTAGTTGGTAATTAGTGCTCTCATCCCCCAACATATAGACTTTAAAAAATATATATTATGTTGATTGAAATCCAAGATGTCAATGTAAGGAAATCCATACCGAAATAACGTATCACAGTTAATGTTCACACTACACGAAGGAACCAATTGCACTATATCATCGATTAAAAGAAAACATGCAATGGAATGTGACAATTTTATTGAAGTAAGAAAAAGTATCTTTGATATTATTGTATGGAAGTGTAAAATACAAAACAGAGCAATCTTATCTGTCAACGTAGAAATCAATGACGAGAAACAAGGCTGACATATTTCTGCAACTCGTAATATAAATGCTAGTCTAGACATATACATGAATATATAATAAATTATACAATAGTTTATATCTCTAAACATCCGAAGTGGTTGTTGCATCAGGTAATGTATAAAGTATTTGTGATGGTCAAATTGTTCTCGCTAAATTGCCGAATGGACTATGTAAAGTCAAGATAACTATTGTCACTTTCAATGTAATGTTTCTATCTTGGTTTTTGATAAAATAACTGAATGTGGTATACCATTTACCTGCAGGTTGTCAAGATTTATACATTGATGAAAAAAGAAAACAAACCAACATAAGTGTTTGTAATATAAAGGTTTCATCTATCATACAATTTTTCATATTGTTTTTAATTTCTTTGTTTAATCATCATTCTTGTCTTGGTTATGCCGTCTTTGCGCCACGATTTCCAATGAATGTTGGAACTGAAATCAGATTCTGCTTTTAACTCACCGTTGATGTTGCCATTAGTACATTTTGCATGCCACCAACCACTCTTTTTGGACTCAGAACACGACCGAGTTGGTTTTAAGTCGTTGTCCTTGTCACGAGTAGAAAACATCATACCATTCATTGAATTGTTATTCCCATCATTCATTGAATCACCTGTAAAATGTATTGTAATATATGTAAAATAGGGCAACAGTAAGTTACCGATGTTACAATTAATCAGGAAACAACAGCACATTACACTGGTTGGATACTTTTTGAACATCTTCCTACGTAATCAAAGACACGTATCGTAAAGAAGATGTTCTCTTAACACCAGACATGACTGATATCACGATAACATTACATTCAAATCATTATACCAATAACAATTATAACAGTATCTTTGCAAACGGCCATGTTCAATTTAGCTACAGGTAATTATTACCATCTGTTTTTAGGACAAATCGTTTTTTTAATGTCATGTAAAATAGCAAATTTTACTGAGATTCTAACGACAAGGTAGTTTGAGTAGATTCTGGTCAAAATATAAAAATAATGGATGATCAATATACCAGAACAATGATAATGTTCGAGTCGTACATAAAGGACAGGTAAATACACGAATAGTTTTATATGATAATATAATACAATCATAGGTCAGCATAGCGACAGTAAAGACAAAACAATAATATACAGTCCAATGACGAGTCTATGATTGACATTGTTAAAAGATAAAGTCCTTTTTCTGCCAAAGCACAACACGTATCATTTGACTAAAACAATTGACAAAGTAGTGCAAAAGTATATGGTAACAGGCAATTTTTCTCTTCTTCCAATCCGAGTGTACAAATCTGAGAAAGGATAGTGTTGTTATATGTTATACAATTACTGTCTTTTGGTGACTTTTAAAAAAACTGATATTCACTGAGGCCAGCGGCCAAAGTAATGTCAGTTTTCAAAAGTCAATTAAACCACGTACTTACCGAAACACAAGACAGTAATTGTTTTATTCAATATTCCGAGAGGTTACCAAATAAATGTATGTAATGATAATTATTTACCAAAACCAATAGTACGTTAAACGATTTTAACATAATAATACACGTAAACGCACGCAATGTTTTCCGCGGTGAATATGCGTATTTATTCAAAATCCAATTCATATAAAAACCTACTAAAGTTCTATCAATATGGAATAATATTCGTATATTACTTGTATTAAAAAGCCTGCTAAATTACCTAATTTTTGCCTGATTACGCAAGAGCTATTTACAGTCATGCTGCTGTCAATTCTACAATATTATGTCATGATCTGAAATGAGTTTTATCGGAGAAGCTTGACGATAAAGTTCAGTGCATTTTAAATTGTTTATATCATAATGATTGAAGAGTCGATTTGAATCAATACTACTTTCGTTCAGCTAATCTTCAAAACATTGCGGAAAACTTCTTTCCGGTTGTCATTCTTTTGTGGAGTTTTCGTGAATATCCTAAAAATTTACACACATATGTATCTGTGGATCACACGTTCATGCTGAATTATTTCATTTTTACTTTATCGTTTGTATCACAAAATATATATCAAATTCGTTGCTTTCCGACAAATAATCGCTGTATAGTTTGTTGACGTCACAAATGTAATATTGTAACTCTTTATCTGTAAACTTTAACGAAAGGTAAACCACGAAATTATCAGTCATCCACAACCATAATTAAAATGTTTTATTCAAAGCACATCTGACAGCATTTTTTTTAATAGAAAATTGGAGGTATATGATTGACTTGCAAGCAAGTGTATTCCCGTCGCATTACGTACAGGTTTCATTGACAAGGCCGGACCCATTCATTTACAGGGGAGTGTCATCAACATTTACTTTCAAAATATTTCATCTTTTATAAATAATTACACGGTCAACAGGTATGAACAGAGCAAAGGATGACATATGGCTAACAAATTTTTGAATTGCATTTGTCTTTGAAGTCTGAAGGCAAAAATTCAAACGAGCTCATGAAATTTTTAGTGTACATATATTGCACTTGCAAATCCAAACGGTTGACTAGGTTATAGAAAAATGGTCATTCCTTGGTCTTGTCCGAACAGCAGTAAAACGCTTATCATCGAGAGGCGTCCGTTTGGCTATGTGGGATATAAATTCCAGCCACGTGCGGTCAAAATTATGACGTGAAATCCAATGTCTCGTGTAGATACTGCCACACCCACAACACGTTAAGAAACAGAATTCTTTGAGAGATCAATTTTGATAGGGCTAAATTTCGTTTTCCAAAATAACAATTGCTGAATTGGTAGTGCTAATGTAATATTTGCCTAGACATACAAATATAGTTTTACTTCAATTGATTGTTTACTCAGTCTTAAAAAGAACCGACTAATAAAAAACAAGAAACAGTTGAGATTTTTGATTATAACGCATGCATTTAGGTTCGTGATATTCGTGATATTCAATCAAGAAAACAAGGACCATATCAATGCTGTATAGTCTTAGATGCATTATTTCTTTTATTAGTTGTTATTGGCTTTTAACTAGCTGTCAGTAACTGCGAGTACTCTCAGATCTGTACTTACTGTCTGTTTGTTGTTGGGATGTACAAGTACCCAGTCACGTCCACTCTGTGTTATGTATTTCAATTTGTATCCATCTGATGAGTTAATCCTTTTTCAACTGATTTTATAGTTCGTTCTTATGTTGTACTGTCACACCACTGTCCCAGGTAATGGGGAGGGTTGGGATCGCGCTAACATGTTTAACCCAGCCACATTCTGTATGTATGTGTCTGTCCCAAGTCAGGAGCCTGTAATTCAATGGTTGTCGTTTGTTGCTGTGTTACATATTTGTTTTTCGTTCGTTGTTTTGTATATTAACTAGGCTGTTAGTTTTCTCGTTTGAATTGCTTTACATTTGTCATTTCGGGACCGTTTATAGCTGACTATGCTGTATGGGATTTGCTCATTGTTGAAGGCCGTACGATGACCTATAACTGTTAAATTGTATGTCGTTTGATAATTGGCAATCATACCACATCTTCTTTTTTATAAGTACAATCACAGTAGTTGGTTCTTCATGTTGATCCTTTTAAGTGGTTTTTCATGCAGAGAAGGGAGTAAAACATGTACGAAGGTATAATTTGAATTTACATAAGGTGGCTATAGGTTTTAATATGTTAATAATAATCAAAATGGATGACAAATCATTTGGAATTTGGCAACAGGGTAGCAATACTTTATAATTTTCGGGAAAATTCAGCATACTATTGAGAATTAACCCTTCATTTTCACACCTCCACATAATAGGTCCCTAATTAATTATCAACGATAGGTACATTACGTTTGCACGCATTGCCTTTACATTTCCGCATAAAAAATCATTAACCCCTTTTATTAAATTTATGTGATTCATTTTACAGGCAATAAAAGGTAAACTTACAAATAACGTCCTAGGTTTACCATAACAGTTTTCAATATCAATTTTTAGGCTACGTTTAAATAACAACTTTACAATGGGACTTAATCCTGTGCAATTATAAGTTTAAAAAGTAAAATAACAAAAATACAGAACAACGGTGAAAATTCTAAACGAAAAGTCCGTAATCAAATGGAAAAATCAAAAGATCAAACACATCAAACGAATGGATAACCACTGTCATATTCCTGACTTGGTACAGGCATTTTCTTATGTAGAAAATGGTGGACTAAACCTGGTTTTATAGCAACAGTCGCATACAATTCCATTATATTAACAGCGATGTGTAAACAAAACAAACAGTCATAAGCATGATAATGGGTAAAATGTCAAAAATAAGGGTACAACAGTCAACATTGTGTTATAATCTAAATCACTTTAAAAACAAGCAAATATGTAACAAAGAAACACAAAAAGGCATAGAGACAAAGCACATTAGCAAAAATGAAAGACAGGAATACAAAAATTTACCATAGCACAATAACAAAATGACGGGATGTATAAGTACAGAAAAAAGAAAAATCACAAAAATACTGAACTCCGAGGAAAATTCAAAAAGGAAAGTCCCTTATCAATGACCGGATGTATAAGTACAGAGCCACGTTATATGTAATAAAGTACATTAGCAAAAATGAAACACAAGAATACAAAAATTTACCATAATACAACATCATAATGACGGGATGCATAAGAACAGAGCCACGTCAAATGGAAATGACCAAAAACAGACCAAACAGCAAAAGTAATATTCATTAAGCAAAAAAAAAAAGAACACTATAACAAGTTATTAAGATGATGAACAACGTCATTACCCAGAATCTATACTTCAAAACCAACGTGTATTATTTGTGAAGTTGATACTGAATATTTATCAACAGGTCTTGGTACCTTCTGATGAACGGTTTTTAGAAAAAGGACGAGACATTCTTTGACATACCCCTGGTTCATCAACTTTCAACTCGAACACTTGTGACGTTTTACAAAGTCTGAGTAGCAGCTGGAATTTCTTGAATACCGAATAAGTTGGGAAATATATATCCCTTTTACAGGTGAAGTTAGTATATTGCTACTAAGGTGTGGGAAATTGATAATTTATAACCAAAATCGTCTCGTTTGTCGAAGATTCTGGTACTGAGATGACCGCATATGTCAAACTCGATGTACTAGTCTAAAAATTAGGCAGAGGACGATGAGACTGTTGTTTCTTTAATTTCTAGTTCTGGGGGACATATTAATGGAATCCAGAAATGTTTCGATTGCTAATGGAAAGAACATCATTATGATTACCTGCTGTTCCACTGTAACCTGTCATTGTGAGTTGGTAGTCAGTGAACGCACTCCCCACAAATATGGTATCGTACACAGCATACGCTGTAGTATTATTGACATCTTCAAGATCAAATCGGACTTGGTAATGTTTTTGTTGTCGAAGAATGCAATGGAGATTGTCATTTCCTTTTGAAATAGATAATAATTTATAGATAATTAGCGGTACATATTCTGTCGATATACTGCTTTAAACCTTGAAAATTCATAGATATTTGTGTTCAATGAAATAGATTGTTTTAATAAAAAGAAATCGGCGAGGAACCTTTCGTTCCCTCTGAAACAAAAAAGACATTAAAACTTAAAGAAATGTCTCCAACAATGTATAAAACACAATGTAATGTGTGAAGCTTTTTTTCTACCGAGATTTACCAAGATTCAGTACTAAAACAATACTAAATAAGGTATCAAGCACCTGCAATCAATACAAAAAGGATAAAACCAACGTTTATAATGAGGAGAACCACTTACCAACACCTTAACTATTAATACCGTGATTGTTGTGGGCAACACCGTTCTCTGTGTTTATAGAAAACTGAAAACTGAGCAAAACGAACTTAATAAAAAACTGGATGTGATCTCAGGTGCTCCGGAAGGATAAACAGATCCTACTTCACATGTGGCACCCGTCGTGTTGCTCATGTTAGTACAAACCCGGTAATAAAAACTAAATGCTAATTGAAATATCTTACCTAGCCAATGTTCTCCCGCTATATCCCCAAATCCAAGTTTGTAATCCTCCCAATCTCTATAGAAATCAATACTTCCATCAAATCGTCTTTGAATTGTCTATAGATACAAAGTATTTTGAATATAAACGAAGATTTTAAGACCCAACGTCATGAAAATAATAGTATACTTATAAGAAAAGTTTAAATAAATAATTATTATATTTGCAAACAATCTTTTTTAAAAATTTTTTTAACAGTTTGTGCTACTATTATGACAAAATTCAATTTTCAATTTCTAATTTTCACATCATATGTTCGAAAGAAAATTATCAACTCCCCAAAAAAAATAAATCCAAAATTTAAAAAAAGGGAAAGACAATAAAACTTGATAAAATCAATCGCTCAACTATATTAAACAACGGACACCTGGAAAAACAAATGTCATACATACTCTGACTTGGTACAGTCATATTCTGAAAAAAACAAAAGCAGGCAGAACTGAAAAAACCTTCTCTCGGTATTGGTCTTCAAATAAAGACAACGTGTAGAACAATTTGTTTCTAGACGGTCATTGATGAAAGCAGCTTTTTCGTGTTTTCTATTCCCGAATTTCTATGCATAAAGGACACACAGTTTAGTTGCAACATCTGCTACACAACCAGAAGAGAAACATAAAAAACCAACGGTAGGATTGTAAAGACTCATAAAATATACCGGCTCTAATTTAGTACACCAGACGAGCGTTTCCTTTACATGAGACTCATCAGTGGCGCTCATATACAAAAGATGGAATTCCAAAATCAAATACGAAGTTGAAGATCATTAAAAACCGTAAAGACGAAACTACTTTCGCCACATACGTATAAAGCAATCACTACCTGGGTATAATAAACTTTGGAATTGGCATCGCAACAAATCCAGATACAGTTAGACAAGATGCATTGACATGTTAGGAATGGTCGTGTATACATGCATTGCATGTAACTCGATTGCAAAGTTATAACTGTGGTACAACGTAATTGTTGAAACCAAGACATATACAATACAGAACTTATGTCCATCCTTTGATTTGAGGATCTGGCACTTCTCCGTTGTGATTACTTTTTCTAAGACCTTTTCGGAATCCCCGGGTGTTTAGGTTATTATTCACATTTAATGTTTAAATTGATAAAATTTAGAGGCAGACTGTTCTCTGTTAACGTAATATTATCAGAACAGAAGGGAGAACAGAAATGTGTTAGTTGGTTGAAATTGAATGAGGGCCAGCAAATCTGTATTTTAATCAGATGGCAACTAACTAAGTTTTAAAGTTAATGGCAAATCTCATCGCGTTTGTTAATGTTTTTTTAAGCATTTGTTCATAAATTCAAGACAAAAAGCCTCAAATGACGCTAGTATTCAGGTCTCTGTGTTATCATCCTTTAAGTTCACAGGTTACAAACTTATGAAAGGGTTATCGAATGCAAGGCAAACATATAGATACATATAAAATAAAAAAATAAAAAAGTAAAAATGTTTGATAAGTATAAAATAAGGAGATTTGGTATGATTTCAATGCAACCATTATCCAACACAGTCAACATTGAGTGGTTTTCAGTCATTTTAGGTCACCATACGGCCTTCAATAATAAGGAAATTTTCACGTCTTCAATATTCTAAGTTTGTTTAAAACTACCTTTAAAGTATCGTGACGAGATAGATATACTCTAGCTACCATCGGTGACAAGTTGCAAGTTTTCAGTTTGTCATACACTCAAAGTGATCGTACGTACTGTTAAAACACTTCTGTTAATATTTTTGATTCACCTTTTTTAACGATATCTTTAAGAATGACATTTTCTAAAAAAATGAAATTAATTGAATAAACAATGTCTTATTATTAGATATAGAGTAAATGCATTTTTTTTCTATAACTACGCTTCAATGAAAAAAATTAAAACAGTTTTATTGCCATATAAGCGGGAGGTTTGGCTAGCCATACAACCTGGTTCAACGCACCTTTTTTTCTTAAAATGTCCTGTACCAAGTCAGGAATATGGCAGTTGTTATCAAATAGTGCGGTTCTATGTATGTTGGAGTTTGTTGTTGTAGCAGTTCAGTATTTATGTTGTTCCGTTGTTTATCTCTTATAGTTGATGTGTTTCCCTCGGTTTTAGTTTGTGACCCGAATTTGTTTCAGTTAAATCGATTTATGACTACTGAACAGCGGTATACTACTGGTGCCTTAATTTTTAATATTTCTTTTTTTATTGACAGAAAAATTTAACTTACCGTCCACCCTCCACCATCAGTGTCCATGTCACAGAACACAGTTATGGTTGGACCGTTTTCTGGCTGGATAGTATGTACCCCAGTACATGTTCCAAGAGGAAATTCGCTGCAGTCGGTTGGTGTAGGAGAAAAGACCTTAGCTGGTGAAAAGGAAATTACTATATACTTGTAGTATTATGATGCAATAGTTGAAAACAAATTAATATGATAATACACATCAAATATATACGTATTAGTGCTCATAATGTAGACAACATTTAATGGACTTGTTAACATCAATTTCGTCTTAATAGAACGATTTTGTTTACGTTTGGTAACATGTGTCTTATTGTCCTAATATCTTGATTTTTAGCATGAGGGAAGACATGTTATGTCAAAAACTGCATTTTTTGCCGTTTACTTGGTACATCAATTAAATTTCACAATATTAGATAAAGTGCACAAAATGTCACCATAAAAAATTGGCAAAACGTTAACCTTAATATTACAAAGAACCCAACAATATTATATTTGTATTTTATTTTCATAAATTAAGGCATCAGTAGTTTACAGATGTTCAAATCTCATAATTCACATGCTAAAAATACACCATTCTCTATAGGAATCCTCTAAAAATGTAAATTAAAAACTATTCTGGTATATATGTTCTAAAACTGCGAACACATGTTGCTAGTGGCTTGAGACATAGACCTATTTTATCGGTCAACATATTTATTATGTTGACATCAAACCATTGTAGCGTCAAAATCATGCGTTTCTCCTTATAACATGTCGGAGAAGGTTTATGTAAAGAACACACCCTGCCCAGGAAGTCCGTTTGGATTGAACATACACACGAGTGCAACGTATTAACTGAGATATAAAAATTCTTGTTGATGTTAGAAGATGCTATGTTAATGCTGATAATCTGGAAATTGATAATTGGAAAATTGAAATCCTTACATTTGTCATATTCTAGTCGTTCATCGGTGTCAGTATCGAGGAAAATAATAAAATATCAAGCTGGCATGTACCAAGTCATGAATATGACAGTTGTTTTCAATTCGTAAGATGTGTTTGAGATTTCGGTTTTGCCATTTTATAAAGGACATTCCGTTTTGAATTTCTCTTGGCGTTCTATATTTTTGTTATTTTACATTTTGTTTTATAAACTGTCGCTTATATTAAGTAACTAAAATTTGTAAATATAAAATATATAAGTCCCGATTCATTCTGGCTATAGAGTTTAAAAGAAAAAATGATAGCTTTGTGTTTGAATTTTACTAATATGGTTGTATTATATTCAAGTCAGAGAGCAGTTTTATGTAGTGATGGATTTAAACAAATTTGACAATTGATCAAGGTTATGAGACAACTGGTAAATTATACACATGATAGTATAAATGGGGTCTATAGAATAGAGAATAAGTGTGTGCTAAATTAAAAATAATAGATTGAGAAAAAAGGTCTAAGACTACAAAAATGAAAACCTTCTTATCATGACCCTAATACATAGTATTGAATCATTCGAACTTGGATAGGAACAATAACATAACAGGTTTAAATCAAACACGTAAACACACCTACATTGTACCCACAAAAACATGAAAAACAAAGACATTTACTTTTAGACGATTATCATTTAAGTAAAACAACAAAATTAGCCCACACTGAATTCAGTATGACCATCAGATTCGTTATTAAAATCACATAACAAAGGACAAAATAAAATAAATAAAAAAAAACACGAAAAGGAATGCATACTTTTATGGATGGCCCAAAAATTAAACAAATATTGTATATTTATAAGATAACATTTATTTAATTGTTTATCTACATTATTATACCTTGTGCACTATATAACATAAATGTGATTTGTGATATCGTCAACCTGTCCTAATTGACATATATGACAGGAAATTGTCAATTAACACTAAGTGTGGGGCAAAATAGATTCAACTAGATTAATGCGACAGTAGAAAACCGGTGTTAAAATCCTGTTAATTGATTAAGAACAATTAGAACTCCGAAAGAAGGAGACTGGATGTGTGACAGGACAAGTGTCTTCTCCAATGCATGCAATTTCACACTCAGTCTAAATGTCATAATCGTTAAATGTACAGATCAGACGACTGTAATAGAATCTAAAGACCGCAAAAAAATGTCGCTAGTGTGTTAAGACACTGACACATCGTATCGTCAACCAATTTGTAAGGTTGACGGTCGAACTTATGTTGTGTCGATTTCTGTCGTTCTTCCTTTTAACTCATTCAATATATTACTTGACTTGATATTTTGGTACATGTGATTTTAAGATTAAAAAAAAAGGTTTGTTCCTGGTTTACTTCAAAATCTAATTATTATCCTGGTATCTATGGTGAGTTTATTCTTGACATCACACTTTTGACTAACGAAGAGACGAACGGTCGGACATTTGCATCACTATATAATCCCTTTATGTGCGAAGGTATAAAAATAGAAGAAATATATTAAAATAGTCTTATAATAATAGATTACAATTATTGTGTAATAATCTTACCTAAATTAGGAGTCTTTATACTTGTATATGATCCTGTAGAGGGTTCCTTTGTAGGACAGCAAGCCAAAAATAATGAACAGTGTTCTAAGATTTGGTCATAGGTACTCGAGCAGCAAGTACTATCACTTGTGCACATTATGGCACACTGGATTCGGGATTTGGCTTTCCCTGTATGAACTTGTGCTCCATTTTGAACTATTCTTCTGTTCGTGTTGGTGTTGAACTTCTGTGTTTTAATATCAAAACTTTCAACATATTGTGCAAAAAGTGCAAACACAACTGCTGTCCTTATATAAAACATAGTATTCATTGATATTCCGATACCATTTGAGAATGTGTTGTTTTAGTTTGACGTTAAAGCGCCTTTGCACAAGCACTTTTAACCAAAGAAATGTGGTGACTCTTTGACGATGTAACAAAGTGATCGATTCATTGTATGATAGATTGGTCTTTTGATACCTGTCATGAATAAGTTATTTTAATTTTATATAGTTTATACGTTGATAAAAGAAAGAAGAAACTAATCGAAATTGAAATTTCAATAACATCACAATAAATATTTTGGAAATTTATTAATTTTCAGTGGAGCTTGAAACTTCATATTAGAAAGTCGTATGATTTCAATTGGTTGAGCTTTAAACTCTCATTTCATTTCATAAAACAAACGCATGACAGCTCATTAATGCCTTAAGAGAATACTTAAACTATTTTATTTCGCAGTCCTATGAAATTGAATAATATACGGTTACCAACGAAAAACTTTTATTAAATGTAGACACCTTTTGCGTATACCGTAAATACGCAATTTGGTATCATAAATCTACGAAAATCAAGAAGAAGGATCCTTGTCAAATTTGGTAGTGATGATTTCAGTCGTTGTTCCTTATTTTTGCATTTTGCAAAACACTGGTTGAATACAACAGCCAGATTTTCCTAATCTCTATCAAATTTTGTAGTGATGATTTCAGTCGTTGTTCCTTTTTTTTGCATTTTGCAAAACACTGGTTAAATACAACAGCTGCTTGACTATGACTTCCCGAGGGTATCATCAGCTACGTAGCTAGTCAGTGCTTCGGTACTGACAGGATTTATGACAAAACATTCCTTAAACTATCAAGAAACTAAGGTTTCAACGCCCTCAAATGAATTAACCTTAGATCAATTTGGCTATTATATTTAGGTGCCTTTTAAACACATAGCACTTCAACTATTTTGTTACTTATATACCCTTGGCTTTGAGTGTTTCTGATGAAGATTGATAGGGAAAATCGCCTCAGACTCAAAAGCGTGTTTTAGTGTACAGAGGAAAGTAAATTCAGAAAGTTGTTCAGGACGCATAAACTTGAATCAGTGTTATTTTCATTTAAGTGAGAGGTTTAGCTATAAAATAAGGTTTAATCCACCTTTTTTCTACATGAGGAAATGCCAGTACCAAGTCGGGAATATGGCAGTTGTTTTCCATTCGTTTATTTTGTTTAAGCCATCGATTTTGCCACTTTCTGTTTTGAATTTTCCTTGCAGTTCGTTATTTTTTATATGATACTTTTTACTTGCTCTTAGTCGATTTCTTTGCTGTATTTGGACTGTTATCCATTAAATCAATAGTAATTGCGTACGCACTTAAATAACTTGTTAGAAATATTTCTAATCTTCATCGTTGAAAAAGAAAGAAACTAATGTTTATGACATTTTTATAGAGAGTACTCCTAGATTGGAACTTTGTAGATATATTCACTTTGTCCTTTATATCGATCTAATGAGTCATTTTTTTAACTAATTTTACCATTTGTGTTTATGTTGTGTTGTTAAATCACTTTCCATTTACAGGGAAGGATGATCGCTCGTAAACATGTTGAAAACCCGCCACATGCTATGCTATCCTAGGTCAGGAACCTGTTATTCGGTGGTTGTTATTGGTCGTTGTTTATCATATGTGTTTTGTGGTTATTGCTTGGTACATCAATTGGGCCACAGAGTTTTTTTCATTTAAATTATTCTATATTTCACATGTCGGGACAGTTTATAGATTAATATACGTGTTCATTTTTGCTCATTGACGACTACTAGTTGACTACATCTACAGAGTACACCCTGGATTATATACACTCGAACTGATATGACATGTTACAACGTAACGAAATTCTAATTCATTGTCAACATTGACATGCTTGTAACGTATGGTAAAATATTAATGGTTTCTAGATTGGTTTTAAAGACAACCAAATTTCTGGTTATATTTAAATCGGCACTATAACACTTATTACGTATCAATTCAGTAAACACGGTAAATATTTTAAAGGAACTTTTGATTTGCATTATATGTACCTATTTACTAGTATTCATCATTGTATGTACCTATTGACTGATTCATCAAAACCTCAATTCAGAAAGAAATCTAATTTTATATTGGAACAGTGATGCATGGCATAGTTATAACTTTCACTTATGAAACAGACATTCAAATAGAAAAAAAATTATACAATGTCAAAATATTGCAATTAGTATTGTCAAACTGAATTGAACACTGCGTTGTAAGAAGTCAGCATTTTCGTGTTGACACGATATATCATTGAAACGGTAATACTAGTAAATCAACTCTTTACAAAACTTAGAATTGTTCGAAATACTTAGGATTTTCGACACCAGAAAAAGACTATATTAGCTGTATTTGCAAAAACCTTTCGGTATGTTTTGTTCTCAATGCCCCATCTCTTCGAACTGTATTCGGCCTTTTAACTTTTTTTTGATTCGGGCGTCACTGTCTTTTGTAGAAAGACGAACTATAAGTCTGGTATCTTCTATAAGTTTTTTTAAATTTTGTACTTGGAATGAGTGTATGTTTCAATGGAATAACAGAAGAGATTATAACGTTAAAAGATATCAAATCTCGTTTTGTACAAACTTAACAATATGACATATTGTTTTAACACTTGTATGGTGTTTATGTCGTTAAAGACAATATATTGATGTAAATATTTTTTGTAGTCGGATTCCTGTCTGATCTGTATAAAACGTTAAAGGTCGGTGATTTTTATTGGTACTATATATCTTTATTTTATCAGCTTGATGTATACTTCAGTACGTTGATGGTTTTCTGTAACGAAAGAACCTCGTGTGAAGCTCTTGTTTGCCTCTCCCCCTTCTACTTTTTCCGAAAATAATATTAGCAAAACAAAAGCAGATCGATACCTAACTCGCAAGGACAATGTTGATTCTTCGGATACAATATTTTGTGTATAATTAAATTTTTATACTAAAAATAATATTCGTGCAGACTTAGACTCGTGGTCAAGATTTTTTTCATGGACAGAGCACGTGGTTCCATGAAATATGGATATAGAACACTATGTTCTCATTATAAATTATATTTGCAAACATCAGTTAAGAATAACTTATATGCTTATAATTGACCAGAGAGAATACACTATATCACAATAATTCTTCCAAATGCTCGTTTTGTGAACATGTCTTCTGTTCCGATATTGTGATAGGCGTGTCTGCTACAGAAACCGCGCGAAGTACTTGGAAGGCAACGGATATCTGATTGGTTGACGGAATGACACGGAAAAAGCAGAAACTGTGCACGTGAAAAAAAAAAAAAACAACTACGACTCCCTGTTGTTAACAGGAGACGGAAAATGGCCGACATGACAATGTTAAACCTCCGTAAGGATCGGAAAATGGGCGGTACATGATGATCAATGGAGCAATTAGTAAATAAATAAGGTTAAAATGAATGGGTGGACAGTTATCAAATGTAATTTCTTAGTCAAATACGTTAAATGATAGCAATAAAAAAGTTGTATTGTTTTTTAGGCGGACAGGACCCCTTTAGACCGGACTATAGGCCAAAGAGTTTTTTCATTTGAATTATTCTATATTTGACATGTCGGGACATTTTATTGATTAATATACGGTATGGTATTTACTCATTGACGACTACTAGTTGCCTTCATCTGCAGATAATCTGTTGTGCAAACACCCTGGATTATACACACTCGAACTGATATGACATGTTACAACGTAACGAGATTCTAATTCATTGTCAACATTATGTACTATATCTTGTATGAAGGTATTATGTTGTTTGACTCCAACAAAACATTTCATTTGTTAGAAAGCGTATGAAGCCGCTACTAATAATTCGGGACTCGTTATGGATCGTTTTGAATAAAGTCGTAAAAGGCATGCTATAATTAGTGTACCAGTACACTTGTACTAATCCCTGGAACATTATCTGCAGTGAATTGACATCTGTGTAACATGTGTAATGTATACTAAAATATTAATGATTTCTAAATTGGCTTTATTGACAATCAAAATATCTGGTTATCTTTAAATCGGCACAATAACACTTATTACGTAACAATTCAGTAAACACGGTAAATATTTCATAAGTACTTTTGATGTGCAATATTTTAAGCTTTTAACTAGTATGATCAATCAAAACTTCAATTAAGAAGGAAATTTAATTTTACATTGGAACAGTGATGCATGGCATAGTTATGACTTACGCTTATAGAACAGACATTCAAATAAAAAAAAAGGATTATACAATGTTAAAATATTGCAATTAGTATTGTCGAACTGAATTGAACACTGCGTTGTACGTAGTCAGTATTTCTGTGTTGACACGAATTATCATTGATATGGTAATATTAGTAAATCAACTGTATACAAAACTTAGAATTGTTCGAAATTCTTAGGATTTTCGACACCAGAAATATACTACATTAGCTGTATTTGCAAAACCTTTCGGTATGTTTTTTTTCTCAATGCTCCACCTCTTCGAACTGTATTTGGCCTTTTAACTTGTTTTGATTCGGGCGTCACTGTCATTTGTAGAAAGACAAACTAAAAGTCTGGTATCTTCTATAAGTTATTTTAAATTTTTGTTGAAATGAGTGTATGTTTCAATGAAATAACAGAAGAGATTATAACCTTAAAAGATATCAAGCCTCGTTTTGTACAAGTTTAACAATATGACATATTGTTTTAACACTTGTGTAGTGTTTATCTTGTTGAAGACCATATATTGACCTAAATGTTTTTTTAGTCGGATTCCTGTCTGATCTGTATAAAACGTTAAAGGTCGGTGATTTTTCTTGGTACTATATATCTTTATTGTATCAGCTTGATGTATACTTCACAAATAATACAAGATGGTCCCGAGCGATAGATAATAGGTCCTGAAGTTGTGAACTTTTTATTAATTCTCAATTTTCCTTTTATTTGTTTTTGTGCTTTCTTCACAGGACTTTTTAGCGTTACTCGGATTTTTTGCTGGCGTTTTTGTCAAATTTTATGTAGACTTCTCCATTTTGAATTTACAAAGAGTTCCGTATTTTTCTGATACTAGTATACATGTTCCAATGAGTTGTTTTTACCTACTTTAGCCCTGTACTTCTGAAGTCAAACCTATTCAAATCCGTTATAAACATAGATAAGGCAAAAAGAGAATTCACATCCGTTTAAAATTCATGATGCTTTCCTTTATGATGTTCTCTCCTCTGTTTCAAAATAACAAGCTTTTTAAAAGATTGTTATATATTGATAAAAGAGAGGCTCAAGATACCCGAAGGACATAAAAACTAATAAATCGAAAATAAACTGACAACGCCATATAGGTTGTAGAATTATTACAGCGATTCAATTATTATACAACTACAACAAAGCAAAGGTAAATCTAACATAGTATTCAGCAGTTCCATATATATCGCATCTGATCCAGTAAAATAGGTACCCTTATTTTAATATTACAACTGCTCGATACTTCTGCTAGTGGACTGTTACTACAGCCCGGTAGCCAGTACTTCGGTACTGGAAATGAAAAAAACGTATAATGTGTTTTTAAATTTTTTTGTTTCAAAAGGTTTGAAATCATTTTAAATTAAGGATAATATCTCCTTCATGCTAAGCTCTGATTCCTGCATGTCTTTGGGTATACTATTTTTTTTTTTATTGGTTTATAAGCTCTTCATTTTTTTTTTAATAAGTTTTGGATTTTCAACATTTTGATCTCGATCATCACTGAATAATTTTGTTGTCGAAATTCGCATCTGGTGCAGTAAAATTGGTACCGTTACTGTTGTTACTATTGATGATGCCACTAAAGCTTTCGCTTAATGACTCGTATATCTGCATTGTAGTTTCACACAGGAATAGTGTCTAGCCCTACGTATTGTCGGCGTTACATTCCTAAGTTGTGAGAGTCAATGAATTCAGTTTTATGTTCGTTCCTTCCGACTGCACATACTGTTGGAATCCTTACTAAAGGTATTGAAAGAAACACCCTATCAATTCAATGAGTAATCCCCCGTCAATGCAATGCCTTATTCTATATATCACCATAATATATAAATGATTCATTTGACGTCAGGTTGATAGCAATGTGGTAAGATGCCAAGAAAAAGTCTTAACGTTGCCATAAAAATCTGAACAGGCTATATGTGAAATTTGCCACCTGTAAATGCTCTAACTAAGCCCAATTTCTACCTTGAAGCATCATTTTAACTACGCGTGTTGAGATCTCTATTGAAAAATCTGGTGAATGCGCATGATGCTAAATCGGTTCTTGGGTCGCTTCTACAATTTTAGTTGGAAAGCAGGAAATTTTGCTCTTGAACCGTTCTTGTTTGAAGGTCAAATGTCATCCGACTTCCTTCAAGGTTTGGTGTGCATGTGCAAAGGTTAATCAGTGTGCAATAAGATTTGTGCGTTTTGAAAATAATTTGTCTTGTACTGACTTTGTCAATGTAAAACACCTGTGTCATTATATCAATACATACTTGACAGATGTTGATGATGATGATGATGATGATGCTGATTAATTATTTGAGCTATTTTCATCTTAAACATTCGAATGAATTTAAAAGACTTACTTTGCATTCAGTTATTGTTTATTGTTTTTTCTGTTGTTAATACATTTATGTAAGTTATCACACAAACATTATTTTCCTTCTATACGATATGGTACTCGGCACATTACAAACGTCAAAAAACGCGAAGAAACGTTGACAGGATACTAATATATATTTTGAAAACATTTATACGAACACATGTTTATGTAAAAACAGAAATGTCATAGATACATTTAGTCTGAAATAAAAATGTCAAATACTGACTAATAAGTCAGTGGGACTAAATTCAATAAAATTAAGTTTTCCCCTTCTTTACTTCCCGTTTAAGTTTTAAATACTGACAAGTCTATTACAAAGTACATTTTTATATGAATTTGTATAATCAAAGTTCAAGGCTATCCTTGTATGGAAACAAAATTGAGTCATAATTGAACAAAATTCTTAACTAATAAAAACGTCAATTTTAATGCATAAAAACGTTATTTTTCTAATTTGATATCTCCTACAAGCTTCATAAATGCTGAATCAAATATCGACTTAACAATATGTTTACAAGTTCTGAAATAAACACCAAATTTACAGTTAAGAATACAACATTTGGAAATATATAATTGTTAACCTTTATGCAAAATTGACCACTTCTGAGGATTATGGCACCATTAATCTGAAAATTTACGATTTTTTCTTTCCAAGGATATATGATTTAGCCATGTGTTCTATGGGTGCAATAAATCACTTTTTTTTATGATTTCACCGCTGGTCTAACATGGTATCTTCTATCTTTTTTTTGTCACTTTTTTAATTGACTCGGTTTGGGTATGGAAGGGGAAATTACAGTCATATAAATTTATAGACAAATACAAATCTTAAACAACATACAAACTATATAAAGCAGAATTGACATAATCGATGTTGAATAGGCGAAACTTAGTAAGGCATCCTTTGACATCCAGAAAAAAGATTTTTTTTCAACCAGCTTACAAAACAAAAATGGTAAAATTCAAATTCAAAGATTTAAATATGCCATAAAACGAAGATAAAACAAAATCTAGACTTTTTTTTTAAATGTTTTTGGTTGTACATGGTGTATGAAGTTGAAAAGGAAAAAAGATTTCAGAATAATTATTTCAAAAGGCATGCCAGTTAAAACAAATAATAAGAATAGATTGGAGCCAATCCTGTGGAAATATAAGTTTTAATTAATATTACCTTCTGTTTTACTGTAATCGGTAATCGTAAGTTGGTAGTTAGTTCTCTCATACCCCACATATAATGTTTTAAAAAATATATTTTATGTTGATTGAAATCCAAGATGTCAATGTAAGCGAGCGCATACCGAAATAACGTATCACAGTTTATGTTCACAATAAACAAAGGAGCCAACTGCACTTCATCATTGATGACAAGAAAGCATGCAAGAGAATGTGACAAGTTTATTAAGCAAGAAAAATATCGTTGATATTATTGTATGGAGGTGTAAAATACATAGCAGAGCAATCGTATCTGACATGAAACAAGGCGTTCGCATTTCTTTAACTCGTAATATCAATACTGTTCTAGATATATTTATGTTTATATGAATCTGAAGTGGTTATTATTCCCATTATAGCGTTGAGTAATGTGTCATTGCATTGTAAAATATTTATTATGGTCATATCGTTTTCGCTGCATGTGAAGCCAAGATAACCTTGGTTTTTGATAATTGAACTGAATTTAGTATACCATTTTTTACGGATGTCAAGATTAATACATTGATATAAAAAAAAAATCAAAAAAGTGTTTGTATTATAAAGGTTTCATCTATCATACATTTTTTCTTGTGTTTTTTTATTTCTTGGTTTAATCATCATTCTTGTCTTTGTTATGCCGTCTTTGCGCCACGATTTCCAATTAAGGTTGTCTTTGAACACACCGTTGATGTTGGCATTAGTACATTTCGCATGCCACCAACCACTATTTTTGGAATCAGAACACGACCGAAGTGGTTTTAAGTCGTTATCCTTGTCACGAGTAGAAAACATCATACCATTCATTGGATTGTTATCCCCATCGTTCATTGAATCACCTGTAAATTTAAATTTAAAATATGTAAATTAAGGCAAAGTATTTTACCGATGCTATGATTAGTCGGAAAACAACAGCACAGTACATTAGTGAGATACTTTTTATACGTCTTTCTATGGAATTAAAGACACGTATATTAAAGAAGATGTTCTCTTAACACTAGACATGACTAATATCACGATTTAATTACATTCAAATCATTGTAACAATGACAATGACATTATCTTCGAAAACTGCCATGTTCATTTCAGCTACAGGCAATTGTTACCCTATGTTCTTATGATACTTTTGTATTTATATTCATTTAACTCTCATGTAAAATGGCAAATTTTACAGAGATTCTAACTACAAAGTAGGTTGTTCTAAAAAAGAAGTAGATATTGTGACGATAATATGCTGCAAACCATTTATTTCAAATGTTAGCTTAAAGTTTCCTTTGAACTTGAAATGTGTCTGCTCAAGTGTGAAAAACTGTAACACAGTATACACAGTACCAGAAACATTTGCGGGGTTGCATGTACCATTAAATCGTGTAGAATACAAGTATAACCTAAAGTCTTTTTATGACTGTCCGTCAATGAATGAATAAATGAATGAATGAGTTAATATTTTAAACATAGCATATAGTATAATAAAGTATGCTAGCTCTACTCTTTTAATTAATTGATATGGTGACACAATCATACCACATCTTCTTATTTAATTTTACAGTATTATGTGCTAAAGTATAGTAAACAAACAAAAATCATGATGTTATAATAGATTTAATGAAATGCATGCTTAAATCAGAGGAGTGCAACAAGGAACCATGTACATTCACATTTTGAATCTTGTTTCTTACATGGTATACGTAGAAACAGAAAAAGGTATACGTATAGCATTCAAAAAATGTGTCCTTCTTTCTAAAATTTTCCTTTTAAAATAAATCATAACACGACAGGCTTGTTTTCCAATAACATCTATATTGAATTTCTTTTGACGGACACTATTCTGAATCGTGTTAACGTTGCTTTTCGTAAATTTGTTGTTTTAAAAAAAAAGCAAACCGGGCCTTATGCAAAGACAAATCCGGGTCCTTCCATTTTGACATGACCCATTTATTTCGTTCCATGCACATAAATACAAACATTGAGAAGCACGAAGTGACGAAATTTTGCAATTTCCATCTTAATATCTTTCTTGCCTTACCTTTCTTTCCATACAATATGCACAATTTAACGAGAAATTAAACAAATTCGATCCAAAGGTCATTTAATTCATCATTTTGACATGCCTTTTTACTTTTTTCTCCGTTAATTCAGAACGGTTGTAGAAAATATTTTATCTCATAATTGAAATTAGTTATATGTTTATTTATTTTCTTCAATATCATAAAAATAACAAATAAATAAATAGAAATCCTACCATTTCTCTGTCTGCCGATGGTCCCTCACCGTACCGGATATTATATACTATTGAGTCCGAACATTTTTATCCGGGGTAGTTTAGACACAGTGTACTTAAGTTTTATCAATATGGAATAATATTCGTATACTACTTGTATTAAAAAGCCTGCTAAAATACGTCATTTTTGCCTAATTACCCAATAGCAATGTTCAGTCATGTTGCTATCAATTCTACAATATTATGTCTGAGTTGAAATGAGTTTTATCGGAAAAGCTTGAAGATTAAGTTCAGTGCATTTTAAAATTGTTGATATCATAATGGTTGAAAAGTAGATTTGAGTCAATATCAATATCGTTCTGAAAATATTCAATAACATGGCGGAAAACTTCTTTTCTTGATTTATCGTGAAACATGGTAAAAATTTACGCAAATTTGTATCTGTGGATCAAACGATCGTGCTAAATTATTTTCTTTTTCCTTAATCGTTTGTTTCACTAAATTTATATCAAATTCTCTGCTAACGTACAAATAATCATTGTATATTTTGTTGAAAAAAACGTAGAAATGTTTAATTGTAACTTTTTATCTGTACACTTTCACAAAAGGTAAACCATGAAATTATCAGTCATCCAAAACCATAATTGAACTGTTTCATCCAAAGAACATTTCACAGCTTTTTTTTAATTGAAAATTGGAATTTCCACGTTATTCAAGATGAAATAAAGTTAAAAAAAAAATGCAGAAGTTGGTCTCAGTTCCCCTATTCAAAAAACGGACAGAGGAGCTCGTTGAAAAATGTTTGCCTTAGATGACGAGTCTTTTCTAAATGTTTTATAGTCTATTCTCATCTTCTGTTTTACACCACTGTCTTGTACTAGGCATTTGATTGACTTGCAAGCATGTTAAATCCGGTCGAATTACGTACTGTTATCATTGACAAGACCGGACCCATTTATTTTACAGGGGAGTGTCACCAACATTTACTTTCAAAAAATTTCATCTTTGATTAATTTTTATAAGGTCAAAAAGTATGAACAGAGCTAAGAGTGACAGATGGCTAACAATTTTTTAAATTTCATTGTCTTTGATGTCTGCAGGTAAAAGTTCAAACGGGTCCATTAAATTATTAGTGTAAACACAATGCACGTGCAAACCCAAACAGTTGACTAGGTTAAAGAAAAATGGTAATTCCTGTTTTTCCGAACGGCAGTAAAACGGTTATCAAAGAAAGGCATCCGTTTGGCTATGTGGGATGTATAAATTCCAGCCACGTCTGGTCTAAATTATGACGTGAAATCCACTGTCTCGTGTAGATACTGCCACGCCCTCTGCACGTTAAGAACAGAATTCTTTGAGGGGTCCATAGGTGGCATTTTTCAAGGGCTAAATTTTGTTTTCCAAAATAACAATTGCTGAATTGGTAATGCTGATTTTATATTTGGCCAGGCATACAAATATACTTTTACTTCAAATGATTATTTACTCGGTCTTAAAAAACTCGACTCACAAAAATCAAGAAACAGTTTAGATTTTCGATTATAACTCGTGCATCTAGGTTCTTGATATCCAATCCACAGAACAAAAACCAATAACACTTGTTTTTTCTTCATGTTGATCCTTTTTTTTAGCAGACAATTGAGAATTAACACTTCATTTTCACATCTCCACACAATAGGTCCCCAAATAATTATCAACGATCGGTACATTACGTACGCACGCATTCCCCCTACATTTGCGCATACAAATCATTAAATTTACGCACAACGTTTTATAAAGTTTTTGCAATTCATTTTACAGGTAATTAAAGGTAAACTTATAGATAATTCACATTCCATTTCTTAACGGTCCTAGATTTACCATTACAGCTTTCAATATCAATTTTCAGGTTATATTTAAATAACAACTGTACAAGGGGACTTAATCCTGTGTAATTATAAGTTTAAATTATGATTACCTGCTGTTCCACTGTAACTTGTAATTGTAAGCTGGTAGTTAGTGCTCTCACTCCCCACACATATTCCATCGTACACAGCATAAGCTGTAGTCTTATTGACATCTTCAAGATCAAATCGGACTTGGTAATTTTGTTGTTGTCGAAGAATATAATGAAGATTGTCATTTCCTTTTGAAATGAATAATAATTAAAAGATAATTAGCGGTACATATTCTGTCGATATACTGCTTTAAACCTTGAAAATTCATAGATATTTGTGTACAATGAAATAGATTTTTTGAATATCAAGAAATCGGCGAGCAACCTTTCATTCCTTCTCAAACAAGAAAACAAACAAACAGACATTTAAACGTTAAAAATCGTCTCCAACAAATAAATTGTATAAACACGATGTAATATTTTCTACCAAGATTTACCAAGATTAAGTACTAGAAAAGTAATTGATTTAGTATCAAACACCTGCAATCAACACAAAAAGAATAACACCAACGTAGATTGTAGTAGATTGTAGTAAGGAAAACCACTGACAAACACTTTTTAAAATATCGTGATTGTTATGGGCAACACTGTTCTCGGTGTTTATAAAGTTCGCCCTTTGAATTGTTCGTGTTATTGTCCATCATAAAAGCATAAAGTTTCAAGGTAGTATTTCGAGATCTCAGCCATACGTGTTGATGGCTATCAAACGTTCGATGAACACTAACAGAATCACAAGGCATACGTTTTGATGGCTATCACACGTTAGATGAACGATACAACAGAGTCGTCACAAGCCATTCGTATTGATGGCTATCACGCGTTCGATGAACGTGACACCAGAGTCACAAGCCATTCGTATTGATGGCTATCACACTTTCGATGAACGTTACAACAGAGTCACAAACCATACGTATTGATGGCTATCACACGTTTGATGTAACAAACAATTTAAGTTTTTGGATCTTAGACTATTACAAATATGCTTAAACATATAGTAAAATGTAAGTTACGGTTTTCACATGCCAACCGAATCAAGTTTGAAACTAATATTTTTATAAATATGCTTGAATATAATCAAATAGTTAGGTTATTCTATTAGCATGCATAAGGTCAAATTAGCTTGTATGTAAACTGCTGTTGTTGGAAAATGTTTATTTAATTTCCGTCTGTTGTTGATTAGACAAGAGAGGGGAAAGATACCAAAGGAACATGCAAACTCATAAGTCGAAATAAACTGGCAACGCCAAAAGAAAAAGACAAACAGTCGTACAAAAGTACACAAAACACAACATAGAAAACTGAAGACTGAGTAACACGAACCCTACCAAAAACTTGGGGTGATCTCAGGTGCTCCGAAAGGGTAAGCAGATCCTGCTTTACATGCTAACCCGTCGTGTTACTACAAACCGGTAATAAAAACAAAATTCTAATTAAAATATCTTACCAAGCCAATGTTCTCCTGCTATATCCCCAAATCCAGTTTTGTAATCCTCCCAATCTCTATAGAAATCAACATTTCCATCAAATCGTCTTTGAATTGTCTACAGATACAAAGTATTTTGAATATAAACGAAGATTTTAAGACCCAACGTCATGAAAATAATAGTATACTTCAGAATAAATTTTAAATAAACAATTATTATATTTGCAAACAATCTTTTTTTCAATTTTTTTGTAGAGTTTGTGCTACTATTTTAAAAAAAAAATCAATTTTCAATTTCTAATTTTCGCAGTTAATAATTTTGATACACTTTTTTTTAACGATATCTTTAAGAATGACATTTTCTAAAAAAATGAAATTAATTGAATTAACAATGTTTTATTATTAGATATAGAGTAAGTGCATTTTTTTTCTATAACTACACTTCAGTGAAAAAAATTAATACAGTTATATTGCCATATAATCGGAAGGTTTGGCTAGCCATACAACCTGGTTCAACCCACCTTTTTTCTTAAAATGTCCTGTACCAAGCCAGGAATATGGCAGTTGTTATCAAATAGTCCGGTTCTCTGTATGTTGGCGTTTGTTTTTGTAGCAGTTCAGTATTTATGTTGTTCCGTTGTTTTCCTCTTATAGTTGATGTGTTTCCCTCGGTTTTGGTTGTGACCCGGATTTGTTTCAGTTAAATCGATTGATGACTACTGAACAGCTGTATACTACTGGTGCCTTTTTTTATAATATTTTTTTTTTTATTGACAGAAAAATCTAACTTACCGTCCACCCTCTACCATCAGTGTCCATGTCACAAAACACAGTTATGGTTGGACCGTTTTCTGGCTGGATAGTATGTACCCCAGTACATGTTCCAGGAGGAAATTCGCTACAGTCGGTTGGTGTAGGAGAAAAGACCATAGCTGGTGAAAAGGAAATTACTATATACTTGTAGTATTATGATGCAATAGTTGAAATCAAATTATTATGATAATACACATCAAATTTATACGTATCAGTGCTCATAATGTAGGCAACATTTAATGGACTTGTTAACATCAATTTTGTTTTAATGGAACGATTTCGTTTACGTTTGGTCCTTTTTTTTTTTTTTGGGGGGGGGGGGGGGGGGGGGGGTATTTAAGCTAATCAACGTAACATGTGTCTTATTGTCCTAATATTCTGACTTTGAGCATTAGTGAAGACACATTATGTCAAAAACTGCATTTTGTGCAGTATACTTGGTACATTAATTAAATTTCACAATATTAGATAAAGTGCACAAAATGTCACGAATATAATTAAATTGTGTACATGTTTGTAGAATTTGTAAGCAACTACAAGGGACAGGATCATATTAAATTAATTATTTTAAATGGAGGTTAAAATAAATTGAGTAACCATAGATGAATAAACAATATCCCAAATCAAATGGGATATCAAAATAAAAAAAGAATAATAAATAGTCTTATATTATTCCTTGTCAACCAATAGGCAAAACGTTATCCTTTATGTTACAAAGAATCCAACAATATTTTTTTTTGTATTATTTTCATAAATTAAGGCACCTGTAGTTAACAGATGTTTAAATCCTATAATTCACATGCTAAAAATACAACACCCTCTATAGGAATCCTCTAAAAATGTAAATTAAAAAACTATTCAGGTATATATGTTCTAAGACTGCGAACACATGTCTCTAGTGATTTGATACATAGACCTATCGTATCGATCAACTTATTTATTATGTTGACATCAAACCGTTGTAGCGTCAAATTCATGCGTTTCTCCACTATTGAAAGAAAAAACAACTGTCCATACCAGTAACAGTAATTTTACGACTGATAATATTTGTCAAAGTTGTAACAGTTGTAAAATTTCACTGTTGCAGTTATTTTTTAACTGTTCCAACTTTAACAGTGTTTGTCTTATACATAAATCGATTGCAACAACGCTAAAAATAGTTGTCACAGTCATTATAGGACTGATACAATTATTTTAAAGTTGTAATAGTTGATTTACAACTGTCCCAACTCGAAAAACGTTGCAACAGTCATAAACAAACTGTTTTAACGACGAAAAGGTTGTCACAGTTATAATACGACTGCTGGAACCATTTGAAGGTTGTAACAGTTATTTCATAACGATCCCAAAGCAAAAAACCTTGAAAGAGTCATAAATGAACTGTTTAAACGCCGAAAAGGTTGTTACAGTTAAAATATGTTTGGTACAGCCATTATATAGTCATAGCTACATTTAAGTTTCGCAACTTCCAAACATTGATCAAGTCATTAAGACTATTAAAAGTCACGGATACAAAATTTCTGACAGTTCGGGATAGGTTAAATCATTTGTAAAACAATTTCACTTTGCGTATTAATAAAGTTGTAACAAAATAGACAGCATTGTCGCACCCATTTAAAACATTGATTTAAATAATAACTGATGTAAAAGAAATAGGATATTGAAATATTTGTCACTGAATATTTTGGTATTCGCAACTAATTTGGTTATTTGTTTAACTTATCAATTTATTTAAAAATACCTTGCCTCACATATCTTTGAAAAAAATTCTGAACCAGCAATTTCACATGGGGCTGTCTTATACGCATTAAATACTTCATATGAAAAAACACCTCACCTATAAGATAAATTGAAAGCAGATTTTTCCAATATCTTCAACGGTAACAGTTAACCCTTTTCAAAATTATCGAAACAACAACTTTTTAATTAAGTCAAAGGTGTGAAATCATTCATGCATTTAAGGCTATCTCCAATGCCCGTAGTTTTACGAATCACATCATAATAACGGTCAATATATTATAAACCCAGCGGGAATATACATACCTGTCATCCCCGTTTTAAACTACTTATTCCCGAGGGCTTATTGCATACGGCATGGACACTAATAGAAATCATTTGATTGTTTTTTAGCTTTTATTTGAGACCACATTTTTTTTTGTAACAAAATTATAAACATGATAAATATTGTGGTATAAACCAGTTTTAATATATATATAAAAAAAAATGAATCAAAGCTATGATAACTTTTAACGCACGCTTTGCAGCTATTGAAAACAAAAATATTCTAAAATCTATTTCAATTCAATTTGTTTTAATATTACCTTACTTTATTTTTGAAAAGTTTAGTTAAAGTTTAATATTGACTCGACTTTGTACTGTTTAATGTACCGAGTGGTCTATTTGAAGTTCAATAGTCTTAATGTATAAAGCACGTCAGATGGCATTATTGAGGCAAACATATTATGCCTCGAGTTAATTTATATTTTCACCGGATTTTTCTCAACCAATTTATGATGTATAATTTGTAAAAATAAATTTATAGGTGGATGGACATACTGTTTTTTTAAGGCCGACCCAATAACTCTCGTTAGTGAACGTTAAACTTTTGTAAACAAGAAGACTCGGAGATTAAATCATCTTTTATTTATTCACACAACGGTTTACTGCTCGTTGTATTAATTCATTAGACTCTGGTCTTGTTGAATTCTACATGCTGACCTCAAGATGACTTTTTGTGATTTTTTTCGTTTCAGTTGATAAAAAACATGTCATACTGACGGTGACTCAAACCATTTATAAATTCACATAAACGCCTGTCTGATATTGATACATTATTCAACCTGTAGTTAGAAAAGGAACAATTTTACCTTGTGAGTAGTTTTTGTGTTATTATAAGGATGGACTGAAAATAAGTATTCTGGCCCTGGTCTGAGTAAAAATATATAATCTTGCCGCCTATATGTTGGAAAAAATATTCTGACCTCATCAAATTTGCCAGTTGAGTTGCTAACTTCTATGCATTTGGGCATGTTGGGTATCGGGTGGAAAATTGTCTTAATTGCAAACAAGTACCACATCATTTGATTTATCATGATCTTATAAAAAAAATCTACTAGTTAGAATTTTCATGACTGTTTTTGTTTTTGTTGAAAGCTATGTCATGTATATGTTGACCTCTAAATTAAATTGTTGTTGTTTTTGTGTTGATGCCTCATCATAGCAGGTTACTCACATCACCCGTTTTAATATCATGTTTTAGCCAGCTGCATATTTGTATTTCATAAGCTTTTCACACCATGCTATATTAATAATGTACAACAATAGTTATAACATTGTGTATTCACCATTGATAAGCAAGAGAGTCAAACTCTAATTGTACAGCCACAAAAAGAAAATTCCAATTCTCATCCTCCGTCTTGAAACCACTATTTATATCATTTTCTTTTTTTATTTCTTGTTAAATTTTTTCTTTTGCTAAAAGTTTTCGAATCATAGCAAATTAAAACCCCAAAATATGCTTTCAAATAAAATTAAAGATAAAACAAACAGCTCACCCTATAGTACATAATACAAACACGCCCTTGTAATGCAAATTGTGTATAATAAAAGGGTAGCAAAAATATATTGGGATATTTTGAAGGCATTTATTCAAAAGCAAATAAAATGATTCTGTAGAAAAACATGCCCGAGATCAGAAGCTTGTAAATATTGGATCACATATAACGGATTTTGGTAAACCATAATACAGTTGTTATCAATGGGCCTATAACAATAGGAGACATCAGATATGATAATCAAGAAATTATTGTTTTATATCCTTAACTGACAAAATTTTTATTAAATTTTGTCGCCAACTGGTATTAAGTACTGGTGACCTCTAAACATGTTGGTATGCATAATTCTTTAGTTTTCAATCATTTTTTTATAAATATTTTACTTTCATTCTTATATGGTGGGTTGCAAAACCCTGATAGAGGCTTCTTTTTGAATGATTATAGTGGCTTTTGTTTGTTTGTTGAATTTGATGGTTGTGTCATCGAAATTCATACCACATCTCCTTATTCCGGTTATTTTACATTATACAAAACTATAATATTATCAAATGAATGTTAATAATCATTGTTAATAGTTGTCTGACTTTTGATATAAACAAGAGTGAAAACGCTGAAATGTCACGTCTGATTTACCTACATGTATAATTGAATTTATGAACATTGAAAGTCTGTAATATGAAAGTTTTACTACAATCATAACAATTGCAAGTATCACATACACTTAAAATTCATGAAATTATCAATGATCCATTAAAATGAAGTCAAAGTCAAATTAACAATGCCAGACAAATGATTTACAGCTTACAATCATTCCATAACCCAAATTTAATGAATGTAGTGGTTTATAGTACAAATGTATCGGAGAAATAGACTAAACATCCAAACCATGAAAAGAAAATATTGTGCAATGAACCATGAAAATGAGGTCACGGTCAGATGAAACCATCCAATCAAACTTGTACACCTTATGATCATTCCATATCTCAAAAATTGTGATCTTATAGCTTATAGCATCTGAGAAACATTGGGATATACAAAAACTTAACATTGTTCAATGAACCATGACATTGAAGCCAAGGTCTGATGAAACCTGCAAGTCAGACATATACACCTTATTATCATTCCACACCAAAAAATAGTTGATCTAGTGCTTAAAGTTTCTGAGAAACGGACTTGACAATGTAACTACTAACTAAATAACCTAAATCACTGAATCTTGAAATGAAGTCAAGGTCGGGTGAACCCTACCTGACAGACATGTAGACCTTGCAAGATACCCATGTACCAAATATATATAGATATATGACAGACAGAAACTTCATATCAACATATTTACTATCTGAATACAAGATAAGAAGCATCCAGGTCTTTTAGCTTCTAAAATGTAAAGCTTTATACGAATAGTTTACACTGTCGCCGCAACCAGATTGTAATACCTATTTCTTACATACTTTAATTTTTTTCGCAGGCGAGATAATAAAATGATACTTTGAAGTACATGTATTGTTTAATTTGATTGACCAGTATAAAATGCCAGTTCCACTTTGAACAGTAATTTAGACTTTATTTATAAACATGTACATTCAGACTTTAAGTATAGCAAGCAGACGTTTGACACTCAACAATAATGACGGACAGTGAGATACCCTCATGGGTAGTCAATAAAATTGAGAATGGAAATGGGGAATGTGTAAAAGAGACAACAACCCGACCATAGAACAGACAACAGCAGAAGGTCACTAACAGGTCTTCAATGCAGCGAGAAATTCCCGCACCCGGAGGCGTCCTTCAGCTGGTCCCGAAACAAATATATATACTAGTTCAGTGATAATGAACGCCATACTAAACTCCAAATTGTACACAAGAAACTAAAATTAAAAATAATACAAGACTAACAAAGGCTAGAGGCTCCTGACTTGGGACAGGCGCAAAAATGCGGCGGGGTTAAACATGTTTATGAGATCTCAACCCTCCCCCTATACCTCTAGCCAATGTAGAAAAGTAAACGCATAACAATACGCACATTGAAATTCAGTTCAAGAGAAGTCCGAGTCTGATGTCAGAAGATGTAACCAAAGAAAATAAACAAAATGACAATAATACATAAATAACAACAGACTACTAGCAGTTAACTGACATGCCAGCTCCAGACTTCAATTAAACTGATTGAAAGATTATGTCTTCATCATATGAATATCAGGCACAATCTTTCCCGTTAGGGGTTTAGTATCATACCATCATAACATATATGAGAAGAACATAACCCGTGTCATGCCAACAACTGGTTTTTAAATAAATGTGTTTAGTGCCGATGCAAAGACCCTATAAGTGAATCAATATTAACGCCAAAATATGCAATCTTTAATGACCTGACAACAGTATCGTAACTATATTCCTTCTTAATAAGTCTATTTAAAGGTTTTGTTAGCTTCAGAGGTGAATACTGACATTTTTGTGTAGTAAACAATTGCAATGCAGCATTATTTTCAGATGTGATGCACTATACATTTCACTGAAACTACAAATTCTCATTATCCAAATTGCTATTTTGAATAAATGATTATCCAATGTATTCATGAATTCAGATATGATGCATTATTAATATTCACTGAAACTACGAATATGCATTATTCCAAAATTGCTAGTTTAAATGAATATCTATCCAAGGTATTCATGAAATTCAGATACATGTATGATGCACAATTATTAGTCACTGAAACTATGAATTCTCATTATTCCAAATTCAAATTCATCATGTTCATATGAAATAGCAATTTAATTGCTATTTCATATGAACATGATGAAAAATTATCCAAGGTAATCACAGTCATCCAGTAATGTGGCTTCTTAAAAATTGTAAGTTTGAAATTTGTTCAATGCACAATTTCTTTCTTGTCCTGTTGAGTTTTAAAATCACACCAGCAACATGGCATAATGCTGTAAGCGCTATTCGTTATTTCTAAAAACAATAAAGAATTAACACAAAATTAGGAATTAATCCAATGTTTCACAATTTGCAGTTATTAGAGTGACTCAGTGACATCTATATTTCCTATGCATCAAAATCATAGTTCATATGTAGCCGGCTTTATATTCGAGCTGGGAATCATGGTCAAACCAATGTGAATTCTACAAAAAGTAATATACATTGAGAATAAAGTACTGAAATATTGTAACTAATCTAATACTTTATACATTACCTAGAAGAAAGTCACTATTACAATAACTGTATTTACTAGGAAGAAAACTACCAATCCTAATTTGCTTGATAACAAAGTTTTAGGACTCATACAATTGCATTTATAAGTCCCATACAACAAGAAGAATAAAAACTTTTTTGAGGGTCTAAATTCTTAAAGATATTGTCTTCCTATCTACATGTTTTCTGAGGTGTGTACTTTCATTGACGGATTACTGTCTAATTGCGGATAATTTGAATATATCCACATTTTGAAGTCAGAGGATAATTAAAATTTGTGAACCTCAGTATAATATCACCTTCAATACACCTGACAGTTTTCATCCCTCAGGGCAATAAACTATTGTGTCTAAATCTGTTTATTACCAGTATAGCATGTATAAAAAAATTCCTAATTATTACCTATTCAGTATTAACATCTTGATTATTACCTAGTATTCTACTGTCACATTTGCATGTTCAAGAATTCATGATCAATAAATATATTTCAATAATTTATTTTGAATTAGAATTATAGATATTTTCAAACTAAATTCTGAGACATACAAAGAATTTAACTAAGTCAATTTTGTGACAACTTACTTGTCAATACAATATATATAAAAACGATTTTGAACTTCATGAACTACTTAGTTTATGCCATGTTTACATAAAACAAATATGCTTACAGATAAAATTTTGCTGTTAATTTTTTTAAAAAGGCAGAAAAGATATAATTGAACACGATAAGAGGAGATGTTGGATACTAATATCAATGATATATCAACTCCTCCCCCCCCTTTCCCCCCAAAAAAGAAGAAAAAACCAAAACACATGTAGAAAGATATGGCTAATGAATAGAAAGTCCTTTAACGATGAAATTTATATATAAATAAAAAGGCTTGAATGTTAAAACTAGATAACATTACACATATATGCATGGAAACATATTTGTTGATGTGGGTGGCCATTAATGCTTATATCCAACACATGAATAAAAGGAGATGTTGGTTATACGCCAAAGAGACAGTGGCCCCAAAACCAAATCAAGTAAATAGGAATTAAATGGATTTTGACTAACCATGCTAACAGGACACAATTTACATAAAAATGACAGAGTTCACATGAAAATATCTATGCATTTTGGTTTTTATACATAAATTCTAGCATGTTTATATAGTACACACATTCTTATTTAGTGATTTTATATTCTATGCTAAATCTAAAAAGAATACAGTTAGGAAGCTCACTTTGCTTCTTAAATAGTTTTTGTATTTCTTGTTAACTGTAAACCACCTAGCAATAAGCATGATACATTATTTATAGATATTTATTCATTGCAATAATACATTTTGAGAAAAGATGCAACCTTCACAACCTTTTGTTCAATAAGACGCATTAAATACATAATGAAACAATGACCACATTTTGTTAAATAACCTTTTTAAAAGGACAACTGTTATGACTTTGTGCATCGTTTCCGGAAAATTAAATTAATAATATTGTTTTATTTTGTTAATTAATATTATTTTGAACCATTATAGAAATACTCATTTTCAATGCTTTATATTATTAAATATATTCATTTAATTGATCTGTTTTGTTGTCCATGACTCAGAAATTATTTGAAAACAAATATACTAATAATGCATTCTTGTTAAATAAATCACCTATAGATAAGAATTTAAACAGCAAAATATATGAATACTTACTTTGTAGTCAAATTCAACATGAATTTTCTCAAATTCTATTTTACATTACCATGATTACTTTAAGTGTTCTTCAAAATGCAAGACATTATTATACATCATCCAAAAGGTAATTAAGTAAACCAGGGAAATAGTTAGAAACCGGTGTTAGTAACACAATATATGCATATGTACATGTGGTTAATTTTTGGTTAAAAAAAATCCAGTGACAAATATTTCATGCCAATATAGGACAAGACAGTGAACAATACATTACCATACAATATGTATAGGTCCTATGAAAGGCCATCCCGCACAACCAAACCAATGCCCTACTTGAAAAGGGTTTAACAATTAGACGACAAGATCAAGAGTGACCTTTTTCTATTCCCTTGTCACCCTTGGGGTGATGGTTGTGAAGTGGATAGGGGATTGAAAAGTTTAGTCAGATTTATGAAGACACATGATTAACATGAGAATTTCACTAGCAATAGGTGACTTTAAACAATCAATTTTGTTCTAAACTGATCTGATTTTTTGTTCAATATGAACATTTGCACAAGTCACAGGTCCTTTAATAAATGAAATGTCATGTTTTGTCACACATCAACATCCTCCCAAGGATAACAGGTCAGAATTTGCCATGTCAGCTAGATCCACACATACAGTCTACACAGATGGGCACAGGCTTTTCAGCCCAGGCATGTAAAATGACTATCAGGCCTGTAAAAGTTTCTATCATTCTGCCAATATTGATGATTTTCCTATTTTCATTTTCATCTAATAAGAGATTTGTCAAGGGCAAGATGAAAAAAGGAATGTGCATAAGATCACTAAGAGAGTGTTTGACTTGGGGTTTTCAGCATAGAAAAAAAATGGATTAAAAAGGGGGAGGGAAAATGGGGATTTACCTGAATTTCAATGATGCATAAACTTTTTACAATCTTAAATCCTAACTGCCTTGGAACATGCTACTATGCAGAATTGCGGCGAAAGATCATATAGGATAACATCATGTCGATTCTTACCTGTACTGTAGAAAGAATTTGGAAATTTTTTCCTTCAAAATATTGGATGAATGATGATGATAATGATGATAGATTTGCTTTAAAATATTGTTCATTTCTACTCACCGAATGCAATTTCAAGCTCAGCTTATATTGTGGTCTAACTAAACAACTGTAGCTTCCTTTTTTAAAATGCTGTTTGACGACCACGGTCGGTCTGCCGACAGGAATGCAACAAAACAATAAAGAGGATGAACCGTTAACGGTGAAAATTTGTTCCGTTTTTGATCAAATTTGACAGATTTGATTAATTATCATCGACAAATATCCCTCATGGATAGCACTTCAAATAAAAGCAGTTATTGTGCTGTATAGAATAGGTAGTCATATTCTTTAAATTTACTTCAGGTACACCGTCGTTAGTTCGTAATCCTACACTTCTGCATAATTTATCAAAACAATTTCAAATATGAATTAAAATGAATTCATTAGCATTATTAGCATCTTCTGCAATAATTCCTAACCTCTTTTTTAAACGGAGCCTTTTCATATGATGAAGCAAGTTATGAACAATTCTGAATAAACGGAATATTAGATAAAGATACCTAAAGGATAGTCAAACGCACAAGTCGAAAATGAACGGACAATGACGCGGCAATAAACGGGAAACGACAAAATGATCAACAACGATCGCAAAAAAGAAATAAATAATAATAAAATAAAACCCACAATAGATGATAATAATATAATGTATTTGACAGCACCAACGTCTGAAAAGTTGACACAAACAAATTTTAACTGTCCCAACTATCAAAAGGTTGGGATACACACTATACAACTACCACAACAACAAGACTGTAACAAATAGTATTTGACTGTGACAACGCCGTAAACAACTGCACAGTCCTCAAATGACTGTGGATAATAATTTATGTTTTTCACAACCCCTAAAAGTGTTGGGATAGGCATGAATAAGCTGTTACAACAACATAAGGCAACTGTCACAACCCTTACATTTCTTATCATTTGATTTGAAAGTCATTTTTAGTCTTCCACAGACCAAAACAGTCGTACAACGACTGTTACTAATATGGACAGTTGTTTTTTCGTCCACTACTCCGAAGTTTTATGTAAGAAGCACAACCTGCTCAGGAAGTCCGTTTAGATTGAACATACACGAGCGCAACGTATTAACTGAGATATAAAAAATTCTTGTTGACGTGAGCAGAGGCTATGTTAATGCTGATAATTTTGAAATTGACAATTGGAAAATTGAAATATTTACATTTGTCATATTCTAGTCGTTCAACGGTGTCAATATCGAGGAAATATTAAAATATCAAGCTGACCTGTACCGAGTCATGAATATGACACTTGTTTTCCGTTCGTTAGATGTGTTTGAGCTTTTGATTTTGCCATTTTATAAAGGACATTCCGTTTTGAATTTCTCTTTGAGTTCGGTATTTTTGTTATTTTACTTTTTTTTATTTCTATAAACTGTCGCTTATATTAAATACATGAAATTTGTAGATACAAAATATATAGGTCCCAATTCAATCTGGCTATAGGGTTTCAAAGGAAAAATGATAGCTTTGTGTTTGAATTTTACTTATATAATTGTATTATATTCAAGTGAGAGAGCAGTTTTATTTAGTGATGGATATAAACAAATTTGACCATTGATCGATGTATATGAGATAACTGGTAAATTATACACATGGTAGTATAAATGGGGTCTATAGAATAGAGAAAAGGTAAAATCACAAAAATACTAAACTCCGAGGAAAATTCTAAAAGGAAAGTCCCTAATCAAATGGCAAAATCAAAAACTCAAACAGATCAAACGAATGGATAACAACTGTCATATTCCTGACTTGGTACAGTAAGGAATAAGTGTGTGCTAAATTATAAATAATAGATAGAAAAAAATGAAGACCTTCATAACATGACCCTAATATATAGTATGGAATCATTCGAACTTGGATAGGAACAAAAATAATACAAAACAGGTATACATCAAACACGTAAACACACCTACCTACAAAAGCAAAGACATTTAATTTTAAACGATTATCATTTAAGTAATACAACAAAATTAACCCACACTGAATTCAGTATGATCATCAGATGCGTATTTAAAATCACATAACAAAGGACAAAATAAAATTAAGAACCACAAAAAGGAATGCATACTTTTATTTTTGGAGAATGACCAAACAAATTAAACAAATATTGTATATCTATAAGATAACTTTTATTTTATTGTTTATCTGCATTATTTTAGCTTGTGTACTATATAACATAAAGGTAATTTGTGATATCATTAACATGTCCTAATTGGCACATTTAACAGAAAATTGTCAATTAACACTAAGTGTGGGACAAAAAAGATACAACTAAATTAATGCGACAGTAGAAAACCGGTGTTAAAATCCCGTAAATTGATTAAGAACAGACAAATCAAGATATCAAACAAAGTAACTTGGAGAATCGTAGAACTCCGAAAGAAGGAGACTAGATTTGTGACAGGATCAGCGTCTTCTCCAATGCATGCAAATTCACAATCAGTCAAAATGTCATAATCGGTAAATGTACAGATCAGGCGACTATAATAGAATCTTAAGATCTAAGACCACGCAAAACTGTTGCTAGTGTGTTAAGACACCGACAAATCGTATCGTCAACCAATTTGTAAGGTTGACGGTAGAACTAATGTTGTGTCGAATTCTGTCGTTCTTCCTTTTAACTCATTCAATATATAACTTGACTTGATATCTTGGTCCATGAGATTTTAAGATTAAAAAAAGGTTTGTCCATAGTTTACTTCAAAATTTAATTCTTATCCTAGTATCTATGATGAGTTTATTCTTATCTTGACATCACACTTGTGACTAACGAGGGGACAAACGGTCGGACATTTGCATCACTATATAATCCCTTTACGTGCGAAGGTATGAAAACAGAACAGATATATTAAAATAGTCTTATAATAATAGATAATTTTTATTTTGTAACAATCCTACCTAGTTTTGGAGTCTTTGTACTTGTATGTGATCCTGTAGAGGGTTCCTTCATAGGGCAGCAAGCCAAAAATAAGGAACAGTGTTCTAAGATTTGGTCATAGGTACTTGAGCAGCAAGTACTATCACTTGTGCACAACATGGCACACTGGATTCGGGATTTTGCTTCCACTGTATGAACTGATGCTCCATTTTGAACTATTCTTATGTTTGTGTTGGTGTTAAACTTCTGTGTTTTAATACCAAAACTTTCAACATATTGTGGAAAAAGTGCAAACACAACTGCTGTTCTTATATAAAACATAGCATTCATTGATAATCCGCTACCATTTGAGAATATGGTTTTGTAGTTTTACTGTATAGCGTCTTCGCACAATAACCAAACAAATATGATGAGTCTATGACGATGTAACAAAGTGATTGCTTTATTGTATGATATATTGGTCTATTGATTTCTGTCATAAATAATTGAAATTATAATTTCAATAACATCACATAAACATTTTGGAAATGTATTTATTTTTCAATGGAGCTTGAAACTTGATATAAGAAAGTCGTATGATTTCAATTGGTCGAGCTTTTAACTCTTATTTCATGAAATTAATGTATGACAGATCATCAATACATTTAGAAAATACTTGGAGTAAATTACATTTTTCAGTCCCATGAAAAATATACGATAACCAATGCAAAACCTTTATTAAGTGTAGACACCTTTTGCGTTTACCGTAAAAACGTACATTTGGTATTACAAATCTACGAAAATTAAGAAGAAGGGTACAAAGCGTTAGCTATTTTTCCTGATCTTTCAATCTTAATTAAATTTGGTAGTTTCGATTTCTGTCGTTGTTCCTTATTTTTTTTTCATTTTTTAAAGTACTGGTTAAATACAATAGCTGCTGGACTATGAGTTCCCGAGGGTATCATCAGCTCAGTAGTAAGTCACTGCTTTGATACTGACATGATTTATGACATACATTTCTTAAATTATTAAGACACTCAGGTCCCTAAAATAAATTAACTTTCGGTCGATTATTTTAAGGTATCATTTACACATATTTATACACCCTCGGCTTTCAAATATTTTGCTTTGGAAAAATCGCTTTGGACGCAAAACATGTATGAATTGGTGTTTGTATATTTTTTGTTTAAGTGTGCAGAGGAAAGAAAATTCAGAAAGTTGTTCCGGACTTACAAAGTTGAACCAGTGTAGCTTTCATTGAAGTGAGAGGTATAGCTTTAAAACAAAGTTTAATCCACCTTTTGTTCTACATGAGAAAATGCCTGTACCATTAAGAAATATTTCCATTCGTTTGATGTGTTGAAGTTTTCAATTTTGCCATTTTCAGTTTTGAATTTTCTATGAAGTTCGGTATTTTTCTATATCATATTTTTTACTTGCTCTGAGTAGGTTTTTTTACTGTCTTTGGACTGTTATCTATTAGATCAATATTAAGTGCGTATATACTAAGACATATTCCTAAACTTCATCGTTGAAAAAAAAAGAAACTAATGTTTATGGCATTTTAATAGAGAGTACTTTTAGGTTGGAACTTTGTAGATATATTCGTTGTGTCCTTTATATAGATCTGATGAGTCATTTCTGTTAACTGATTTTACCATTTGTTTTTAATTTGTTGTTGTTAAATCCCCTTCCATTTACAGGAAAGGTTGATCGCTCGTGAACATGTTGAAACCCGCCGAATTCTATGCTATCCAAGGTCAGGAGCCTGTTATATGGTGGTTGTTGTTAGTCGTTGTTTATCATATGTGTTTTGTGGTTATAACATGGTACAGTCCTGTACATCAACTAAGCCAAAGAGTTTTTTCATTTAAATCATTCTATTTTTGACATGTCGGGACATTTTATTGATTAATATACGGTATGGTATTTGCTCATTGACGACTACTAGTTGCCTTCATCTACCGATTATCTGTTGTGCAAACACCCTCGAACTGAAATGACACAACGTAACGAGATTCTAATTCATTGTGAACATAATGTACTAAATCTTGTATGAAGGTATTATTTTGTTTGCCTCGAACAAAATATTCCATTTGTTAGAAAGCGTATGAAGCCGCTGCCAATAATTCAGGACTCGTTATGGATCGTTTTGAATAATGTCGTAAAAGGCATGCTTTAATTAGTGTACCAGTACACTCGTCCTAATCCCTGGAGCATTATCGACTACTTTTAGTGCAGTGTATTGAAATGAGTGTAACATATACTAAAATATTAATGATTTCTAGATTAGTTTTATTGACAATCAAATATCTGATTATCTTTAAATCGGCACAATAACACTTATTGCGTAACAATTCAGTAAACACGGTAAATATTTCATAGGTACTTTTGATGTGCAATATTTTAAGCTATTGACTAGTATGATACATCAAAACTTCAATTAAGAAGGCAATTTCATTTTACTATGGAACAGTGATGCATTGCATAGTTATGACTTACGCTTATGAAACAGACATTCAAATTAAAAAAAAAGATTATACTATGTTAGAATATTGCAATTAGTATTGTCAAACTTAATTGAACACTGCGTTGTAAGTAGTCAGTATTTCTGTGTTGACACGAATTATCATTGATATTGTAATATTAGTAAATCAACTGTTTACAAAACTGAGAATTGTTCGAAATACTTAGGACTTTCGACACCAGAAATAGACTATATTAGCTGTATTTGAAAAACCTTTCGGTATGTTTTGTTCTCAATGCTCCACCTCTTCGAACTGTATTTGTTTGGCCTTTTAACATTTTTTTATTTGGGCGTCCCTGTCTTTTGTAGAAAGACGAACTACAAGTCTGGTATCTTCTATAAGTTGTTTTTAAATTTTTTATTGGAATGAGTGTATGTTTCAAAGGAATAACAGAAGAGATTATAGCATTAAAAGATATCAAACCTCGTTTTGAACAAGCTTAACAATATGACATATTGTTTTAACACTTGTATGGTATTTATGATGTTGAAGACCATATATTGACGTAAATAACTTTTTTAGTCGGATTCCTGTCTGATCTGTATAAAACGTTAAATGTCGGTGATTTTGTTTGGTACTATATATCTTTATTTTATTACCTTGATGTATACTTCACAAATAATACAAGATGGTCCCGAGCGATAGATAATAGGTCCTGAAGTTGTGAACTTTTTATTAATTCACAGTTTTCCTTTTATTTTTTTTTTTGTGCTATTACGCTCTGTTTTCATATGACTCTTTAGCGTGACTCGGATTTTTTTGCTGACGTTTTTGTCAAATTTCATGTACACTTCTCCAATTTGAATTTACAAAGAGTTCCGTAATTTTGTTATACTTTTATACATGTACCAATGAGTTGTCTTTACCTACTTTAGCCCTGTACTTCTGAAGTCACACCTATTCAAATCCGTTATAAACATAGATAGGGTAAAAAGAGAATTAACATCCGTTTAAAATTCATGACGCTTTCCTTTATGATGTTCTCTCCTCCGTTTCAAAAAAACAAGCTTTTCAAAAGAGTGTTATAAATTGATAAAAGAGAGACTCCAGATACCCGAGGGACATAAAAACTCATAAATCGAAAATAAACTGACAACGCCATATAGGTTGTAGAATTATTACAGCGATTCAAGTATTATACACCTACAACAAAGCAAGGGTACATCTAACATAGTATACAGCAGTTCCATATATATCGCATCTGGTGCAGTAAAATAGGTACCCGTAATGTTAATATTATAACTGGTCGATACTTCTGCTGGTGGACTCTTACTCCCGAGGGTATCAACAACCCGGTAGCCAGTACTTCGGTAGTGGAATGAAAAATAAACGTATAATGTGTTTTTTTTTTTATTTTTTGTTTCAAAAGGTTTGACATCATTTTAAATTAAGGACAATATCTCCTTCATGCTAAGCTCTGATTCCTTCCATGGCTTTGTGGATATACCATTTGTCTTTTTTTGGTTTATAAGCTCTTCATTTTTCTTTAAAAAGTTTTGGATTTTCAAAATGTTGATCTCGATCATCACTGAATAATTTTGTTGTCGAAATTCGCATCTGGTGCAGTAAAATTGGTACTGTTAATGTTGTTACTATTGATGATGCCACTAAAGCTTTCTCTTAAATGACTCGTACACTACCAACAATTTGCCTAACGTTTACATGTACATTAAATGCCGCTATATAAATAGTACTTTTAGGAAACATAACTAATCAGTGCATTAAATGCCGTTATATAAACAGTACTCTCAGGAAACATACATAATCAGTACATTAAATGCCGCTATATTTACAGTACTTTTAGGAAACATCGTTAATCAGTACATTAAATGCCGCTATATAAACAGTACTTTTAGGAAACATCACTAATCAGTACATTAAATGCCGCTATATAAACAGTACTTTTAGAAAACATCACTAATCAGTACATTAAATGCCGATATATAAACAGTACTTTTAAGAAACATCACTAATCAGTACATTTATTTATATATCATTTTTAGTAATGTTGAGAAAAAATTGTTTTCAGTACTGACAATTTCAGTCATTTTTCAGTACTGAAAATTTCAGTCACTTTTCAGTACTGAAAATTTCAGTCATTTTTCAGTACTGAAAATTTCAGTCATTTTTCAGTACTGAAAATTTCAGTCATTTTACAGTACTGTAAATTTCAGTCATTTCACAGTACTGAATATTTTAGTCATTTTTCAGTACTGAAAATTTCAGTCATTTTTCAGTACTTAAACTTTTTGTCATCTTTAAGTTCTTCTACACATACAATATTAGGTCAATGTCAGAAAAATATAAAATGTTTGTATGAGGCTGAGAAACTGGGGAAGGGCGAGGTTTTACTGAGCCCTTCTCCAGTTTTGTGCCGAATACAAAAAAGTTTATATCTTTATGACATTGACCTAATATTGTTTTTATACTGCAACTTAAATTAATACATTGATAACTTTTTAAATTCTAACTATTATATATTAATAACATAAATATCAAACTTATTTTTATCCCCTAATGAACCCCTGATTGTGGAGAAAGTGTTCCATGATGAAATTGACATTGCACAAAATATAGAAATCAACGACAACGGAAGCCCGCAATAGAACGGTGTTTTAATCTTTTGCTGACGACAACTTCAAAATCTACTCAGGACCAGGATTCTTTAAGGTAAAAAGTTACGAATTATATCAAAGTAGTTCACATTTAATTTGGTTAGTATGGTATGGTGGTCAGGAAATTGAATATGATGTTCAAACTTGGGCATTTTAGTTGGGTGCAAGACAAGTCCGCCCTGGGACAACTCGGACCGTCTCAAAAAAGACAACTCGGACCATCTATAATGACAACTCAGACTAAGTTAAAGTATAAAATTAGACTTTGGAAGAAATAAATGATTTAAGGAAAAATAACGAGTCTGAAGAGAAGTATCTAAATTGATAATTTTTTTATTCCAATTTTGAGCATGTTGAGTATATATAAAATTATAACGTCAACTAGGGGCGTGTTTTTTGTTCTTCGGTAGTGAGCCAGAAGAGGTCCATTTTTATTTTTTTTTTTGGCATTGGGAAGATCTTCTGGCTCTCTTCTACCTTTTCTTTTTTAATAGGTAGTTTAGACGGCAGAGACACATAACAAACATCGCGTCGCTTAGTCTAACTGACATTAATAGATTTATAGATGCAGAAATGATAAAATATGAGATGTGTGATAAACGTGTTTATGGTATGGCAACCTTAGTAGGACACTATAAGGACAACTAGCTGGACAAATAATAAAAACACACGGATAATAACAGTAAGGGTACGACCTTTTGATATTCTAAGGAGGGGAATGGGGCAGGAGGATCTTCTACGGAATTTTTTATTCATTTAAAATTTTTAACTTGTCGCTAAGCATGCCTATTTTTCCCAGCTCTTACCAGGCCACCATATTCATATTAAAAATCCTCCCCCCCCCCCTTTTCACAAAAAATCATATGATTTTCTCCTTATTTAACACGAGTTTAAATTGATTGATTGTTGTTTGTTTGTTTTTAACGTCCAGCGACTAATATTTCATACATGTTTAGACAAGACGCAAAATTAAAAGTCATATATAGAATATCAAAAACACAAGTAAGGAGATGTGGTATGATTGCCAATTAGGCAACTATCAACCGGATTTCAATGAAGTAGCGTAAGCAATTATAACCAACCGTGCGGCCTTCAAAAATGACAAATACCCATACTGTATAGGCCCCGACATAAAAAATGTGAAACAATTAAAACGAAATAAACTAACGGCCTAACGATATATAACAAACCCATTCTAAAAAAATACAATATGAGTCGACAGATATGAACAAACAATAACCACTGAACTACAGGCTCATGATAATGTGACAGGATTCAACATGTCTGTGAGCGCTCAACCCATCCCTAAACGTAGACTGGTGCAACAGTACAACATAAAAACAACGTGTAAAAGTCAGTTGCAATTGGATTAACCCAAAAGATCAGTACGAGACACAACAACAACTAACGTTAACTAAAGATGATAAACGTGAAGCACCGAAATAAGAGTATTTGTAGTAACTGAAAACTTGTTAGAAGCCAATTAAAACCAACATATAAATCATGCTCTTCCAGACTAAAGTATCAATCAGTGGAGGATCAAGAAATGTTCATAAGAGGGGTTGGGCAAGAGGAAACTCGCTCTAATCATGCTTCAGTAATTCCCTATATAATCAACCAAATTTTTCCCACAAAAGGGGATTGGGCACCCCGCCCCCAAAATCCGCCTCTGTCAATCATTACACAACAAACGGATTTAGTCATAAACAGTCTGGAAAACGCCATTACCTTGTATACTTGTACCTTGAAAACATATACATTTGTACGATCAAGGTTCTGGAAAAGTGGTGGTCCGATGGTTTTGACCAGTAGATTTTTCTTCAAGGACCAACAGGGAATAAAGATTTTGAGAACTCTTCAATATCTTTTATATACAATTTCTAAAGGAAAGATGTCCTTTTCGGTCATATATATACCAGTAAAATATTGACATTTTTTTGTATAGTTTCAGATCATTTCAAAAAGATAAATAGTCTGAGCTTTAAGCCCTATTTGTTTATCTTAATTAAGTTAGAAAAACATTAAGAAACAATATTACGTACACAGCGATTTCTTCCAACCATTTTTTTGTCTTTACACTTATATAATTACATCAATGCCAAAACAGAGAACACTATTAAAGTCATGTCTACCAAATGAACTGGCGTAACTAAATTTTATTTTATTTTTGTTTTGTCATGTCTACCAAATGAACTGGCGTAACTAAATTTTCTAATAAATTATCGTAAACTTCGTTTATGTAATCCAACATAAAAAAAAAGTGCTATATTCGACGGCAAATTGTATTGTTGTTTTGTAACTTCTTCATCAGAATATCTCCTGAATAGGTCCTGATTCATTATTTTGAACTATTCACTAGAAGACATTCTGGAGGTATACAGAAGAGACCAATAAAACACGCCCTAGGTCCGTACATGAAGAGACGTCTATATCAACAGTTGAGTACTTGTGTTCCAAAGTATTTTTTGGGACTTAAGGTTTACACTCCGCCGATCTGTCTGTCTGTCTGTCTGTCTGTCAGTCCAGCACATCAGCGTTCAACTCTTTTTTTCTTCATGCTTCAAGACATTAATTTGACATTTCGTGTATTGTTTTGTCATGACAAGTTACAGATCAAGTTTGAATTTTGTTCCGGTCGGATGATTTTGTGCAGAGTTATGGCCCTTGGACAGAAAATTCACTTAATAATTTCCGCACCTTTTTCGTTATGCTTGAAGATGATGACTTGCTATTTGTTATATTCAATGTAGTTTAAAGATCAATTTTTTAACCGGTATGGGACTATATATTGCCATGCAATACTCACAGATGCTTGTTATTTCTGTTGTTTGAAAGCTGTATGAGAAAATATTTTTTGTAATGTTTTGATAGATTCTCTTTTTGTTTTGTTACATTACTGATTGTTGATTCAATTTAAATATTGTGACAAAATGAATACTTTAATTAACAGATTAATTAAAGGGCACTAGCTACGAGATATATAAAAAATCTAAAATATGATTTTTTTTTGTTCAATCATTAATGAAAGTGAAACAGTGAAATAATTATTCGCTTTTAGCAGCCAGTATAGTTCAATTTTGTCATGAAATTGCCTCCGTTGAAAGTATGCAAACATCCCATAGAGCAAATTACATGGATGATTAATATTGATCATTTGGTATATGACCGTGTTCTGAGCGACACGTACATGCAGGTCATAAATTAATTTGTTGAATGAAATAAAATCTTTAACTACTAATGGGTGCCGTAGGAGGTCCACCGGAATTTTTAGCGAGGATTACTTGGCATGGGAAAAAGGAAGAAAGACCACTCACAAGTTGACTAACATTTGTTTTCTCTGTTTTAATTAATAAAAAAAACCTTTTAAATGTAGAGTTCATAAGATAAAAAGATTCCCTGAGGAACACCCCCCTCTTTTTTCAACCCTCGAATTAAGATTAAAACCTTGCTTTCTAACCGATCTTTTCATGTGCCGGACCGGCAACTTTCTTTATTTATTGAGAAATTCTACAGTGCCGTTATACACATGCATGTTGTCTGCTTGGAGTCCCCGCCCGAAAAGAAAGAAATAGCCTAACTCCAAGATAATAAATTCCTGCATCACGTGATGATTTTTGCCACGTGGAGCTTACATAAGAATAAATACCGAATATGGAAAGTGAAACGACAATTCAAAACATAGAGTCTGAAGGCGGGCACAAAGAAGAAAAAGAAGGGTTTTTTTGGCAAAGGGTGCCGGGGCAATCTTCTCTGTGTTCAAAATATACATGAAATATTTGCCATTACCCCTTGTCTGTTCTATAAATTCTATCTGTTACTTGAAAAAAATTTAGATAAATAGGTAATGTGTCCATGGGACACTGATGATGCCCCCGCTTGCATGTCATATAAAGTTATAAAAGGACATTACTGAGGAGCAGTAAAAGTGATACTACCTAAATTTGTACTTGATCCGAGTTTTGTCGTAATAAGTATTGTGTATAAGTTACATACCATTTGGTTTAGGCAATTTAAACTTAAGTTAAAGAATGGAAACAAAAAATTCTAATATTTTTCATTTGTAAAGGGGCATAACTCTAAAATGGGTAGAATGACGCTACTAAAATTCAAAACTTGATCTTGTTTTGTTGTATTTAGCATTGTGTATAAGTTTCATAACATTTGGTTGAGGCAAACTAAAGTTAGAGAACAGAAACGAAAAAAATCAGCTTTTTTTAAATGTTTAAAGGGGCATTACTCTTGAACGGTTAAGGTGACCCCACCAAAATTCGATCTTGATCTGTGTTTTGTGTTAATAAGCATTGTGTATAAGTTTCATAACATTTGATTGAGGCAAACTAAAGTTAGAGAATGGAAACGAAAAATTCAGCAATTTTTTCAATTGTAAAGGGGCATAACTCTAGAACGGTTAAAGTGACGCCACCAAAATTCTAACTTGATCTGTGTTTTTTGTGATATAAAGCATTGTGTGTAAGTTTCATAACATTTGGTTGAGGCAATCTAAAGTAAGAGAACGGAAACGAAAAATTCAGCAATTCTTCCAATTGTGAAGGGATATAACTCTAGAACAGTTAAAGTGACGCCACCATAATTCAAACTTGATCTGTGTTTTGTGGTAATTAGCATTGTGTATACGTTTCATAACATTTGGTTCAGGCAAACTTAAGTTCGAGAATGGAAACCAACTTCGGGACGTACGGACGGACGTACGGACGGACAATGGTAAAACTTAATGCCCCCTCTGCTATGGGGGAGGGGGGGGGGGGGGCATAAAATAAAGCTAATTTAACCCCTAGACTTATTTTATGCATCAATAATAAATTAATAAAAAATTAATAAAAAATTGTATCCACGTAATACAATATTTATTTTTATTATGTTTTGCGAATTCAGTATTATGCCGAAATGATGTTGCCATCTAAAATTTATCATTTAATAATGTATATAGTTCAAATCCTCTTTGAATAATAAATCTTTGCGTTGTCTTTATAGATGGTCCGAGTTTACTTATTGGTGGTCCGAGTTGTCTTATTGACGGTCCGAGTTGTCTTTTTAGACTTTCCGATTGGACTCGGTCCGACTTGTCTCCTGGTCAATTGTCATGTATTCTGTAACTTTACTACAAGGGTTCTTTTATAGTTGCCATGGTCAGGGTTGTTTAGTTTTAAGGGGACAACTATTTGATTTTTTTTGGGGGATGGGGGAATTTTTTACAAGTAGATTTATTCATTTTGATCTGTTGCTACGCATGCTTATATTTTACTGCAGCAAAGTTACATTTTCACTTTGTACACAATTTAGTTCCTGCATTTTGAGTTGCAGAGAATTAATTTTCCTCATGCTCTGGGCATGTTGGGCAAAATCATTTCTTTCAACTCTTATCAGCCCACGGAAAAGGGAGAGGGGCATCAATGTCATTTAGCAGAGAGTAGAAATAGACTTTATTAAAGTTAATTAAAAAAAAATGAAAATAAACTTATTTGATTACCTAATTTAAACAGGTAGTTTGGAAATATACATGTGTATAAATGGGTTTTGATTTTCTTATATAATATATATGTAAATGGGTAGGGACTTTCACATTAATCAATTTAGAGATAACTGTATTGTATTTGACGCTTTGTGGACGTCCATCGGTAGTTTTACTGTCGCAAATTTAGTTTACCTGGCGACGCGTAGCGGAGACAGGTAAACGTGTATTTGCGACAGTAAAACTACCGATGGACGTCTGCAAAGCGTCAAATTCAATACAGTTATCTCTATTCTAATGCAAAATAAACAAATTATTCAATTTTAGTCATTATTTGGGTGTAAAATTTTCACTAAACGAAAATTCCGCGAAATGATGTTATCTTCTTTTGCGCCTAAACTAGGTGACGTCATAGGTGTGCTTTCGTCATCAAATGTAAACACCGGGCGTTTTCTGGCTTCTTGTCCGCTTCAAAATGTAACAAAATTGGATGAAAAGAAGATTTGTAGGTCCAAATGTGAGTTTATTTGCTTATTATTGGAGAAATTACATGTCAATATATTTCGGAATTCAAAATATCGGCTTCCTTAGTTACAGACAGGGAGATAGAGAATTTTACGCTTGTCGTCATCCAATCAGCGCAATTGATACAAAATAATTGCATTAGAATATATGAACGGGAGGTGTTATTCAAACTCCAACCGGACGTCTCAACTCTGTACCCAACTTTTTAGGTTGAGATTCCACTGCGAACCAACCAGGCCAGGATATGAACAACTTTGGATTTAGTACACTTCCCCATATAATTCTTATATCACAATGCTTATGTTGTTATATCACAGAAAAAACCCTGATTGTACAAGTATGTTATTTATAATGGTTGTAATTCATTTATACAAAAACAATTTCAGATGGGTGAATTTATAAATGCATGAAAATAAAATAGCATTAAAAGGGAGAGAGGTTGGGTCCTGTGTCTTATATACGATATAAGATATATATAAGTATAAAATCCTAACAATTGGACTGCTACAAAATAACACAAATATACAATAAACATTACAAATATACGTGAAAAATTAATTTTAAAAAATCTCTGTTTTTTTTTGTGTTCTTTTTTTAATTCTTTAATTCTTTTCTAACACCATAGGCTACATGCCTCTCCCCCAAATTAACATGTAAATTGTTATGTTAATTAAGAGCAGTAAAAAGAAAATGCTATGAAGAAACATAGGCAAAGAAAATCTGACTTTTGAATTTAAGACCAACTGCAACAGACAATATTTATGTAATTGTATACATGTACATGCTTTGTACATTTGGCATGCAGAGCGAGTGAAAAAAGATTGTACGTTTTCATTATTTTGGGTCAGAATTCATGTAATATATATTTTCAAGTGTGATAAGTAAAGTTTATCTATTTCCAACTAAATAGGTGCCAGAATATTTATTTCCAAAATCTGCCAGCATCCGGTCCCTTTTAGAATCAATTATCGTCCCCTTATCGCTATTTGGGATTTTGTTACATTTTACTTATACACTTCAATCATGCACACATTGCTTTTTTGTGTGACGTTCAAATTTTTTTCTGATATGAAGGTAATATTGGGAAAAATATGGTTGATTATTTAGGGAACCACTGAAGCTTGACTGGAATGGGCCCCTCTTAGGACTGTCAGTGTCCCCCCCCCCCCCAAACCCCTTATGAAAATTTCCTGATTCGTCACTGACATCTGTTAACCTATTTGGGGTTGAAAAAATCTTTTTTGCAAAGTCTGTAACTGTTAAATATTGAGTTGATACAAAACAGACTAAAATTTATCTTTTATTTCGTATTTAAAGGTTCCAAAATCAATCGGAAATCTAATACATGTACACATGTACTTTGACCTATAATGGGTTACTTTTACAAATTGTGACTCGGATGGAGAGTTGTCTCATACCACATCTTCTTATATCCATGCATGTAAACAAGCATTTGCATTAGGTCGATTTCTAATCCGATGCAGCTCATATATAATGATATGATGTCATAATTACATGATAATATATGCACATATTTCACAAGAACGAAAACAATGCTATCTTTTTGCAGAATTCCTTTCGTGATCCAGAACTTTCTTTATAACATTAACTGCAGCCAAATAACAGCAAATAAGTTAAGAGAAGCTAATTCTTTACTTATACTTTTTACAGAATTCCACCAAATATAAAATTAAAGTTGTTTTACTTTTAATTTTCAATCCAGATTAAATATTCAAAATACGTTTACATACATATCAAAGTTGATGCAAAACAAGGAAATAAAAGAAATTTTACAAAATATACCAATTTCTTCATGCTTTGTTATTGTTGGTATTGTAACTCAACAAATGTGAACTGACTTTTATCCTGAACACCAGTCTTTAAACCTGCATGTACATAAAATTGAGAATGGAAATGGACGAATATGTCAAAGAGACAACAACACGACCAAAAGAGCACACGTATGTAAGTTACAATGTTAGGTCAAATTTAAAGTCAAAGATGGTAACTTGCACTTAATTTGGGACCAAATTTCCACCTTAGTGACACAACTCCTTTGTCATACAAGAAGGTATTACATTTATAAAAATCCATTTAAAAGACATGTTTGTCATATTTTTAGCCCACTTGGCCCAAAGGGCTAAAAGAGATATTCATAAGTTTTTGTCCGTTATCATTGTCCGTTAACTTATCCAAAATTGTAAAACTGATCTCCTTTGATATACTAATGAGCCAAATTATTTTACCAAACTTGGGAACAATAAATCATCATTGGGATATCTAGATTGAAAAATTTGTAAGGGGATCCACAGAACACTGTATCTCACCTGCAGTTGCTGCTGTTAGTGTAAAAGTGGGATGTTGACTTAAAAAGTGAGTATATTTATCAATAAAATACAGAATTTAAAAAAAAATATATAAGTATACTTAGATACCGCATGCTTTGTGCGTGTTCAATTATTTAAATGAAAAGAATGTCAACATTGAAAGTGAAACAAAGGTAAATCATTTGATTGACTGATTCGATCCACAAAAAATCATTCTTATATAGGTAAAAACGATGATTAACATATATTTTTAATCTATAATATGAAATTAAACAGACCTAGAAAAATCCAAATGCACGAGTCTGATATCTATTTATATCTATATTTATGTTTATATCGCTTATATGGCAATCGGAGGTGTTCGGAGGTCGACTCGACAGTAATTAGATGGCGTCTAGACTAAAATTCACACGAAACGAAGCTACATATTATCGAGCCCATGCCCGGTATATTGTTTATTTTAGACTTTTTATAATTTGGATAAATGTTTTACATTGTTATAAATCAAATATGAGAATTTGAGTCAAATCGGTGAACATGAAATGTATGAAGGAATCCATGGGTACTAAGAGCAATTATATGCAGGAGAGAACTTTTAAACAATACTTCAATGTAAGAGACATACAGTGGTGTATTTAAGAGATCAAAAGAACCTGTAATAACTTGTCATGAGTGTATATTTCTCTCAACCACAAGCTTTTTCAGAATATTATACAATTCAAATTCAAATTATTGTATGAACATAACAGATAAACTCTCAAAATAGAAAATTTAGTTTTAAATGAAATAAGTACAAAACATTGATATAACAAGAATTTTTACAAACTTTGAGTCCATTCCATGTTGTGGGACATGTAGAAAGTTTATGCATTAACCATTTATGTAGCTCCATGAAGGGGGCTGGGTCCCTGCCCCCTTTCCAAAAACAAAAACAAACGCCTATGAATCCATCGATAAAAACACCAGACAAACATCAAAAGGGAAACATGCAGTTCGTATACTTCATACATGTAGCATGCTCTCCATTGTGAATAAAATAAATAAAAACAAAATCAACAAAGAATTTTCCAAATAACATATATTTTTTTTATTATGTATTTTTGACATGAAACAACCAATGGGAAGGTTCCTACCTTAGTACTGTCTACAGGCATTTGAATAAACTATTTTTAGAATATTAAGTTATCTAGTAGACTAACAAAATTTTCATAAAAGGATTAACATCTTTCATTTCTGTCTTTTGCAAGTAAGACTCTTTTTCCATAGGTAATTTGTTTGAAAATTGATCAACAATAATACATCTATAATCCAGGATGCGAATCATCGATGTACATGAAATTCTACACCTGTGACACATTTGCATGCATGTCTTCTTGCTTTATTGTTGCTCCTGTGACATGCAAAACATACAGATAACAATCCTACGGCGTAAACTACCGGTATTTGTATTGTGCTTTATATTTTAGATGGTAATTAACTTGAACTGGAGGCTTCATACCTTGTGTACAGATGGCTTATATGACGAAGGTCTGTCATATGTCTGTTGGCCTTGACCTCATTTTCATGGTCAAGTGACTGCTCGAAAACAAGTTTCTATTTTTGTTATGTGAATTTCGCACTTACCTATTATGTGACCTACCGAATTAGACTATAATTTACCGGGTTTGTAATAACATGAGCAACACGATGGGTGCTACATGTGGAGCAGGATCTGCCTACCCTCCGGAGCACCTGAGATCAAACCCAGTTTTTGGTGGGGTTCGTGTTGCTTTGTCATTAGTTTTCTATGTTGTGTCTTGTGTACTATTATTTGTCTAATTTGCACATTTCATTGGTCAATTTTAAAATTTTGTTTTTGTCTATTACTATAAGCAATAGATCAACTATATCTAGTGTATGAAATGATTTTAAGGTGTGCATGTCTGTCTGGTAGGGTTCATCTGATGAGTCACCTTGACCTTATTTTTTCATGGTTCATTGGTAAATATTTATTTTTCATGGTTTTGTATGTTTCTTGTATAAGATAAGCAATAGCAAAACTATATTAGGTGTGTGTAATGATTGTCAGCTATACATGTCTTTCTGGCTTAAATTGGTTTATCTCACCTTGACTTCATTTTCATGGATCTTTTACAATGTGAGATTTATGTGACACTTGTACTAAAACTTTATCCTTAGGACTATCAGCATAAAATAATTCATGAATAGAAAAGCAGGCGAGACATTTCAGCTTGAGCAGTCTTGTTGCATCTTATATGTTATATTTGAGACATTATTGGTTAGAGTTTACAGGACTGACTTTTATTGTTGAGGACCAAGAAATATGAACAACAAGAAAGAAATATAGAATGGTAGTATGAACACATGCTCACTACCAAAAAAAACACATATCTATTTTCTAATTTTATGTATTATAAAAGATAGAAGGTATGTTAGATAAGCATTAATATTATCTAAAATATGTTCAGTTACTGTTAAATTCATGTGAAGGCTCGATTCGTGTTCATTTCACATTAAAAAAAATTCATGTGATAGCTCGATTCACCTTAATTTCATAGGTAGAAAATTTGTCTGTATTTTAAATAATTCTTTTACACCAACCGCTTTGGACTTAAGTGCTTTAGGTCAAGGACAAAAAAATGCCGTTTTTTGCAATTGAACACTCTTTTAGTTGTGACGTTAAAGATGAAGAAAACCGAATTAGACTTCATATAGTGATAGACTGAAATATCTTTGGTAGAAGGGTTACTGTTTCATGGGGATTTAACTAATATTTCCTTATTTATTTACATTATGTAGTTTAATTAGATTATGCCTTACTAACCTAAAAATTAGTCCAGCTTTTCATTCAAAATCTACTGCTGTCAAAATTCTTATGCAATATTAAAACCACACAAAGAACAAAAAGAAGCAAAGTTAAGGTTCTAATTTCTTGCCGTTGAATAAAAAATATCAATGTTGGTATTGCTGGTTTCTGGTTTAAACCGATAGCGAGCTATCTGAAATACAAACTAATCTAAAGCATTATTTTTGCAGAAGTTGAAACTCCCAAACATGCCAAATAGGTCTATTACAATAAAAAAAAATAAGGAAATGTGGTTATAATTGCCAATGAGATAACTATTCACCAAAGTTCAATTAAGTAGATATAAGCAATTATAGTCGACTGTACGGCCTTGATAAAGTGAGTGAAAACCCATACCGTAAAGTCGCTATAAAAGGTTTAAACATGTAAAATATGAATATGAAACAATTCATATGAGAAAACTAATTGCCTAATTTATAACAAAACAATTCACAAACAACAAATATGACCGAAATGAACCAACCACAACCACTAGACTACAGGCTCTTGACTTTGTCCAAGGTTTATGTTATAAAAAAGATCTTGAAATGTGTGCATATTCTTTTAAATTACTTTGAAATTATCACTGATAACAAACTGTCATGGTATCAGAAGAATGTTTTCTATCTATAGGAGAAACGTGAACTATATTAAAGACTTCATTGCAATGTAAGTGCTCCAAGAAATTACCTAGTCAAAAATAGCTATGACCATGCATTGTTGCTTTAAGAGCAACAGTTTTAATATGGACGACTGCATATATAACCTACATATTTATTTGTATTATAAAAACAAGGAGATGTGGTATGCTTGCCAACTATCAACAACAGAACAAGGATAGTATACTAGTATATAACCATAATGTCCAACGTCAGACGTCGACAAAATCGGTTTAACCTGCCACATTTATATGCACCTCTGTCCCAAGTCGGACAAAGTCATGTCATAGATATGTCTTTGTGTAGTTATACCTTTAGTTGAATAAACGATATTCTGACATTGTGCTGTACAGCTAGATATCATCTTTTTTTTTGTCGGAGCCATTCAGAGCTTCTTGTATGGTGTGGACTGCTAAACATTGAAGAACTGTATTGGTGACCTCTGTCTGATGGTTTTGTATTTGTTGCTTATGTGATTGAATTTGACTGTCTTTTTGACAGCTCCTTTTCCGTCTTTCACACAAATCAACAATGAAAAAATCATAGCGCACGGAAAGCTGTAAAAGTCTACTTAATAACTAGCGAAACTAATCGTAATAATAAAAAAAACTCCGCACTGATCTACGTCAAAAACATTGAATAACATCATTTATGACATACAACAAACAACGACAATCAAAAATGAGAAGTCATGGCTTGAAACAGGCACATAAAGAATGTGGCCATATAGTTCATCAAAAGAATCATCTTCAATGCATTAATGGGTTGAAATGAAAGAATACATACAGCGATGGAGTTTTAAAATACTTGTTGATGATTGATTGATTGTTGGTTGCTAAACGTCCAGTGGCAAATATTTCATGCATGTTCAGGACGAGAAAAAGTTAACAATAAATACAACAGGTAGGTCTTGTAATTATGGAGGCCCACCGGGATGATGGTCGGGGGAATTTCGACTGTCACTGGAAAATGAGGGTATATTGGATAGGATAGGGACAGAAATTTTGTCTTGCAACAGGTTACCTACGGACCCCTCGAAGAGATGTTGCAAGGGTTCTAAACGTGCAAAGAGCTTGGCACTCTTTTTACACGAGGCATCGGATTTACCTCACCATTCTGACAGGACGTAGCTGCAAACTTGATTCATCCCGCACAGCCAAACGGACGCCCAACTTTGGCAAGCGTTTTACTGCCGGTCGGAAGAAGACCAAGTGACCATATTTCTATTCCCTACTCACCCTTGGGGGTTATGATATTTGTGATAGCATAGCCGAGAACTTTTTTATTAGGTCTTGAATATGACTACAACTTTCAGTACTGTAAAATGACTGAATTTTTCAGTTCTGAAAAATGACTGAAATTTACAGTACATTAAAATGACTGAAATTTTCAGTACTGAAAAATGACTGAAATTTACAGTACTGAAAAATGACTGAAATTTTCTGTACTGAAAAACGACTGAAATTTTCTGTACTGAAAAATGACTGAAATTTTCAGTACTGAAAATTGACTGAAATTTACAGTACTGAAAAATGACTGAAATTTTCTGTACTGAAAAACGACTGAAATTTTCTGTACTGAAAAATGACTGAAATTTTCAGTACTGAAAATTGACTGAAATTTACAGTACTGAAAAATGACTGAAATTTTCAGTACTGAAAAATGACTGAAATTTTCAGTACTGTAAACAACTTTATCTCAACATTACTAAAAATGATATATAAATTAATGTACTGAAAATGTATGGGTAAGAAATGTACTGATTAGTTATGTTTCCTAAAAGTACTGTTTATATAGCGGCATTTAATGTACTGATTAGTGATGTTTCCTAAAAGTACTGGTAATATAGCGCCATTTAATGTACTGATTAATGATGTTTCCTAAAAGTACTGTTAATATAGCGGCATTTAATGTACTGATTATTTATGTTTCCTGAAAGTACTGTTTATATAACGGCATTTAATGTACTGATTAGTTATGTTTCCTAAAAGTACTGTTTATATAGCGGCATTTAATGTACATGTAAACGTTAGGCAAATTGTTGGTAGTGTATATCTGCATTGTAGTTTCACACAGGAATAGTGTCTAGCCTTAAGTATTGTCGGCCTTACATTCCTAAGTATTGAGAGTCAATGAATTCAGTTTTATGTTCGTTCCTTCCAACTGCACATGTTGTTACAGGATGCGACACTATATCATCTCTGTTTAATTTAGGCAACAAATCCTTACTAAAGGTATTGAAAGAAACACCCTATCAATTCAATGAGTTATATCAGATCAATTCAATGACTTATCCCCGTTCAATTCAATGACTTATTCTATATATAACCATAAGATATAGATGATTCATTCGACGTCAGGTTGATAGCAATGTGGTACATGTATGATGCCAAGAAAAAGTCTTAACGTTGCCATAAAAATCTAAACAGGCTATGTGTGAAATTTGCAACCTTTAAATGCTCTAACTAGGCCCAACTTCCACCTTGAGAAGCATCATTTTAACCACGCGTGTTGAGATCTCTATTAAAAAATCTGGTGAATGCGCATGAAGCTAAATCGGTTCTTGGGTCGCTCCTAAAATTTTGGTTGGAAAGCATGAAATTTTGCTCTTGAACCGTTCTTGGTTGAATGTCAAATGTCATCCGACTTCCTTCAAGGTTTGGTGTGCATGTGCAACGGGTTATCAGTGTGCAGTAAGATTTGTGCGTTTTGAAGATAGTTTGTCTTGCACTGAAATTTGTCAATGTAAAACACCTGTGTCATTATATCAATACACACTTGACAGATGTTGATGATGATGATGATGATGATGATGATGATGTTGATGATGATGATGATGATGATGATGATGATGATGATGATGATGATGATTGATTATCTGAGCTATTTACATCTTAAACATTCGAATGAATTTAAAAGACTTACTTTGCATCCAGTTATTGTCTATTTTTTTATGTTGTTAATAAATTTATGTAAGTTATCACACACACAGTATTTTCGTTCTATACGATATGATACTTGGCACATTACGAACGTCAAATAACGCCAAGAAACGTTGACAGGATACTTATATATATTTTGAAAAATTTTATACGAACACATGTTTATGTAAAAACAGAAATGTCATAGATACATTTAGTCTGAAATGAAAATGTCAAATACTGACTAAAAAGCCAATGGGACTAAATTCAATAAAATTAAGTTTTTCCCCTCCTTTACTTCCCGTTTAAATTTTAAATACTGACAAGTCTATTAAAAGGTACATTTCTATATTAATTTGTATAATTAAAGTTCAAGGCTATCCTTGTATGGAAACAAAATTGAGTCATAATTGAACAAAATTCTTAACTAATAAAAACGTCAATTTTAATGCATAAAAACGTTATTTTTTAAATTTGATATCTCCTACAAGTTTCATAAATGCTGAATCAAATATCGACTTAACAATATGTTTACAAGTTCTGAAATAAACACCAAATTTACAGTTAAGAAGACAACATTTGGAAATATATAATTGTTAACCTTTGACCCTCTTTATGCAAAATTGACCACTTCTGAGGATTATGGCATCATTAATCCAAAAGTTTACGATTTTTTCTTTCCAAGGATATATGATTTAGCCGTGTGTTCTATGGGTGCATTAAATTACTTTTTTATGATTTCACCGCTGGTCTAACACGGTATCTTCTAACTTTTTTGTTGTCACCTTTTTAATTGACTCGGTTTGGGTATGGAAGGGGAAATTACAAAAATACCATCAAAGTCATATAAATTTATAGGCAAATACAAATCTTAGTCAACATACAAACTATATAAAGCAGAATTGACATAATCGATGTTGAATAGGCGAAACTTAGTAAGGCATCCTTTGGCATCCAGAAAAAAGTTTTTTTTTCAACCAGCTTACAAAACAAAAATGGTAAAATTCAAATTCAAAGATCTAAATATGCCATAAAACGAAGATGAAACAAAATGTAGGCCTTTTTTTTTTAATTTTTTTGGTTGTACATGTTTTATGAAGTTGAAAAGAAAAAAACATTTCAGAAAAATTATTTCAAAAGGCATGCCAGTTAAAACAAATAATAAGAATATATTGGAGCCAATCCTGTGGAAATATGAGTTTTTATTAATATTACCTTCTGTTTTACTCGGTAATCGTAAGTTGGTAGTTGGTGCTCTCATTCCGAACATATAATGTTTTAAAAAATATATATTATGTTGATTGAAATTCAAGATGTCAATGTAAGCAAGCGCATACCGAAATAACGTATCACAGTTAATGTTCACAATAAACAAAGGAGCCAATTGCACTTCATCATCGATGAAAGAAAGCATGCAATGGAATGTGACAAGTTTATTAAGTAAGAAAAATATCGTTGATATTATTGTCTGGAGGTGTAAAATACATAACAGAGCAATCGTATCTGACATGAAACAAGGCGTTCGCATTTCTCTAACTCGTAATATCAATACTTTTCTATAATATTTTTATGCTTATATGAATCTGAAGTAGTTATTATTCCCATTATAGCGTTGAGTAATGTGCAAAATATTTATTATGGTCATATCATTTTCGCTGCATGTGAAACCAAGATAACTGCCTTCGCTTTCAATCCAATATTTCTATCTTGGTTTTTGATAATTGAACTGAATTTAGTATACCATTTTCTTACGGATGTCAAGATTAATACATTGATATAAAAAAAATCAAAAAAATGTTTGTATTATAAAGGTTTCATCTATCAAACATTTTTCGTATGTTTTTAATTTCTTGGTTCAATCATCATTCTTGTCTTTGTTATGCCGTCTTTGCGCCACGATTTCCAATTAAGGTTGTCTTTGAACACACCGTTGATGTTGGCATTAGTACATTTGGCATGCCACCAACCACTATTTTTGGAATCAGAACACGACAGCTTTGGTTTTAAGTCGTTATCCTTGTCACGAGTAGAAAACATCATACCATTTATTGGATTGTTATCCCAATCGTTCATTGAATCACCTATAAATGTAAATTTAAAATATGTAAATTAAGGCAAAGTATGTTACCGATGTTATAATTATTTGGAAAACAACAGCACAGTACATTAATTACATACTTTTTGGACGTCTTTCTATGATATTAAAGACACGTATATTAAAGAAGATGTTCTCTTAACACCAGACATGACTTACATGTATATCACGATTTAATTACATTCAAAGCATTATAACAATGACAATGACATTATCTTCGAAAACGGCCATGTTCATTTCAGCTACAGGCAATTGTTGCCCTATGTTTTTATGAAACTTTTGTTTTTTATATTCATTTAACTCTCATGTAAAATGGCAAATTTTACAGAGATTCTAACTACAAAATAGGTTGTTCTATAAAAGAAGTAGATATTGTGACGATAATATGCTGCAAACCATTTATTTCAAATCTTAACTTTGAAGTTTCCTTGGAACTTGAAATGAGTCTGCTCAAGTGTGAACAACTGCAAAAAACAGTATACACAGTACCAGAAAAATTTGCGGGGTTGCATGTACCATTAATTCGTGCAGAATACTAGTATAACCTAAAGTCCTTTTATGACTGTCCGTCAATGAATGAATAAATGAATGAATGAGTAAATAGTTATCAAAGGTAATAGGATTATAATTTAATACGCCAGACGCGCGTTTCGTCTACATAAGACTCATCAGTGACGCTCAGGACAAAATAGTTATAAAGCCAAACAAGTACAAAGTTGACGAGCATTGAGGAACCAAAATTCCAAAAAGTTGTGCCAAATACGGCTAAGGTAATCTATTCCTTGGATAAGAAAATCCTTAGTTTTACGAAAAATTCAAAGTTTTGTAACAGGAAATTTATATAAAAATTACCATATAATACGTTGTAAACATAGCATATAGTATAATAAAGTATGCTAGCTCTACTCTGTTGATTAATTGATATGGTGACACAATCATACAACATCTTCTTATTTAATTTTACAGTATTATATGCTATAGTATAGTAAACAAACAAAAATCATGATGTTATAAAAGATTTAATGTAATGCATGGTTAAATCAGATGAGTGCAACATGTAACCATATACATTCAAATTTTGAATCTTGTTTCTTACATGGTAGAAGTAGAAACAGAAAAAAGGTATGCGTATAGCATTCAAAAAATGTGTCCTTATTTCTAAAATGTTCCTTTTGAACAGAAATATGATGTTACTGCGGGGTATTTGCGAAAAATACCAGTCAAGGAACGGTTAAAATTCCCAAGCCTCTAGGCGAGGGAAATTTGGTCCCACAATCGTTCCTTTGTATACACATGTTCTTTCCCTCTTTATATGTATATCTCTGACAGTTTTCAGTTTAACTCATTCAATAGTGCATAACCATGTTGTCGAGATAAAGTGAGAAAGGTTCCTAATAAATTAGGCGGGAACAGGCTCGCGAGGGTAAACAAAGGAATATCCAAAATGGCAAATACCACGGCAGAGAGGGGAATTTGAGGCAAATTTGTTTGAAATGAGGAAAAAATGTTAGAATATGCGAAAAATACCCTGGCTAACAACCAATCAAAATCCGGCATTCTTATCTAAGGTGTAATTTTAAAATAAATCTCAACATGACATGCTTGTTTTTCAATAACATCTATATTGAATTTTTTTCGACAGACAATGTTCTGAATCGTGTTAACGTTACTTTTCATAAATATGTGGTTTTAAAATAAAACTAAACCGGGCCTCATACCAAGACAAATCCGTATCCATCCATTTTGACATGATCTATTTATTTCGTTCCATGCACATAAAAACAAACATTGAGAAGCACAAAGTGACGAGTATTGCAAATTTCCATCTTAATATCTTTCTTGCCTTACCTTTCTTTCCATACAATATGCACAATTTAACGAGAAATTAAACAAATTCGACCCAAAGGTCACTCATTTCATCATTTTGACATGCCTTATTTAATTTTTCTACGTTAATCCAGAACGGTTGTTATAAATTTTATCTCACAATTGAAATTAGTTATATGTGTATTTATTTTCTTCAATATCATAAAAAATAACAAATTAATAAACAGAAATCCTACCATTTCTCTGTCTGCGGATGGTCCGTCACCGTACCGGATATTATATACTATTGCGTCCAAACATTTTTGTCCGGGGTAGTTTAGACACAGTGTACTTAAGATCTATCAATATGGAATAATATTCGTATATTACTTGTATTAAAAATCCTGCTAAAATACCTCATTTTTGCCTGATTACCCAATAGCAATTTTCAGTCATGTTGCTATCAATTCTACAACATTATGTCTGAGTTGAAATAAGTTTTATTGGTGAAGCTTTAAGATTAAGTTCAGTGCATTTTAAAGTTGTTTATATCATAATGGTTGAAAAGTTGATTTGAGTCAATACCAATATCGTTCTGAAAATATTCAATAACATGGCGGAAAACTTCTTTCTTCTTGATTTTTCGTGAAACATGGTAAAAATTTACGCATATTTGTATCTGCGGATCACACGATCTGGCTAAATTATTTCATTGTTACTTAATCGTTTGTTTCACTAAATGTATATCAAATTCTCTGCTCACTTACAAATAATCATTGTAGAATTTGTTGAAAAACCGTAGAAATGTTTAATTTATAATTTTGTATCTGTAAACTTTCACGAAAGGTAAAACATGAAATTATCATTCATCCAAAACCATAATTTAAATGTTTCATCCAAAGCACATTTGACAGCATTCTTTTTTAATTGAAAATTGGAATTTCCACGTTATTCCAGATGAAATAAAGTTAAAAAAATGCAGAAGTTGGTCTAAGTCCCCTTATTCAAAAAAGACAGAGGAGTTCGTTGAACAATGTTTGCCAAATGCATTAAATGACGAGTCTTTTCTAAATGTTTTTATAGTCTATTCTCATCTTGTGTTTTACACCACTGTCTTATATTAGGCATATGATTGACTTGCAAGCATGTTAAATCCCGTCGAATTACGTACCGGTATCATTGACAAGACCGGACCCATTCATTTTACAGGGGAGTGTCACCAACACTTACTTTCAAAACATTTCATCTTTGATTGATAATTATAAGGTCAAGAAGTATGAACAGAGCAAAGAGTGACAGATGGCTTACAAATTTTTAAACTTCATTGTCTTTGATGTCTGCAGGCAAAAGTTCAAGCGAGTCCATTAAATAATTAGTGTAAACACAATGCACGTGCAAACCCAAACGGTTGACTAGGTTATAGCAAAATGGTCATTCCTGTTTTTCCGAACGGCAGTAAAACGGTTATCAAAGAAAGGCGTCTGTTTTGCTATGTGCGATGTATAAATTCCAGCCACGTCTGGTCCAAATTATGACGTGAAATCCACTGTCTCGTGTAGATACTGCCACAACCTCTGCACGTTAACAGAATTCTTTGAGGGGTCCATAGGTGGAATTTTGCAAGGGCCAAATTTCGTTTTCCAAAATAACAATTGCTGAATTAGTAATGCTGATTTTATATTGGCTAGGCATACAGATATACTTTTACTTCAAATGATTGTTTACTCGGTCTAAAAAAAACTCGACTCCCAAAAATCAAGAAACAATTTAGATTTTCGATTATAACGCGTGCATCTAGATTCTTGATATCCAATCGAGAGAACAAGGGCCAATAACAGTAGTTTGTTCTTCAGATTTATCCTTTTTTGTGGTTTTTCATGCAAGTGGCTATATATTTTAATATGTTTATAATAATCAGAATGGATGACAAGTCATTTGGAATAAGGCAACACAGTAGGAAAACGCTATAATTGTCGGGGAATTTTAGCAGACTATTGAGAATGTACCCTTCATTCTCACACCTCCACATTATCATGATTATAGGTCCCTAAGTAATTATCAACGATCGGTACATTACGTTTGCACGCATTCCCCCTACATTTGCGAATACAAATCATTAAATTTTCGCGCAACCTTTTATTAAGTTTGTGCGATTCATTTCACAGGTAATAAAAGGTAAACTTATAGATAATTCACATTCCATTTCTTTACGGTCCTAGGTTTAGCATTACAGTTTTCAATATCAATTTTTAGGTTATATTTGAATAACAACTGTACAAGGGGACTTAATCCTGTGCATGTTTAAGTTTAAATTATGATTACCTGCTGTTCCACTGTAACCTGTAATTGTAAGCTGGTAGTTAGTGCTCTCACTCCCCACTCATATTCCATCGTACACAGCATACGCTGTAGTCTTATTGACATCTTCAAGATCAAATTGGACTTGGTAATCTTTTTGTTGTCGAAGAATATAATGGAGATTGTCATTTCCTTTTGAAATAGATAATTATTTACAGATGATTAGCGGTACATATTCTGTCGATATACTGCTTTAAACCTTGAAAATTCATAGATATTCATGTTCAATGAAATAGATTTTTTGAATATCAAGAAATCTGCGAGCAACCTTTCATTCCCTCTCAAACAAGAAAACAAACAAACAGACATTTAAACGTAAAAAAATTGTCTCCAACAAATAAATTGTATAAACACGATGAAATATGTGAAGCTTCTTTTTTCTACCACAATTTACCAAGATTTAGTAATAGAAAAGTCATTGATTTAGTATCAAACACCTGCAATCAACACAAAAAGGATAAAACCAATGTAGATTGTAGTAGATTGTAGTAAGGAGAACCACTGACTGAAAATAAATTACTCGCGAAAATTTAATCACTTTGCAGTATCTATTATTCCTCTGTTAAGGAGTAAGACGTGATGACTGTACATTTGCTATTGTTTTGTTATTGTATGTATCTTTTTCCAGTCAATCGGGATTATAAAGTAATTTAATTTTGCTAAATTTGCGATTAAGTTGAGATCTCAAAATACTCCCTTGGAGTTTTAAGCTTTTATGATGAACGATAACATGAACAATTCACAGGGCGAAAATTATAAACACCAAGAACTGTGTTGCCCATAACAATCACGATATTTTAAAAATCATAAAAATAAATCTTTATAAATAAGAATAAAAGGCTTTTTTGTTTTAATGGCATCAGCTGTCACACGTTCGATGAACGTTACAACAGAGTCAAAAACCATACGTATTGATTGCTATCACACTTTCGATGAATGTTACAACAGAGTCACAAGCTATACGTATTGGTGGCTATCACACGTTCGATGAACGCTACAACAGAGTCACAAGCCATACATATTGATGGCTATCACACGTTCGATGAACGCTACAACAGAGTCCCAAGCCATACGTATTGATGGCTATTACACGTTAGATGAACGTTACAACAGAGTCGTCATAATCCATACGTATTGATGGCTATCACACGTTCGATGAACGTTACAACAGAGTCACAAACCATACACATTGATGGCTATCACACGTTTGAGGGAACAAAATTTTTAAAAATTGGATCTTAGACTATTACAAATATGCTAAGACATATAGCAAAATGTAAGTTACGGTTTGCACATGCCAACCGAATCAAGTTTGAAATTAATATTACTATAAATATGCTTGAATATAATCAAATAGTTAGGATACTCTATTAGCATGCATAACGTCAAATCAGCTAGTATGTAAATTGCTGTTGTTGGAAAATGTTCATTTAATTCCCGTATGTTGTTATTAGACAAGTGGGGCGAAAGATACCAAAGGGACATTCAAACTCATAAGTCGAAAATAAACTGACAACGCCTAAAAAAAGACAAACAGTCCTACAATAGTACACAAAACACAACATAGAAAACTGAAGACTGAGTAACACGAACCCCATCAAAAACTTAAGGTGATCTCAGGTGCCCTAGAAGGGTAAGCAGATCCTGCTTTACATGTGGCACCCGTCGTGTTGCTAATGTTAGTACAAACCGGTTATAAAAACAAAATGTTAATTGAAATATCTTACCAAGCTAATGTTCTCCTGCTATATCCCCAAATCCATTTTTGTAATCCTCCCAATCTCTATAGAAATCAACATTCCCATCAAATCGTCTTTGAATTGTCTACAGATACAAAGTATTTTGAATATAAACGAAGATTTTAAGACCCATGAAAATAATAGTATATAAATGAATAAAGTTTAATTAAACAAAATATATATTTGCGAACAATTTTTTTTTTCATTTTTTTTGTAGAGTTGGTGCTACTATTTTTTTTTACAAAATTCAATTTTCAATTTCTAATTTTCACATCATGTTCTAAAGAAAATTATCAAACCCGAAAAAAAAATAAATCCAAAATTCAAATAAGGAAAAGACCATAAAACATGATAAAATCAATCGCTCGACTATATTAAACAACGGAACGACTGGAAAAACAAATGTCATACATACTCTGACTTGGTACAGTCATTTTCTGAAGACAACAAAAGAAGGCAGAAGTAAATAAAAACCTTCTCTCGGTATTGGTCTTCAAATAAAGACAACGGGTAGGATTGTTTTACTCTAGACGGTCATTGATGAAGCCAGCTTTTTCATGTTTTTTGTTCCAGAATTTCTATGCATAAAGGACATACAGTTTTGTTGCAACATCTGCTACACAACCAGAAAAGAAACATAAAAAAACCAACGGTAGGATTAAAAGGATTCATTAAAGATACCGGCTTCTAATTTAGTACTCAAGACGAGCGTTTCCTCTACATGAGACTCATCAGTGGCGTTCATATACAAAAGTTGAAATTCCAAAATCAAACACGAAGTTGAAGATCATTAAAAAACCGTAAAGAAGAAACAAATTACGCCACATAGGTATAAAGCAATATCTACCAGGGGATAGAAAAACTTTGAAATTGGCATCGCAACAAATCCAGATACAGTTAGACAAGATGCATTGATATGGTAGGAATGGTCGTGTATACATGCATTGCATGTTACTCGATTCCAAAGTTATAACTGTGGTACAACGTAATTGTTGAAAGCAAGACATATACAATACAGAACTTATGTCCATTCTTTGATTTGAGGAATGGCACTTCTCCGTTGTGATTTCTTTTTCTATAACCTTTTCGGAATCCTCGGGTTATTAGGTTATTATTCACATTAATATTTAAATTGATAAAATTTAGAGGCATAATTTTCTCTGTTTAAGTAATATTATCAGACAAGAAGGGAGAACAGAAATATGTTAGTTGGTTGAAATTGAATGAGGGCCAGAAAATCTGTATTTCAATGAGATGACAACTAACTAAGTTTTAAAGTTAATGGCAAATCTCATCGCGTTTGTTAATGTTTTTTCAGCATTTGTTCATAAATTCAATACAAAAAGCCTCATATGACGCTAGTATTCAGGTCTTTGTGTTATTATTTTTTAAGTTCACAGGTTACAAACTTATGAAAGGGTTATCGAATGCAAGGCAAACATATAGATACATATATATAAAAAAAAAGAAAAAAAATGTTTTATAAGTGTAAAATAAGGAGATGTGGTATGATTTCAATGCAACGATTATCCAACACAGTCCAAATTGAGTGGTTGAAAGCCATTTTAGGTCACCATACGGCCTTCAATAATAAGCAAATGTTCAGGTCTTTAAGATTAAAAGTTTAAAACTACCTTTTAAATATCGTGACTACATAGACATACTCTAGCTACCATTGGTGACAAGTCGAAAGTTTTCAGTTTGTCATACAGTCTAAGTGATTGTAAGTACTGTTACAACACTTCAGTTGATATTTTTGATACACCTTTTTAACGATATCTTTAAGAATTAGATTTTCTAAAAACAAATGCAATTAATTGAATAAACAATGTACTATTATTAAATATGGAGTAATTTTATTTTTCTATAACTACGCTTCAATGGAAAAAAATAATACAGTTTTATTGCCATATAAGCGGGATGTTTGGATAGCCATCAAACCTGGTTCAACCCACCTTTTTTTCTCTTAAAATGTCCTGTACCAAGTCAGGAATATGGCAGTTGTTATCAAATAGTCCGGTTCTATGTATGTTGGCGTTTGTTTTTGTAGCAGTTCAGTATTTATGTTGTTCCGTTGTTTTCCTCTTATAGTTGATGTGTTTCCTTCGGTTTTGGTTTGTGACCCAGATTTGTTTCAGTTTAACCGATTTATTACTACTGAACAGCGGTATACTACTGGTGCCTTTATTTATAATATTTCTTTTTTTATTGACAGAAAAATTTAACTTACCGTCCACCCTCTACCATCAGTGTCCATGTCACAAAACACAATTATGGTTGGACCGTTTTCTGGCTGGATAGTATGTACCCCAGTACATGTTCCAGGAGGAAATTCGCTGCAGTCGGTTGGTGTAGGAGAAAAGACCTTAGCTGGTGTAAAGGAAGTTTTTATATACTTGTAGTATTGTGATGCAATAGTTGAAATCAAATTTTGATGATACTACACATCAAATTAATACGTATCAGTGCTAATGATGTAGGCAACATTTAATGGACTAGTTAACATCGATTTTGTCTTAATGGAACGATTTTGTTTACGTTTGGTTTTTTTTTTTTTTGGGGGGGGGGGGGGATATTAACTCTTCAACGAAACATGTGTCTTATTGTCCTAATATTTGATTTTGAGAATTAGTGAAGACACATTATGTCAAAAACTGCATTTTGTGCAGTATACTTGGTACATCAATTAAATTTCACAATATTAGATGGTGCACATAATGTCACCAATATATTTAAATTGTCGTTTGTTTATGTGTTACATATTTGTTTTTCGTTCATTTTTTGTACATAAATTAGGCCGTTGTTTTTCTCGTTTGAAGTGTTTAACATTGTCATTTCGGGGCCTTTTATAGCTGACTGTGAGGTATGGGCTTTGCTCATTGTTGAAGACCGTACGGTGACCTATAGTTGTTAATTTCTGTGTCATTTGGTCTCTTGTGGAGAGTTGTCTTATTGGCAATCATACCACATCTTCTTTTTTTTATACCTGTCATTCTTATCCCCGTTTTAAACTACTTATTCCCGAGGGCTTATTTCATACGGCATGGACACTAATAGAAATCATTTGATTGTTGTTAAGCTTTTACTTGGGACCACATTTGTTTTTGTTACAAAATTATGAACATGATAAATATTCCGGTATAAACCATTTTTAATGTATATATAAAAAAAAATCAAAGCTATGGTAACTTTTAACGCACGCTCTGCAGCTATTGAAAACAAAAATATTCTTAAATCTATTTCAATTTAATTTGTTTTATATTACCTTACTTTATTTTTGAATAGTTTAGTTAAAGTTTAATATTGACTCGACTTTGTACTGTTTATTGTACCGAGTGGTCTATTTGAAGTTCAATAGTCTTAATAAATAGCACTTCAGATGGCATTATTGAGGCAAAAATATTATGACTCGAGTTAATTTATATTTTCATCGGATTTTTCTCAACTAATTTATCATGCATAAATTGTAAAAATGTATTTATAGGTGGATGGACATACTGTTTATTTAAGACCGACACAATAACTCTCGTCAGTGAACGTCAAACTTTTTCAAACAAGAAGACTCGCATTGTTTCAGACAAGGAGATTAAATCTTCTTTTATTTATTCACACAACGGTTTACTGCTCGTTGTATTGATTCCTTAGACTCTGGTCTTGTTGAATTCTACATGCTGACCTCAAGATGACTTTTTGTGATTTTTGACGTTTCAGTTGATATAATACATGTCATACTGACGGTTACCCAAAAACATTGATTAACTCACATAAACGCCTGTCTGATATTGATACATTATTCAACCTGTAGATAAAAAAAAACGAACAATTTTACCTTGTGAGTTGTTTTTGTGTTATTATAAGGATGGACTGAAAATAAGTATTCTGGCCCTGGTCTGAGTAAAAATATATAATCTTGCCGACTATATGTTAGAAAAAAATATTCTGACCTCATCAAATTTGCCAGTTGAGTTGCTACCTTCTATGCATTGGGCATGTTGGGTCTCGGGTAAAAGATTGTCCTAATTGCAAACAAGTACCGCATCATTTTATTTATCATGGTCTTATAAAAAAAAGCCACTAATTAAAATTTTCATGACTGTTTTTTTTTTGTTTAAAGCTATGTCATGTGTATGTTGACCTCTTAATTATATTTTTATTGTTGTTGGGTTGATGTCTTATCATAGCAGGTTACTCATATCACCCGTTTTAATATCATGTTTTAGCCAGCTGCCTATTTGTATTTCATAAGCTTTTCACACCATGCTATATTAATAATGTACAACAATAGTTATATAGTGTGTATACATCATGGGTAAGCAAGAGAGTTAAATTCTAATTGTACAGCCACAAAAAGAAAATTCCAATTCTCATCCTCCGTCTTGAAACCACTATTTATATAATTTTTTTTTTTTTATTTCTTGTTATTTTTTTTTTTCTTTTGCTAAAAGTGTTCGAATTATAGGAATTTAAAACCACAAAAATATGCTTCCACTAATAAATAAAATTAAAAATATAACAAACAGCTCACTTAAAGTAAATAACACAGACACGCTCTTGTGATGCAAATTGTGATGCACATTGTGTATATTGAAATGGTAGCAAAAATATATTGGGATATTTTGAAGGTATTTATTCAAAAGCAAATAAAATGGATCACATATAGAAATATTGGATGACATATAACGGACTTTGGTAAACCATAATACATTTATTATCAATGGGCCTATAAAAATTGGAGACATCAGATATGATCATCAAGAAATTATTGTTTCATATCCTTAACTGACAAAATTTTTATTAAATTTTGTCGCCAACTGATATTAAGTACTGGTGGCCTCTAAATATGATGGTATGCATATATCATGTATATGGTTCTTACGTTTTCATTTATTTTTTTGTATTAATAAGTTTTTTTATAAATATTTTACTTTTATTCTTATATGATGGGTTGCAACACCCTGATAGAGGCTTATTTTTGAATGGTTGAAGTGGCTTTTGTTTGTTTGTGTTTATCATATATTTGTTTGTTTGATGAATTTGTGTATAAATCAAACTTTTGTGTGTAACATGTATAGCTGAACATTTTATATGTTGCTCATTCTGCTGTATTCGTCTTGCTCATTGTTGAAGGATAGGAAGTGACCAGTAATTACTAGCAATTACATCACTTGGTCGTCGGTTGATATTTGTGTCATCGCAATTCATACCACATCTCCTTATTCCGCTTATTTTACATGATACAAGACTACAATATTATCAAATGAATGTTAATAATCATTGCTAATAGTTGTCTGACTTTTGATATAAACAAGAGTGTAAACGCTGAAATGTCACGTCTGATTTACCTACATGTATAATTGAATTTATTAGCATTGACAGTCTGTAATATGAAAGTTTTACTACAATCATAACAATTGCAAGTATCCCATACACTTAAAATTCATGAAATTATCAATAATCCATGAAAATGAAGTGAAAGTCAAATTAACAAAGCCAGACAGATGATTTACAGCTTACAATCATTCCAAAACCCAAATTAAATGAATGTAATGGTTAATAGTACAAATGTATCGGTGAAATAGACCAAACATCCAAACCATGATAACAAAATATTGTCCAATGAACCATGAAAATGAGGTCACGGTCAGATGAAACCATCCAATCTAACATATACACCTTATGAGCATTCGATATCTGAAAAATAGTGATCCTATAGCTTATAGCATCTGAGAAACATTGGGATATACATTGTAGACCAAACACCAAAAACTTAACATTATTCAATGAACCATGACATTGAAGCCAAGGTCTGATGAAACCTACCAGTCATACATATACACCTTATTATCATTCCATAAACCAAATATAGTTGATCAAGTGCTTAAAGTATCTGAGAAACGGACTTGACAATGTAACTACTAACTAAATAACCTAAATCACTGATCCTTGAAAAGAAGTAAAGGTCGGGTGGACCCTACCTGACAGACATGTAGACCTTGCAAGATACCCATACACCAAATAAAATTATCCAATTAGATGTACTCATTAGACATAAGAGAGTATTTCACTGTATTTGTATTTGTTTTTCAAGTAGTCATTGAACCAGGAAATAAGGTCAATGGCAATAGACATATGACAAACAGAAACTTCATATCAACTTATTTACTTTCTGAATACAAGATAAGAAGCATCCAGGTCTTTTAGCTTCTAAAATGTAAAGCTTTATACAAATAGTTTACATTTTAGACGCTACCAGATTGTAATACCTATTTCTTACATACTTCAATTTTTGTCACAGGCGAGGCAATGAAATGATACTTTGAAGTAGATGTATTGTTTAATATGATTGACCAGAATGAAATGCCAGTTTCACTTCCAACAGTATATTAGACTATTATTAATATACATGTACATTCAGACTTTCAGTATAGCAAGCAGACGTTAGACACTCAACAATAGTGACGGACAGTGAGATACCCTAATGGGTAGTCAAGGTTGTTTTACACCCCGTGGTGGTAGTTAACAATTGCAATGTAGCATTAACTTCAGATGTAATGCACTATACATTTCACTGAAACTAGAAATTCTCATTATCTAAATTGCTACTTTAAATAAATGATTATCCAATGTATTCATCAATTCAGATATGATGCACTATTAATATTCATTGAAACTATGAATATGCATTATTCCAAAATTGCTAGTTTAAATGAATATCTATCCAAGGTATTCCTGGAATTCAGATACATGTATGATGCACAATTAATAGTCACTGAAACTATAAATTATCATTATTCCAAATTCAAATTCATCATGTCCATATGAAATAGCAATTTATACCTTTCCTACACTTTACACAAGTTTTCCCCATTCCAAACTAAAAGACAAATTGAAAGAGTTGGTATTACTTTGTTTCATTAAAAAGAATGGCGAACGTGGATACAAGTATCTTGTCTTGGGGAGGGATAAATCCTACTTTGTAAAGAATCACTCTGATTCAAACAAAAAATTCTCTGAAACTGACATTATCAAGATGCTTGATTTCTTGATTGACAACATATTTGTTACGTTTGGAGGGCGTGTTTTTCAACAGACTGTCGGAATTCCAATTGTGCCCCTCTTCTTGCCGACTTGTTTCTTTATTATTATGAGGCTGACTTCATACTGGAGCTTCTTAGGAAGAGAGATAAGAAGTTAGCAATATCCTTTAACTCTACGTTCCGCTATATAGATGATGTTCTCTCACTAAATAATACAAAATTTGGTGACTATGTTGAACGAATCTATCCCATCGAACTAGAGATAAAGGATACTACAGATACAGTTAAGTCTGCCTCATATCTTGACTTACATCTAGAAATTGACAATGAGGGTCGGTTGAAAACAAAACTTTACGACAAAAGAGATGATTTCAGCTTCCCAATTGTGAACTTTCCATTTCTATGTAGCAACATTCCAGCAGCGCCTGCATACGGAGTATATATCTCCCAATTGATACGATATTCCCGGGCTTGTGTTTCCTATCATGATTTCCTTGATAGAGGATTGCTGCTCACAAGGAAGCTATTAAACCAAGAGTTCCAAATGGTGAAGTTGAAGTCATCCCTTCGTAAATTTTACGGACGCCATCACGAGTTGGTTGACCGTTATGGAATAACCGTTTCACAGATGATATCGGATATGTTCCTTATGTCGTAACTACAATACCCTTCCCTTTTCACGAATGTGACTTACCGAATTAGACTATTTACCGGATTTGTAATAACATAAGCAACTCGACGGGTGCGACATGTGGAGCAGGATCTGCTTACCCTTCCGGAGCACCTGAGATCACCCCCAGTTTTTGGTGGGGTTCGTATTGCTTAGTCTTTAGTTTTCTATGTTGTGTCATCTGTACTATTATTTGTCTGTTTGTCTTTTTATTTTTGGCCATGACGTTGTCAGTTTGTTTTCGATCTATGAGTTTGACTGTCCCTCTGGTATCTTTCGTCCCTCTTTTTAAATTGCTATCTCATATGAACATGATGAAAAATTATCCAAGGTATACACAGTCATCCAGTAATGGTGCTTCTTTACAAATTGTAAGTTGGATTTGAAAATCACATCATCATCATTTCATAATGCTGTAAGCGCTATTCGTTTTTTCCAAAAACAATAAAGAACTAACACAAAATTATGAATTAATCAAATGTTTCACAATTTGCAGCTATTAGAGTGACTCAGTGACATCTATAGTTGAATGTTACAACTAGATAACATTACACATATATGCATGGAACATATTTGTTGATGTGGATGGCCATTCATGCTAATATCCAACACATGAATAAAAGGAGATGTTGGGTGTGTGCCAAAGAGACAGTAGCCCTAAAACCAAAACAAGTAAAAAGGTATAAAACGGATTTTGACTAACCATGCTAACAGGACACAATTTATATAAAAATGACAGAGATCACATGAAAATATATATGTATTTTGGTTTTTATACATGAATTCTAGCATGTGTATATAGTACACACATTCTTATGATATGCAAACATATATTTTTCAAGTTTACAGTATTTAGTGATTTTATATTCTATGCTAAATCTAAAAACAATACAGTAACTGTTATGAAGCTCACTTTGCTCCTTGAATAGTTTTTGTATTTCTTTTTAACTGTAAACCACCTAGCAAATACATTAATTATAGATATTTTATACATTACAATAATTCATTTTGAGAAAAGATGCAACCTCCACAACCTTTTTTCAAAATGACGCATACAGTACATGGTGAAACTATTAACACATTTCGTTAAATAACTTTTTTAAAAGGACAATTGTTATGACTTTGTGAATTGTTTCCTAAAAATTAAATTAATAATATTGTTTTATTTTGGAAATTAATGTTATTATGAACCGTTATAGAACTCACTTTCAATGCTTTATATTATTAAATTAATTCATTTAATTGAACTGTTTTGGTGTCCATGACTCAGAAATTATTTGAAAACAAATATACTAATAATGCATTCTTGCTAAATAAAACACCTATAGATAAGAATTTTAACAGCAAAATATATGAATATTTACTTTGTAGTCAAATTCAACATGAATTTTCTCAAATTCTATTTAACATTACCATGATTACTTTAAGTGTTCGTCAAAATGCAAGACATTATTATACATCATCCAAAAGGTTATTAAGTAAACCCGGGAAATACTTAGAAACCGGTGTTAGCAACACAATATATGGATATGTACATGTGAAGATTGGTTGATTTTTGGTTAAAAAAATCCAGTGACAAATATGTCATGCCAATATAGAACGAGACAGTGAACAATACATTAACATACAATATGTATAGGTCCTATGATAGCCCATCCCGCACAACCAAACCAATGCCCCACGTGAAAAGGGTTTAACAATAAGACGACAAGATCAAGAGTGACCTTTTTTTTCTATTCCCTTGTCACCCTTTGGGTGATGTATGTGAAGTGGATAGGGGATTAAAACGTTTAGTCAGATTTATGAAGACACATGATTAACATGAGAATTTCACTCGTTAACATTTGAAATCTAAACAACTGGAACAAAGATTTATGTAAAACAATTAAACGTTTGGGGTAGTAGGGTTCCATACTTAAGACACGTTTAAAATAGCCTCATGTCACTAGCAATAGGTGACTTTGAACAATCAATTTTGTTCTAAACTGATCTGATTTTTGGTTCAATATGAACATTTGCACAAGTCACAGGTCCTTAAAAAATAAAATGTCATGATTTGTCACACACCAACATCCTCCCAAAGATAACAGGTCAGAATTTGCCATGTCAGCTAGATCCACACATACAGTCTACACAGATGAGCACAGACTTTTCAGCCCAGATATGTAAAATGACTATCAGGCCTGTAAAATTTTCTATCATTCTGCCAATACTGATGATTTTCCTATTTTCATTTTCATCTTAAAAGAGATTTGTGAAGGGCAAGATAAAAAAGGAATGTGCATAAGATCATTAAAGGAGTGTTTGGCTTGGGGTTTTCAGCATAGAAAATAATGGATCCAAAAGGGGGAGGGAAAATGGGGATATACATTAATTTCAATGATGCATACACTTTTTACAATCTTAAATCTTAACTGCCTAGGAACATGCTACTATGCAGGAGTGCGGCGATAGATCATATATGATGAAATCATGTCGATTCTTACCTGTACTGTAGAAAGAAGAATTTGGACATTTTTCCTTCAAAATATTGGATAAATGATGATGATAATGATAAAAGATTTGCTTTAAAATATTGTTCATTTCTACTCACCGAAACAATTTCCAGCTCAGCTTATATTGGGGTCTAACTAAACAACTGTAGCTTCCTTTTGTAAAATGAAGTTTGACGACCACGGTCGGTCTGCCGACAGGAATGCAACAAATCAATAAAGAGGATAAACCGTTTACGGTGAAGATTTTTTCCGTTTTTGATAAAATTTGACAGATTTGATTAATTATCATCGACAAATATCCCTCATGGATAGCACTTCAAATAAAACCAGTGATTATGCTGTATAGAATAGGAAGTCATATTCTTTAAATTTACTTCAGGTACACCGTCGTTAGTTCGTAGCCCTACACTTTTGCATAATTTATCAAAACAATTTCAAATATGAATTAAAATAAATTCATTAGTGTCATAAGCATCTTCTCCAATAATTCTAAACCTCTTTTTTAAACGGAGACTTCTCATATAATGAAGCAAGTTATAAACATTTCTGAATAAACATAATACAAGATAACGATACCTAAAGGATAGTCAAACGCACAAGTCGAAAATGAACAGACAATGCCGCAGCAATAAACGGGAAACGACAAAATGATCAACAACGATCGCCAAAAAAAATAAAAATTATGATAAAAAAAAAACCACAATAGATGATAATAATATTATGTATTTGACTGTACCAACGTCTGAAAAGTTGACACAAACAAATTTTAACTGTCCCAACTATCAAAAGGTTGGGACACACATTATACAACTGCCTCAAATTTTGGAAAGACTGTAACAAATTGTATTTGACTGTGACAACGCCGTAAACCACTGCAACAGTCCTCAAATGACTGTGGATAATAATTTTTGTTTTTCACAATCCATAAAAGTGTTGGGATAAACATAAATAAGCTGTTATAACGAAATAAGGCAACTGTCACACCTTACATTTCTTATCAGTTGATTTGAAGGTCATTTTCAGTCTTCCACCGAGCAAGACAGTCGTACACTAGTGCTCCTTATAACATGTCGGAGATGTTTTATGTAAAGAGCACACCTTGCTCAGGAAGTCCGTTTAGATTGGACATACACGAGCGCAACATATTAACTGAGATATAAATATTCTTATTGATGTGAGCAGAGGCTATGTTAATGCTGATAATTTGGTAATTGACAATTTGAAAATTGAAATACTTACATTTGTCATATTCTAGTCGTTCAACGGTGTCAATATCGAGGAAATATTAAAATATCAAGCTGACCTGTACCGAGTCATGAATATGACAGTTGTTTTCCGTTCGTTAGATTTGTTTGAGCTTTTGATTTTGCCATTTTAGAAAGGACATTCCGTTTTGAATTTCTCTTGGAGTTGGTATTTTTGTTATTTTACTTTTTTTTTATTTCTATAAACTGTCGTGTATATTACGTAACTACAATTTGTAGATATAAAATATATAGGTCCCGATTTAATCTGGCTATATGGTTTAAAAGAAATAATGTTAGCTTTGTGTTTGAATTTTACTGATATAATTTTATTATATTCAAGTGAGAGAGCAGTTTTATTTAGCGATGGATATAAACAAATTTGACCACTGATCGATGTTTATGAGACAACTGGTAAATTATACACATGATAATATAAATGGAGTCTATAGAATAGAGAATAAGTGTGTGCTAATTATAAATAATAGATTGAAAAAAATGAAGACCTTCCTATCATGACCCTAATACATAGAATGGAATCATTCGAACTTGGATAGGAAAAAAAAAAATACAAAGCAGGTATAAATCAAACACGTAAACACACCTACCCACAAAAACAAAGACATTTAATTTTAAACGATTATCATTTAAGTAATACAACAAAATTAACCCACACTGAATTCAGTATGATCATCAATTGCGTAATTAAAATCACATAACAAAGGACAAAATATAATTAAGAACCACGAAAAGGAATGCATACTTTTATTTTTAGAGAATGACCAAAAAAATTAAACAAATATTGTATATTTATAAGATAACGTTTATTATATTGTTTATCTACATTATTACAGCTTGTGCACTATATAACATAAAGGTAATTAGTGATATCATCAACATGTCCTAATTGACATATTTGACAGAAATTGAAATCCTTACATTTGTCATATTCTAGTCGTTCAACGGTGTCAATATCGAGGAAATATTAAAATATCAAGCTGACCTGAACTGAGTCATGAATATGACAGTTGTTTTCTGTTCGTTAGATGTGTATGAGCTTTTGATTTTGCCATTTCATAAAGGACATTCCGTTTTGAATTTCTCTTGGAGTTGGTATTTTTGTTATTTTACTTTTTTTTTATTTCTATAAACTGTCGCGTATATTACGTAACTACAATTTGTAGATATAAAATATATAGGTCCCGATTTAATCTGGCTATATGGTTTTAAAGAAATAATGTTAGCTTTGTGTTTGAATTTTACTAATATAATTGTATTATATTCAAGTGAGAGATCAGTTTTATTTAGTGATGGATATAAACAAATTTGACCACTGATCGATGTTTATGAGACAACTGGTAAATTATACACATGATAGTATAAATGGAGTCTATAGAATAGAGAATAAGTGTGTGCTAATTATAAATAATAGATTGAAAAAAATGAAGACCTTCCTATCATGACCCTAATATATAGAATGGAATCATTCGAACTCGGATAGGAACAAAAAAAAATACAAAACAGGTATAAATCAAACACGTAAACACACCTACCCACAAAAACAAAGACATTAAATTTTAAACGATTATCATTTAAGTAATACAACAAAATTAACCCACACTGAATTCAGTATGATCATCAATTGCGTAATTAAAATCACATAACAAAGGACAAAATATAATTAAGAACCACGAAAAGGAATGCATACTTTTATTTTTGGAGAATGACCAAAAAAACTAAACAAATATTGTATATTTATAAGATAACGTTTATTTTATTGTTTATCTACATTATTACAGCTTGTGCACTTAATAACATAAAGGTAAATAGTGATATCATCAACATGTCCTAATTGACATATTTGACAGAAATTGAAATCCTTACATTTGTCATATTCTAGTCGTTCAACGGTGTCAATATCGAGGAAATATCAAAATATCAAGCTGACCTGAACCGAGTCATGAATATGACAGTTGTTTTCCGTTCGTTAGATGTGTGTATGAGCTTTTGATTTTGCCATTTTATAAAGGACATTATTACAGCTTGTGCACTATATAACATAAAGGTAATTAGTGATATCATCAACATGTCCTAATTGACATATTTGACGGAAAATTGTCAATTAACACTAAGTGTGGGACAAAAATGATACAACTAAATGAATGCGACAGTAGAAAACCGGTGTTAAAATCCCGTAAATTGATTAAAAACAGACACATCAAGATATTAAACAAAGTAGCTTTGGGAATCGTAGAACTCCGAAAGAAGGAGACTGGATGTGTGACAGGATAAGCGTCTTCTCCAATGCATGCAAATTCACACTCAGTCAAAATGTCATAATCGGTAAATGTACAGATAAGGCTACTATAATAGAATCTAAAGATCTAAGACCGCGACAATATGTCGCTAGTATGTTAAGACACTGACACTGACAAATCGTATCGTCAACAAATTTGTAAGGTTGACGGTAGAACTAGTGTCGAATTCTGTCGTTCTTCCTTTTAACTCATTCAATATGTAATATAGATACAATGAATCAACGCTTATCCATTGTATCTATAACTTAAACTATTGTGTTCATGTCTTTTCAAAATTAAAGCCTTTTCTTAATTAGAAGGTATTGTAAGTGAGTTTAGATAACCATGGTATCATGTTCAACGATGCATTACTAAATATAAGATCACAATTAATTGGTCAGAAAAATACAAATATAACACAACACGTCTGCCTTTAAATTATCAGGTATCTGAATATTATCTGTGTTTACAAAATAAGACATATTCGAACTTATTTCTAATAAAATTGAGAATGGAAATGGGGAATGTGTCAAAGAGACAACAACCTGACCAAAGAGCATATATAAAAGTATATATAATAAGTATATTACCGAAATTTCTAGCAAGAAGCCTAATCTAGGCACATTACGCTTTACTCGCATAGGAATTTGCGAATAAACATTTGTAAAATTATGTAGTAAAAATGATGAAATCTTACTGTATTTATAAAACAAAAATGGACAAATTGAATGTAATCATTTTCGTTTCAAATATGTGAAATAGCCAATAATAATCCAAAAATAAACGATAAAACTCGCTATCATTACAAAAAAATCCACAATTAATATGAAAACAGAACAAATATATTAAGATATTCTTATAATAATAAATGATTTTTATTTTGTAACAATCCTACCTAGTTTAGGAGTCTTTGTACTTGTATGTGATCCTGTAGAGGGTTCCTTCATAGGGCAGTAAGCCAAAAATAAAAAAACAGTGTTCAACGATTTGTTCATAGGTACTTGAGCAGCAAGTACTATCACTTGTGCACAACATGGCACACTGGATTCGGGATTTTGCTTCCACTGTATGAACTGATGCTCCATTTTGAACTATTCTTATGTTTGTGTTGGTGTTAAACCTCTGTGTTCTAATACCAAAACTTTCAACATATTGTACAAAAAGTGCAAACACAACTGCTGTCCTTATATAAAACATAGCATTCATTGATATTCCGCTACCGTTTGAGAATGTGATTTTGTAGTTTTACTGTAAAGCGTCTTCGCACAATAACCAAACAAATATGACGAGTCTATGACGATGTAACAAAGTGATTACTTTATTGTATGATATATTGATCTATTGATTTCATGTCATAAATAATTGAAATTATAATTTCAATAATATCACAAAAACATTTTGGAAATTTATTTATTTTTCAATGGAGCTTGAAACTTGATATAAGAAAGTCGTATGATTTCAATTGGTCGAGCTTTTAACTTTCATATCATGAAATTAATGTATGACTGATCATCAATGCATTTAGATAATACTTGGAGTAAATTACATTTCTCAGTCCCATGAATAATATACGATAACCAACGAAACACCTTTATAAAGTGTTGACACCGTTTGCATTACCGTAAATACGTACATTTGGTATTACAAATCTACGAAAATCAAGAAGAAGGGTACAAAGCGTTAGCCATATTTTCCTGATCTTTCAATCTTTATTAGATTTGGTAGTTTCGATTTTTGTCGTTGTTCCTTATTTTTTTGTCATTTTTTTAAAGTAGTGGTAAAATACGATAGCTGCTGGACTATGAGTTCCCGAGGGTGTCATCAGCTCAGTAGTTAGTCTGCTTCGGTACTGACATGATTTATGACAAACCTTTCTTAAATTATTAAGAAACTAAGGTTTCAACTCTCTAAAATAAATTAAATTTCGATCGATTATTTTAAGGTACCCTTTAAACATATTCGTTACTTATACACCCTCGGCTTTCAAATATTTTGCTTTGGAAAAATCGCTTCGGACGCAAAACATGTACAAATTTGTTTTTGTATATGTTTTGTTTAAGTGTGCAGAGGAAAGAAAATTCAGAAAGTTGTTCCGGACTCACGAAATTAAACCAGTGTAGCCTTCATTGAAGTGAGAGGTATAGCTTTAAAACAAAGTTTAATCCACCTTTTTTCTACATGAGAAAATGCCTGTACCAAGTAAGAAATATTTCCATTCGTTTGATGTGTTGAAGTTTTCAATTTTGCCATTTTCCGTTTTGAATTTTCTATGGAGTTCAGTATTTTTCTATATTATATTTTTTACATGCTCTGAGTAGGTTTTTTATTGTCTTTGGACTGTTATCCATTAGATCAATATTATGTTATATTATAATAACACTTATTACGTAACATTTTAGTAAACACGGTAAATATTTCATAGGTACTTTTGGTGTGCAATATTTTAAGCTATTGAATAGTACGATTCATCAAAACTTCAATTAAGAAGGTAATTTAATTTTACATCGGAACATTGATGCATTGCATAGTTATGACTTACGCTTATGAAACAGCCATTCAATTAAAAAAAAAGGATTATACAATGTTAGAATATTGCAATTAGTATTGTCGAACTGAATTGAACACTGCATTGTAAGTAGTCAGTATTTCTGTGTTGACACGAATTATCATTGATATGGTAATATTAGTAAATCAACTGTTTACAAAACGTAGAATTGTTCGAAATACTTAGGATTTTCGACTCCAGAAATAGACTACATTAGCTGTATTTGAAAAACCTTTCGGTATGTTTTGTGCTCAATGCTCCACCTCTTCGAACTTTATTTGTTTGGCCTTTTAACTTTTTTTGATTCGGGCGTCACTATCTTTTGTAGAAAGACGAACTATAAGTCTGGTATCTTCTATAAGTCTTTTTTAAATTTTTTATTGGAATGAGTGTATGTTTCAATGGAATAACAGAAGAGATTATAACGTTAAAAGATATCAAACCTCGTTTTGTACAAGCTTAACAATATGATATATGGTTTTAAAACTTGTATAGTGTTTATTTTGTTGAAGACCATATATTGATGTAAATATTTTTTTTAGTCGGATTCCTGTCTGATCTGTATAAAACGTTAAAGGTCGGTGATTTTTCTTGGTACTATATATCTTTATTTTATCAGCTTGATGTATACTTCACAAATAATACAACATGGTCCCGAGCGATAGATAATAGGTGCTGAAGTTGTGAACTTTTTATTAATTCACAGTTTTCTTTTTATTGTTTTTGTGCTATTATGCTCTTTTTTCATATGACTCTTTAGCGTCATTTGGATTTTTTGCTGGAGGTTTTGTCAAATTTTATGTGGACTTCTCTATTTTGAATTTTCAAAGAGTTCCATATTTTTGTTACACTTTTATACATGTACCAATGAGTTGTTTGTACCTACTTTAGCCCTGTACTTCTGAAGTCAAACCTATTTAAATCCGTTATAAACATAGATAAGGCAAAAAGAGAATTAACATCCGTTTAAAATTCATGATGCTTTCCTTTATGATGTTCTCTCCTCTGTTTCAAAATACCAAGCTTTTCAAAAGATTGTTATAAATTGATAAAAGACAGGCTCCAGATACCCGAGGGATATAAAAACTCATAAATCGAAAATAAGCTGACAACGCCATATTGTAGAATTATTACAGCGATTCAATTATTATACAACTACAACAAAGCAAAGGTAAATCTAACATAGTATTCAGCAGTTCCATATATATCGCATCTGATCCAGTAAAATAGGTACCCTTATTTTAATATTACAACTGCTCGATACTTCTGCTAGTGGACTGTTACTACAGCCCGGTAGCCAGTACTTCGGTACTGGAAATGAAAAAAACGTATAATGTGTTTTTAAATTTTTTTGTTTCAAAAGGTTTGAAATCATTTTAAATTAAGGATAATATCTCCTTCATGCTAAGCTCTGATTCCTGCATGTCTTTGGGTATACTATTTTTTTTTTTTTATTGGTTTATAAGCTCTTCATTTTTTTTTTAATAAGTTTTGGATTTTCAACATTTTGATCTCGATCATCACTGAATAATTTTGTTGTCGAAATTCGCATCTGGTGCAGTAAAATTGGTACCGTTACTGTTGTTACTATTGATGATGCCACTAAAGCTTTCGCTTAATGACTCGTATATCTGCATTGTAGTTTCACACAGGAATAGTGTCTAGCCCTACGTATTGTCGGCGTTACATTCCTAAGTTGTGAGAGTCAATGAATTCAGTTTTATGTTCGTTCCTTCCGACTGCACATACTGTTGGAATCCTTACTAAAGGTATTGAAAGAAACACCCTATCAATTCAATGAGTAATCCCCCGTCAATGCAATGCCTTATTCTATATATCACCATAATATATAAATGATTCATTTGACGTCAGGTTGATAGCAATGTGGTAAGATGCCAAGAAAAAGTCTTAACGTTGCCATAAAAATCTGAACAGGCTATATGTGAAATTTGCCACCTGTAAATGCTCTAACTAAGCCCAATTTCTACCTTGAAGCATCATTTTAACTACGCGTGTTGAGATCTCTATTGAAAAATCTGGTGAATGCGCATGATGCTAAATCGGTTCTTGGGTCGCTTCTACAATTTTAGTTGGAAAGCAGGAAATTTTGCTCTTGAACCGTTCTTGTTTGAAGGTCAAATGTCATCCGACTTCCTTCAAGGTTTGGTGTGCATGTGCAAAGGTTAATCAGTGTGCAATAAGATTTGTGCGTTTTGAAAATAATTTGTCTTGTACTGACTTTGTCAATGTAAAACACCTGTGTCATTATATCAATACATACTTGACAGATGTTGATGATGATGATGATGATGATGCTGATTAATTATTTGAGCTATTTTCATCTTAAACATTCGAATGAATTTAAAAGACTTACTTTGCATTCAGTTATTGTTTATTGTTTTTTTCTGTTGTTAATACATTTATGTAAGTTATCACACAAACATTATTTTCCTTCTATACGATATGGTACTCGGCACATTACAAACGTCAAAAAACGCGAAGAAACGTTGACAGGATACTAATATATATTTTGAAAACATTTATACGAACACATGTTTATGTAAAAACAGAAATGTCATAGATACATTTAGTCTGAAATAAAAATGTCAAATACTGACTAATAAGTCAGTGGGACTAAATTCAATAAAATTAAGTTTTCCCCTTCTTTACTTCCCGTTTAAGTTTTAAATACTGACAAGTCTATTACAAAGTACATTTTTATATGAATTTGTATAATCAAAGTTCAAGGCTATCCTTGTATGGAAACAAAATTGAGTCATAATTGAACAAAATTCTTAACTAATAAAAACGTCAATTTTAATGCATAACAACGTTATTTTTCTAATTTGATATCTCCTACAAGCTTCATAAATGCTGAATCAAATATCGACTTAACAATATGTTTACAAGTTCTGAAATAAACACCAAATTTACAGTTAAGAATACAACATTTGGAAATATATAATTGTTAACCTTTATGCAAAATTGACCACTTCTGAGGATTATGGCACCATTAATCTGAAAATTTACGATTTTTTCTTTCCAAGGATATATGATTTAGCCATGTGTTCTATGGGTGCAATAAATCACTTTTTTTTATGATTTCACCGCTGGTCTAACATGATATCTTCTATCTTTTTTTTGTCACTTTTTTAATTGACTCGGTTTGGGTATGGAAGGGGAAATTACAGTCATATAAATTTATAGACAAATACAAATCTTAAACAACATACAAACTATATAAAGCAGAATTGACATAATCGATGTTGAATAGGCGAAACTTAGTAAGGCATCCTTTGACATCCAGAAAAAAGATTTTTTTTTCAACCAGCTTACAAAACAAAAATGGTAAAATTCAAATTCAAAGATTTAAATATGCCATAAAACGAAGATAAAACAAAATCTAGACTTTTTTTTTAAATGTTTTTGGTTGTACATGGTGTATGAAGTTGAAAAGGAAAAAAGATTTCAGAATAATTATTTCAAAAGGCATGCCAGTTAAAACAAATAATAAGAATAGATTGGAGCCAATCCTGTGGAAATATAAGTTTTAATTAATATTACCTTCTGTTTTACTGTAATCGGTAATCGTAAGTTGGTAGTTAGTTCTCTCATACCCCACATATAATGTTTTAAAAAATATATTTTATGTTGATTGAAATCCAAGATGTCAATGTAAGCGAGCGCATACCGAAATAACGTATCACAGTTTATGTTCACAATAAACAAAGGAGCCAACTGCACTTCATCATTGATGACAAGAAAGCATGCAAGAGAATGTGACAAGTTTATTAAGCAAGAAAAATATCGTTGATATTATTGTATGGAGGTGTAAAATACATAGCAGAGCAATCGTATCTGACATGAAACAAGGCGTTCGCATTTCTTTAACTCGTAATATCAATACTGTTCTAGATATATTTATGTTTATATGAATCTGAAGTGGTTATTATTCCCATTATAGCGTTGAGTAATGTGTCATTGCATTGTAAAATATTTATTATGGTCATATCGTTTTCGCTGCATGTGAAGCCAAGATAACCTTGGTTTTTGATAATTGAACTGAATTTAGTATACCATTTTTTACGGATGTCAAGATTAATACATTGATATAAAAAAAAAATCAAAAAAGTGTTTGTATTATAAAGGTTTCATCTATCATACATTTTTTCTTATGTTTTTTTATTTCTTGGTTTAATCATCATTCTTGTCTTTGTTATGCCGTCTTTGCGCCACGATTTCCAATTAAGGTTGTCTTTGAACACACCGTTGATGTTGGCATTAGTACATTTTGCATGCCACCAACCACTATTTTTGGAATCAGAACACGACCGAAGTGGTTTTAAGTCGTTATCCTTGTCACGAGTAGAAAACATCATACCATTCATTGGATTGTTATCCCCATCGTTCATTGAATCACCTGTAAATTTAAATTTAAAATATGTAAATTAAGGCAAAGTATTTTACCGATGCTATGATTAGTCGGAAAACAACAGCACAGTACATTAGTGAGATACTTTTTATACGTCTTTCTATGGAATTAAAGACACGTATATTAAAGAAGATGTTCTCTTAACACTAGACATGACTAATATCACGATTTAATTACATTCAAATCATTGTAACAATGACAATGACATTATCTTCGAAAACTGCCATGTTCATTTCAGCTACAGGCAATTGTTACCCTATGTTCTTATGATACTTTTGTATTTATATTCATTTAACTCTCATGTAGAATGGCAAATTTTACAGAGATTCTAACTACAAAGTAGGTTGTTCTAAAAAAGAAGTAGATATTGTGACGATAATATGCTGCAAACCATTTATTTCAAATGTTAGCTTAAAGTTTCCTTTGAACTTGAAATGTGTCTGCTCAAGTGTGAAAAACTGTAACACAGTATACACAGTACCAGAAACATTTGCGGGGTTGCATGTACCATTAAATCGTGTAGAATACAAGTATAACCTAAAGTCTTTTTATGACTGTCCGTCAATGAATGAATAAATGAATGAATGAGTTAATATTTTAAACATAGCATATAGTATAATAAAGTATGCTAGCTCTACTCTTTTAATTAATTGATATGGTGACACAATCATACCACATCTTCTTATTTAATTTTAAAGTATTATGTGCTAAAGTATAGTAAACAAACAAAAATCATGATGTTATAATAGATTTAATGAAATGCATGCTTAAATCAGATGAGTGCAACAAGGAACCATGTACATTCACATTTTGAATCTTGTTTCTTACATGGTATACGTAGAAACAGAAAAAGGTATACGTATAGCATTCAAAAAATGTGTCCTTCTTTCTAAAATTTTCCTTTTAAAATAAATCATAACACGACAGGCTTGTTTTCCAATAACATCTATATTGAATTTCTTTTGACGGACACTATTCTGAATCGTGTTAACGTTGCTTTTCGTAAATTTGTTGTTTTAAAAAAAAAGCAAACCGGGCCTTATGCAAAGACAAATCCGGGTCCTTCCATTTTGACATGACCCATTTATTTCGTTCCATGCACATAAATACAAACATTGAGAAGCACGAAGTGACAAAATTTTGCAATTTCCATCTTAATATCTTTCTTGCCTTACCTTTCTTTCCATACAATATGCACAATTTAACGAGAAATTAAACAAATTCGATCCAAAGGTCATTTAATTCATCATTTTGACATGCCTTTTTACTTTTTTCTCCGTTAATTCAGAACGGTTGTAGAAAATATTTTATCTCATAATTGAAATTAGTTATATGTTTATTTATTTTCTTCAATATCATAAAAATAACAAATAAATAAATAGAAATCCTACCATTTCTCTGTCTGCCGATGGTCCCTCACCGTACCGGATATTATATACTATTGAGTCCGAACATTTTTATCCGGGGTAGTTTAGACACAGTGTACTTAAGTTTTATCAATATGGAATAATATTCGTATACTACTTGTATTAAAAAGCCTGCTAAAATACGTCATTTTTGCCTAATTACCCAATAGCAATGTTCAGTCATGTTGCTATCAATTCTACAATATTATGTCTGAGTTGAAATGAGTTTTATCGGAAAAGCTTGAAGATTAAGTTCAGTGCATTTTAAAATTGTTTATATCATAATGGTTGAAAAGTAGATTTGAGTCAATATCAATATCGTTCTGAAAATATTCAATAACATGGCGGAAAACTTCTTTTCTTGATTTATCGTGAAACATGGTAAAAATTTACGCAAATTTGTATCTGTGGATCAAACGATCATGCTAAATTATTTTCTTTTTCCTTAATCGTTTGTTTCACTAAATTTATATCAAATTCTCTGCTAACGTACAAATAATCATTGTATATTTTGTTGAAAAAAACGTAGAAATGTTTAATTGTAACTTTTTATCTGTACACTTTCACAAAAGGTAAACCATGAAATTATCAGTCATCCAAAACCATAATTGAACTGTTTCATCCAAAGAACATTTCACAGCTTTTTTTTAATTGAAAATTGGAATTTCCACGTTATTCAAGATGAAATAAAGTTAAAAAAAAAATGCAGAAGTTGGTCTCAGTTCCCCTATTCAAAAAACGGACAGAGGAGCTCGTTGAAAAATGTTTGCCTTAGATGACGAGTCTTTTCTAAATGTTTTATAGTCTATTCTCATCTTCTGTTTTACACCACTGTCTTGTACTAGGCATATGATTGACTTGCAAGCATGTTAAATCCGGTCGAATTACGTACTGTTATCATTGACAAGACCGGACCCATTTATTTTACAGGGGAGTGTCACCAACATTTACTTTCAAAAAATTTCATCTTTGATTAATTTTTATAAGGTCAAAAAGTATGAACAGAGCTAAGAGTGACAGATGGCTAACAATTTTTTAAATTTCATTGTCTTTGATGTCTGCAGGTAAAAGTTCAAACGGGTCCATTAAATTATTAGTGTAAACACAATGCACGTGCAAACCCAAACAGTTGACTAGGTTAAAGAAAAATGGTAATTCCTGTTTTTCCGAACGGCAGTAAAACGGTTATCAAAGAAAGGCATCCGTTTGGCTATGTGGGATGTATAAATTCCAGCCACGTCTGGTCTAAATTATGACGTGAAATCCACTGTCTCGTGTAGATACTGCCACGCCCTCTGCACGTTAAGAACAGAATTCTTTGAGGGGTCCATAGGTGACATTTTTCAAGGGCTAAATTTTGTTTTCCAAAATAACAATTGCTGAATTGGTAATGCTGATTTTATATTTGGCCAGGCATACAAATATACTTTTACTTCAAATGATTATTTACTCGGTCTTAAAAAACTCGACTCACAAAAATCAAGAACAGATTTTCGATTATAACTCGTGCATCTAGGTTCTTGATATCCAATCCACAGAACAAAAACCAATAACACTTGTTTTTTCTTCAGGTTGATCCTTTTTTTTAGCAGACAATTGAGAATTAACACTTCATTTTCACATCTCCACACAATAGGTCCCCAAATAATTATCAACGATCGGTACATTACGTACGCACGCATTCCCCCTACATTTGCGCATACAAATCATTAAATTTACGCACAACGTTTTATAAAGTTTTTGCAATTCATTTTACAGGTAATTAAAGGTAAACTTATAGATAATTCACATTCCATTTCTTTACGGTCCTAGATTTACCATTACAGCTTTCAATATCAATTTTCAGGTTATATTTAAATAACAACTGTACAAGGGGACTTAATCCTGTGTAATTATAAGTTTAAATTATGATTACCTGCTGTTCCACTGTAACTTGTAATTGTAAGCTGGTAGTTAGTGCTCTCACTCCCCACACATATTCCATCGTACACAGCATAAGCTGTAGTCTTATTGACATCTTCAAGATCAAATCGGACTTGGTAATTTTTTTGTTGTCGAAGAATATAATGAAGATTGTCATTTCCTTTTGAAATAAATAATAATTAAAAGATAATTAGCGGTACATATTCTGTCGATATACTGCTTTAAACCTTGAAAATTCATAGATATTTGTGTACAATGAAATAGATTTTTTGAATATCAAGAAATCGGCGAGCAACCTTTCATTCCTTCTCAAACAAGAAAACAAACAAACAGACATTTAAACGTTAAAAATCGTCTCCAACAAATAAATTGTATAAACACGATGTAATATTTTCTACCAAGATTTACCAAGATTAAGTACTAGAAAAGTAATTGATTTAGTATCAAACACCTGCAATCAACACAAAAAGAATAACACCAACGTAGATTGTAGTAGATTGTAGTAAGGAAAACCACTGACAAACACTTTTTAAAATATCGTGCTTGTTATGGGCAACACTGTTCTCGGTGTTTATAAAGTTCGCCCTTTGAATTGTTCATGTTATTGTCCATCATAAAAGCATAAAGTTTCAAGGTAGTATTTCGAGATCTCAGCCATACGTGTTGATGGCTATCAAACGTTCGATTAACACTAACAGAATCACAAGGCATACGTTTTGATGGCTATCACACGTTAGATGAACGATACAACAGAGTCGTCACAAGCCATTCGTATTGATGGCTATCACACGTTCGATGAACGTGACACCAGAGTCACAAGCCATTCGTATTGATGGCTATCACACTTTCGATGAACGTTACAACAGAGTCACAAACCATACGTATTGATGGCTATCACACGTTTGATGTAACAAACAATTTAAGTTTTTGGATCTTAGACTATTACAAATATGCTTAAACATATAGTAAAATGTAAGTTACGGTTTTCACATGCCAACCGAATCAAGTTTGAAACTAATATATTTATAAATATGCTTGAATATAATCAAATAGTTAGGTTATTCTATTAGCATGCATAAGGTCAAATTAGCTTGTATGTAAACTGCTGTTGTTGGAAAATGTTTATTTAATTTCCGTCTGTTGTTAATTAGACAAGAGAGGGGAAAGATACCAAAGGAACATGCAAACTCATAAGTCGAAATAAACTGACAACGCCAAAAGAAAAAGACAAACAGTCGTACAAAAGTACACAAAACACAACATAGAAAACTGAAGACTGAGTAACACGAACCCTACCAAAAACTTGGGGTGATCTCAGGTGCTCCGAAAGGGTAAGCAGATCCTGCTTTACATGCTAACCCGTCGTGTTACTACAAACCGGTAATAAAAACAAAATTCTAATTAAAATATCTTACCAAGCCAATGTTCTCCTGCTATATCCCCAAATCCAGTTTTGTAATCCTCCCAATCTCTATAGAAATCAACATTTCCATCAAATCGTCTTTGAATTGTCTACAGATACAAAGTATTTTGAATATAAACGAAGATTTTAAGACCCAACGTCATGAAAATAATAGTATACTTCAGAATAAATTTAAATAAACAATTATTATATTTGCAAACAATCTTTTTTTCAATTTTTTTGTAGAGTTTGTGCTACTATTTTAAAAAAAAAATCAATTTTCAATTTCTAATTTTCGCAGTTAATAATTTTGATACACTTTTTTTTAACGATATCTTTAAGAATGACATTTTCTAAAAAAATGAAATTAATTGAATTAACAATGTTTTATTATTAGATATAGAGTAAGTGCATTTTTTTTCTATAACTACACTTCAGTGAAAAAAATTAATACAGTTATATTGCCATATAATCGGAAGGTTTGGCTAGCCATACAACCTGGTTCAACCCACCTTTTTTCTTAAAATGTCCTGTACCAAGCCAGGAATATGGCAGTTGTTATCAAATAGTCCGGTTCTCTGTATGTTGGCGTTTGATTTTGTAGCAGTTCAGTATTTATGTTGTTCCGTTGTTTTCCTCTTATAGTTGATGTGTTTCCCTCGGTTTTGGTTGTGACCCGGATTTGTTTCAGTTAAATCGATTGATGACTACTGAACAGCTGTATACTACTGGTGCCTTTTTTTATAATATTTTTTTTTTTATTGACAGAAAAATCTAACTTACCGTCCACCCTCTACCATCAGTGTCCATGTCACAAAACACAGTTATGGTTGGACCGTTTTCTGGCTGGATAGTATGTACCCCAGTACATGTTCCAGGAGGAAATTCGCTACAGTCGGTTGGTGTAGGAGAAAAGACCATAGCTGGTGAAAAGGAAATTACTATATACTTGTAGTATTATGATGCAATAGTTGAAATCAAATTATTATGATAATACACATCAAATTTATACGTATCAGTGCTCATAATGTAGGCAACATTTAATGGACTTGTTAACATCAATTTTGTTTTAATGGAACGATTTCGTTTACGTTTGGTCCTTTTTTTTGGGGGGGGGGGGGGGGGGGGGTATTTAAGCTAATCAACGTAACATGTGTCTTATTGTCCTAATATTCTGACTTTGAGCATTAGTGAAGACACATTATGTCAAAAACTGCATTTTGTGCAGTATACTTGGTACATTAATTAAATTTCACAATATTAGATAAAGTGCACAAAATGTCACGAATATAATGAATATAATTAAATTGTGTACATGTTTGTAGAATTTGTAAGCAACTACAAGGGACAGGATCATATTAAATTAATTATTTTAAATGGAGGTTAAAATAAATTGAGTAACCATAGATGAATAAACAATATCTCAAATCAAATGGGATATCAAAATAAAAAAAGAATAATAAATAGTCTTATATTATTCCTTGTCAAACAATAGGCAAAACGTTATCCTTTATGTTACACAGAATCCAACAATATTTTTTTTTTGTATTATTTTCATAAATTAAGGCACCTGTAGTTAACAGATGTTTAAATCCTATAATTCACATGCTAAAAATACAACACCCTCTATAGGAATACTCTAAAAATGTAAATTAAAAAACTATTCAGGTATATATGTTCTAAGACTGCGAACACATGTCTCTAGTGATTTGATACATAGACCTATCGTATCGATCAACTTATTTATTATGTTGACATCAAACCATTGTAGCGTCAAATTCATGCGTTTCTCCACTATTGAAAGAAAAAACAACTGTCCATACCAGTAACAGTTATTTTACGACTGATAATATTTGTCAAAGTTGTAACAGTTGTAAAATTTCACTGTTGCAGTTATTTTTTAACTGTTCCAACTTTAACAGTGTTTGTCTTATACATAAATCGATTGCAACAACGCTAAAAATAGTTGTCACAGTCATTATAGGACTGATACAATTATTTTAAAGTTGTAATAGTTGATTTACAACTGTCCCAACTCGAAAAACGTTGCAACAGTCATAAACAAACTGTTTTAACGACGAAAAGGTTGTCACAGTTATAATACGACTGCTGGAACCATTTGAAGGTTGTAACAGTTATTTCATAACGATCCCAAAGCAAAAAACCTTGAAAGAGTCATAAATGAACTGTTTAAACGCCGAAAAGGTTGTTACAGTTAAAATATGTTTGGTACAGCCATTATATAGTCATAGCTACATTCTGTAAAACAATTTCACTTTGCGTATTAATAAAGTTGTAACAAAATAGACAGCATTGTCGCACCCATTTAAAACATTGATTTAAATAATAACTGATGTAAAAGAAATAGGATATTGAAATATTTGTCACTGAATATTTTGGTATTCGCAACTAATTTGGTTATTTGTTTAACTTATCAACTTATTTAAAACTACCTTGCCTCACATATCTTTGAAACAAATTCTGAACCAGCAATTTCACATGGGGCTGTCTTATACGCATTAAATACTTCATATGAAAAAACACCTCACCTATAAGATAAATTGAAAACAGATTTTTCCAATATCTTCAACGGTAACAGTTAACCCTTTTCAAAATTATCGAAACAACAACTTTTTAATTAAGTCATTCATGCATTTAAGGCTATCTCCAATGCCCGTAGTTTTACGAATCACATCATAATAACGGTCAATATATTATAAACCCAGCGGGAATATACATACCTGTCATCCCCGTTTTAAACTACTTATTCCCGAGGGCTTATTTCATACGGCATGGACACTAATAGAAATCATTTGATTGTTTTTTAGCTTTTATTTGAGACCACATTTTTTTTTGTAACAAAATTATACCACATCATTTGATTTTTCATGATCTTATAAAAAAAATCTACTAGTTAGAATTTTCATGACTGTTTTTGTTTTTGTTGAAAGCTATGTCATGTATATGTTGACCTCTAAATTAAATTGTTGTTGTTTTTGTGTTGATGTCTCATCATAGCAGGTTACTCACATCACCCGTTTTAATATCATGTTTTAGCCAGCTGCATATTTGTATTTCATGAGCTTTTCACACCATGATATATTAATAATGTACAACAATAGTTATTACATTGTGTATTCACCATTGATAAGCAAGAGAGTCAAACTCTAATTGTACAGCCACAAAAAGAAAATTCCAATTCTCATCCTCCGTCTTGAAACCACTATTTATATTATTTTCTTTTTTTATTTCTTGTTATATTTTTTCTTTTGCTAAAAGTTTTCGAATCATAGCAAATTAAAACCCCAAAATATGCTTTCAAATAAAATTAAAGATAAAACAAACAGCTCACCCTATAGTACATAATACAAACACGCCCTTGTAATGCAAATTGTGTATAATAAAAGGGTAGCAAAAACATATTGGGATATTTTGAAGGCATTTATTCAAAAGCAAATAAAATGATTCTGTAGAAAAACATGCCCGAGATCAGAAGCTTGTAAATATTGGATCACATATAACGGATTTTGGTAAACCATAATACAGTTGTTATCAATGGGCCTATAACAATAGGAGACATCAGATATGATAATGAAGAAATTATTGTTTTATATCCTTAACTGACAAAATTTTTATTAAATTTTGTCGCCAACTGGTATTAAGTACTGGTGACCTCTAAACATGTTGGTATGCATAATTCTTTAGTTTTCAATCATTTTTTTATAAATATTTTACTTTCATTCTTATATGGTGGGTTGCAAAACCCTGATAGAGGCTTCTTTTTAAATGATTATAGTGGCTTTTGTTTGTTTGTTGAATTTGATGGTTGTGTCATCGAAATTCATACCACATCTCCTTATTCCGGTTATTTTACATTATACAAAACTATAATATTATCAAATGAATGTTAATAATCATTGTTAATAGTTCTCTGACTTTTGATATAAACAAGAGTGAAAACGCTGAAATGTCACGTCTGATTTACCTACATGTATAATTGAATTTATGAATATTGAAAGTCTGTAATATGAAAGTTTTACTACAATCATAACTATTGCAAGTATCACATACACTTAAAATTCATGAAATTATCAATGATCCATTAAAATGAAGTCAAAGTCAAATTAACAATGCCAGACAGATGATTTACAGCTTACAATCATTACATAACCCAAATTTAATGAATGTAGTGGTTTATAGTACAAATGTATCGGAGAAATAGACTAAACATCCAAACCATGAAAAGAAAATATTGTGCAATGAACCATGAAAATGAGGTCACGGTCAGATGAAACCATCCAATCAAACATGTACACCTTATGATCATTCCATATCTCAAAAATTGTGATCTTATAGCTTATAGCATCTGAGAAACATTGGGATATACAATGTAGACCAAACCCCAAAAACTTAACATTGTTCAATGAACCATGACATTGAAGCCAAGGTCGGATGAAACCTGCAAGTCAGACATATACACCTTATTATCATTCCACACCAAAAAATAGTTGATCTAGTGCTTAAAGTATCTGAGAAACGGACTTGACAATGTAACTACTAACTAAATAACCTAAATCACTGAATCTTGAAATGAAGTCAAGGTCGGGTGAACCCTACATGACAGACATGTAGACCTTGCAAGATACCCATGTACCAAATATATATAGATATATGACAGACAGAAACTTCATATCAACATATTTACTATCTGAATACAAGATAAGAAGCATCCAGGTCTTTTAGCTTCTAAAATGTAAAGCTTTATACGAATAGTTTACACTGTCGCCGCAACCAGATTGTAATACCTATTTCTTACATACTTTAATTTTTTTCGCAGGCAAGATAATAAAATGATACTTTGAAGTACATGTATTGTTTAATTTGATTGACCAGTATAAAATGCCAGTTCCACTTTGAACAGTAATTTAGACTTTATTTATAAACATGTACATTCAGACTTTAAGTATAGCAAGCAGACGTTTGATACTCAACAATAGTGACGGACAGTGAGATACCCTCATGGGTAGTCAATAAAATTGAGAATGGAAATGGGGAATGTGTAAAAGAGACAACAACCCGACCATAGAACAGACAACAGCAGAAGGTCACTAACAGGCCTTCAATGCAGCGAGAAATTCCCGCACCCGGAGGCGTCCTTCAGCTGGTCCCTAAACAAATATATATACTAGTTCAGTGATAATGAACGCCATACTAAACTCCAAATTGTACACAAGAAACTAAAATTAAAAATAATACAAGACTAACAAAGGCTAGAGGCTCCTGACTTGGGACAGGCGCAAAAATGCGGCGGGGTTAAACATGTTTATGAGATCTCAACCCTCCCCCTATACCTCTAGCCAATGTAGAAAAGTAAACGCATAACAATACGCACATTGAAATTCAGTTCAAGAGAAGTCCGAGTCTGATGTCAGAAGATGTAACCAAAGAAAATAAACAAAATGACAATAATACATAAATAACAACAGACTACTAGCAGTTAACTGACATGCCAGCTCCATACTTCAATTAAACTGATTGAAAGATTATGTCTTCATCATATGAATATCAGGCAAAATCTTTCCCGTTAGGGGTTTAGTATCATACCATCATAACATATATGAGAAGAACATAACCCGTGTCATGCCAACAACTGGTTTTTAAATAAATGTGTTTAGTGCTTATGCAAAGACCCTATAAGTGAATCAATATTAACGCCAAAATATGCAATCTTTAATGACCTGACAACAGTATCGTAACTATATTCCTTCTTAATAAGTCTATTTAAAGGTTTTGTTAGCTTCAGAGGTGAGTACTGACATTTTTGTGTAGTAAACAATTGCAATGCAGCATTATTTTCAGATGTGATGCACTATACATTTCACTGAAACTACAAATTCTCATTATCCAAATTGCTATTTTGAATAAATGATTATCCAATGTATTCATGAATTCAGATATGATGCATTATTAATATTCACTGAAACTACGAATATGCATTATTCCAAAATTGCTAGTTTAAATGAATATCTATCCAAGGTATTCATGAAATTCAGATACATGTATGATGCACAATTATTAGTCACTGAAACTATGAATTCTCATTATTCCAAATTCAAATTCATCATGTTCATATGAAATAGCAATTTAATTGCTATTTCATATGAACATGATGAAAAAGTATCCAAGGTATTCACAGTCATCCAGTAATGTGGCTTCTTAAAAATTGTAAGTTTGAAATTTGTTCAATGCACAATTTCTTTCTTGTCCTGTTGAGTTTTAAAATCACATCAGCAACATGGCATAATGCTGTAAGCGCTATTCGTTATTTCTAAAAACAATAAAGAATTAACACAAAATTAGGAATTAATCCAATGTTTCACAATTTGCAGTTATTAGAGTGACTCAGTGACATCTATATTTCCTATGCATCAAAATCAAAGTTCATATGTAGCCGGCTTTATATTCTGGCTGGGAATCATGGTCAAACCAATGTGAATTCTACAAAAAGTAATATACATTGAGAATAATGTACTGAAATATTGTAACTAATCTAATACTTTATACATTACCTAGAAGAAAGTCACAATTACAATAACTGTATTTACTAGGAAGAAAACTACCAATCCTAATTTGCTTGATAACAAAGTTTTAGGACTCATACAATTGCATTTATAAGTCCCATACAACAAGAAGAATAAAACCTTTTTTGAGGGTCTAAATTCTTAAAGATATTGTCTTCCTATCTACATGTTTTCTGAGGTGTGTACTTTCATTGACGGATTACTGTCTAATTGCGGATAATTTGAATATATCCACATTTTGAAGTCAGAGGATAATTAAAATTTGTGAACCTCAGTATAATATCACCTTCAATACACCTGACAGTTTTCATCCCTCAGGGCAATAAACTATTGTGTCTAAATCTGTTTATTACCAGTATAGCATGTATAAAAAAATTCCTAATTATTACCTATTCAGTATTAACATCTTGATTATTACCTAGTATTCTACTGTCACATTTGCATGTTCAAGAATTCATGATCAATAAATATATTTCAGTAATTTATTTTGAATTAGAATTATAGATATTTTCAAACTAAATTCTGAGACATACAAAGAATTTAACTAAGTCAATTTTGTGACAACTTACTTGTCAATACAATATATATAAAAACGATTTTGAACTTCATGAACTACTTAGTTTATGCCATGTTTACATAAAACAAATATGCTTACAGATAAAATTTTGCTGTTAATTTTTTTAAAAAGGCAGAAAAGATATAATTGAACACGATAAGAGGAGATGTTGGATACTAATATCAATGATATATCAACTCCCCCCCCCCCCTTCCCCCCAAAAAAAGAAGAAAAAACCAAAACACATGTAGAAAGATATGGCTAATGAATAGAAAGTCCTTTAACGATGAAATTTATATATAAATCAAAAGGCTTGAATGTTAAAACTGGATAACATTACACTTATATGCATGGAAACATATTTGTTGATGTGGATGGCCATTAATGCTTATATCCAACACATGAATAAAAGGAGATGTTGGTTATATGCCAAAGAGACAGTGGCCCCAAAACCAAATCAAGTAAATAGGAATTAAATGGATTTTGACTAACCATGCTAACAGGACACAATTTATATAAAAATGACAGAGTTCACATGAAAATATCTATGCATTTTGGTTTTTATACATAAATTCTAGCATGTTTATATAGTACACACATTCGTATTTAGTGATTTTATATTCTATGCTAAATCTAAAAAGAATACAGTTAGGAAGCTCACTTTGCTTCTTAAATAGTTTTTGTATTTCTTGTTAACTGTAAACCACCTAGCAATAAGCATGATACATTATTTATAGATATTTATTCATTGCAATAATTCATTTTGAGAAAAGATGCAACCTTCACAACCTTTTGTTCAATAAGACGCATTAAATACATAATGAAACAATGACCACATCTTGTTAAATAACCTTTTTAAAAGGACAACTGTTATGACTTTGTCCATTGTTTCCGGAAAATTAAATTAATAATATTGTTTTATTTTGTTAATTAATATTATTTTGAACCATTATAGAAATACTCATTTTCGATGCTTTATATTATTAAATATATTCATTTAATTGATCTGTTTTGTTGTCCATGACTCAGAAATTATTTGAAAACAAATATACTTATAATGCATTCTTGTTAAATAAATCACCTATAGATAAGAATTTAAACAGCAAAATATATGAATATTTACTTTGTAGTCAAATTCAACATTACCGTGATTACTTTAAGTGTTCTTCAAAATGCAAGACATTATTATACATCATCCAAAAGGTAATTAAGTAAACCAGGGAAATACTTAGAAACCGGTGTTAGCAACACAATATAAGCATATGTACATGTGGTTGATTTTTGGTTAAAAAAAATCCAGTGACAAATATTTCATGCCAATATAGGACAAGACAGTGAACAATACATTACCATACAATATGTATAGGTCCTATGAAAGGCCATCCCGCACAACCAAACCAATGCCCTACTTGAAAAGGGTTTAACAATTAGACGACAAGATCAAGAGTGACCTTTTTCTATTCCCTTGTCACCCTTGGGGTGATGGTTGTGAAGTGGATAGGGGATTGAAAAGTTTAGTCAGATTTATGAAGACACATGATTAACATGAGAATTTCACTAGCAATAGGTGACTTTAAACAATCAATTTTGTTCTAAACTGATCTGATTTTTTGTTCAATATGAACATTTGCACAAGTCACAGGTCCTTTAATAAATGAAATGTCATGTTTTGTCACACATCAACATCCTCCCAAGGATAACAGGTCAGAATGTGCCATGTCAGCTAGATCCACACATACAGTCTACACAGATGGGCACAGGCTTTTCAGCCCAGGCATGTAAAATGACTATCAGGCCTGTAAAATTTTCTATCATTCTGCCAATATTGATGATTTTCCTATTTTCATTTTCATCTAATAAGAGATTTGTCAAGGGCAAGATGAAAAAAGGAATGTGCATAAGATCACTAAGAGAGTGTTTGACTTGGGGTTTTCAGCATAGAAAAAAAATGGATTAAAAAGGGGGGGGGGAAATGGGGATTTACCTGAATTTCAATGATGCATAAACTTTTTACAATCTTAAATCCTAACTGCCTTGGAACATGCTACTATGCAGAATTGCGGCGAAAGATCATATAGGATAACATCATGTCGATTCTTACCTGTACTGTAGAAAGAATTTGGACATTTTTTCCTTCAAAATATTGGATGAATGATGATGATAATGATGATAGATTTGCTTTAAAATATTGTTCATTTCTACTCACCGAATGCAATTTCAAGCTCAGCTTATATTGTGGTCTAACTAAACAACTGTAGCTTCCTTTTGTAAAATGTTGTTTGACGACCACGGTCGGTCTGCCGACAGGAATGCAACAAAACAATAAAGAGGATGAACCGTTAACGGTGAAAATTTGTTCCGTTTTTGATCAAATTTGACAGATTTGATTAATTATCATCGACAAATATCCCTCATGGATAGCACTTCAAATAAAAGCAGTTATTGTCCTGTATAGAATAGGTAGTCATATTCTTTAAATTTATTTCAGGTACACCGTCGTTAGTTCGTAATCCTACACTTCTGCATAATTTATCAAAACAATTTCAAATATGAATTAAAATGAATTCATTAGCATTATTAGCATCTTCTGCAATAATTCTTAACCTCTTTTTTAAACGGAGACTTTTCATATGATGAAGCAAGTTATGAACAATTCTGAATAAACGGAATATTAGATAAAGATACCTAAAGGATAGTCAAACGCACAAGTCGAAAATGAACGGACAATGACGCGGCAATAAACGGGAAACGACAAAATGATCAACAACGATCGCAAAAAAGAAATAAATAATAATAAAAATAAAACCCACAATAGATGATAATAATATAATGTATTTGACAGCACCAACGTCTGAAAAGTTGACACAAACAAATTTTAACTGTCCCAACTATCAAAAGGTTGGGATACACACTATACAACTGCCACAACAACAAGACTGTAACAAATAGTATTTGACTGTGACAACGCCGTAAACAACTGCACAGTCCTCAAATGACTGTGGATAATAATTTTTGTTTTTCACAACCCCTAAAAGTGTTGGGATAGGCATGAATAAGCTGTTACAACAACATAAGGCAACTGTCACAACCCTTACATTTCTTATCATTTGATTTGAAAGTCATTTTCAGTCTTCCACAGACCAAAACAGTCGTACAACGACTGTTACTAATATGGACAGTTGTTTTTTCGTCCACTAGTCCGAAGTTTTATGTAAGGAGCACAACCTGCTCAGGAAGTCCGTTTAGATTGAACATACACGAGCGCAACGTATTAACTGAGATATAAAAAATTCTTGTTGACGTGAGCAGAGGCTATGTTAATGCTGATAATTTTGAAATTGACAATTGGAAAATTGAAATATTTACATTTGTCATATTCTAGTCGTTCAACGGTGTCAAAATCGAGGAAATATTAAAATATCAAGCTGACCTGTACCGAGTCATGAATATGACACTTGTTTTCCGTTCGTTAGATGTGTTTGAGCTTTTGATTTTGCCATTTTATAAAGGACATTCCGTTTTGAATTTCTCTTTGAGTTCGGTATTTTTGTTATTTTACTTTTTTTTATTTCTATAAACTGTCGCTTATATTAAATACATGAAATTTGTAGATACAAAATATATAGGTCCCAATTCAATCTGGCTATAGGGTTTCAAAGGAAAAATGATAGCTTTGTGTTTGAATTTTACTTATATAATTGTATTATATTCAAGTGAGAGAGCAGTTTTATTTAGTGATGGATATAAACAAATTTGACCATTGATCGATGTATATGAGATAACTGGTAAATTATACACATGGTAGTATAAATGGGGTCTATAGAATAGAGAAAAGGTAAAATTACAAAAATACTAAACTCCGAGGAAAATTCTAAAAGGAAAGTCCCTAATCAAATGGCAAAATCAAAAACTCAAACAGATCAAACGAATGGATAACAACTGTCATATTCCTGACTCGGTACAGTAAGGAATAAGTGTGTGCTAAATTATAAATAATAGATAGAAAAAAATGAAGACCTTCATATCATGACCCTAATATATAGTATGGAATCATTCGAACTTGGATAGGAACAAAAATAATACAAAACAGGTATACATCAAACACGTAAACACACCTACCTACAAAAGCAAAGACATTTAATTTTAAACGATTATCATTTAAGTAATACAACAAAATTAACCCACACTGAATTCAGTATGATCATCAGATGCGTATTTAAAATCACATAACAAAGGACAAAATAAAATTAAGAACCACGAAAAGGAATGCATACTTTTATTTTTGGAGAATGACCAAACAAATTAAACAAATATTGTATATCTATAAGATAACTTTTATTTTATTGTTTATCTACATTATTTTAGCTTGTGTACTATATAACATAAAGGTAATTTGTGATATCATTAACATGTCCGAATTGGCACATTTAACAGAAAATTGTCAATTAACACTAAGTGTGGGACAAAAAAGATACAACTAAATTAATGCGACAGTAGAAAACCGGTGTTAAAATCCCGTAAATTGATTAAGAACAGACAAATCAAGATATCAAACAAAGTAACTTGGAGAATCGTAGAACTCCGAAAGAAGGAGACTAGATTTGTGACAGGATAAGCGTCTTCTCCAATGCATGCAAATTCACAATCAGTCAAAATGTCATAATCGGTAAATGTACAGATCAGGCGACTATAATAGAATCTTAAGATCTAAGACCACGCAAAAATGTTGCTAGTGTGTTAAGACACTGACAAATCGTATCGTCAACCAATTTGTAAGGTTGACGGTAGAACTAATGTTGTGTCGAATTCTGTCGTTCTTCCTTTTAACTCATTCAATATATAACTTGACTTGATATCTTCGTCCATGAGATTTTAAGATTAAAAAAAGGTTTGTCCATAGTTTACTTCAAAATTTAATTCTTATCCTGGTATCTATGATGAGTTTATTCTTATCTTGACATCACACTTGTGACTAACGAGGGGACAAACGGTCGGACATTTGCATCACTATATAATCCCTTTACGTGCGAAGGTATGAAAACAGAACAGATATATTAAAATAGTCTTATAATAATATATAATTTTTATTTTGTAACAATCCTACCTAGTTTTGGAGTCTTTGTACTTGTATGTGATCCTGTAGAGGGTTCCTTCATAGGGCAGCAAGCCAAAAATAAGGAACAGTGTTCTAAGATTTGGTCATAGGTACTTGAGCAGCAAGTACTATCACTTGTGCACAACAAGGCACACTGGATTCGGGATTTTGCTTCCACTGTATGAACTGATGCTCCATTTTGAACTATTCTTATGTTTGTGTTGGTGTTAAACTTCTGTGTTTTAATACCAAAACTTTCAACATATTGTGCAAAAAGTGCAAACACAACTGCTGTTCTTATATAAAACATAGCATTCATTGATAATCCGCTACCATTTGAGAATATGGTTTTGTAGTTTTACTGTATAGCGTCTTCGCACAATAACCAAACAAATATGATGAGTCTATGACGATGTAACAAAGTGATTGCTTTATTGTATGATATATTGGTCTATTGATTTCTGTCATAAATAATTGAAATTATAATTTCAATAACATCACATAAACATTTTGGAAATGTATTTATTTTTCAATGGAGCTTGAAACTTGATATAAGAAAGTCGTATGATTTCAATTGGTCGAGCTTTTAACTCTTATTTCATGAAATTAATGTATGACAGATCATCAATACATTTAGAAAATACTTGGAGTAAATTACATTTTTCAGTCCCATGAAAAATATACGATAACCAATGAAAAACCTTTATTAAGTGTAGACACCTTTTGCGTTTACCGTAAAAACGTACATTTGGTATTACAAATCTACGAAAATTAAGAAGAAGGGTACAAAGCGTTATCTATTTTTCCTGATCTTTCAATCTTAATTAAATTTGGTAGTTTCGATTTCTGTCGTTGTTCCTTATTTTTTTTTCATTTTTTAAAGTACTGGTTAAATACAATAGCTGCTGGACTATGAGTTCCCGAGGGTATCATCAGCTCAGTAGTAAGTCACTGCTTTGATACTGACATGATTTATGACATACATTTCTTAAATTATTAAGACACTCAGGTCCCTAAAATAAATTAACTTTCGGTCGATTATTTTAAGGTATCATTTAAACATATTTATACACCCTCGGCTTTCAAATATTTTGCTTTGGAAAAATCGCTTTGGACGCAAAACATGTATGAATTGGTGTTTGTATATTTTTTGTTTAAGTGTGCAGAGGAAAGAAAATTCAGAAAGTTGTTCCGGACTTACAAAGTTGAACCAGTGTAGCTTTCATTGAAGTGAGAGGTATAGCTTTAAAACAAAGTTTAATCCACCTTTTGTTCTACATGAGAAAATGCCTGTACCATTAAGAAATATTTCCATTCGTTTGATGTGTTGAAGTTTTCAATTTTGCCATTTTCAGTTATGAATTTTCTATGAAGTTCGGTATTTTTCTATATCATATTTTTTACTTGCTCTGAGTAGGTTTTTTTACTGTCTTTGGACTGTTATCTATTAGATCAATATTAAGTGCGTATATACTAAGACATATTCCTAAACTTCATCGTTGAAAAAAAAGAAACTAATGTTTATGGCATTTTAATAGAGAGTACTTTTAGATTGGAACTTTGTAGATATATTCGTTGTGTCCTTTATATCGATCTGATGAGTCATTTCTGTTAACTGATTTTACCATTTGTTTTTAATTTGTTGTTGTTAAATCCCCTTCCATTTACAGGAAAGGTTGATCGCTCGTGAACATGTTGAAACCCGCCGAATCGTATGCTATCCAAGGTCAGGAGCCTGTTATATGGTGGTTGTTGTTAGTCGTTGTTTATCATATGTGTTTTGTGGTTATAACATGGTACAGTCCTGTACATCAACTAAGCCAAAGAGTTTTTTCATTTAAATTATTCTATTTTTGACATGTCGGGACATTTTATTGATTAATATACGGTATGGTATTTGCTCATTGACGACTACTAGTTGCCTTCATCTACCGATTATCTGTTGTGCAAACACCCTCGAACTGAAATGACACAACGTAACGAGATTCTAATTCATTGTGAACATTATGTACTATATCTTGTATGAAGGTATTATTTTGTTTGCCTCGAACAAAATATTTCATTTGTTAGAAAGCGTATGAAGCCGCTGCCAATAATTCAGGACTCGTTATGGATCGTTTTGAATAATGTCGTAAAAGGCATGCTTTAATTAGTGTACCAGTACACTCGTCCTAATCCCTGGAGCATTATCGACTACTTTTAGTGCAGTGTATTGAAATGAGTGTAACGTATACTAAAATATTAATGATTTCTAGATTAGTTTTATTGACAATCAAATATCTGATTATCTTTAAATCGGCACAATAACACTTATTGCGTAACAATTCAGTAAACACGGTAAATATTTCATAGGTACTTTTGATGTGCAATATTTTAAGCTATTGACTAGTATGATACATCAAAACTTCAATTAAGAAGGCAATTTCATTTTACTATGGAACAGTGATGCATTGCATAGTTATGACTTACGCTTATGAAACAGACATTCAAATTAAAAAAAAAGATTATACTATGTTAGAATATTGCAATTAGTATTGTCAAACTTAATTGAACACTGCGTTGTAAGTAGTCAGTATTTCTGTGTTGACACGAATTATCATTGATATTGTAATATTAGTAAATCAACTGTTTACAAAACTGAGAATTGTTCGAAATACTTAGGACTTTCGACACCAGAAATAGACTATATTAGCTGTATTTGAAAAACCTTTCGGTATGTTTTGTTCTCAATGCTCCACCTCTTCGAACTGTATTTGTTTGGCCTTTTAACATTTTTTTATTTGGGCGTCCCTGTCTTTTGTAGAAAGACGAACTACAAGTCTGATATCTTCTATAAGTTGTTTTTAAATTTTTTATTGGAATGAGTGTATGTTTCAAAGGAATAACAGAAGAGATTATAGCTTTTAAAGATATCAAACCTCGTTTTGTACAAGCTTAACAATATGACATATTGTTTTAACACTTGTCTGGTATTTATGATGTTGAAGACCATATATTGACGTAAATAACTTTTTTAGTCGGATTCCTGTCTGATCTGTATAAAACGTTAAATGTCGGTGATTTTGTTTGGTACTATATATCTTTATTTTATTACCTTGATGTATACTTCACAAATAATACAAGATGGTCCCGAGCGATAGATAATAGGTCCTGAAGTTGTGAACGTTTTATTAATTCACAGTTTTCCTTTTATTTGTTTTTGTGCTATTACGCTCTGTTTTCATATGACTCTTTAGCGTGACTCGGATTTTTTTGCTGACGTTTTTGTCAAATTTCATGTACACTTCTCCAATTTGAATTTACAAAGAGTTCCGTAATTTTGTTATACTTTTATACATGTACCAATGAGTTGTCTTTACCTACTTTAGCCCTGTACTTCTGAAGTCACACCTATTCAAATCCGTTATAAACATAGATAGGGTAAAAAGAGAATTAACATCCGTTTAAAATTCATGACGCTTTCCTTTATGATGTTCTCTCCTCTGTTTCAAAAAAACAAGCTTTTCAAAAGAGTGTTATAAATTGATGAAAGAGAGACTCCAGATACCCGAGGGACATAAAAACTCATAAATCGAAAATAAACTGACAACGCCATATAGGTTGTAGAATTATTACAGCGATTCAAGTATTATACACCTACAACAAAGCAAGGGTAAATCTAACATAGTATACAGCAGTTCCATATATATCGCATCTGGTGCAGTAAAATAGGTACCCGTAATGTTAATATTATAACTGGTCGATACTTCTGCTGGTGGACTGTTTCTCCCGAGGGTATCAACAACCCGGTAGCCAGTACTTCGGTAGTGGAATGAAAAATAAACGTATAATGTTTTTTTTTTAATTTTTTGTTTCAAAAGGTTTGACATCATTTTAAATTAAGGACAATATCTCCTTCATGCTAAGCTCTGATTCCTTCCATGGCTTTGGATATACCATTTGTCTTTTTTTGGTTTATAAGCTCTTCATTTTTCTTTAATAAGTTTTGGATTTTCAAAATTTTGATCTCGATCATCACTGAATAATTTTGTTGTCGAAATTCGCATCTGGTGCAGTAAAATTGGTACTGTTAATGTTGTTACTATTGATGATGCCACTAAAGCTTTCTCTTAAATGACTCGTATATCTGCATTGTAGATTCATACAGAAATAGTGTCTAGCCTTAAATATTGTCGGCGTTACATTGCTGAGTTGTGAAAGTCAGTGAATTCAGTTTAATGTTCGTTCCTTCCAACTGCACATGTTATTACAGGATACGACACTACATCATCTTTGTTTAATTTAGGCAACAACCCTATCAATTCAATGAGTTATATCAGATCAATTCAATGACTTATTCCCGTTCAATTCAATGACTTATTCCCGTTCAATTCAATGACTTATCCTATATATCACCATAATATATAAATGATTCCTTCGACGTCAGGTTGATAGCAATGTGGTATGATGCTAAGAAAAAGTCTAAACATTGCCATAAAAATTTGAACAGGCTATGTGTGAAATTTGCCCCCTGTGAATGCTCTAACTAAGCCCAACTTCCACCTTAAGAAACATCATTTAAACTAGGCGTGTTAAAATCTCTATTGAAAAATCTGATGAATGCGCATAAAGCTAAATCGGTTATTGGGTCGCTTCTATAATCTTGGTTAGGAAGCAGGAAATTTTGCTCTTGAACCTTTCTTGTTTGAAGGTCAAATGTCATCAGACTTCCTTCAAGGTTTGGTGTGCATGTGCAAAGGTTAATCAGTGTGCAGTAAGATTTGTGCGTTTTGAAGATAATTTGTCTTGAACTGAACTTTGTCAATGTAAAACACCTGTGTCATTATATCAATACACATTTGATAGATGTTGATGATGATGATGCGGCTTGATTATCTGAGCTATTTACATCTTAAACATTCGAATTAATTTTAAAAACTTACTTTGCATTTAGTTATTGTCTATTTGTTTCTGTTAACACATTTATGTAAGTTATCGCACAAAAATTATTTTCGTTCTATACGATATGGTACTTGGCAAATTACGAACGTCAAATAACGCCAAGAAACGTTGACAAGATACTAATATATTCTGAAAAATTTGAAAAGAACACATGTTTATGTAAAAACAGAAATGTCATAGATACATTTAGTCTGAATGAAATGTCAAATACTGATTAAAAAGCCAGTGGGACTAAATTCAATAAAATTAAGTTTTTCCCCTCCTTTACTTCCCGTTTAAGTTTTAAATACTGACAAGTCTATTAAAAAGTACATTTTTATATGAATTTGTATAATCAAAATCCAAGGCTATCCTTGTATGGAAACAAAATTGAGTCATAATTGAACAAAATTCTTAACTAATAAAAACATCAATTTCAAAGCATAAAACGTTATTCCTTTTTTATTTGATATCTCCCACAAGCTTCATAAATGCTGAATCAAATATTGACTAAACAATATGTTTACAAGTTCTGAAATAAACACCAAATTGTCAGTTAAGAAGACAACATTTGGAAATATATAATTGCTAACCTTGACCCTCATTATGCAAAATTGTTACCACTTCTGAGGCTTATGACATCATTCATCTGACGATTCACGATTTTCTCTTTCTAAGGATATATGATTTAGCCGTGTGTTCTATGGGTGCATTACATTACTTTTTGTTATGATTTTACCGCTGGTCTAACATGGTATCATCTATCTTTTTTTGTCACTTATTTTAATTGAATCGGTTTGGGTATGGAAGGGGAAATTACCAAAAATACTATCAACGTCATATAAATTTATAGGCAAATACAAATTTTAATCAAAATACAAACTATATAAAACAGAATTGACATAATCGATTTTGAATAGGCGAAACTAAGAAAGGCATGCTTTGGCTTCCAGAAAAAAATAACTGAATTCAACGAGCTTACAAAACAAAAATAGTAAACTTCACATTCAAAGATTCAAGCAAGCGATAAAACAAAGATAAAACGAAATGCAGCCTTTTTTTAGGGGGGAGGGGAGAGGGTGGGTTGGGGGTTGGGGGTTATATGAAGGTGAAAAGAAAAAAAATGATTTCAAACGGCATGCCAGTTAAAACGAATATTAAGATTTGGACCCAATTCTGTGTAAATATCAGTTTTGCTTAAGATAACCTTCTATTTTACTGTAATCGGTAACCGTTAGTTAGTATTTAGTGCTCTCATCCCCCAACATATAGACTTTAAAAAATATATATTATGTTGATTGAAATCTAAGATGTCAATGTGAGGAAATCCATACCGAAATAACGTATTTCAGTTAATGTTCACACTACACGAAGGAACCAATTGCACTTTATCATCGATTAAAAGAAAACATGCAATGGAATGTGACAATTTTATTGAAGTAAGAAAAAGTATCTTTGATATTATTGTATTGAAGTGTAAAATACAAAACAGAGCAATCTTATCTGTCAACGTATAAATCAATGACGTGAAACAAGGCTGACATATTTCTGCAACTCGTAATATAAATGCTAGTCTAGACATATACATGAATATATAATAAATTATACAATATTTTATATCTCTAAACATCAGAAGTGGTTGTTGCATCAAGTAATGTATAAAGTATTTGTTATGGTCAAATTGTTCTCGCTAAATTGCCGAATGGACTATGTGAAGTCAAGATAACTATTGTCACTTTCAATGTAATGTTTCTATCTTGATTTTTGATAAAATAACTGAATGTGGTATACCATTTACCTGCAAGTTGTCAAGATTTATACATTGATGAAAAAAGAAAACAAACCAACATAAGTGTTTGTAATATAAAGGTTTCATCTATCATACAATTTTTCATATTGTTTTTAATTTCTTTGTTTAATCATCATTCTTGTCTTGGTTATGCCGTCTTTGCGCCACGATTTCCAATGAATGTTGGAACTGAAATCAGATTCTGTTTTTGACTCACCGTTGATGTTGGCATTAGTACATTTTGCATGCCACCAACCACTCTTTTTGGCATCAGAACACGACCGAGTTGGTTTTAAGTCGTTGTCCTTGTCACGAGTAGAAAACATCATACCATTCATTGAATTGTTATTCCCATCATTCATTGAATCACCTGTAAAATGTATTGTAATATATGTAAAAGAAGGCAACAGTAAGTTACCGATGTTACAATTAATCAGGAAACAACAGCACAATACATTGGTTGGATACTTTTTGAACATCTTCCTACGTAATCAAAGACACGTTTCGTAAAGAAGAGGTTCTATTAACACCAGACATGACTGATATCACGATAACATTACATTCAAATCATTATACCAATAACAATTATAACAGTGTCTTTGAAAACGGCCATGTTCAATTTAGCTACAGGTAATTATTACCATCTGTTTTAGGACAAATCTTTTTTTAATGTCATGTAAAATAGCAAATTTTACTGAGATTCTAACGACAAGGTAGTTTGAGTAGATTTTGGTCAAAATATAAAAATAATGGATGATCAATATACCAGAACAATGATAATGTTCGAATCGTACATAAAGGACAGGTAAATACACGAATAGTTTTATATGATAATATAATACAATCATAGGTCAGCATAGCGACAGTAAAGACAAAAAAATAATATACAGTCCAATGACGAGTCTATGATTGACATTGTTAAAAGATAACGTCCTTTTTCTGCCAAAGCACAACACATATCTTTTGACTAAAACAATTGACAAAGTAGTGCAAAAGTATATGGTAACAGGCAATTTCTCTCTTCTTCCAATCCGAGTGTTCAAATCTGAGAAAGGATAGTGTTGTTATATGTTATACAATTACTGTCTTTTGGTGACTTTTTAAAAAAACTGTTATTCACTGAGGCCAGCGGCCAAAGTAATGTCAGTTTTCAAAAGTCAATTAAACCACGTGCTTTCCGAAACACAAGACAGTAATTGTTTTATTCAATATTCCGAGAGGTTACCAAATAAATGTATGTAATGATAATTATTTACCAAAACCAATAGTACGTTAAACGATTTTAACATAATAATACACGTAAACGCACGCAATGTTTTCCGCGGTGAATATGCGTATTTATTCAAAATCCAATTCATATAAAAAACCTACTAAAGTTCTATCAATATGGAATAATATTCGAATATCACTTGTATTAAAAAGCCTGCTTAAAAGATTACCGAATTTTTGCCCGATTACGCAAGAGCTATTTACAGTCATGCTGCTGTCAATTCTACAATATTATGTCATGATCTGAAATGAGTTTTATCGGAGAAGCTTGAAGATAAAGTTCAGTGCATTTTAAATTGTTTATATTTTCTTAATTCATCAATTTTATTGCACCTTTGCTGTTAACAATTTACTCAATCTACAGCTTCAATTAAGTATCCCTTTAAATTAGTTATTGAATATCTAGGGAAAGATATTCAATAAAGTATATCTATAAAGTAAGTTATATTAATACAGATCAATACATTAGAACTATTCTACATAATTTTAGTTTTTTTACCGGAATACGGTACGTTTCTTAACCTATACTGTATATGATTTTTTTATCAAAGCTTCACTGAACCGCGAAATTGATGATGTATTGATCTTCTTTGATACTGATAGCATGACTCTTCAGTCGACAATAGAATTTTGAACTTAAAACTTTTTGTTTTGTTTACAACACTGAATTATATAAGAAGTCTTGGATGATGAGGTAAAAATGTTTTTTTTTCACACATTATTTTTTAACAGTTAATGTTGATTTCTATGATAAAGCCGAAGATCGAAAGTTGATCGAAAGTACACGTGGTTTTCAAATTATACATGTTTGCAGTAACGTTGCATTGTGTTGTGTATTCTGCTCGCTCTCCTGCTCATTATAATTTTGCATTGTGAACAGGAATAAACATATTTAATAACAATTCTAATTCAGTGTAGCTGTAATAAATTATAAAAGAGAAAAATTGCGAATTTCAGTTGATGCACACCAATTGACTGGACACATGTGCAGTCATGTATTAATGAGGTCACAGCTAAGACTTGTATCTAATAATTGTCATTTCATTTAAAGGAATTCGAAATATTCCCTTGTTTTAAGTATTATTTTCTTGTTTTTTTTGCTTCTGATTTTATTTATGTTAATAATGTCCCAGATTTCATTTTTGAAGATTTTGAAGATATCAATTACCTTATCTTTCTTGTCAGACATATAATATGCTTTATAGATGGAAAAGAAAATTATAGTTAATAGATAGTTCATATCAAAATAAGCTTCATCATCAATTTTATAGCCAGTTACTAAACTTTCAAGACTAAGTATATGCTTATCAATTTTTAAAAATGCTAATAGCTGGTCAACTTTGTGCCAATAATGAACATTATATGAACAGGAAAAAAAAAGTGTTTATAATCATCATGTTGCTTACAATAGAAGCACAAACCACTTGGTACTATTTTCCATTGATAAAGTAATTCATTACAGGCTAATATATAATGTATTATTTTCCATTTAAACATTTTAAATTTGTTGTTTTCAAGGTAGTTAAAAATAAAGTTAAATGTGGACTTCAATTTTGTAGTCTTTTTTTTATGAAGAATTCTTTCCCACATTAAAACTCCTGTCGGTTTATCATGTGTAAATTGACTTTGCAAGAAAGTATATACTTCTTTGTTACTCATATCTGGTGAAATTTCATGTTTTAGTAGTATATTTAACTTCACTGATGTTTTTATATTGACAACAGTTTTGTAAGAGCTTTCTTGTTTTAAAATATTTTGCCAGTGCTTTGGTATAGCTTTTTTAACTAATGAAAATTCTCTAATCCAATCTTGTTTATTCTTTAAATTTTTTTGTACAGTTTCTGATGAGATGTATCCGTTTTCATCTTATATATTATTGATGTACAAAATATTACTATTAATCAGTTTTGAAAGAACAGACATTTCCCATTTTCTTTGATAAGATGATTTCCCCATATAAGTTGTTTTCTAACCTGAAGAAAGTTTCTTGGTATGATTGTTTGACCTCCTTTTATTTCTACCCATGTTTTAATTAATTGTTTATAGAATTCAGGTAAAGATTTATAATCTATTTTATTAAGCAAATTAACATTTGTTAAGTTCATTCTGAATAAAAGAAAATCTTTCCCAAATTTATCAAGGTAAAATCTTGGAATAATTTTTCAGTTATCATTTTCCTTTTTGATTAGTTTTAAAACCCATCTGATTTGTAATGATTTAAGATAGCAGTCTAAATCAATCATTTGTAATCCTCCCTCAAGATATGGTTTACATAATATAGTACGTTTAACTTTATCTTTTTTTCCACTCCATATAAAACTATATACTAAATTCTGGAACTTTTGCTTTATTTCCTGTGTTATTATCATACTTGATGCAATGTATGTTAGGCTTGGTAAAATTAAAGACTTACAGTTATCTTTCCTATTAATGTTAAGTTTCGTTTGTTCCATCCTTGAATTAATTTTTCACATTTGTCTGTTTGCTTTTCTGTATTTAATTTATGACATTCTTGATAATTGTATCCAAAATATATTCCTAGACTTTTAATGTGGTCTTGTTTCCAGTTTATATTTTCAAATTTATCTTTTGAATGTTTAAGTTTCCCAAGCCACAAACCTTCTGTTTTATTTCTATTCAATTTAAGTCCAAAAAGGCTTCCAAAAGTTTCAATAATGTTAAGGGCTATACTTATTTCTTTGCGTGTTTTTAAAAACAATTGAGTATCGTCTGCCAACTGACATATTTTTAGCGAGCAAGATTTTTCATCTAATTTGATTTCAAATCCTTTTAGTTTGTTATTTTCCCTTAATTTAATTGCCATTATTTCAACAGATAAAACAAAAATTAACGAGGATAACGGACACCCTTGTCTAATCCCACGGAATGTATTGAAGGGGGCAGACACCCATCCATTATTTAAAATACACCCTTTTATATCTGTATACATAGTTTCAACCCATTTAATGAATTCCTTTTTAAAACCAATTTTGTTTAAAGATTCAAACATAAAACACCACTCCAGTGAGTCGAAAGCTTTAGTAAAGTCTAATAATAAAATTGCACCATCTACTTTAAATTTTTCAGAATAATCAATGATGTCTTTGATTTGTCTAATATTAAATCCTATGTATCTGTTTTTTATGTAACCTTTTTGATCAGAGTGAATTATTTTTGGAAGTACTGATTTTAATCTTTGCGCTAAGGCATAGGCTAATAATTTAACATCATAATTTAATAATGTGATAGGTCTATAGTTATCAAGGGAGAGTGGATCATTTTTTTTATACAAAAGAGATATAGCTCCAATTTTTTGGGAGTTGGTTAATTCACCTTTTTTAAAGCAATAATTGAAAACGGGTACTATCAAATCTTTAATTTGTTCCCAGAATTTTCTATAAAACTCAACATTTAGTCCGTCCAAACCTGGGGCTTTGTTCAGTTTCATTTTAAATATAGCCTCTGTGCATTCACTTATAGTAATTTTTCCTTCACATATATTGCTTTCATTTTCATTAATTTTTTTACTTTCTTTAATAGTTCTAAAGTACTTTCTTACCTCTTCTGTGTCAGGTTTTGTTGAAGTATATAATTTAGTATAATAATTAACTTCTAGATTTATTATTTTGTTTTGGTCATATGTTACCTATTTATTTTCATCATACAGTTGAGTTATAGTTTTTTTTACTTTGCCTTGTTTTTTCTAGGCCAAGAAAAAAGGATGTGTTTTTCTCCCCTTCTTCTAGCCATTTCACACGTGATCTTATTATATTTCCTTTAATTGTTTTCATTATATAAGCTTGCTAATTGTTTTTCTATATTTTGTTTTAGGTTAATTTTCCTCTCATGTGTATTGCTGTCACAATCAATTTCAGCAGATAATGTTTTTAATGTGTTTTCTAAAATTTCAATATTATCTTTTTTAATATTTGCTTTTATTTTACAGTATTGAATGGTATAATCCCTTACCTGAACTTTAAAATTATCCCATAAAATATCTAGGTTTAGAGATGTTTCTGCTTTTGTTTTATATGTATTAATCAACTTTGAAATAATTTCTGATACTGTTTATCATCTAGGATGCTACTGTTTAATTTTCAGTAACCTCGCCCCTTTGAGTTTCTATTTATGTTGATTTTTAATGAAACGGCGTAATGATCAGTGTGTTGAAGAACTATTGGTCTTATATCGCATGAAATGCAATTTTTATTAACTTCATCACTTACTAAAAAGTAATCAATTCTTGTAGATTCTGATAATTTTTTCTTCGCCAGGTAAATTGGGTTTCATTTATGTTTCTGCCTCTCCAGACATCGGTTAGTTTTAGATTCTTAATCAATGTCTTGAGGTTATGAACTGGTTTAAATTGTTTATATCATAATGATTGAAGAGTCGATTTGAATCAATACCACTTTCGTTCAGCTAATCTTCAAAACATTGCGGAAAACTTTTTTCCGGTTGTCGTTCTTTTGTGGAGTTTTCGTGAACATCCTAAAAATTTACACACATATGTATCTATGGATCACACGTTCATGCTGAATTATTTCATTTTTACTTTATCGTTTGTTTCACAAAATATATATCAAATTCGTTGCTTTCCGACAAAAATCGCTGTATAGTTTGTTGACGTCACAAATGTAATATTGTAACTCTTTATCTGTAAACTTTAACGAAAGGTAAACCACGAAATTATCAGTCATCCACAACCATAATTCAAATGTTTTATCCAAAGCACATCTGACAGCATTTTTTTTAATAGAAAATTGGAGGTATATGATTGACTTGCAAGCAAGTGTATTCCCGTCGCATTACGTACAGGTATCATTGACAAGGCCGGACCCATTCATTTACAGGGGATTGTCATCAACATTTACTTTCAAAATATTTCATCTTTTATAAATAATTACACGGTCAACAGGTATGAACAGAGCAAAGGATGACATATGGCTAACAAATTTTTGAATTTCATTTGTCTTTGAAGTCTGAAGGCAAAAATTCAAACGAGCTCATGAAATTCTTAGTGTACATATATTGCACTTGCAAATCCAAACGGTTGACTAGGTTATAGAAAAATGGTCATTCCTTGGTCTTGTCCGAACAGCAGTAAAACGCTTATCATCGAGAGGCGTCCGTTTGGCTATGTGGGATATAAATTCCAGCCACGTGCGGTCAAAATTATGACGTGAAATCCATTGTTTCGTGTAAATACTGCCACACCCACAGCACGTTAAGAAACAGAATTCTTTGAGAGATCAATTTTGAAAGGGCAAAATTTCGTTTTCCAAAATAACAATTGCTGAATTGGTAGTGCTAATTTAATATTTGCCCAGACATACAAATATAGTTTTACTTCAATTGATTGTTTACTCAGTCTTAAAAAGAACCGACTAATAAAAAACAAGAAACAGTTGAGATTTTTGATTATAACGCATGCATCTAGGTTCGTGATATTCAATCAAGAAAACAAGGACCATATCAATGCTATATAGTCTTAGATGCATTATTTTTTTTATTAGTTGTTATTGGCTTTTAACTAGCTGTCAGTAACTGCAAGTACTCTCAGATCTGTACTTACTGTCTGTTTGTTGTTGGGATGTACAAGTACCCAGTCACGTCCACTGTGTTTTGTTATATGTATTTCAATTTGTATCCATCTGATGAGTTAATCCTTTTTCAACTGATTTTTATAGTTCGTTCTTATGTTGTACTGTCACACCACTGTCCCAGATTATGGGGAGGGTTGGGATCGCGCTAACATGTTTAACCTTACCACATTCTGTATGTATGTGTCTGTCCCAAGTCAGGAGCCTGTAATTCAATGGTTGTCGTTTGTTGCTGTGTTACATATTTGTTTTTCATTCGTTGTTTTGTGTATTAATTAGGCTGTTAGTTTTCTCGTTTGAATTGCTTTACATTTGTCATTTCGGGGCCGTTTATAGCTGACTATGCTGTATGGGCTTTGCTCATTGTTGAAGGCCGTACGGTGACCTATAACTGTTAAATTGTATGTCGTTTGATAATTGGCAATCATACCACATCTTCTTTTTTATAAGTACAATCACAGAAATTGGTTCTTCATGTTGATCCTTTTTAGTGGTTTTTCATGCAGAGAAGGGGGTAAAACATGTACGAAGGTATAATTTGAATTTACATAAGGTGGCTATAGGTTTTAATATGTTAGTAATAATCAAAATAGATGACAAATCATTTGAAATTTGGCAACAGGGTAGCAATACGTTATAATTTTCGGAAAAATTCAGCATACTATTGAGAATTAACCCTTCATTTTCACACCTCCACATAATAGGTCCCTAATTAATTATCAACGATCGGTACATTACGTTTGCACGCATTGCCTTTACATTTCCGCATAAAAAATCATTAACCCCTTTTATTTAATTTATGTGATTCATTTTACAGGCAATAAAAGGTAAACTTACAAATAATACACATTCCATTTCTTAGGTTTTACCATAACAGTTTTCAGTATCAATTTTTAGGCTACGTTTAAATAACAACTTTACAATGGGACTTAATCCTGTGCAATTATAAGTTTAAAAAGTAAAATAACAAAAATACAAAAATTCTAAACGGAAAGTCCGTAATCAAATGGAAAAATCAAAAGATCAAACACATCAAACGAATGGATAACAACTGTCATATTCCTGACTTGGTACAGGCATTTTCTTATGTAGAAAAAGGTGGACTAAACCTGGTTTTATAGCAACAGTCGCATACAATTCCATTATATTGACAACGATGTGTAAACAAAACAAACAGTCATAATCATGATAATGGGTAAAATGTCAAAAATAGGGGTACAACAGTCAACATTGTGTTATAATCTAAATCACTTTAAAAACAAGCAAATATGAAACAAAGAAACACAAAAAGGCATTGAGACAAAGCACATTAACAAAAATGAAAGACAGGAATACAAAAATTTACCATAGCACAATAACACAATGACGGGGTGTATAAGTACAGAAAAAAGTAAAATCACAAAAATACTGAACTCCGAGGAAAATTAAAAAAGGAAAGTCCCTAATCAATGACGGGATGTATAAGTACAGAGCCACGTCATATGTAATAAAGTACATTAGCAAAAATGAAAGGCAAGAATACAAAAATTTACCATAACACAACAATACAATGACGGGATGCACAAGAACAGAGCCACGTCAAATGGAAGTCACAAAAAACAGACCAAACAGCAAAAGTAATATTCATTAAGCAAAAAAAAAAAAAGAACACTATAACAAGTTATTAAGATGATGAACAACGTCATTACCCAAAATCTATACTTTAAGACCATCGTGTATTATTTGTGAAGTTGATACGGAATATTTGTCAACAGGTCTTGGTACCTTCTGATGAACGGTTTTTAGAAAAAGGACGAGACATTCTTTGACATACCCCTGTTTCATCAACTTTCAACTCGAACACTTGTGACGTTTTACAAAGTCTGAGTAGCAGCTGCAATTTTTTGAATAACGAATAAGTTGGGAAATATATATCCCATATACAGGCGAAGTTAGTATATTGCTACTAAGGTGTGGGAAATTGATAATTTATAACCAAAATCGTCTCGTTTGTCGAAGATTCTGGTACTGAGATGACCGCTTATGTCAAACTCGATGTTCTAGTCTAAAAATTAGGCGGAGGACGATGAGACTGTTGTTTCTTTAATTTCTAGTTCTGGGGGACATATTAATGGAATCCAGAAATGTTTCGATTGCTAATGGAAAGAACATCATAATGATTACCTGCTGTTCCACTGTAACCTGTAATTGTGAGTTGGTAGTCAGTGAACGCACTCCCCACAAATATGGTATCGTACACAGCATACGCTGTATTTTTATTGACATCTTCAAGATCAAATCGGACTTGGTAATTTTGTTGTTGTCGAAGAATACAATGGAGATTGTCATTTCCTTTTGAAATAGATATTAATTTATAGATAATTAGCGGTACATATTCTGTCGATATACTGCTTTAAACCTTAAAAATTCATAGATATTTGTGTTCAATGAAATAGATTGTTTTAATAAAAATAAATCGGCGAGGAATCGTTCCCTCTGAAACAAAAAAGACATTAAAACTTAAAGAAATGTCTCCAACAATGTATAAAACAAAATGTAATGTGTGAAGCTTTTTTTTCTACCGAGATTTACCAAGATTCAGTACTAAAACAATACTAAATAAGGTATCAAGCACCTGCAATCAATACAAAAAGGATAAAACCAACGTTTATAATGAGGAGAACCACTTACCAACACCTTAACTATTAATACCGTGATTGTTGTGGGCAACACCGTTCTCTGTGTTTATAGAAAACTGAAGACTTAGCAAAACGAACCCAATAAAAAACTGGATGTGATCTCAGGTGCTCCGGAAGGATAAACAGATCCTACTTCACATGTGGCACCCGTCGTGTTGCTCATGTTAGTACAAACCCGGAAATAAAAACTAAATGCTAATTGAAATATCTTACCTAGCCAATGTTCTCCCGCTATATCCCCAAATCCAAGTTTGTAATCCTCCCAATCTCTATAGAAATCAATACTTCCATCAAATCGTCTTTGAATTGTCTATAGATACAAAGTATTTTGAATATAAACGAAGATTTTAAGACCCAACGTCATGCAAATAATAGTATACTTATGAAAAAAGTTTACATAAATAATTATTATATTTGCAAACGATCTTTTTTTTCAATTTTTTTGTACAGTTTGTGCTACTAGTATGACAAAATTCAATTTTCAATTTCTAATTTTCACATCATATGTTCGAAAGAAAATTGTCAACTCCCCAAAAAAAATAAATCCAAAATTTAAAAAAAGGGAAAGACCATAAAACTTGATAAAATCAATTGCTCAACTATATTAAACAACGGACATCTGGAAAAACAAATGTCATACATACTCTGACTTGGTACAGTCATATTCTGAAGAAAACAAAAGAAGGCAGAACTGAAAAAACCTTCTCTCGGTATTGGTCTTCAAATAAAGACAACGTGTAGGACAATTTGTTTCTAGACGGTCATTGATGAAGGCAGCTTGTTCGTGCTTTTTATTCCCGAATTTCTATGCATAAAGGACACAAAGTTTAGTTGCAACATCTGCAACACAACCAGAAGAGAAACATAAAAAACCAACGGTAGGATTGTAAAGACTCATAAAATATACCGGATTCTAATTTAGAACACCAGACGAGCGTTTCCTTTACATGAGACTCATCAGTGGCGCTCATATACAAAAGTTGGAATTCCAAAATCAAATACGAAGTTGAAGATCATTAAAAACCGTAAAGACGAAACAAATTTCGCCACATACGTATAAAGCAATCACTACCTGGGGATAGAAACACTTTGAAATTGGCATCACAACAAATCCAGATACAGTTAGACAAGATGCATTGACGTTAGATGCATAGATGTTAGGAATGGTCGTGTATACATGCATTGCATGTTACTCGATTGCAAAGTTATAACTGTGGTACAACGTAATTGTTGAAACCAAGACATATACAATACAGAACTTATGTCCATCCTTTGATTTGAGGACTGGCACTTCTCCGTTGTGATTAATTTTTCTAAGACCTTTTCGGAATCCTCGGGTTTTTAGGTTATTATTCACACTTCATGTTTAAATTAACAAAATGTAGAGGCAGACTTTTCTCTGTTAACGTAATATTATCAGAACAGAAGGGAGAACAGAAATATGTTAGTTGGTTGAAATTAAATGAGGACCAGCAAATCTGTATTTTAATCAGATGGCAACTAACTAAGTTTTAAAGTGAATGGCAAATCTCAACGCGTTTGTTAATGTTTTTTTAAGCATTTGTTCATAAATTCAAGACAAAAAGCCTCAAATGACGCTAGTATTCAGGTCTCTGTGTTATCATCCTTTAGGTTCACAGGATACAAACTTATGAAAGGGTCATCGAATGCAAGGCAAACATATAGATACATATAAAATAAAAAAATAAAAAAGTAAAAATGTTTGATAAGTATAAAATAAGGAGATGTGGTATGATTTCAATGCAACCATTATCCAACACAGTCAAAATTGAGTGGTTTTAAGTCATTTTAGGTCACCATACGGCCTTCAATGATAAGCAAATTTTCACGTCTTCAATATTCTAAGTTTGTTTAAAACTACCTTTAAAGTATCGTGACGAGATAGATATACTCTAGCTACCATTGGTGACAAGTTGCAAGTTTTCAGTTTGTCATACACTCTAAGTGATCGTACGTACTGTTAAAACACTTCAGTTAATATTTTTGATACACCTTTTTTAACGATATCTTTAAGAATGACATTTTATAAAAAAATAAAATTAATTGAATAAACAATGTCTTATTATTAGATATAGAGTAAATGCATTTTTTTTTCTATAACTGCGCTTCAATGAAAAAAATGAATACAGTTTTATTGCCATATAAGCGGGAGGTTTGGCTAGCCATACAACCTGGTTCAACGCACCTTTTTTTCTTAACATGTCATGTACCAAGTCAGGAATATGGCAGTTGTTATCAAATAGTGCGGTTCTATGTATGTTGGAGTTTGTTATTGTAGCAGTTCAGTATTTATGTTGTTCCGTTGTTTTTCTCTTATAGTTGATGTGTTTCCCTCGGTTTTAGTTTGTGACCCGAATTTGTTTCAGTTAAATCGATTTAAGACGACTGAACAGCGGTATACTACTGGTGCCTTTATTTTTAATATTTCTTTTTTTTATTGACAGAAAAATTCAACTTACCGTCCACCCTCCACCATCAGTGTCCATGTCACAAAACACAGTTATGGTTGGACCGTTTTCTGGCTGGATAGTATGTACCCCAGTACATGTTCCAAGAGGAAATTCGCTGCAGTCGGTTGGTGTAGGAGAAAAGACCTTAGCTGGTAAAAAGGAAATTACTATATACGTGTAGTATTATGATGCAATAGTTGAAAACAAATTAATATGATAATACACATCAAAATTATAAGTATTAGTGCTCATAATGTAGACAACATTTAATGGACTTGTTAACAGCAATTTCGTCTGAATAGAACGATTTTGTTTACGTTTGGTCTTTTTTGGGGGTATATGAACTCTTCAACGAAACAGGTGTCTTATTGTCCTAATATCTTGATTTTGAGCATTAGTGAAGACATGTTATGTCAAAAACTGCATATTGTGCCGTATACTTGGTACATCAATTAAATTTCACAATATAAGATAAAGTGCACAAAATGTCACCAATATATTTGAATTGTGTACATGTTTGTAGAGTTTGTAAGCAACTACAAGGAAAAAGGATTATATCAAATTAATTATTTTAAATGGAGGTTAAACTAAATTGAGTAACCATAGATGAATAAACAATATCCTAAATCAGATGGGATATCAAAGTACAAACAAAAAATGAAAACAGTCTTATATTATTCCTTGTCAAAAAATTGGCAAAAACGTTATATATTACAAAGAACCCAACAATATTATGTTTGTATTTTATTTTCATAAATTAAGGCATCAGTAGTTTACAGATGTTCAAATCTCATAATTTACATGCTAAAATTACACCATTCTCTATAGGAATCCTCTAAAAATGTAAATTAAATTAAAAACTATTCAGGTATATATGTTCTAAAACTGCGAACACATGTTGCTAGTGGTTTGAGACATAGACCTATCGTATCGGTCAACATTTTTATTATGTTGACATCAAACCATTGTAGCGTCAAAATCATGCGTTTCTCCTTATAACATGTCGGAGAAGTTTTATATAAAGAGCACAACCTGCTCAAGAAGTCCGTTTGGAATGAACATACACACGAGTGCAACGTATTAACTGAGATATAAAAATTCTTGTTGATGTTAGAAGATGCTATGTTAATGCTGATAATCTGGAAATTGACAATTGGAAAATTGAAATCCTTACATTTGTCATATTCTAGTCGTTTATCGGTGTCAGTATCGAGGAAAATAATAAAATATCAAGCTGACCTGTACCAAGTCATGAATATGACAGTTGTTTTCAGTTCGTAAGATGTGTTTAAGATTTTGGTTTTGCCATTTTATAAAGGACATTCCGTTTTGAATTTCTCTTGGAATTCTGTATTTTTGTTATTTTACATTTTGTTTTATAAACTGTCTCTTATATTAAGCAACTAAAATTTGAAAATATAAAATATATAAGTCCCGATTCAATCTGGCTATAGGGTTTAAAAGAAATAATGATAGCTTTGTGTGTGAATTTTACTAATATGGTTGTATTATATTCAAGTCAGAGAGCAGTTTTATTTAGTGATGGATATAAACTATTTTGACCATTGATCAAGGTTATGAGACAAGTGGTAAATTATACACATGATAGTATAAATGGGGTCTATAGAATAGAGAATAAGTGTGTGCTAAATTAAAAATAATAGATTGAGAAAAAAGGTCTAAGACTACAAAAATAAAAACCTTCTTATCATGACCCTAATACATAGTATTGAATCATTCGAACTTGGATAGGAACAATAAAATAACAGGTTTAAATCAAACACGTAAATACACCTACATTGTATCCACAAAAACAAAGACATTTTACTTTTAGACGATTAGCATTTAAGGTGGTACCCAACACCTTGACTAATATTAATTTGGCTCGTTTAATTTTCCTAAAATTTTGACAAAATGTTTACTTTGACCCTTTGACAAAAATATAAAAATTTCAAATAATTTGAACCAACCACTTTATCAGAAAAAATTCACTGGTTATATAGCAGTTTGACAAACACTAATTTTGATCATTGAGAAGCTTAATATTTCCTTAACAATACAACGTGATTAAAACGTTTAGTTGATTTTTAAAGAGTTATCTCCCTGTAGTGTTAGGTACCACCTTACGTAAAACAACAAAATTAGCCCACACTGAATTCAGTATGATCATCAGATTCGTTATTAAAATCACATAACAAAGGACAAAATAAAATAAAAAAAAAAAAAACACGAAAAGGAATGCATACTTTTATGGATGGCCCAAAAATTAAACAAATATTTCATATTTATAAGATAACATTTATTTAATTGTTTATCTACATTATTATACCTTGTGCACTATATAACATAAATGTGATTTGTGATATCATCAACCTGTCCTAATTGACATATATGACCGAAAATTGTCAATTAACACTAAGTGTGGGGCAAACTAGATTCAACTAGATTAATGCGACAGTAGAAAACCGGTGTTAAAATCCTGTTAATTGATTAAGAACAATTAGAACTCCGAAAGAAGGAGACTGGATGTGTGACAGGACAAGTGTCTTCTCCAATGCATGCAATTTCACACTCAGTCTAAATGTCATAATCGTTAAATGTACAGATCAGACGACTATAATAGAATCTAAAGACCGCAAAAAAAAATGTCGCTAGTGTGTTAAGACACTGACACATCGTATCGTCAACCAATTTGTAAGGTTGACGGTCGAACTTATGTTGTGTCGATTTCTGTCGTTCTTCCTTTTAACTCATTCAATATATTACTTGACTTGATATTTTGGTACATGTGATTTTAAGATTAAAAAAAAAGGTTTGTTCCTGGTTTACTTCAAAATCTAATTATTATCCTGGTATCTATGGTGAGTTTATTCTTGACATCACACTTTTGACTAACGAAGAGACGAACGGTCGGACATTTGCATCACTATATAATCCCTTTATGTGCGAAGGTATAAAAATAGAAGAAATATATTAAAATAGTCTTATAATAATAGATTACAATTACTGTGTAATAATCTTACCTAAATTAGGAGTCTTTATACTTGTATATGATCCTGTAGAGGATTCCTTTGTAGGACAGCAAGCCAAAAATAATGAACAGTGTTCTAAGATTTGGTCATAGGTACTCGAGCAGCAAGTACTATCACTTGTGCACATTATGGCACACTGGATTCGGGATTTGGCTTTCCCTGTATGAACTTGTGCTCCATTTTGAACTATTCTTCTGTTCGTGTTGGTGTTGAACTTCTGTGTTTTAATATCAAAACTTTCAACATATTGTGCAAAAAGTGCAAACACAACTGCTGTCCTTATATAAAACATAGTATTCATTGATATTCCGATACCATTTGAGAATGTGTTGTTTTAGTTTAACGTTAAAGCGCCTTTGCACAAGCACTTTTAACCAAAGAAATGTGGTGACTCTATGACGATGTAACAAAGTGATCGATTCATTGTATGATAGATTGGTCTTTTGATACCTGTCATGAATAAATTATTTTAATTTTATATAGTTTATACGTTGATAAAAGAAAGAAGAAATTAATCGAAATTGAAATTTCAATAACATCACAATAAACATTTTGGAAATTTATTAATTTTCAATGGAGCTTGAAACTTCATATTAGAAAGTCGTATGATTTCAATTGGTTGAGCTTTAAACTCTCATTTCATAAAACAAACGCATGACAGCTCATTAATGCCTATAGAGAATACATGAAGTAAACTATTTTATTTCTCAGTCCTATGAAATTGAATAATATACGGTTACCAACGAAAAACTTTTATTAAATATAGACACTTTTTGCGTATACCGTAAATACGCGCATTTGGAATCATAAATCTACGAAAATCAAGAAGAAGGATCTTTATCAAATTTGGTAATGATGATTTCAGTCGTTGTTCCTTATTTTTGCATTTTGCAAAACACCGGATAAATACAACGGCAAGATTTTCCTAATCTCTATCAAATTTTGTAGTGATGATTTCAGTCGTTGTTCCTTATTTTTGCATTTTGCAAAACACTGGTTAAATACAACAGGTGCTGGACTATGACTTCCCGAGAGTATCATCAGCTAAGTAGTTAGTCAGTGCTTTGGTACTGACATGATTTATGACAAAACATTCCTTAAACTATTAAGAAACTAAGGTTTCAACGCCCTCAAATGAATTAACCTTAGATCAATTTGGCTATTATATTTAGGTGCCTTTTAAACATATAGCACTTCAACTATTTCGTTACTTATATACCCTTGGCTTTCAAATATTTGGCTTTGAGCGTTTCTGATGAAGATTGATAGGGAAAATCGCCTGAGACTCAAAAGCGTGTTTTTTTTCATGTGTTGTTTTAGTGTACCGAGGAAAGTAAATTCAGAAAGTTGTTCAGGACGCATAAACTTGAACCAGTGTTATTTTCATTTAAGTTTGAGGTTTAGCTATAAAACAAGGTTTAATCCACCTTTTTTTCTACATGAGGAAATGCCAGTACCAAGTCGGGAATATGGCAGTTGTTTTCCATTCGTTTATTTTGTTTAAGCCATCGATTTTGCCACTTTCTGTTTTAAATTTTCCTTGCAGTTCGTTATTTTTGATATGACACTTTTTACTTGCTCTGAGTCGATTTCTTTACTGTATTTGGACTGTTATCCATTAAATCAATAGTAATTGCGTACACACTAAAATAACTTGTTAGAAATATTTCTAATCTTCATCGTTGAAAAAGAAAGAAACTAATGTTTATGACATTTTAATAGAGAGTACTCCTAGATTGGAACTTTGTAGATATGTTCGCTTTGTCCTTTATATCCTAGGTCAGGAACCTGTTATTCGGTGGTTGTTATTGGTCGTCGTTTATCATATGTGTTTTGTGGTTATTGCTTGGTACATCAATTAGGCCACAGAGTTTTTTTTCATTTAAATTATTCTATATTTCACATGTCGGGACAGTTTATAGATTAATATACGTGTTCATATTTGCTCATTGACGACTACTAGTTGCCTACATCTACAGAGTATCTGTTGTGTAAACATCCTGGATTCTATACACTCGAACTGATATGACATGTTACAACGTAACGAAATTCTAATTCATTGTCAACATTGACATGTGTGTAACGTATGGTAAAATATTAATGGTTTCTAGATTGGTTTTAAAGACAACCAAATTTCTAGTTATATTTAAATCGGCACAATATACAATTATGGCCCGTTGAAAAGGTGAATATCCAAAATTGTCAACACGAGAAGGTTATTTCACCGAGGGCGCAGCCCGAAGTGAAATAACTTTAAAGGGTTGACAATTTTGGATATTCATCGCTTCTAAGGGGCCACAATTGTTTTATTATACCGGTGTATATATAACAGTGGAAGGGCATTTTGAATCATTGTAAAAGCACTTACCCTTACTTGAGTCAGTAACAAACACAAGTTGACGTTCAAAAATACATGTAATTTGTGTCTTAGAATTCTCGTATGTACAACAAAGGTAGATTCTTTTTGTAAAATATTGATGGCTCCGTATTGAAAAGGACCGTTATTAGAGATATCATCGGCACAAGATGCACGTCAAAAGCCTTATTTCCTCTTCTCTCGATCAATGGGCTTCCTGTTACTTGAACGTTGCCATTTTGTTTATTTACGTCTGTGACGTCATTTTCATGAGTACAAATCAACAAACTAAAAAGGTTATTCGCCGGTGAATAATAGGGTTATTCAACGCTGGTGTACATTTTTAGGGTTATTCGTTCTTCCTTGCAATTGAATGAAAATTAACTGAATTATTCCATGTCACGTGATAACGTTTTACCCAATAGAATTGTTTGAAATATATGTAAGGTATAATAATAACACTTATTACCTAACAATTCAGTAAACACGGTAAATATTTTAAAGGAACTTTTGATGTGCATTTTATGTACCTATTTACTAGTATTCATCATTGTATGTACCTATTGACTGATTCATCAAAACCTCAATTCAGAAAGAAATCTAATTTTATATTGGAACAGTAATGCATGGCATAGTTATAACTTTCACTTATGAAACAGACATTCAAATAGAAAAAAAATTATACAATGTCAAAATATTGCAATTAGTATTGTCAAACTGAATTGAACACTGCGTTGTAAGAAGTCAGCATTTTCGTGTTGACACGATATATCATTGATACGGTAATACTAGTAAATGAACTGTTTACAAAACTTAAAATTGTTCGAAATACTTAGGATTTTCGACACCAGAAAAAAAATATATTAGCTGTATTTGCAAAACCTTTCGGTATGTTTTGTTCTCAATGCCCCATCTCTTCGAACTGTATTCGGCCTTTTAACTTTTTTTTGATTCGGGCGTCACTGTCTTTTGTAGAAAGACGAACTATAAGTCTGGTATCTTCTATAAGTTTTTTTAAATTTTGTTTTTGGAATGAGTGTTTGTTTCAATGGAATAACAGAAGAGATTATAACGTTAAAAGATATCCAACCTCGTTTTGTACAAACTTAACAATATGACATATTGTTTTAACACTTGTATAGTGTTTATGTTGTTGAAGCCAATATATTGATGTAAATATTTTTTTTAGTCGGATTCCTGTCTGATCTGTATAAAACGTTAAAGGTCGGTGATTTTTATTGGTACTATATATCTTTATTTTATCAGCTTGATGCATACTTCACAAATAATACAAGATGGTCCCGAGCCATAGATAATAGGTCCTGAAGTTGTGAACTTTTTATTAATTCTCAGTTTTCCTTTTATTTGTTTTTGTGCTTTCTTCACATGACTCTTTAGCGTTACTCGGATTTTTTGCTGGCGTTTTTGTCAAATTTTATGTAGACTTCTCCATTTTGAATGTACAAAGAGTTCCGTATTTTTCTTATACTAGTATACATGTTCCAATGAGTTGTTTTTATCTACTTTAGCCCTGTACTGCTGAAGTCAAACCTATTCAAATCCGTTATAAACATAGATAAGGCAAAAAGAGAATTAACATCCGTTTAAAATTCATGATGCTTTCCTTTATGATGTTCTCTCCTCTGTTTCAAAATAACAAGCTTTTCAAAAGATTGTTATAAATTGATAAAAGAGAGGCTCAAGATACCCGAGGGACATAAAAACTAATAAATCGAAAATAAACTGACAACGCCATATAGGTTGTAGAATTATTACAGCGATTCAATTATTATACAACTACAACAAAGCAAAGGTAAATTTAACATAGTATTCAGCAGTTCCATATATATCGCATCTGATGCAGTAAAATAGGTATCCTGAATTTTAATATTACAACTGCTCGATACTTCTGCTGGTGGACTGTTACTCCCGAGGGTATCAACAGCCCGGTAGCCAGTACTTCGGTACTGGAATGAAAAAAACGTATAATGCGTTTTTAATTTTTTTTTTTCAAAAGGTTTGAAATCATTTTAAATTAAGGATAATATCTCCTTCATGCTAAGCTCTGATTCCTGCATGGCTTTGGGTATACTATTTGTTTTTTTTTTATGGTTTATAAGCTCTTCATTTTTTTTTAATTAGTTTTGGATTTTCAACATTTTGATCTCGATCATCACTGAATAATTTTGTTGTCGAAATTCGCATCTGGTGCAGTAAAATTGGTACCGTTACTGTTGTTACTATTGATGATGCCACTAAAGCTTTCGCTTAATGACTCGTATATCTGCATTGTAGTTTCACACAGGAATAGTGTCTAGCCCTACGTATTGTCGGCGTCACATTCCTAAGTTGTGAGAGTCAATGAATTCAGTTTTATGTTCGTTCCTTCCGACTGCACATGTTGTTACAGGATGCGACACTATATCATCTCTGTTTACTTTAGGCAACGAATCCTTACTACAGGTATTTAAAGAAACACCCTATCAATTCAATGAGTTATCCCCCTTCAATTCAATACTTATTCTATATATCACCATAAGATATATATGATTCATTTGACGTCAGGTTGATAGCAATGTGGTAAGATGCCAAGAAAAAGTCTTAACGTTGCCATAAAAATCTGAACAGGCTATGTGTGAAATTTGCCACCTGTAAATGCTCTAACTAAGCCCAACTTCCACCTTGAGAAGCATCATTTTAACTACGCGTGTTGAGATCTCTATTGAAAAATCTGGTGAATGCGCATGAAGCTAAATCGGTTCTTCGGTCGCTTCTACAATTTTAGTTGGAAAGTAGGAAATTTTGCTCTTGAACCGTTCTTGTTTGAAGGTCAAATGTCATCCGACTTCCTTCAAGGTTTGGTGTGCATGTGCACAGGTTAATCAGTGTTCAGTAGGATTTGTGCGTTTTGAAGATAATTTGTCTTGTACTGAACTGTGTCAATGTAAAACACCTGTGTCATTATATCAATACACACTTGACAGATGTTGATGATGATGCTGATTGATTATCTGAGCTATTTTCATCTTAAACATTCGAATGAATTTAAAAGACTTACTTTGCATTCAGTTATTGTTTATTGTTTTTTCTATTGTTAATACATTTATGTAAGTTATCACACACACATTATTTTCCTTCTATACGATATGGTAGTTGGCACATTACGAACGTCAAATAACGCCAAGAAACGTTGACAGGATACTAATATATATATTTTGAAAAATGTTATACGAACACATCTTTATATAAAAACAGAAATGCCATAGATACATTTAGTCTGAAATAAAAATGACAAATACTGACTAATAAGTCAGTGGGACTAAATTCAATAAAATTAAGTTTTCCGCTCCTTTAATTCCCGTTTAAGTTTTAAATACTGACAAGTCTATTACAAAGTACATTTTTATATGTATTTGTATAATCAAAGTTCAAGGCTATCCTTGTATGAAAACAAAATTGAGTCATAATTGAACAAAATTCTTAACTAATAAAAACATCAATTTTAATGCATAACAACGTTATTTTTCTAATATGATATCTCCTACAAGCTTCATAAATGCTGAATCAAATATCGTCTTAACAATATGTTTACAAGTTCTGAAATAAACACCAAATTTACAGTTAAGAAGACAAATTTTGAAATATATAATTGTTAACCTTTATGCAAAATTGACCACTTCTGAGGATTATGGCACCATTAATCTGAAAATTTACGATTTTTTCTTTCCAAGGATATATGATTTAGCTGTGTGTTCTATGGGTGCATTAAATTACTTTTTTTTTATGATTTCACCGCTGGTCTAACATGGTATCTTCTATCTTTTTTGTCACTTTTTTAATTGACTCGGTTTGGGTATGGAAGGGGAAATTACAATAAATACCATCAAAGTCACATTAATTTAAAGACAAATACAAATCTTAATCAACATACAAACTATATAAAGCACAATTGACATAATCGATGTTGAATAGGTGAAGCTTAGTAAGGCATCCTTTGGCATCCAGAAAAAAAAAGATTTTTTTCAACTAGCTTACAAAACAAAAATGGTAAAATTCACATTCAAAGATTTAAATATGCCATAAACGAAAATAAAACAAAATCTAGACTTTTTTTAATTTTTTTTTGGTTGTACATGTTGTATGAAGTTGAAAAGAAAATAAAGATTTCAGAAAAATAATTTCAAGAGGCATGCCAGTTAAAACAAACAATAAGAATAAATTGGAGCCAATCCTGTGGAAATATAAGTTTTAATTAATATTACCTTCTGTTTTACTGTAATCGGTAATCGTAAGTTGGTAGTTAGTGCTCTTATCCCCCACATATAATGTTTTAAAAAATATACATTATTTTGATTGAAATTCAAGATGTTAATGTAAGCAAGCGCATACCGAAATAACGTATCACAGTTTATGTTCACACTAAACAAAGGAGCCAATTGCACTTCATCATCGATGAAATGAAAGCATGCAATGGAATGTGACAAGTTTATTAAGTAAGAAAAATATCGTTGATATTATTGTATGGAGGTGTAAAATACATAACAGAGCAATCGTATCTGACATGAAACAAGGCGTTCGCATTTCTTTAACTCGTAATATCAATACTTTTTCTAGATATGTTTATGTTTATATGAATCTGAAGTGGTTATTATTCCCATTATAGCGTTAAGTAATGTGTAAAATATTTATTATGGTCATATCGTTTTCGTTGCATGTGAAGCCAAGATAACTGCAGTCGCTTTCAATCCAATGTTTCTACCTTGGTTTTTGATAATTGAACTAAATTTAGTATACCATTTTCTTACGGATGTAAAGATCAATACATTGATATAAAAAAATTTAAAAAAGTGTTTGTATTATAAAGATTTCATTTATCATACATTTTTTCTTATGTTTTTAATTTCTTGGTTTAATCATCATTCTTGTCTTTGTTATGCCGTCTTTGCGCCACGATTTCCAATTAAGGTTGTCTTTGAACACACCGTTGATGTTGGCATTAGTACATCTCGCATGCCACTATTTTTATAATCAGAACACGACTGCTGTGGTTTTAAGTCGTTTTACTTGTCACGAGTAGAAAACATCATACCATTCATTGGATTGTTATCCACATCGTTCATTGAATCACCTGTAAATGGAAATTTAAAATATGTAAATTAAGGCAAAGTATTTTATTAGATGTTATAATTAGTCGGAAAACAACAGCACAGTGCATTAGTGAGATACTTTTTATACGTCTTTCAATGGAATTAAAGACACGTATATTAAAGAAGATGTTCTCTTAACTCCAGACATGACTAATATCACGATTTAATTACATTCAAATCATTATAACAATGACAATGACATTATCTTCGAAAACGGCCATGTTCATTTCAACTACAGGCAATTGTTGCCCTCTGTTTTTATGAAACTTTTGTATTTATATTCATTTAACTCTCATGTAAAATGGTAAATTTTACAGAGATTCTAATTACAAAGTAGGTTGTTCTAAAAAATGTTAACTTCAAGTTTCCTTGGAACTTGAAATGTGACTGCTTAAGTGTGAAAAACTGTAACACAGTATACACAGTACCAGAAAAATTTGCGGGGTTGCATGTACCATTAATTCGTGCAGAATACTAGTATCACCTAAAGTCTTTTTATGACTGTCCGTCAACGAATGAATAAATGAATGAATGAGTAAATATTGTAAAAATAGCATATAATATAATAAAGTATACTAGCTCTACTCTTTTGATTAATTGATATGGTGACACAATCATACAACATCTTCTCATTTAATTTTACAGTATAATATGCTATAGTATAGTAAACAAACAAAAAGCATGATGTTATAAAAGATTTAATGTAAAGCATGCTTAAATCAGATGAGTGCAACAAGGAACCATGTACATTCAAATTTTGAATCTCTTTTCTTACATTGTAGAAGTAGAAACAGAAAAAGGTATACGTATAGCATTCAAAAAATGTGTCCCTATTTCTAAAATGTTCCTTTTAAAATAGATCTAAACACGACAGGCATGTTTTTCAATAAAATCTATATTGAATTTCTTACGACGGACAATGTTCTGAATCGTGTTAACGTTGCTGTTTATAAATTTGTGGTTTTAAATTAAAGTAAACCGGGCCCTATGCCAAGACAAATCCGGGTCCTTCCAATTTGACATGACCCATTTATTTCGTTCCATGCACAAAAATACAAACATTGAGAAGCACAAAGTGACGAGTCTTGCAATTTCCATGTTAATATCTTTCGTGCCGTACCTTTCTTTCTATACAATATGCACAATTTAACGAGAAATTAAACAAATCCGATCCAAAGGTCACTCATTTCATCATTTTTACATGCCTTTTTCACTTTTTCTCCTTTAATTCAGAACGCTTGTAGAAAATATTTTATCTCACAATTGCAATTAGTTATATGTGTATTTATTTTCTTCAATATCATAAAAATAACAAATAAATAAACAGAAATCCTACCATTTCTTTGTCTGTGGATGGTCCGTCATCGTACCGGATATTATATACTATTGAGTCCAAACATTTTTTTCCGGGGTAGTTGAGACACAGTGTACTTAAGTTCTATCAATATGGAATAATATTCGTATATTACTTGTATTAAAAAGCCTGTTAAAATACCTCATTTTTGCCTAATTACCCAAAAGTAATTTTCAGTCATGTTGCTATCAATTCTACAATATCATGTCTGAGTTGAATTGAATTTATCGGCGAAGCTTGAAGATTAAGTTCAGTGCATTTTAAAGTTGTTTTTATCATAATAGTTGAAAAGTCGATTTGAGTCAATACCAATATCGTTCTGAAAATATTCAATAACATGGCGGAAAACTTCTTTCAAGTTGTCCTTCTTTTCTTGATTTTTCGTGAAACATGGTAAATATTTATGCAAATTTGTATCTGTGGATCACATGATCATGCTAAATTATTTCATTTTTATTTAATCGTTTGTTTCACTAAATATATATCAAATTCTCTGCTAACGTACAAATAATCATTGTATGATTTGTTGAAAAAACCGTAGAAATGTTTTATTGGAACTTGTTGTCTGTAAATTTTCACGAAAGGTAAACCATGAAAGTATCAGTCATCCAAAACCATAATTGTAATGTTTCATCCTAAGCACATTTGACAGTTTTTTTTTAATTGAAAATTGGAATATCCACGTTTTTCCAGATGAAATAAAGTTGAAAAAAATGCAGAAGTTGGTCTAAGTTCCCCTATTCAAAAACGGACAGAGGAGCTCGTTGTACAATGTTTGCCCTTAATGACGAGTCAAGTCTTTTCTAAATGTTTTTATAGTCTATTCTAATCTTGTGTTTTACACCACTGTCTTATATTAGGCATATGCTTGACTTGCAAGCATGTTAAATCCCGTCGAATTACGTACCGGTATCATTGACAAGACCGGACCCATTCATTTTACAGGGGAGTGTCACCAACATTTACTTTCAAACTTTTTTTATCTTTGATTGATAGTTATAAGGTCAAGAAGTATGAACAGAGCAAAGAATGACAGATGCCTAACCAATTTTTAAATTTCATTGTCTTTGATGTCTGCAGGCAAAAGTTCAAACGAGTCCATTAAATTATTAGTGTAAACACAATGCACGTGCAAACCCAAACGGGTGACTAGGTTATAGAAAAATGGTCATTCCTGTTTTTCCGAACGGCAGTACAACGGTTATCAAAAAAAGGCGTCCGTTTGGCTATGTTGGATGTATAAATTCCAGCCACGTCTGGTCCAAATTATGACGTGAAATCCATTGTCTGGTGTAGATACTGCCACGCCCTCTGCACGTTTAGAACAGACGTCTTTGAGGGGTCGATAGGTGGCATTTTGCAAGGGCTAAATTTCGTTTTCCAAAAAAACTATTGCTGAATTGGTAATACTGATTTTATATTTGGCCAGGAATACAAATATACTTTTACTTCAAATGAGTGTTTACTCGGTCAAAAAAACTCGACTCACAAAAATCGAGAAACAGTTTAGATTTTCGATTATTACGCGTGCATCTAGATTCTTGATATCCAATCGAGAGAACAAGGACCAATAACAGTGGTTTGTTCTTCAGGTTGATCCTTTTTTTAGCAGACAATTGAGAATTAACACTTCATTTTCACATCTCCACACAATAGGTCCCTAAAAAAATTATCAACGATCGGTACATTACGTTTGCACGCATTCCCCCTACATTTGCGCATACAAATCATTAAATTTGCGCGCAACCTTTTATTAAGTTTTTGCAATTTATTTTACAGGTAATATAAGGTAAACATATAGATAATTCACATTCCATTTCTTTACGGTCCTAGGTTTACCATTACAGTTTTCAATATCAATTTTCAGGTTATATTTAAATAACAACTGTACAAGGGGAGTTAATCCTGTGCAAGTATAAGTTTGAATTATGATTACCTGCTGTTCCACTGTAACCTGTAATTGTAAGCTGGTAGTTAGTGCTCTCACTCCCCACAAATATTCCATCGTACACAGCATACGCTGTAGTCTTATTAAAATCTTCAAGATCAAATCGGACTTGGTAGAACTTTTGTTGTCGAAGAATATAATGGAGATCGTCATTTCCTTTTGAAATAGATAATACTTTATAGATTATTAGCGATACATATTCTGTCGATATACTTCTTTAAGCCTTGAAAATTCATAGATATTCATGTTCAACGAAATATATTTTTTGAATATAAAGAAATCTTCTAGCAACCTTTTACATTTACATTTAAACGTAAAAAAATTGTCTCCAACAATGTATAAACACGATGTAATATGTGAAGCTTCTTTTTTCTACCAAGATTTACCAAGATTTAGTACTAGAAAAGTAATTGATTTACTATCAAACACCTGTAATCAACACAAAAAGGATAAAACCAACGTATATTGTAGTAAGGAGAACCACTGACCAACACGTTACTTATAAAGATTTATGTAAATGATGATTAAAATATCGTGATTGTTATGGACAACAATGTTCTCGGTGTTTATAATTTTCGCTCCTTGAATTGTTCATGTCTGTTATCGTCCATCATAAAAGCATAAAGCTCCAAGGGAGTATTTCGAGATCTCAGCTTAATCGCAAAATTAACGAAAATAAATAACTCGCGAGAATTTAATCACTTTGCAGTATCTATTATTCCTCTGTTAAAGAGTAATACGTGATGACTGTACATTTGTAATTGTTTGTTATTGTATGTACCTTTTTGCAGTCAATCAGGATGATAAAGGCAAAGGGTTTCACAAACCAGTTTAATACATATTCTTGTAAAGGAAGACAACTCGCCGAAGGTTGTCTCATTTAGTATTTGGATGTATTTGTGCAGGAATGATAATATTTAATGATATACGTCATTGAGAAATCAGCTACCTCAATAATCAGTGTTACAACGAAATAAATGGTTCAACTACAGACACATTGGTCATACAATCATTGACAATGTTAATCCAACAATCCTCAAAAATAGTCAACAGAGTTGTGAATAAATAGAATTTAAATGAAATATGTTAAATCTGTCCGCTAGATAATATTCTTCAAATTACAAAAACAACAATTTGAAGAATATTATCTAGCGGACAGATTTAACATATTTCATTTAAATTCTATTTATTCACAACTCTGTTGACTATTTTTGAGGATTGTTGGATTAACATTGTCAATGATTGTATGACCAATGTGTCTGTAGTTGAACCATTTATTTCGTTGTAACACTGATTATTGAGGTAGCTGATTTCTCAATGACGTACATCATTAAATATTATCATTCCTGCACAAACATTTGGCAATGTTAAGCTATTTTAAACAACGTAGGATACGAAAAAGAATACTGAAGACGTTGCATTAATAATCTGTCCAAGAAAAGCACATAACACAGTGATACAATACGGTTATAAAAGTTCAGCCATGCTACTAAAAAAGACAAAAACAAACCATTTACAAATAAAACAGTGCCAAAGTTTGATTTTTGTCAGTGCAAGTCTAGACCTAACCTGCTGACGTGAGAACAGTAATGTGGACGATTGGAAAAAAGTTTAAGCAGCACCATTGTAAACACTGCATTAACATTCAGTATTTTGTAACGTCGACAACAACATATTGACCAAAGATGAATGCAGGAATTATTAAAGCTCCATGTAAGTTCATGTTTCAAAATACAGGTATAAAATGTGAAAAGGAGATGAAAGGCTTAAAAAAGAGATAATTGATCACTATAAGTAAAATTATAACCTTTTATCAATAAGTCGGATTTTGGATTTATGTGTGTGGTACATTTCGCCAAACAAGTGTACATTGTAGTTTAGAAGCCAGCCTCGGGTGCGAAATTTTCTCGCTGCATTGGAGACAAATTGGTGACCTTTGCTTGTTTTCTGCTCTGTGGTCGGATTGTTGCCTCTTTGACACACTCTTTGTGTCAATTTTCTATTTTATGGCAAGTTTTGTAGTATTTCATTCTTTTTGATTAAAAAATTTTTCGTTAATTAATCAACCGGATTTAAGTCTTGTCTTGACACATAAATCCTTTGAATTATGTCCATTTGATACAAATGAGGCCTCGGCGTTTTGTAGTACTGTATGTAACTGTACCACGAGGCTTTGTTTTAGAACAATGATTGCTCTTTTGTTTAACTAATTTTTTACTCAATTGTCACAAATGTTTTTGGCTCAGAGTGCTCCTTATTTATCTTAATTCATGACAAACTTTCCAGACACATTTAACTCTCTATGACTTAGTCTGATATAGTTTTTTTATGATATCATTTCTACCTTTATTTTGTGATTCTCTTATTTTAATTAATAATTTCAAACGAGTCAGATATTTAGAGTGTTAATTTATTCATTAGGTTGCAAATCCTTCAGGATAAGTTGATTTTATACGATTTTTACTTTTTTATAAATAAAAATAAAAGGCTTTTTTGTTTTAATGGCTTCAGCTGTCACACGTTCGATGAACGTTACAACAGAGTCACAAGCCATACGTATTGATTGCTATCACACTTTAGATGAACATTACAACAGTCACAAAAGAGGAACGTAAGATACTAGAGGGACAGCCAAACTCATAGATCGAAAACAAACTGACAACGCCATGGCCAAAAAAAAAAAAAAGACAAACAGACAAATAAAAGTACAGATGACACAACATAGAAAACCAAAGACTAAGCAACACGAACCCCACCAAAAACTGGGGGTGATCTCAGGTATCTCATATCACAAGCTATACGTATTGATGGCTATCACACGTTCGATGAACGCTACAACAAAGTCACAAGCCATTCGTATTGATGGCTATCACAGTTTCGATGAACGGTACAACAGAGTCACAAGCCATTCGTATTGATGGCTATCACACTTTCGTTGAACGCTACAACAGAGTCACAAGCCAGACGTATTGATGGCTATCACACGTAAGATGAACGTCACAACAGAGTCACAAGCCATTCGTATTGATAACTATCACACTTTCGATGAACGTTACAACAGAGTCACAAACCATACGTATTGATGGCTATCACACGTTTGACGGAACAAACAATAAAAGTTTTTGGATTATAGACTATTACAAATATGCTAAGATATATAGCAAAATGTAAGTTACGGTTTTCACATGCCAACCGAATCAAGTTTGAAACTAATATTACTATAAATATGCTTGAATATAATCAAATAGTTAGGTAACTCTATTAGCATGCATAACGTCAAATCAGCTAGAATGTAAACTGCTGTTGTTGGAAAATGTTTATTTAATTTCCGTCTGTTGTTATTTAGACAAGTAAGGCGAAAGATACCAAAGGGACATTCAAACTCATAAGTCAACAATAAACTGACAACGCCAAATAAAAAAGACATACAATAGTACACAAAACACAACTTAGAAAACTGAAAACTGAGTAACACGAACCCCACCAAAAACTTGGGGTGATCTCAGGTGCACAGTAAGCAGATCCTGCTTTACATGTGGCACCCGTCGTGTTGCTCATATTAGTACAAACCGGTAATAATAACAAAATGCTAATTGAAATATCTTACCAAGCCAGTGTTATCCTGTTAGATCCCCAAATCCAGTTTGTAATCTTTCCAATCTCTATAGAAATCAACACTCCCATCGAATCGTCTTTGAATTGTCTACAGATACAAAGTATTTTGAATATACACGAAGATTTCAAGACCCAACGTCATGAAAATAATAGTATACTTATGAATAAAGTTTAAATAAACAATTATTATATTTGCAAACAATCTTTTTTTTCATTTTTTTTGTAGAGTGTGTGCTACTATTTTTTTACAAAATTCAATTTTCAATTTCTAATTTTTACATCATATGTTCAAAAGAAAATTATCAACCCTCCAAAAAAAATAAATCCAAAATTCAAAAAAGAAAAAGACCATAAAACTTGAAAAAATCAATCGCTTGACTATATTAAACAACAGAACGACTGGAAAAACAAATGTCATACATACTCTGACTTAGTACAATTCATTTCCTGATGAAAATAAAAGAAGGCAGAACTAAAAACAACTTCTCTCGGTATTGGTCTTCAAATAAAGACAACGGGTAGAATTATTTGTTTCTAGGCGGTCATTGATGAAGGCAGCTTTTTCATGTTTTTTGTTCCCAAATTTCTATGCACAAAGGACATACAGTTTAGATGCAACATCTGCTACACAACCAGAAGACAAACATAAAAAAAACAACGGTAGGATTGAAAAGACTCATAAAATATACCAGCTTTAATTTAGTACGCCAGACGAGCGTTTCCTCTACATGAGACTCATCAGTGGCGCTCATATACAAAAGTTTGTATTCCAAAATCAAATACGAAGTTGAAGATCATTAAAAATTGTAAAGACGAAACAAATTTCGCCACATACGTATAAAGCAATCCTTACCTGGGGATTGAAAAACTTTGAAATTGGCAACACAACAAATCCAGATACAGTTAGACAAGATGCATTGACATGGTAGGAATGGTCGTGTATACATGCATTGTATGTTACGCGATTCCAAAGTTATAACTGTGGTACAACGTAATTGTTGAAACCAAGACATATACAATACAGAGCTTATGTCCATCCTTTGATTTGAGGATCTGGCACTTCTCCGTTGTGATTTCTTTTTCTAAGACCTTTTCGGTATCCTCTGGTTGTTAGGTTATTATTTACAGTCTATGTTTCAATTAATAAAATTTAGAGGCATATTTTTCTCTGTTAACGTAATATTATCAGAACAGAAGGAGAACCAAACTGTTTTTTTCAGCATTTGTTCATAAATTCAATACAAAAAGCCTCATACATGTATGACGCTAGTATTCAGGTCTCTGTGTTATTATTCTCTAAGTTCACAGGTTACAAACTTATGAAAGGGTTATCGAATGCAAGGCAAACATAGATACATATATATATATAAAATTAAAAAAAATAAGGAGATGTTGTATGATTTCAATGCAACGATTTTCCAACACAGTCCAAATTGAGTGGTTTTAAGCCATTTTAGGTCACCATATGGCCTTCCATAATAAGCCAAATATTCAGGTCTTCAAGATTCTAAGTTTTAAACTACAGCTAAAATATCGTGACGAGATAGACATACTCTAGCTACCATTGGTGACAAGTCGAAAGTTTTCAGTTTGGCATACACTCTAAGTAATCGTAAGTACTGTTACAATACTTCAGTTAATATTTTTGATACACCTTTTTTAACGATATCTTTAACAATGACATTTTTTAAAAGAATGAAATTATTAAATAAACATGGTATTATTATTAGATATATAGTAAATGCATATTGCATATTTTTTCTATAACTACGCTTCAATGAAAAAAAATAAATCCAGTTTTATTGCCATATATGCGGGAGGTTTTGCTACCAATAAAACCTGGTTCAACCCGCCTTTTTTTTCTTAAAATGTCCTGTACCAAGTCAGGAATATGGCAGTTGTTATCAAATAGTCCGGTTCTATGTGTATTGGCGTTTGTTTTTGTAGCAGTTCAGTATTTATGTATGTTGTTCCGTTGATTTCTCTTATAGTTGATGTGTTTCCTCGGTTATGGTTTGTGACCCGGATGTGTTTCAGTTAAATCGATTTATGACTACTGAACAGCGGTATACTACTGGTGTCTTTATTTATAATATTTCTTTTTTTATTGACAAAAAAAATATAACTTACCGTCCACCCTTTACCATCATTGTCCACTTCACAAAACTCAGTTATGGTTGGGCCGTTTTCTGGCTGGATAGTATGTACCCCAGTACATGTTCCAGGAGGAAATTCGCTGCAGTCGGTTGGTGATGGAGAAAAGACAATAGCTGGTTAAAAGGAAATTACTATTCTCTCAGAATGCTTGTTTTAGTTGTTTTTTCGCTGTGAAATATTCCCTTGTTATGAGTTATAGGGTAACTATGTTTGGTATATTGAATGCTTGCAAGGTCTACATATATCAGTCAGACATGGTTCTCCTGACCTCAACCTCATTTGATGGATCAGTGATCAATGTTAAGTTTTCGTGGTCAAGTCCGTATCTCAGATTCTATAAGCAATAAGTCAACTATATTTGGTGTGTGGAATGACTGAAAGGTGTACATGTTCGACTAGAAGGTTTCATCTGAACTTGGCCTCATTTTCATGGTTTATTTGTCAATGGTAAAATTTCGTGGTTTGTACATGTATATTAAAAAAGAAAATGTGGTATGATTACCAATTAGACAACTCTCCACAAGGGACCAAATGACACAGAAATTAACAATTATAGGTCACCGTACGGCCTACAACAATGAGAAAAATCTATATCCCATAGTCAGCTGTTAAAGGCCCCAAAATGACAAATGTAAATAATTCAAACGAGAAAACTAACGGCCTGATTTATGTACAAAATAATGAACAAAAAAACCAAATATGATATACAGCAACAAATGACAACCACTGAATAACAGGCTCCTGACTTGGGACAGGCACATATATAATTTGGCGGGGTTAAACTAGTTTTAAGGCGCGCCATCCCTCCCTTAACCTGGGATAGTAGTGTAACAGTACAGCATAAGAACAAATTCTAAAAATCAGTTGAAAAGGTCTTAACTCGTCAGATCGATACAAAGCAGAAATACATCTAACAAAAACACAGAGTGGACGTGGCAGGGTACTGAAAGCCAGTTCAAAGCCAATAACAACTAATATAAAAAAATCATGCATCTAAGGCTAAAATATCAATCAGTACACATCCAACATCCAATGGATTTAGGGTAAAGACGTCATTATCAGTCAAAGAAAAACATGACCTTGTGCAATGCTCAGATACAGGTATCGGTCTGATTCACAGACACTATCAACCAAATATTAGCTGTATTTGGTGTATGGAATGAATGAAAGGTGTATATGTCCGTCTGACAGGTTTCATCTGACCTTGTTTTTTTTTTATTCATTGGACAATGTTTTAAGTTTTTCCTGTTTGGGCTCTATCTATGATACTATAAGCCATAGGGCCAATATATTTGATAAAGTAAGTTTTCATGGTTTTGTCGATTTATCAAATACTGTAAGCCATTGATCAACTATATATGTTGTAAGGAATGATGAAGGTGTACATGTCTGTCTAGCAATGTTCATCAGACCCTGGCCTCATTTTTATTGTTCATTAATTTAGTCAATGTTCAATTTTGACAATCATGTCTGTTTCTCTGTTCCTTTAACTTACAGTATCTGAGTAGATGCAACACCCCAACTTCATTTGGTGTATGGTATGAAATTTAATTTAATCAAGTAAAGCAGGTGAGACATTTTAGCATGTGCACTCTTGTTTTTTAGTAGCATTTTATTCAGATAGTTATTTTTTTAGTATAAATAAAGTTGCCTTCACAAAGACTTTAATAATCTGACCTCGTTCACCATATTAAAATTAAAAATGTTTAACAGTGGCTAGCTAAACTGTTCTTGAATTTTTCTCTCTCTAAATATTGATACCCAAAACAATTGAAACAAAGGCCGTTTGTTCCGTCAGAGGTCCCAAACTCTTTGATTTTTAGATATGGTTATCATCAGTTTATAAACTAAAAAATAACACTGCATGCATGCACAGTCTGATGATGTCTATATACATGCATGTACATGTACCTCAGTTATAGCAGACATTGAGAAGGCAGCACATTGTTTAGTACTGTAAATTCAGAAAGAATTGCAAGGTTTTCATACATGTGAATAATGCGACTGGATGAGTATCGCAATAATAAAATTCACATTCTGATATCAGATACATGTACATGATGTATCTGTATGCAGATTTTTCTGAAATTGCAATGATTTAACTCACATTTTTGTACTTTCTTCCAAAAATCACAATAATATATCACGCAATGATTTAACAATTTACAGTAAAAATTCTAAGAAACAACTATTATAACTTATTATATTCAACTTTCTATATCTGATATTAAATTAGAAAAATAGGACATTAAAATTCAGCCAAAGAATTTATTAACGGTAAAGGTCCAGAGGAAGCTATTTTTTTACTTTGACAAGTATAGGGTACACCAACAATTCGTCTATTTTATATTTTGTTAGAGGGGGGATGGGTACATTCTATCTGGTTTTAAATGTAAATTTTGGAGCTACATGTACCAGTCTGTTTAGTCTTGGCATAAATAACAATCTAAACTTTGCTTTATTTGAGGCAGTTGTAAATTAGCATTGCTTGTAGTTGTTTCTTAATCTTATATATAAAAATAAGGAGATGTGGTTTGATTGCAAATGAGTCAATTATCCACCACAGTTAAAACGAAGTGGATGTAAGCAACGAAAGGCAACAGTATGGCCTTCGACAATGAGAAAAACCCATACCGTATAGTCGGATATAAAAAGGCTTCTTAGAGATCAGTTGAGAACAAAAATCACTTTAGTCTATAGACATAGTTCCTGTTAATAAATTTTCAAACATATGACTTTTTATACGCTTGTCGAAGCTGGACATATTAATTGTGTACCAATGTCTGTCTGTCTGTCAATACTTTGTAAGATAATTTAAATTTGCTTTGACCAATTGTCATGTAATTCGATCACAACATCAGTATTTTTGTTTTTGAAAACTTTTGGCTGTGTCGCTCCAGTGTTACAGGACTCAAAAAACAGTTTCAATTGAGGCAATTCTTTTCACATATCACGCACGAACTTCAGTATGCTAAAAACATGTTTATTACTATGTTTACCATATTGTTCATATTGATATTATTCTAGAAAGGAAGCTCCCTCTCACATATTTTGATTTTCTCCTCTTTAGTTGCAGAGTTACACAACATTAATTGTCAATATCAATTTCAATTTGATATGAACCATAAAACATGACAAAAAATCATGGTGTCTATGTTACATTACATGCACTCGCTGTTTTTTTTGTTTAACTATATGAATAAAAGAATAAAATGGTGTATTCAAAAACATTTTTGTGATTACAGTACAACCTGTGAAATTGTCTGAAAAATGTTTACCATCGGCTATGTTCAACATCCAATGTTGACCATTTATTGGGGTCATAAAACCTGGGATGTTGGCCATTTATTGGGGTCATAAACCATGGGCTGTTGGTTAATCTGATAAGGTTACCTGGAAAGATGCACTGATTATAACCATTGATTAAAAAAAGTTGTGTAAATGACATCCTGCAACTTAACTTTACCTATACAGGTAATTAGTTTTGTTACTTTTCAATTACCTACATGTGAATAGGTTTTGTTTAAAGATTGAAATAGAATTTTTTATTTATTCATTTCAAAGGTTAGAGTTCATCTACATGTATTGGTAATAATGAGGTATTTTTATTTTCATTTTTGTACATGTGATACTAATTCTAAAAATCTGTATTTTTATGTGATTAATTCCCTTTCTCAAGCAGTGTGAAGTATTTATAGTGTAGCAAATTCATTGGAATCTTTTTTATAATGCTTATGACATAGGCAGGAAGGTGTTTTTTATTACATTTTCCTCTTAGGACTAAGTAGGAAAAAAATCACTGGAAGGAACATCAATGCAGTTTATGATAATTTTTTTCTTTTTGTGATTTACAAAAGACTTATTTCATTTTTTTCTAAAAATGTTACACAACTTGTTTACAAAACTGGTGCATAAAAGTTAGTACCATACTTTTTGTTCACTTAGGTTCTGTCCTACATTCAGAATATACTAATATATCATCAAAATTAATCTTCATTAAAAACGCTAATGAAGAATTTCCTGATCTCTGAGTATGGTTAATCTTATGGAAAGACTTATTAAAACCAAATGTCATGTTTATTGAAACAATTGTAAACTAATCAAATATGACATCTTCAGTTTGGCTAATTTCTGCCAGTTAACAGCCAAAATTTTCTCTAGGAAAAAGTACAGATATATGGATTGTGACATTTTATGGACTATTAGATTAAATCATTTATGTTCAGTCTGTGTATTTGATTATGATCATTTGTTGTGAACGGTGTTACGATGCTAAGTTAGATATCAGCTGTTCTCCCCTTGTCCAATAAATTCCTGATTTCTGTTCTATTAAAAATATACAAATAAGGATTATTGAATTATTTATTAGATTATCCTGAATTATATATCAAGCAATTTTGATTAAGAAAAAAATAATATTATATATACATGGATATATTTTCTGATAATACATACAGCATGTACATATGCAAGTTATAAGATAAAAAATCTTCAGACTGAATTCTGAAAATATAAATCCTTTATTTAAAGAAGCATTTATATTGTCAAACTGCACGACTCGCATTGTACATATTCTGAGTATACATGGTATACATATACCAAGAATATTTCACCCAACCCAGACCTTTTAGACAAAGTTAATTGTAGGGACCTGAATGAAATAAACTCTTAAAGGCCCTTGATTCAAAATGAATTTGAAGAAAAAAGTAAGAATATTTTTGAAAATAGAATAAAAAATATTGATGAAAATAGTAAACTGTTACTTTATAAAAATTTAAAACTTAACTTGGATAGAGATTTGTTTTTAATTTAGTATCCAATGACTTTTCTATAAGAAAATACTCCACTTAGTTAAGAATTAGTGACCATAATTTAGAAATAAAAAAAAAAAAAAACTTTTAAGGATAAAATATGGAAACTGCCATTTTCTGGATGATGAAAAATACTTCCGCCTTAAACGTAAAATTAACAACAACAAAAAAAAAGTTACTAAGGGATAATCTGTTTGAAAATTGTTTATCTTCTAATAATTATGTATCTTACCAAAAACAATAAACGTAAAAGAAATGCTAACCCCTCTTTGATCTTTATCCTTTATAAAACAGTCATTAGAACTGAGGGCAGAAGTCTTATAATTTTTTTCCATGTGTTCATTTCTTATAAAATTGTTATTTCATTGTGTTATTTTGTTTTTTTTTTTTTTTTTTTTTTTGGTCAAAAACTAATTATGTTTATAAGACAATAAAGAAATTATTAAATTTTGCTGTAATGAATATTTTGAAATGTGAATAGAGAAAAAATTAATTGCCTAAATTGTGTAAATTGTAAAAAAAAGAGTCCTTAAGATAATCTTAAACATTTGTTAATAAATGTTGAATGGAGATTAGTATACCTAAATGGTAACGATTTTGATTTTAGAAAAACAATCTGAGAAACACCTTTTGACATTATAAGATCCATAGAAATTGGAGATTATACAAGTTTGCAAAATATTAGAAGATGAGATTTATTTATTTCTCATTTGCTAAAACATACATGTATATGTAAGAAATAACTTAAATTGAGAGAAATATTTTAGAGGTATAAAATCAAAACAGTCATTGCAGTATAAGCTACATATAAAAAACTGAGGTCATGAGACATTTTGTTTCTAAAACATATTATTAAGCTATATGTTAACTAGTTTAATTATTTTATTTTTTAATTTTCTTATCATTATCACAGTAATTAAATTTGACAAACACATAAATATTACCTGAGACATATCATATACATGTACATTTACAATGTACCTGAAACACTTTACCTGTAAGCTATTTGATTATATCACTTAAATGCAATCATGATTTCTATTTACCCTTGACTAGCTTTTGATTAATACCTTGTGTATTAATTAAGCAACAGGGGTTATATTAATGGACACATACTATCCTCATGGTGGACATAGTTTTTATGGCCACCATTAATCAGAGTATGTCTCAGGTAGTACTGTACTTTGCATTTTATTTTGCATATGCTGTATTATATAAATATGTAAGGTACCAGAATGGACCTTAAAACATCTAAAACCATACTCGAAATATGCTGAATATACATGTATATAAGGTTTTTTTTAATTAGCTAGTAACCCAAACAACACAAAAGAAAATAACCAACATAAAGCATCTTGGAATCTCAAACAATGTTTTGATTAACACATTATTTATGGTTGCAGTGGTTTCTATTGTACATATATTTTAACAAAGGTTGCATTATTTTAGTGAAGGGTTTAGTTTTCACAAATGACGTTAAAATACCAGAGTTCTGAAAACAGTGGTTGTCCGAAGATTTTGAACAACAATAATTTTCAAAGGACTGACATAAGTTTGGTGTTTTGCAATAGAAATTATGGTGAGAACCATCATATCTTCTTTAAGGACCACCAGGAAAAAAATATTTCGAGAACTCTACGTTACCCTTGTCAATGTCTAAATTAAACCATGACGGCAATGGAATCAGAATCTTTCAATTTTCTAATGGACAAGTTGGAACATTCATATTTGAAACGTTTTAATTATAAAATGTTCAAAATTATTATGGTATACTCTGTCCCTCTGTAGTCAACTCTTAAGACAATAACTCAAAATTGCTTTCACCAATTTTCATTAAACTTTTGTGAATTGTTTATATTTATTGACGTAAACTCTCTTTGATTTTTATGTTTTACGTTTCCAAGTAAAGGGATTAAATAATAAAAAAGGGAGATTTTCCAGTTTTCTGACTACAACTCAAAAATGCTTTCACCGATTTCATGAAAAATTGGTGAATTGTTTTTTTTTTATTAACATAAGTTTCCTTTCCATTTACAAAAAATTCTTATCTCAAGTTTTTGAGTATTGGGACTTTATTCATAAAAAGGGGGAATTTTCCAGTTTTCTGACAACAACTCAAAAATTTACGTTTTCGAGTTATGGGATTTTTATTCATTTTTTGGGGGGTCCGGAGGGGGGCTATTCGAGTAGTGCTCACAGTATATCTGGTTGATCATGTAAGTTCATTTAAAGCATAAAGACCAGCTCAAAGGAAGACCGGCATATTATGTGCTCATAGCGCAGCTCTTTGTTTTGAATATGATGAAGTAAATGTTCTAGAAAACCAAGGAATAAATAGGCATAATTCCTATGATGGAATCAAGTAAGGATTGCCGTAATTTATTTATTTAATATATCATATTCATTTATGTATGGTTCATTGTAATTAGCCTGCTCCTTGTGCATTTGTGTAAAGAAAGCTGTATTTGTATTACTCTCTCTTATTTTTAGCTGACCTGTCAATACGGGATACAAAGTGTCATTCCAGCTTTGATGAACTATAGAATAATGGTTTGAATTTGGAAAGCTTTATTATTAGACAGGTTAATTGATGCATTTTTTTCTTTTGCTCCTTATTAAAACTTGTAATCCTTTGTTTATGTATATATCATAATTGCTTTGTACATAAATCAGACCGCACAGTGACCTATAATTGTTAAGTTCTATGTCATTTTGTCTCTGAAAGATAGTTGTCTCATTTGCAATCATACCACATCTTCCAAAGGACCAAGTGAGCTTTTTCGTCTCTTGGCGTCCGTCTTACGTCGTCGTCTGTTAACTTTTACAAAAATCTTCTCCTTTAAAAACTACAGCGCAAAATTTAACCAAACCAATCATCATTGGGGTATTTAGTTTCAAAAATGTGCATGTACGTTGACCCTCCCTGCCAACCAAGATGGCAAACATGGCTAAAAATAGAACATAGAGGTAAAATGCAAAAATGGTCTTTTATTTTGAAAATTGTATAATAAGGTAAAATCTGACAGAAGCAAAAACGTTCATAATGTTGTGTTCTACCAATTGTCCATATTCGTCAAAACTCTTCTGATAGGAGTTATTGCCCTTAAATGACAAATTTTACCTTTTTTTCATTTTTGCCTATTATCTTGAAAACTATTATAGACAGAGAGAAACTTTAAATTGCAAAAATGATCAGCAAGGCAAGTTCTACAAATAAGTTTCATGGTCAAAATCGTCAGTCGAATCCTTATTAGAGTTATTGCTTTTTAATGACGATTTTTACAAACTTTTTTAATTTGTGCCTTATATCTTAAAAAAACAGATAGATAGAAACTTAAATAAGCAAAACTTATCAGCAAGACAAAATCAACAATTAAAACAATATGGAGGAAATAGTCCGATGACTCCTTATTGGAGTTCCTTTTGAGGACGATTTTCACCATTTTATGCGTTTTTCCTTTTACATGTATGATACAAATCATAATAGATAAGAAGATGCGGTATGACTGCAAATGAGACAAATATTCACCAGAGACCAAATGATGCAGATGTAAAAGATTTTCTCGCTGTAATAAAGACCTATTGGTGGCCTTTGGCTGTTTTCTGCTCTTTGGTCCAGTGTTTATCTCTTTGACACATTCCCATTTCCCTTTTCAATTTTCTCTATATACAGCACTTCAAAAGTCAAAAAGTCTGAAAAGACCAATTTTTGTCTGAATTTGCATGAAGTTTTACTCAACATTCTCTCTTTGTCTGAAATATTTCTAAAAATTCTTGATAAAGTCTGAATTTGTTTAAAATAAGTTCTTGATTTTTCTTGACATATGTCTTGTCAGTATGAACATTGTCTAAATATTTCTCGACACTTTCTTTATCATCGACCAATTCTTGACTGTCTTAAATTTGTCTCGATCAGTCTTGACATATTCTTGACATTCTTAATAATGTCTGAATATGTCTTGACAAATCCTTGACAGTCTTAAAGATGTCTGAATATATCTCGACACATTCTTGACGGTCTTAAAGATGTCTTGACACTATCTCAACAGTATAAATTTCGCCTGATTTGTGTATAGATACATTATGGACAGTTTAAACGCTTTATTTTGCTGTTTTATACTCATTTCTATTATCGTTAAACTAAACATACAAGAATTAGGATACAATAATACATTGCTAATTATAAAAAGCAACATGTTGGTACAATAATTGTTTATTTACAATATTAACATTGAATATTTTGCATGAAAAATGAAATATGTCCACAGTATGATTTGTTTCAATCATTTAGCAATTATGTATAAGATTTATAAATCAACATTTGTAATTATTCACAAACCCACATTTAAATTGGTTTATGTAGTAGAACATTGATAAGAAGTAGTGGATTCGTAAACGATAATCAACGAGCGACTTTAGTTGCAAGTTGATTATCGTTTCCGAATCCACTACTTCTTGTCAATTCTCTAGCTTAAATCATTTCTAGTAAAACGACTGTCTGTTTTACGTTTTGACAATGAATCATATCTTGTCTTTTTTATTCTATAATAGCTTGAAATGATTATATACACACGGTTCGCATCTATATTTAGACATTTGACAAGTTTACAAAGGTTTAAGATAACTTAAATGGGGTGTAAGCTCCCCTTTTTAACACCAGATTTTATTTTTGTATATACATATTTCATTTAATGTTTAAGCATTACAAATTATTTAAATTGAATAGATTTGTGTATATTTAATTTATTCAAAAAGATATATATTAATATACAGAATTTATTTATCTTGTTTTGAAAAGTTAAAAAATTTTAATTACCAAAATTTAGAACCTTCAAAATTTATATATATACTATTTAGCAACATGGTTTGGTATATTGAAACCTGTAATGCTCTTGCTACGGATGTACAATGAATAATTATGTTGATTTCATAAACTTACCATCAAACTGTTCATAGCCGTGATCGTCTAGTCGTTGGTAACGAATATCATAACGGTGATATTAACAGTGCAAAGTTCGAACCTTGTACCCGGAATGGAATTTGTTCATTGTAATTTTTTTTCTGGACTAAAATATTGTTTTAATCCTAGAACATGTAGAAGTATTATATATTTCATTTTCATATAATGGTGATGATTTTGTTTCTGTTTTTACTGTCAAAGAAGTAGTTTTAACCCATTTCTTTAAAAAAAAGATAACACCCAAAATAAAACAAATTCAATAAACATGAACAAACCAAGATATATATATTTCATTAGATTACAAAAGCGAATTATCAATGAGACAGAAATACAGTTAAATGACATGTATTGACAATTAAGCGCTTTAAGAGTATTATTCATATAAAAATAGATGTCAGTCATCGTGGTCTAGTGGTATCATGCATAGACTGAAGACTCTGCTGTTTATGAAGAAAATACGCGCGGGTTCGAATACTACACATGCCACTCGTTTTTGAGAGGATAAAAGATCGTAAGTTAAAAGTTTCAAGTTATAATATAAGTTCTCTTAAGTTAATAATGTGGTCAGTGGATTCTTAAATAATAAGCTAAAGTAAGAACAATAGACTGACGTCAGAGAAATGGGTTAAATTAACATACTCACATTTGTATTTGTTAATAATTGCATACCCATATTTGTATTTATAAAAATATTTATATACTCAAATTTGTATTTATAAAATAATTTCCATGCCCAACTTTTGTTTTTGTTGTAATAAGTGTAACTCGAAATAACAGTATATTCTATAAAGAGAAATAAAAATAAAGATATATCTTGTATATTGGTAATGATCTGTAAAGCTCAGAATTGTCAAGTAAAGGAGTAGGTTCAGTAAGACTCCTTTTTGGCCCCAACATATAGCAGTTTTACTAAATTGTTGAAATGTAAACTTTTAGCTGCTTATTGGAAAGAAGAATACTTCGGTTACATAAATATGGGCTGTTTTTTACAATAGAATGCACATGTATCGGGTACTAGCATCATTAAGTCATGCTAAATTACTGAAATCTTCACAATTTTAGCATTTGAGTTAATTTTTAGACGGTTTCCGTCTTAAATGGGTAAGGCCGCATTTGTGTTCATTTTTTATATTTAAATGTAAGTTGTTTTTGATGATAATACATAACATATATATAGGTTGAGACTGAACACGAATGCGGCCACCTTCATTTTTGACAAAAACCATCTGAAAAGTGTCCAAAATCTTTCTTCAGATGAACCTGAAATTTGGGGCCAAAATCGGCCCTTACCGGACCTACACCTTTAAGACACAATTCAAAATGTTCAAAATATGTCAAACCATACAGAGAAAAAAAAAGAATGTCGAGATCCTGTCGAGAAATTTCAAGACAGTATGCAAATGTCAGGAGTTTGTCAAGACATTTTAAGACCTTCTTCAGAATGTCGAGAATTTGTCGAGTAAATTTCATACAAATTTAATATAAATCAGAAATTGTCAAGAAAAATTAAGACACAAGTCATACTTTTAGAGAGTGTCGAGTAATTGTTCATGCGAATTGAGACATAAAATGGTCTTTTCAGACTTTTGGACGTTTGTAGTGCAGGTTGCTTTGCTGTCTACAACAATAAGCAAACCCCATACAATAGTAATCTATGAAAGGCCCTGACATGAAAAATGTAAAACAATTTAAACGAGAAAGCAACAAAAATGAATATGACATACAGTTATCAAAAACAACCACTGAATTACAGGCTCCTGACTTGGGACAGACACATACAGAATGTGTTGGGGATAAACATGTATGTGAGCACTCATTCCCTTTTTCCTCTAACCTTGGACAGTGTTGTCACAGTACAGCATTAGAACAAACTGTAAAACTTAGTGAAGAAGGCTTGACTGTGACTCGTCAGATCAACACATAGCACACAACAACACATAAAAAGGCACAAAGTACTTTCAGTTACTGAAAGCTACTTCAACGCTTATTAAAACAGGAAGAAAACAAGGTATGTTTCTATGCTATGCAAGCCTTGCTTTTCTTCCTGTTTTATAATTTGCGGAAATAAATTTTCTTTTTTTAATATGTAAGAATATTGTATGCTGTAAATTCAGAAATAACTGCGAGGTTTTTAAAAATGTGATTAATGCACCTTGGTGAGAATCACAATAATAAGAACTCACATTCTGATATACGATACATATCTGTCTGTATATTTCCTGAAATAGCGATAATTAATCTTGCATTTTAGTTCTGTTTTCAATAGTCACAATAATAAATGCATGCAATAATTTCTGTTTTGTTCACGCATCGTTGTAAATATAACGGAATTTGATAAGACTGTCGTACAAGTGAGAGGTTTAGCGCTATAAAACCAGGTTCAATCCACCATTTTCTACATTTGAAAATGCCTGTACCAAGTCAGGAATATGACAGTTGTTGTCCATTCGTTTGATGTGTTTTGTCATTTGATTTTGCCATGTGATTAGGGACTATCCGATTGAATTTTCCTCGGAGTTCAGTATTTTTGTGATTTTACTTTTTAAGAAGTAATTTCCACTATATGTTTTGATATGTTTTCATTGCTACAAATAGATACTCAATATTTCTATGTCTTTTCCTGAAATAGCGATAATTCATCTTGCATTTTTGTTCTGTTTTCAATAGTCACAATAATAAATGCATGCAATAATTTCTGAATTTACATTATCTATATATAGGCTCCTGAAATAAATATGCTTAAATCTGGTTAAGGATAAGATTTGTTTACAGTTATTTACAATAATCTATATTTTTTGTTATTTTAGGAAACAAAGATATGAATGAATAGATATTTGTACCACTCTTCAATTCATCTGAATGCCTGATGATTTGGTTGTCTTGCAAACAATGTACATAAGGAGTCAGATTGGCTAGGGCATTCATTTCCATAACCTGGACTCAGGAACTGTTCCACGGTAAGTGGTTGTGATAAAAGTTTGATGGTATTATGATAATTTGTTATGTAATAGAGACAACAAAACAGAAGACTTTAAAAAACATTTTGGGATCAAATGTCATAGCCTGTTTCACCACTACAGTGATTGGGTGTTTTATCTGACACCCTGTTCTTTTTAATATGTCCTTCAGCTAACAGAAATTGATAGTTCATAGTCAGTTAGCATTGTTACCTAACTTTTAACTTAACCAAATTATAAAGAATTAGGCTTTGTATTAACTTGGACAATTTCCACTATTTTCGTTCCAAGAGTTGTGGGACTTTAAAATTTGACATGATAAGCAATATTTCATGTTTTGCACATTATAGTACAGAAAATCATTTGTATGTTCTAAGAGTCTTTTTTGTCTATTTTTCCATACATTTTCCTTTCCCAATAGCAATTTATGCCACTTCAAACATTTACCAAAGTACATAATATTTCACACTAACTTTGAGACTGGTGTCTGCTGATTTTTTTGTCTAAAAAATGCTGACCGACTACTTTGATGATGTTTATGCAGGTCAACTGTAATTCAGGAAAATAAGAATTTGACTGGATTCAGGTAGGTGTTGCACAACTAAAAAAAAAAGAGTTTTATGAAACTTGGGACAGTACCGTAGCCAAATTTTAAAAACTTTTGTTTTATATTTTCTGTATTTTATAACGGATGAATGGGCTTATGTTGCAGTTAACATTAAGTAAAGTCTGTCCAACCTTCATCAGATTTTTTTTTATTTTGGCAGATTAGCTCTTATTGATACATATGAGAATCTAGCAAAATTCTAAAAATATTTCGTTTTTAGGCAGTGGCTATTTTGCCGGCTCGTAGTGAATTTGTTATCTTCCCGGTTCTTTGTAGAGAGTGAATTTTGATATTTACTTTTGAAAAGTACTACAAAAATGTACATTGCCAACTGAGAAAAAATCAAATTATTACTTTTATTATTAAATTATTATATGATTGAATAAGATAAGAGTAACAATATTTGTGATACATGTAATCGTTTAAAAACATTTATGAGTCCAAGTGAAAATAGGTATTTGTGAGAAGACATAAAAATTAAAATATTGAGTATCAATACATAAACATAAAATATTGAGGATCCATTTGTAACAATGAAATCATCAAAATATGTAGTTGAAATTACTTCTAACTTTAGCATTAGACTGAGTGATTTAAGAAGTAATTTCCACTATATGTTTTGATATGATTTCATTGCTACAAATAGATACTCAATATTTCTATGTCTTTTCAAAAGTAAATATTAAAATTCACTCTCTACAAAACAACGGTAAAATAACAAATTCACTATATTGCCGGTTCTGGCAAAATATCCATTGTTATAGTAATATCCTATTTTCCCGGCTTTTATTAAGATATTTTAATCAGAACCGACAAAACAGCATATTTTCTATAGCCACTGCCTTATTTTAATACCGTATTTTATTGATAAATGGACTTACTTTTTTGCATTTTACATTTTGATACATGGGAAGGAGGGTGTTTCATGAAATGTCGTGAAACTTTGACATAAGCTTCAAGAACAAGAGATACCACTTGTAAAGAATATTTCGATATCGTTTTTCTTTCTTTTTTTTTTTTGTATTTTAATGATAGATCTCATCATCTGAGATGGACTAAATTTTGACAGTCAACATTACACTTTTACACTGACGGCAACAATCATAGGCGAGACCCGGGGGTTTCGTGAATACATTTTATTTTACAATTTTTCTCTCAAAGGACTAGGGACTATAAGAGCCATTTTTAGCCCCTACCTCAAATTTCATTTTGTCATGTCATAACTCTATACCAAAGACCTTCTGAAAATGGTTTTATTTTGGGTCTATCTGATATATTCTGTTGCCTATCAACCAGTATAATGAGGGAGATAAACTCATTAAAAATGCTAAATAAACAGGTTAAATCGATCTAATTTTAAAACCAAACCTGTTTCTATATGCAGTGAATTTTACACGTATACACTAATTTAATGTAACACAATGAAATGAACATTTCTTTGCAAAATCATTGTATTTTCTCCCTAGCAACAAATCTTTGTCCATAGCAACGGCAATTTGTTTTCTATTTTACAAGATTAAACTTTCAATATTTTGCAACAAAAAAATAAATCAAGATGCACATTGTAAAAAGGAACAAACTCCAAAGAAAATGGATAAGAACCAATGTTGAAATATCAACAAACAAAACTACAGACAAACAAAAGTAATTCTTTCAGAGAACGTGGTAATGAAATGCACTTTTAGAGTCCATCTATGGTGTAAAATATTGAACAATTGCACTTACGGTGAAATTGCTGGTAACTACATTTTTTTCATGAATCAATATGCGTACACCTTACATATTTTTTTAATCATATTAGATTAACAGATTTTGTCTCTAGTGCTAGGTGGAGTCCTTTTAATTTCTAATGCCCCCGCTGTGGGGTTTCACTAAATAGCGACGAAAAGAATAGTGTAGCGACAAGAAGAAAATCTTATTATCAATTATAATTATCTAAAATGAAGAAATATAAAAACATGCATTAAAGGGTGTTATCCTTTATATAAGTGTATCTTCATAATAGTACTTATGCAGAGTCGGCAGGGTTGACACGTAAAAGGAAATGAACGTGAATGGAAGTGAACATGATTTTGGGCGAATGGACCCGGATTCATTACGGTTTACCCTTGTCAATCCGTACATTTCGAATTGGTTTCAATTCTCTAACTTTACCTTGCGACAAACAAATGTCCTGAAACTTATACACAATCCTTTTAATCTCAAACACAGATCAATTTAGAATTAAGGTGGCGTTACTTTCACTGTTCTATGTAATGTCCCTTTATAAGTGGAAAAATCTGCATTTTTTTCGGTTTCCGTTCACTTACATGACTTACTTTATTTTGCCACAACCAAATGTAATGAAACTTGTACTCATTATTCTTATCACCACCAAAGACATATCTAATTCTACATGTTCTAATTAGGGTTGTATCATTCAGACAAATGTCCTGTTTCTTACCAATTATGTAAATTAAAGCATAGAATCTTTTTAATCTCTTTTCGGTATATTTTGTTTTATGGAATTACACCCTCCTCCCTTCCCCCTCTTTCATGAATCATGGATCCAATCATTATACAAAAGAAGATTGTCCCATTTCTATTCTATTTCAGTTGAGATTAGAAGAAACATAAGAAATAATCAGATTTAGTTACATTGTATGTCTATCTAAAATTTCATATTTAAAAAAAAATTCTCAAAGTTATCGGTGATTCCCTTACAATATGTTGTTCATTACTTTTGGGTTTTTGAAAAGTTAAAACTAGGTACACTTGTGAAAAGAAAAAAACAGAAATACATGTTGCTGATTCATAAGCGAAAAGTTAAATTCATATAAGCACACTAATGTATAAATTAAACTTTATCATACGAACATGTCTCGTTTTAAATGCAAATTTCAGCTATTTATTGCTCTGATTGGCTATGAAAAATATTAAAACAAACTATCGCACCAACCTTGCACCAAAAAGATTTTTTATCTGAAGTTTGATATGTACTAACTTGTCAAAATGTGAAAATTTTAAATTGGTGCAAGCATGGTGCGGTGGTCAAAATGTAAATAAACCATCTCAATTTCTGTATTTTTGACACTTTTTTCTATTATGACGTCATTTGCACCTACCATTGTGACGTCATTAAACATTTATTTGTTAGATAAAATCATTTGTTTTAAATTATTGACTCATATTCTATCAATTTTTGTAGAAAAATTATCTGGGTTCAAATTTTTATTATTTTGTAAATCTGGGGCCATTTTAGGCCATTATAGCCCTACTCCTTCATCAACTTGATGCCTTGTATACACCGTAATTGAGTTAAATTCACGAACAATATAATAAATAAAAACTGCGTCTCTAAAAGCAAGCTCCCGACTGTCTTTCGAAAATGCTGGTGTGTAAACAAATATTTTTTTTTTTTATTCTTACAATAAAAAATCACATTTTTCTAAGGATTTATATTAATTTTTTACGGTAAGACAGTATAGTTCCATCTTTGCATAGCAATTTTTAGATAATACACATTCAGACGACTTCATTGATACTTTGTTTTACATCCAAAGACTCCTTTAACACGCTAGACTTTTGAGTTGGAAATATAATGTACGACCTTCAGTGGCCAATCGGGTCACGTGACTACATTCACATTCGATATGAAAAATCCATGCAAGATTAAACTTAGGTTATAATGTTTCATTCTAGGATCTCTGTTATTCTGGATTTTTTGACATTTTTTTTACATGCACTTCCAAAAAAACATGAATTTTTACGTATTGTATTTTGGTAAAGTGCCTTGATATCACTGCGGAAAAGATGATGGGATTAGGGTTGCGACAATTGGTATATACCTATGGTCATCTGTGAGACAGATATTTCATAACCTTCAACCAACTTGTGATGGCGTGCGTAAAGTTTTCCTTTTGTATCCTTTGACCCTCTTTTTCGAATGGATGACTTCAATTTCACAAATGGGAAGCCTTGGTTTATTAGCTTCCGTGTAAGCACCGACACTCTATCAAAGTAATCATGATAGGAAACACAAGCTCTGGAATATCAAAGACTTGGAGTTATTAACTCCATATGCAGGCGTCGTCAAAACATTGCTACATAGAATTAGAAAGCTCGCAATCGGGAAGCTATATTCATCTCTTTCTACCTTTTGTTCTGAACCGTCCATCATTGTCAATTTCTACACAAAGAATGATAGTTCAAAAAGATATCCAGAGATATCTGAGATCTAAGGTCCCTATTTTAATATTAGGAAGTATTACATGTACAAATAAGGAAATTTTAAAGAAGCAAAAATTATAAATTGCCTTTGAAGACATTATAACAATCTGAACAATGTTGATTTCTTTGTTAAACAGCTTCAAAGACTGATAAAAATTTATCCTCTGTTTCAAATTCAAATCACTCTATATTCGTTCTAATTTCAATAGTTTAAAGTATTTTACATTAGGAAAGAAAGCTAAACATCTATTCAGCAGAAGTTCACGTGCCGCCACATCTTGGATTTACCATGGGAGTCAGATTAAAAAATCATGACTGCATGTTAGCGTAGCACAATACTTCGCATTAAAGTCTGCATTCATTAGTTTTATTATTATAAATAATTTCTGTGCGTCTTAATTTTCTTTTGAATAGGAAAGTTAAAAAAAAAACAAAAACAAAAACAAAAGGCCTCCTTTATAAAAAAAACTTTCCAAACTGGCTTTAATTTCAATCATAAAATTCTATCGTATTAAAACAGACACGTTTAGATTTTAATATGACGTCAGTAATTTAAATCGATTGAATAATTGCTTAAATCATGCAGTAAAACAGAATGAATCCTGGAAAAAAAATGTCGATTGACAGTACGTTGTTGTATCATATAACAATAAATTTAGATTTCGAAGGCGACATCAGGTTCTTTACGTTTCTCCTTACGGAAATATCATAGACAAAATCAGATGTCCAATATCATTTTCTATTATTTTATGTACATAGTTCATGCATATTCAGAGGAACTTAGTGTTTCTATAATCTCTGTTAAATATATTAACTAGTTCAAAAACTTCGAGCTTGACATCTATCTTTGTTGATTGTTGATTGAGATATATCCAACATCCTATTTATTTATGTTAAATGACTATATTCACCGTACCAACATTATTAACGACGCATAACGACAATAAATGCTTCTTCAGAGTTGCTCTGAGCCAAAAAAAATTCTAAACCTAATACAATCGGCGAAGATCTGAAAAGCATAAAAAGAACAGAAATCCAAACCCAGTCAAGCTATTACCACTATCCCTAAGTGAACAGAATAAACAAAAGCAGTTTTAACGTTTTCGTAAAGTCGAAGAAATAAAATTTATGACAACAGTTAGCCAGGATTGAAGAAATGAATTCGAACATTTACGTTTTCCTTAAATAATGGAACAAAAAGTAGTTTAAAGTGTATTCATAGTTGCCAAAAATATGAGGAAAGACACTGAGCAAACCGAACAGACCCAAATGGAATCGCAAAGATAATGTGAATGTTTTGACACATTACGTCATAGATAAAACCTAGTTACATTAGCAGATCAATCCGAAAACGATTAGAAAACGGCAACAAAATATTCAACCCACAGTTTTGATGACGACTCTGAAAATAAACAAATAATCATAAGATGCAAAAACAATGCGGCACGGAAAAAACATAAGGAACAAAGAACGAAGTAAACAACACCTTTTAAAACAAGTCTAAAGCTCTGAGAAAAATTCAAAATGATCAGGGATGGTGCGCAATTACTGACAATTGTAATCGATTAATAATCGATTATTTAAAGGATTTTTATATAATCGATTAATAATCGGTTACCAAGATTTTGTGTATGTAATCGATTGCAAATTACATTTCTTTTCGATTACTGTCAATTACATGCTACAAAATTACAAAACAAATAAGTTAATTATGTTGCTAAACGTATGTATGATGGAAATTGAGAACTTTACCAAAACATCATTTAAAGCTTTAGACTTGTTACTGGTTAAACGCAATTATGTTGCACAACGTATGTATAGTGGAAATTTAGAACTTTACCTAAACAGCATTTAAAGCAGTGTATCCAAATTTTATGTTGATTGTTGTTTTTGAATAAAATTGAGAAAGCTCTTTTGATGATCAGAGATATTCATAAATTCTTGATATTTGGTTTTCAGCATGAGTGAGTGAAATCGCATTGCATCAATCACTTCTCCATATTTTCTCCATATTTCGCAAATTTTTGCTGTCATACTGACTTTTGTTAGATTTTTTGTTTTTAATCATTATCAATAGATATATATGAATTTTCATTCAATGTTGGATGTTTCCTCTGTTAAAAAATATGAAAAATTAGAATAATTAATTAATTCAGCTAACTTTAAAGATGGAAATTTATGATTTATAATTACTTGCATGAATTAATCCTTTTCTTTGGATAACCTCCATAATTACAGGTTATAAAACTGACATATGGAGTACAATTGATAATCTGTGGCAATATAATGTAAATCTCTTTCTTAATCAGACTTAATTGACATCCAAATAAAGTATGCACCTTATCAATGATAAGTCTTCGATCATCTGATTAGTAAAGACAAGAAGTTTGTTGAGAATTTTCAATTCTCTATCCTCAATTCTCTATTCAAAACTATAAACAATGTATATATTTTCGTGTCAAAATTAGATACATATATCTATTTCTGAACAACTATTTCAATGCAGAGCCATTGGTTCATTGTCAAAAGGAGTTGATGTACTTTGTTAATTTTTTGTATCATAACATTATGACGAATCAACTGTTTATCTATTCTAAGCTAAAATTTCAAAAAAATTATGCTTTGAGGGATTTTAATACAAATAAGCTTACTTATTCAATGTAGTGCAGAACTTAAGTTAAGAATCATTGCTTATTTTAAATCTATTTTCTTTTTTTAGTATAAAACGTCTTAAATTATTGAATGCATACATATTTTCATTTAAAAATGGTTATATTTCATCAAACTATTGTAAAAAGTAATTAAAATGTTATCGAAAAGTAATCGATGAATACAACATAAGTTTTGCTGTATTCGATTAAATTACCATTAAATGTAATGAAAATGTCTTCGAAAACAGATTACTGTCGTTTACTGGAAAATATGTATTCAAACAATTGATTATGATTACAGATTACGATTACCCCATCCCTGCAAATGTTATTTAATCTCCAATTTTGTATACTACAATTAAAAAACACAAGAAACGTTGAAATTAAAAATGCTACGAACTTGATGAGCTTTCATAAAACAAATAATCAATTTAAATTATTATAAATCACTTGACGAATAACATCCATTGTATACTTCATTATACTTAGTCAAAAAGTAATTAAGGATGTTAGAAAGATAAACATTAGAAGTCTGAGTTCCAAGTCATTTTCTTTACTTTGTACATATTATAAAACACGGTAATTGAAAGAGAGCGTTTTACAGTACAGTTAACTGCAGTTAAGATAGCAAATGTATGTGAATTGAACAGTATTGTTTGGTTTTGTGTAGAAATATATTTGTTGAATATGACTATACATGTTAATTGTGATTCTTAACGATACAGGAACACAGTAGCTAATAAAGGGGCACACATTTTAGTTTGATTAATACAGAAATCTTCTTTTAATAAGATTGGGTGGAAGAGTAATGTAGTCAATTGTTGAATGAATTAAAGGGTTCACATGTTAATTGTTTACGCTTTATCACAAAAACAAATAAAAATTAACATGTTATTGTCCGAAATATGCATGTAATATTGGCCAATAGACATTGACATCCTTCCTTTATCATCACTAAATTTTGTATGTTGCACCAGACCAATGTGTCAGGCTGTCACAAATGTAACAAGAAATCTGTGATTAATAAATTTGACTTATTTGACTATTTTCAGATTAGCAAGTTTTTAAACATTTAAAAATTGTATTACCGCCGATGACAACGAGAGAATGAAATATAATCATACCTGATACCAAAACAAAAATTGATTGAAGCATTTGTGGTCATTGGATAAAATAATACAACTGTCTTTTAAAACAGAATTTGTTTGATTGTTTTTGTTGACGTTCCGTGGGTATTTAATGCATATTGGACGAGAACATATCAAATTTAGGCAACAGTAGTTTTCCGGTGTTCAAATCTCTTAAATCGATTCAGAAAAGACAAATCAAATTAACAAACAAAAACTGAGAGAATTAAAAGGACTGCAAAAAGAGCAAGATCGGTTGAGTCGACAGGGTAATTGTCTCCAACTATGCATGGATCAACCGTCATGCAAATAAACAATATGTTCCATAGATTAGAAAAAAATAGTCTCACTTGAAGCTTTGAAGGCTTAAAATTTTGGTTGCAACTAGTACAAGAGGGTTTGCTGGATAAGGATATAAATTATGCCTTGCAACATGCCATCAATATTCCCTTCATAATAAAACAACAATGGTTTAATCATGTGAAGAGAAAGAAATACACTCTCCCTACAAGAACAATCTTATTCACCGCCTTTATTCCAAATGAACGTTGCTGCGTATTCATACATTCTACACACTAAAAAAGAGGCCTATGTATTACGTAAGATGAATAGGTGACCATATTTCTTCCAGAATGATCTCTCTTGCGATTGTCATTGTGAATAATGAAGACAATATCTTACACTATAATGTTTTGTATTTTTTTTTAATAATTTTCATGGAAACCTTAAAGTCAACAAATTACCCTGGGGCGTATCCTAACTTCGATGTGCAAAGTTGGACTCTTGCTGTAAAAAATAACTCCAGACTGGTTCTGAGATTTCAAGCTTTTCATCTTGAGACAAATAACGACTTCCTGAAGGTAATCAGAAATGCATATACTATAATTTGCGTCTTATATTCAAAGTGTTAGTAAATCTTTCTGAATTAATTATCAGCCATCAAACGGAACAAAAACCTAAAAGATTTCTAGAGGTCAATTTCTGTTTGTTTTTTGTTTTCCTTAAACTTAATGCAAACAACGACATAAAACAGAGAATCCAAGTCCAGAAAATTAATTAAGGTGTCTGGATAAATATCTAACTTTCAAAAGAGTAGACGACAGAGAAACCATTTTGACAAAACTCATGTCGACAATATTATAACGAAAGACGGAACAAATATTTATCATAAAAAATGAACACACTAATATAAACTGCACCAATCGTACTTTTTTCTAGAAATTCGCCAAAGTCATACCATAGAGTCAGCTATAAAAATTCTAGACATGACCAAATGTAAGACAAGTCAAACAAACAAACAAACTGCCTCATTTATAACATATCAATAAACGAAAAACAAATATGATAGACATCAAATAACAACAACCACTGACTTACAAGTTCATAGTTAATATAAACGTTCATTTATCTTTTTATTTAGATTTATGATAAACACGATGGAAGACAGCTGTACAGTTTGACGGGACTCTATAATCGAGATGATATATGGTCGAAGCAAATGGTTTCTTCGTCACCTTCACGAGGGATCATTCGATTACTTTTCCGGGTTTCTCTATTGATGTATATAAGACATCATGATTCACATCTAGCACCTTATTCGAATTATTTATCAACAAAAAATGACTGTAGAAATTACCCTTTTTATTTCGAGAGATTACCTTGTGACACATATACGGAAAATCGTAACTGCTCTCCTACTTGACGATTCAATTTTCATTGGAATGTGTTGCTTTTGTCGTTTGATGAATATTGTTGTCTCTGTTTAAATATAATGTTTTATTAAACATGATTTTTTCTCTATTATTATCTTGTGTTATCCAGTATTGAATCCGTGTTTGAAGTTTATATTTTAGGTTTTTAACCTGAAATATTAGTTATCCTTTGCAGATGTTTCATACAATTAATATCTAAATAATTCGATTCCAATTTGTCCTACGTAACAACGAAACACAGGAGCCATATTTGATAAATCAGAGTATTTCGTTCTCAGTCGCACTGCCTTTGTCCTCTTCTGATTAATGAGAACATAAAACAAAACGACACACACAAAAATAACAAAACACACACAATTTTAAACGACGATAAGAAAAGCTATAATTTTGCGCCTGAAACAAAAAAAAAACAATGTTGACTTCTGACATATTTTAAGAATTATGATAATTCAATTCATAAATGAAAAAGGGTATTTATGCTAATATTTTCAGCGCGGAAATGTCATTAGTGATATCATCGTCATATGCATGTCATATGCATGTCAAAGCTAATACCTTCGAATCGCAAATGGCTATTTTTCCTACGTTGTTTCGTTAAATTAGATAAGACTGAGACCCTTTCCCCAACATTTTACATCTGTAAAACACGTACAGTACATTGCCTTTTTGATTAGACGTTAGCTCACATCTACTAAAAATACTGCTACGGTGGTCTCGTGTAAGTCGTGTATCGATTCCCGGCCTGGACAAAACGAAAAATTTTAAATGGTATTTGATGCTTCTATATGACTATGCAAGTGAATGAGAAAATGTTTTGACGATACAACTTTTGAAAGGGTAAATGTTGTGAGGTAATTGATGAAAATTAGGGAAATCACCTTAATGATTATATGACCCTTCTTCGTGTTCTTCAAAGACCCAAATATTGATCTGTACTTGCCCAACCTCCATGCTAGATATGTTGTTACTCCAAAATATTGTTTTTGTTATAAAATTGCTGTGGAATTTTTTTTCTGTAGGTACCAATTTGCGTAAACAAATGTATTTTAGTGATATTTGATTTTGTGATATTGCAAATATCTGCATAAAACCTAATAGAAAATTTGTACTTCGTTGAACATTTTAATACGTGGTTACCCTTTGCTGTGTCTTATTTTGGCCTTTTAACTGTCTTTATTTAAGCGTCACTACCGAGTCTTGTGTAGACGAAACACGCGTCTGGATACAACTCCTGGCATCTAAGATCTGTTTATTTAAACACGGAATACACAAAATTGGTATCGCACGAATAATAATGAATCTAACTGTACAGTTTGACGGGACTCTATAATCGAGATGATATATGGTCGAAGCAAATGGTTTCTTCGTCACCTTCACGAGTGATCATTCGATTACTTTTCCGGGTTTCTCTATTGATGTATATAAGACATCATGATTCACATCTAGCACCTTAATCGGATTATTTATAAAAAAAAATGACTGTAGAAATTACCCTTTTTATTTCGAGAGATTACCTTGTGACACATATACGGAAAATCGTAACTGCTCTCCTACTTGACGATTCAATTTTCATTAGAATGTGTTGCTTTTGTCGTTTGATGGATTATTGTTGTCTCTGTTTAAATATAAAGTTTTATTAAACATAATTTGTTCTCTATTATTATCTTTTGTTATCCAGTATTGAATCCGTGTTTGAAGTTTATATTTTAGGTTTTTAACCTGAAATATTAGTTATCCTTTGCAGATGTTTCATACAATTAATACCTAAATAATTCGATTCCAATTTGTCCTACGTAACAACGAAACACAGGAGCCATATTTGATAAATCAGAGTATTTCGTTCTCAGTCGCACTGCCTTTGTCCTCTTCTGATTAATGAGAACATAAAACAAAACGACACACACAAAAATAACAAAACACACACAATTTTAAACGACGATAATAAAAGCTATAATTTTGCGTCTGAAACTAAAAAACAATGTTGACTTCTGACATATTTTAAGAAATATGATAATTCAATTCATAAATGAAAAAGGGTATTTATGCTAATAATTTCAGCGCGGAAATGTCATTAGTGATATCATCGTCATATGCATGTCATATGCATGTCAAAGCTAATACCTTCGAATCGCAAATGGCTATTTTTCCTACGTTGTTTCGTTAAATTCGATCAGACTGAGACCCTTTCCCAAACATTTTACATCTGCAAAACATGTACAGTAAATTGCCTTTTTGATTAGACGTTAGCTCACATCTACTAAAAATACTGCTACGGTGGTCTCGTGTAAGTCGTGTATCGATTCCTGGCCTGGACAAAACGAAAACATTTAAATGGTATTTGATGCTTTTATATGACTATGCAAGTGAATGAGAAAATATTTTGACGATACAACTTTTGAAAAGGTAAATGTTGTGAGGTAGTTGATAAAAATTAGGGAAATCACCTTAATGACTATATGACCCTTCTTCGTGTTCTTCAAAGACCCAAATTTTGATCTGTACTTGCCCAACCTCCATGCTAGATATGTTGTTACTCCAAAATATTGTTTTTGTTGAAAAATTGCTGTGGAATTTTTTTCTGTAGGTACCAATTTGCGTAAACAAATGTATTTTAGTAATATTTGATTTCGTGATATTGCAAATATCTGCATAAAGCCTAATAGAAAATTTGTACTTTGTTGAACATTAAAATACGTGGTTACCCTTTGCTGTGTCTTATTTTGGCCTTTTAACTGTCTTTATTTCAGCGTCACTACCGAGTCTTGTGTAGACGAAACACGCGTCTGCATACAACTCCTGGCATCTAAGATTTGTTTATTTAAACACGGAATACACAAAATTGGTATCGCACGAATAATAATGAATCTAAGAATGTGGAAACCCAACATTTTTTCAACGACGCTTACCATTATAGGTCAGTTTTTTAAAGTTGAAATTTGAACTTAAGAACTAGGTTTTCCTCCACTTTACTGAAAACCAAATTACATTAGTGCCCTTACGCTTACAAATAAAGTTATATTGCTGGTGTGATAAATGCTCCCACCAATAAAAAACTGACCGCCACAAAATAGCACAATAGTGTTGAAAGTGGCGTTAAACACCAAGCAATCAATAAATATAATCAATCAATCAATCCACATTTCTCCCTTCCTAATCATCGATATCTATTTTATCAACAATCAAAGTAGTGCTTCTTATTGATGGTGAAACTAACTACGCTTACTTTTAAATTTAACGGTTGAATCTTATTCCAGACTGTGACATTTTGACTAATTTTGGATTCGTATGACGGTTGATGCATGCATAGCAAGAATCGCTTATCCTGTCGAAGAATCTGGTGTCCTTTCAAAAGTCATGCTTTTTCCTTAGGTAATTGTTTTTTTCTTTTGTCCTGACTGTTTCTTCTTAATGAGATTATTAGAATTGAACATCGGTTAACAACTGTGATTATGTGACTAACATTTTCGAGTAAAGATTAATTTTTTTGCGTGTACAGGTAAATCACATATCAAATATATAATATATAAGATCGATTTTTATATGAAACATGGAATACTAATGTAAAAAAAATTTAAGGAGATCTGACCGCGAGATGAATACTGTTCATTGATTACTATTTAGTTATTCCTTTGGTTAAGCTGCTTGCATATATAATGTTGACCAGAAAAAAAACACAAATCACTATAGGTTGCACTTTGTAAATACAGCTGTTTCTCAAACCACGCCTCTTTTGGGGAGATATATAATATTCATAGATATGTTAATTTGTTAATGTACTGGTTCACATTTATGATCTCTGTGTTTCATCTCATAGAGACATCACTTGGAAATGTAACCAGTATAGAAAAACATGGTAGCGCCTAAATTTTAATTCTTAGGAAGTCCAAATATGAAGGTAAGGGTAGTATAGAATTTTAGTATAAGTTTAAACTCTTAGAAGATCAGGGCATATAAATGTTGAAAATATGCCGCACAGCCCTATGTTTTGACCTTTGAATAAAATAGTAGTGCATATAAACTTTCCGTTCTGGGATATTATTTTTCACGAAACTTCATAGAAAAGTGTCACAGTTTTAGCCGCAAAGGGAGTTCCTATGGGAAATTGCATTGTCTATATTTACAGAATTGCAACCTATAGTACCTACACGTGTTACAAAATTGAAGAGTAAGATGTGAGATTATACATTAAAACTAACAAAGGAAAGAAGTGTGCATTTTGTTTTTGTTCCTATGTTGAACGCATCTATCCCATTTATCATAAAATAAGGATACAACAGATACAGTAAAGTATGCCTCACATTCTGATATTCATTTAAAAACAAACAAAAAAGGGGGGGGGGTGTCGGTTGAGAACGAAATGTTACGACAAAAGAGATGATTAAAGCTCCCCAACTGTAAACGTTTCGTTTCTAGGTAGCACCAATCAAGCAGCGCCTGCATATGGAGTATATATATCCCAGTTAACACGATAGACCAAGACTTGCGTTTCTTATCATTATTTCATTGATAGAGGGTTGCTGCTGACAAGGAAACCATTAAACCAAGAGTTCAAAGTGGTGAAGTTGGAATCATCACCAATTAATTGACCGTTATTGCAGAACTGTATCACAGATGATGACGGATATGTTCCGATCGTCGTATCCACACTTCAATCCTTTGTTTCCCCGAATGAGAACTACTGAATTAGACTAATCACCAGATTTGTTTGTACTTAAATGAGCAACGGGTGTCATATGTAGAGCAGGATCTGCTTACCCTTCTGCAGCATCTGAGATCACCCACGGATTTTGGTGGGGTTCCTGTTGTCCAGTCTAGAGTTTTGTATGTTGTGTTTTGCATACTGTTTTTGTCTTTTGATCTTTAACGTTTTTTTGTCCTTTTAGTATCATTCCCCTCTTTCTTCTAGTCTATAATCAATGGATGAAAAAGTACCACTCCAATAATAAATTCTATACTGGGTGATAATAATGATATTTCTCAAAATTGAATATATAATCTCATTGAACCTGGTTATTAGAATATGTTGTGTTACAACCATCGGCAACCTAAATGAATATTCAGGACAATAATTAAAGGCAAGAGTAGTATACCGCTGTTCAATACATGACTAAGAAATGAAAATGAACCTTGTACTAGACACACTGAGTCGGATTTTTACCCGCTAAGTAACTATGTAAACGTACACAAGAAGACTTTCCTTCTAACCAGGCACTCACATTCTGATTCCGATCCGACCAGTCTGTTGCTCTGTTCAGCCGTGACTTTGCGGTGAAGCAAATACCAATTTTAAAATTTTCGTTCTGACCAGGACGGATTTTGAACCCAGTACCTCCCGATACCACGATTCCACGACAAGTTTCTATATTTCAGTAAAAAGTTCTGAAAAGAGTAGACCTATAAAAGTATGGTTTATGCAGCAAACATTGTCAAAAATAAAAAAAAAAAAAAAAATCTACTTAACAAAATATTCATTCATTGTACTTGTATTCTAATAACATTTAACCATATGTAGTTTCAGAAACGCATATAACAGTTAAGAACACGGTAAAAAAGACATTAAGGCACATTCCATTTTGTTCTATGTTCCAATCAGGAAAGAGTTTCCAAGTCTTCTTTTGTTGCGTTAAGATTATTGCCTGGCATAATCCTCGACTGAATTTATTGCTATCTTAAAGTTAGTTTTTACGGTAGGTAGGTCCTTTAGGCAACACATTTGGCAGACAGATGTTGTTGAAAATGTCATCTGTATTAAAGTTGCCAGCTGTCTTACTCCCGACTGTGACATTTTGACTACGACATTATGAACACACATAGTGGGTGAGGCATGCGTAGCAGGATACGCTTACCTTGTCGACGCATCCGGTCTTGCATCTTTTAACGTTCATGCGATTCCCTCAGTTAAACGCAACAAAAGAAGACTTGGATACTCTTTCCTGATTGGTTTAGGCTACGAGAACGTTGGTGCAACTTAGATTTAAAAAAAATAATTTGAAAACGCTCATACAACATCTAGCTTAAATTTGGTGGGTAGTTTTCTCATTGGCAATCATACCACATCTCCGTATGTTATATCAATGACGGCCTTAGGTATTGCAAATTTGCTTGGAGATTCAATATGTAATAGTACAGCAAAGAGATTATCAAAAGAGAAATTCCTGAACAATAGTACATCTGTTCTCTGCTCTTTTAGATTTTAAACCAAAAAAAAAACCTTGATCTTCTGTCATTGTGCTGGGAAAGGAAAACATCATGCCACAAATGCCATTACACACAAAGTCATATTGCTGGGTATGTCTAGTGCTCTACGAAACATGCTCCCAAATTGTTAACACCAATTTTAACAGCATTTAAAGCAGGGCTCAAATATTTTGTGCAGGTACTTACTTTAGGGGCGATGTGAATCCGATAGGTATCTTGAAATTCAGAAATTCTATTAGTTTACATACAATCTAATTCGCTTTCCTTTTTTAGTATTAGTATTGAAACCTTTGCCTTATTTATCCATCAAACAAGTATTCGTCATTCAGACATAAAGAGAAAACATAGCCAAAATATATTCTATAACGTTTGATATTTACACCTATTCGTAGGAACCATTTGTTTTAAATATGTACTACTTTCCAGTATGTTCTTTTTTACTTGGCCCGCATTTGTAGTATTACATCTTACAAAGTCTATCTGAATTTTTTTTTTAAGAACTCCGCTCAAGCCGGTGCTATGGGTCATCTTGAACTTACAGTGAGGTGAGAGTTTTTGTTTTTTTTTTTTTGCTCCGTGTTAATGAAGGTCTCAATGTGATTTTAAGATAAATAACAGCAATTAAAGCGCTGTTCCTATGCTTTTTGTGAACTTTTGCTGTGCATGTACTGATTTTTTATTATGGATCGATACCCATATCCATTGTTTTCCTATTACACCAATTTAAAATATCAATTTTTCAATCAGTAATATATGAGTGAAAATTGACCTATAAGGTTAATCTTTTAGACATAATCAAAAATGTCTTCCAAGTCATTCAGATACAAAGAAAAAAGAAAAGGGGATAGTCATATGTATGAATGAAATATAATTGATATAAAGCAGCATTGTAAAATTTGATGAAATATGACGATACATAAAAATGCGTTTAAGACAAAGGAAGAGGGTAACTGTTTAAAACAAAAATATTTGCAAAGAGAATTAACTATTATTACGTTAAGGCTTGTTTGTGATACTAATGACACATTACGACTATTTGTTTTCAACGTAACATGAACAATTTTTCGCAACATTCTTCACTTAAAAAATAACAATAAAAAATGTTATACCGATTGTGAAGAACTCCAAGGTAAATTTTAAAAAGTTAAGTCACAATCTCTCGACTTTTTCAACCAACTGTCATATGCCTGAATTCATATAGACATTTATTTAAGAAAACCTCGTTAACCTAAAGGAACTTACTTTAAATAAATCAAATATAAACGGTAATAACAGTCCTTTCCTAAATGTAGATGTTTCAGTTTAACATGGAAAACTCTATTCTAAAAGTTACGACGAAAGAGACGATTTTTCGTTCACTATTGTTAATTTTCCTTTTTTGGACGGCAATGTTCTTTTGGCACCATCATACGGTGTTTATGTCATTATTTTGTACATAAATCAGGCCGTTGGTTTTCTTGTTTGAATAGTTTTACATTTGTCATTTCGGGGCCTTTAATAGCTGACTATGCGGTATTGGTTTTACTCATTGTTGAAGGCCGACGGTAACCTATAGTTTATATAATTTCTGTGTCATTTGGTCTCTTGTAGAGAGCTGTCATACCACCTCTTCTTTTTTTTGTTGTTAATATTTGATATGAATTGCATAACACTATGTTAAAACGATATTCCAGAGCTTTCGTTTTCTCTCATGAAATCCCTGATAGAGGGTTGCTGCAAAGAAGTTATTGAACACGGAGTTCCAAGTGGTGAAAATGAAATCGTCCTTTCGAAAGTTGAATGAACGCCATTATGAGTTGGTTGACGGTTATAAAATATCTGGGTCACAGACGAGCACGTACTTTTCTTCGATTGTGAAATCGTCGCATTAGACTTATCTCCAAATATGCACTAACCATGAGCAACATGACAGTTGTCACTAGTGGAGCATGATTTACATGATATATTTACCATGCCTTCACCCACACGTAAAGCATTGAATCGATACCACTACTGTTTGACTATAAGTTTCCAGAAGGTATCATTAATACTGTAGTCAGTAGTTCGGTACTGACATAATTAATAACAAATATATCTTACATTTTCCATTTATAAATTTAGACATGTTTATGAAACGAAGGTACCAACTACTTCAGGCAAAACAGTATAACAAAAATACCGGACTCCAAAGTAAACTCCACTGCCCTTTCCTCGATCTTGATATCTATATCATTAATGGAAAGCTTAATACTAAAATATATGATAAAAGAGATGATTTTTCATTTCCTATCGTTAATCATCCATTTTTAGATGGTGACGTTCCCTTGTCACCATCTTACGGTGTTTATATATCTCAACTTGTACGATTCGCTCGTATATGTAACAATGTTTTAGATTTTAACGAGAGAAATTTATGTATTACTGAAAAATTATTACACCAGGGTTTTCGATATCACAAACTAGTCAAAACATTTACTAAATTTTATCATCGGTATAAGGACATCATTCGTAAATATAGCTCAACATGCAGACTTCTTATACGTTCAGGTATTTCACATCCAATTTTTTATGGAAATATTCTTTATAAAGCACAAAAATGTCAGTATTCACCTCTGAAGCTAACAAAACCTTTAAATAGACTTATTAAGAAGGGATATAGTTACGATACTGTTGTCAGGTCATTAAAGATTGCATATTTTGGCGTTAATATTGATTCACTAAAAGGGTCTTTGCATCGGCCCTTAACACATTTATTTAAAAACCAGTTGTTGGCATGACACGGGTTATGTTCTTCTCATATATGTTATGATGGTATGATACTAAACCCCTAACGGGAAGGATTGTGCCTGATATTCATATTACGAAGACATAATCTTTCAATCAGTTTAATTGAAGTCTGGAGCTGGCATGTCAGTTAACTGCTAGTAGTCTGTTGTTATTTATGTATTATTGTCATTTTCTGACATCAGACTCGGACTTCTCTTGAACTGAATTTTAATGTGCGTATTGTTATGCGTTTACTTTTCTACATTGGCTAGAGGTATAAGGGGAGGGTTGAGATCTCATAAACATGTTTAGCCCAGCCGCATTTTTGCGCCTGTCCCAAGTCAGGAGCCTCTAGCCTTTGTTAGTCTTGTGTTATTTTTAATTTTAGTTTTCTTGTTTACAATTTGGAGTTTAGTATGGCGTTCATTATCACTGAACTAGTATATATATTTGTTCAGGGGCCAGCTGAAGGACGCCTCCGGGTGCGGGAATTTCTCTCTGCATTGAAGACCTGTTGGTGACCTTCTGATGTTGTCTGTTCTATGGTCGGGTTGTTGTCTCTTTGACACATTCCCCATTTCCATTCTCAATTTTATTTTTTACAGAGTTTGTCTTTAGTGCCGTGTGGAGACAGTAGAGTGACTCCCCATGCTTCAGGTTTATGCTCTTATAATATACTAGATTATGGAGTGTGTGTCTGAGCGAGAACTTCTCTAGTTCATTACTTTAGGAATATTTATCAAAAAGTAGTATTTCAATATTCAGCCCCATTCTACTATTTAGTCAGACGTCAGTCGCTACTCTGATATACCCTTTCTTTTTCGGGTAATTAATACGGATAGCGTTTGACATCTTTAGCCGAACAGGTTTATCATTTTTACATAATTTAATTCATTGTATGCTGGTTCATATTCTGGACGCCAGTCTTTGCTCCTTTCTAATATAATTCACAAACAAAAAACAAATATGAAGCTTAGAAATGGAAAAATATTAAATACTAAACTCGTTCAAAGGGTATCTACACGTCTCAATCTTCAAAATCGCTTATCTAAAAATACTACCATCGCTAACATTTTTAACAATAAAAATCGTGGTTACCCTTCTATCGATAAGTGTCATGCCAAAAAATGACTTACATGTCCCCGTCTTTCCACCAACAATACGGTAAGGTCCACGTTTAATGGTCGCACATTTTCTTTAAATTTTGAAACTGATATAACTTGAAAAACAAACAGTTTAATTTATTTACTCACATGAAACAAACCGGGATGTGGTATTCAGTACGTAGGTGAAACTGGACGATATTTATCTAAACGCACTCAAGAACAGGTGAATCGTTTTAAAAGACCCAATAAATTCAAAAGTATCATTTATCAACACCTTAAGAAGCACAATCATCCTATTAAATATTTAGCAGTTCAACCTTTAGAAGTAGTAAATAAGCAGCCTGGTGAATCTCATTCAAAGTTTGTACGATCGCGGAAAATAATTGAATTAAATTGGATTACAAAATTACAGACAGTCTACCCTCTCGGTCTTAATGATAATATCATGGGAATTGGTAATATATCAAGAACCGATTCTGTTAACATTTTGGATATAGTTTCTAAAACTGTTCGTAAACACCGTTCTCATGGTCGTAGAAAAAATCGCAATCAAAGAAAATTTCGGACCAATCATACCAACATTTCGGACCTAATTTCTATTTCAAAAAACAACGGCAGACATTATCTGTTAACAAAGCTCTGTTCATTACCGGTTAATAAGTTAAATAAAATTTTAGAGGTTTGCAACACAATTTCATATAGCAGTCCTAAGTATGAAATCGTTCAAATTATAATGGCATATTGTTATTCTAAACTGTTTCCCAAAATTGATCGCCCTGAAGATCATAAAAAAACAGTTTATTAAAATAAAGTATGTCAATAAAGGTTTTGATTTTGTAAATATTGCCGGTATTTTTAACGACCATTCTGTTAAAGAACAAATTCCGGGATATTTTGATAATACTGAGCTCCCTCTTATTTGTTATATTTACAAGAAATCTACCTGGAAATTTGTGTTTAATTATAGCCAATTATGTAAAGATGTTAATATCAGTGAAAATACACCTACTTCATGTAATTGCAGTAATTCCGAATACATTTATGGACCCATTTCCCATGTTATAACAGGAGATCTTAACATCGTTCAAGACCGAGAGTTACAATCATTCCTCAGTAAAGGACCTAAATATCGTCCCCCGTCAATTATTAATTGGAATGAGTGTCGTAATATCATCCACGACCCACTCTATACTTACTGTTTAAAATGAATAAAACGGGAAAAAGCTGACAAAACATCTTTGGACTCTTTTTTTAAATCAGAAATGAACATAGTTGATATACGTATTCAACATTTTAAAGAACATTTTACTCTTAACAATAACCACAATAAACCTATTTCTCGTATCAAACATAAACTAAAAGAACTAGCCAAGGAATTTGTTTTTGTCCCGGCCGATAAAGCTCCTAATAATATTATTATTGTTTGACGTAAATTTTACATTGAGGTTCTGAAAAAAGAAATCACCAATTCACTAACATTCCAACTGACTCCATTTTCAGAAAACGACATCTGTAACAAACATAAACTTTTAGCTTCCGCTTTACAAGCAGAACCAAATACAATGAAAGTCCAAACTATGTATTGGTTTCCGAACCTACACAAAACACCTTACAAATATAGATTCATTTCTTCTTCAAGCCATTGTTCCACTACTAAATTGTCTATTCTTCTTACCAGTACACTTGGTACAATCAAAAGCCTAATAATAAATTGTTCAAATAAGGCCTTCGAAAATAGTGGAATTAATTACTTTTGGAGTGTCAAGAACTCGTTGGAAGTACTTGATAAATTGCATGCATATATTGGTGATTTTGAATCTGTTCAAAGTTTTGATTTTTCTACCCTATATACCACATTGCCTCATATTCTCATTAAGAAAAAATTCACACACCTAATTAAATGGGCATTTAAAAAGTCAGAATGTGAATATATATGTTCAAACTCTTTTAGGTCATTTTTTAGTAGCAATAAACAAAAAAACTATGTCAATTGGACATGCTTTGATACTATATACGCCCTTGAATTTTTACTAGATAACATTTTTGTTCGCTTTGGAGATTCCGTATATCGTCCGGTTATCGGAATTCCAATGGGGACTAACTGTGCGGACCTTTTTTGTATTGCTATGAGTTACAATTTATGACAAAAATCAGCAAAGACCCATCGAAACAACATCTGATACACAAATTTAATAATACTTTTAGATATTTGGATGATATTTTGGCTCTCAATAATGACGACTTCAGTATGTATACTAAAGAAATTTATCCTGTTGAACTTACTTTAAATAAAGCTAATACTAACAATGACCACTGCCCTTTCCTCGATCTTGATATCTATATCATTAATGGAAAGCTTAATACTAAAATATATGATAAAAGAGATGATTTTTCATTTCCTATCGTTAATTATCCATTTTTAGATGGTGACGTTCCCTTGTCACCATCTTACGGTGTTTATATATCTCAACTTGTACGATTCGCTCGTGTATGTAACAATGTTTTAGATTTTAACGAGAGAAATTTATATATTACTGAAAAATTATTAAACCAGGGTTTTCGATATCACAAACTAGTCAAAACATTTACTAAATTTTGTAATCGGTATAAGGACATCATTCGTAAATATAGCTCAACATGCAGACTTCTTATACGTTCAGGTATTTCACATCCAATTTTTTATGGAAATATTCTTTATAAAGCACAAAAATGTCAGTATTCACCTCTGAAGCTAACAAAACCTTTAAATAGACTTATTAAGAAGGGATATAGTTACGATACTGTTGTCAGGTCATTAAAGATTGCATATTTTGGCGTTAATATTGATTCACTTATAGGGTCTTAGCATCTGCACTAAACACATTTATTTAAAAACCAGTTGTTGGCATGACACGGGTTATGTTCTTCTCATTTATGATATGATGGTATGATACTAAACCCCTAACGGGAAGGATTGTGCCTGATATTCATATGATGAAGACATAATCTTTCAATCAGTTTAATTGAAGTCTGGAGCTGGCATGTCAGTTAACTGCTAGTAGTCTGTTGTTATTTATGTATTATTGTCATTTTGTTTGTTACATCTTCTGACATCAGACTCGGACTTCTCTTGAACTGAATTTTAATGTGCGTATTGTTATGCGTTTACTTTTCTACATTGGCTAGAGGTATAGGGGGAGGGTTGAGATCTCATAAACAAGTTTAACCCCGCCGCATTTTTGCGCCTGTCCCAAGTCAGGAGCCTCTAGCCTTTGTTAGTCTTGTATTATTTTTAATTTTAGTTTCTTGTGTACAATTTGTAGTTTAGTATGGCTTTCATTATCACTGAACTAGTATATATATTTGTTTAGGGGCCAGCTGAAGGACGCCTCCGGGTGCGGGAATTTCTCGCTGCATTGAAGACCTGTTGGTGACTTTCTGCTGTTGTCTGTTCTATGGTCGGGTTGTTGTCTCTTTGACACATTCCCCATTTCCATTTTCAATTTTATCAGATAGGGAAAGTCCACAAAAAGTGACAAAATCAAACTTTATAAACCAACAGAACGAGTGGAAAACAACTATCATTTTCATGATTTGATAAAGAAATTTTTCGAATAAAATTGTAGGTTAAACCTGGTTTTATGGCTAGCTTTACCTACAACTTGTATGACAGTTGTTTATTGTTCCGTTATATTGACAAAATTGGTTGTGCAACTTAAACAGACATAATAGATTATTGTTACAATAATTGGGATTAACCAGCCAAAAAATGTGCAAACATACATCACAGACTACAACAATAATGACTAACAAATTCAAACAAATAAACAAATAAATCTAACAATGGTTCCAACAACTCCAACAAAAATGCTGTTTTTTTTATGTTTAATAGTCAATTTGAAAAAGACACCAACAAAAACGTTTATGTAGTTGATATTGTATTGACAAAAACGCCGATAATAAAGTTTTGAAGTCGATAGGACATACCGTATATAGTATACACTTTCTCGATAAATCAAATAAATAAAATGTTTTAACAACACTTCAAAAACCTATTGTGTCCGAATTACACTGCAACACCCACATGCACCAGGAACGCCCAAAATCAAAAACCCGAGTCACGTCAAAAGTTATACGATCAAAGAAAACATACCAGAACGAAGACAAATAAACTATTAAAACATAGATACACAATTTCAGCACCTTAAAACTATAACCAAAGACCATCTTTCATTATATTTGAAGTATAATATTTGTCTATTAGGTCTATGTACTACCTGATGGACTTTTGACAAACAAAATTTTTCCAATAAACCTTAGGTGGATTTTGATATCATTGTTAGGTCCCTTTTGGTCATACAGCTCATATTGCTGTTTCGGTAGTTATATATGGCTTTAAGCGTTCTTGATGTAGGCTAACTAAGAATGCGCTTAGGACGCATACATTTAACAAAGTGTTGTTTTCATTTTCTTTCTGTCTTTCATTGTTTTTCACCATTGTGTTGTGATTTTCCCTTTGACATTTAAGCTTTGAAAATCCTTATAGTATCATTATCTTTTTTTGTCAAATTCCTTAATCGAACCGGTTTGGGTATGAAAGGGGAAATTAACAAAAAAAATAGCAAAGTCATATAAAGTAATAGACAAATACAAATCTTAATCAAAATACAAACTTTATAAAGCAGCATTGACATAATCGATGTTAAATAGCCGAAACTTAGTACGGCGCGTTTTGGCTTCCAGAAAAAAAACTGTATTCAACCAACTTACAAAAAAAAATATTAAAATTCACATTGAAGATTTCAATATGATATAAAACAAAAATAAAAAAGTCCAGATTTTTGTAGTTTTGGTTATATTGAAGTTGAAAAGAAAGAAAAAAAAAAACGATTTCAGGCTATTAATTTCAAAAGGCATGCCAGTTAAAATAAGAATAAGAATAAATTCTTATTAAATAAAAAGAATCCTGTAGGTTGCATTTCTGTAAATGTAGACAATGCAATTTCCCATAGGAGCTCCCTTTACGGCTAAAACTAGGCCACTTTAACTATGAAGTTTCGTGAAAAACTATATCCTAGAATGGAAAGTTGATATGAACTACTATTTTATTCAAAGGTCAAAACATAGGGCTGTGCGGCATATTTTCAACATGTATATGCCCCGAACTTTTAAGAGTTTAAACTTATACTTAAGTTCTGTACTACCCCTACCTTCACTTTAGGTGACCCACAGAATTCGAAATTCCCTGCAACCATGTGTAAATATACTGGTAACATTGCCAAGTTATGTCTCTATTAGACGAAACATAGAAATCATATCTTGGAATCAGTACGTTAACAGACAAAATATCTATGAATATTATATAGCTCCCCAAAAGAGGCGTGGTTTGTGAAACAGCTGTATTTACAAAGTGCAACCTGTAGAAATATCAGTTTTAATTAAGATTACATTCTGTTCTACTATAATCGGTAAACGTTAGTTGGTAGTAAGTGCTCTCTTCCCCTACATATAATATTTTGAAAGAAATATATATTATGGTCATTTAATTCAAAGATGTTAATGTAAGCAAACGCATACCAAAATAACGTGTCACAGTTGATGTCAACACTACACGCAGGAACCAAATGCACTTCATCATCGATGAAAAGAAAACATACAATGGAATGTGACAAGTTAATTAAGTAGGAAAAATTATCTTTGATGTTATTGTATGGAAGTGTAAAATACAATACAGAACAATCGTATCTGTCAACGTTGAAAACAATGACATGAAACAAGGCATACACATTTATGTAACTCGTAATATAAATACTAGTCTAGATATATACATAGAAATAAGAAAATGTGGTATGAGTGCCAATGAGACAACTCTCCATCCAAGTCACAATGTGTAAAAAGTAAACAATTATAGGTCAAAGTACGGCCTTCAACACGGAGCCTTTGCTCACACCGAACAGCAAGTTATAAAGAGTGCAAAAACGTCTAGTGTAAAATAATTCAAGCAGGAAAACCAACGGTCTAATCTATATAAGAGAAACGAGAAACACTTATGAACCACATCAACAAACGACAACCACTGAATAACGGGCTCCTGACTTGGAACAGGTGCAAACAAATGTATTTTAAAGGTTTCATCTATCATTCATTTCTTCAAATTGTTTTCAAATTCTTGGTTTAACCATTATTCTTGTCTTTGTTATGCCGTCTTGGCGCCACGATTTCCAATTAACGTTGTCTTTGAACACACCGTTGATGTTGGCACTAGTACATCGCGCATGCCACTAACCACTCTTCTTGGATTCAGAACACGAATATGATGGTTTTATGTCGTTGTCCCTGTCACGAGTAGAAAACATCATACCATTCATTGGATTGTTAGTCTTATCTTTCATTGAATCACCTATAAAAGATAATAAAAAATATGTATATTAAGGCAACAGTAAGTAAACGATGTCAAAACTAGTCAGGAAACAACAGCACAATACATTGGTTGGATACTTTTTGAGCATCTTCCTACGTAATCAAAGACACGTATCGTAAAGAAGATGTTCTCCTAACACCAGCCAAGATTTATATCACGATAACATTACATTCAAATCATAATTAGCAATAACAATGAAATTATATTCTCACACGGCCATGTCAAATTCAGATACAGGTAATATTTGCCATCTGTTTTTTTTAGAAAAGTTTGTTTTTATATTCATTTTACTGTCATCCAAAATGGTAAATTTTACAGAGATTCTGACAACAAAGTAGTTTGAGTAGATTCTGGTCAAAATATGAAACTAATGGATGAACCATATACAAGAACAATGATAATGTTCAAATCGTACCTTAATGACAGATAAATACACGAATAGTTTGATATGAGAATATAATACAATCATGGATCAGCATAGCAACAGTTAGGATCACAAAATAATACCCGGCCCAATGAAGAGTCTATGATTTATTTGCAAAAGAAACGAATCAAATCTTTTTTTTTATATATAAAAGAGGGATACAATAGTATTATATTGTAAATATTTTGAAAAATGTTTCAGTAAATTTAGAAAATGTGTGTAGACGGTAAATGGACATATATGTGACATGGCTAAAAGATAAAGTCCTTTACCTGCCAAAGCACAAACAATATCATTTGACTAAAACAATTGACATAGAAGGTGCAAAAGTATATGATAACAGGCAATTTCTCTGTTCTTCCAATCCGAGTGCTAAAAATCTGAGGATGGATTATGTTGTTACATATTATACAATTATTGTCTTTTGGTGAGGTGAATGTGTGGTTTTAATGACTTTTGAAGAATATAAATTTTCAAACGTCAATTCAACCACACATTTACCAAAACATAAGACAGTAATTGTTTTATTCCATATTCCGAGAGGGTACCGAAATAAATGTATGCAATGACAATTATTTACCAAAACCAATTGTACATTAAACATAATTATACACGTTAGCGCTTTTTGCGCGGTGAACATACTTTTTTCCACAGGTGAATATGCTTACTCATTCAAAATCCAATTCATATAAGAAAACCTACTAAAACTCTATAATTTGGAATAATATTCGTATATTACTTGTATTAAAAAGCCTGCTAAAATACTTCATTTTTGCATGATTACCCAATAACAATTAACAGTCATGTTGCTATCACTTCTACAATATTATGTCATGATTTGAAATGAGTTTTATCGGAGAAGCTTGAAGATAATTTGTTCGACTAAACAAAAACGGACAGAGGAGCTCGTTGAACAATGTTTGCCAAATGCATTAGATGTACTTTTACTTCAAATGATTGTTTACTCGGTTTAAAAAAAAACTCGACTCGTAAAAATCAAGAAACAGTTTAGATTTTCGATTATAACGCGTGCATCTAAGTTCTTGGAACCCAATCGAGAGAACAAGGACCAAAACATTTATAAGTCTAATAAAAGTAGTTGGTTCTTCAGGTTGATCCTTTTTTTTGTGGTTTTTAATGCAGAGAAGGGGGTAAATCATGTACGAAGACATAATTTGAATTTACATAAGGTGGCTTTAGGTTTTAATATGTTAATAATAATCAGAATGGATGATAAGTCATTTGGAATTTGACAACACAGTAGCAAAACGTTATAATGTTCGGGGAATTCAGCACACGATTGAGAATTAACATCATTTTCACACCTACACATCACACGTACCTAATTAATTATCAACGATCCATACATTACGTTATAATATAAGTCAAGAACTTCGTTACCAAAAATTACTTTAAACATTTACTAAATGTTTTCATAGGTGCAACTATTTAGTTTGGAAGTTTGGATGATCTCGAAGAAAACTTATTTCAAACGGAATAGCACAGCCTAATTTGTAGGATGATGTTGTTAACCGAGCCTGGAAACTGAGTTACGATCCGGATACACTTATCAATCCCTTTAATAAACTTATTCTGAAAGGTTACCAATTCGACACTGAAATAAGATTTTTGAATATTGCTTTTATTGGTATCAGTATTGCTGTTGTCATCACTAAATTGAAACCATACTAAATGATATTGCTATATACATATGTACATTTCCGGAATTGCACAAGGACAAGTTTTTCTCTGAATGTTAAGGACGTATTGATACTAAATCCATTGGAAATTGGATGTGTACTGTTTGATATTTAAGTCTTAGATACATGATGTTTATAGTATGTTCTAATGTTGTACTGTTATACCATTGTCCCAGGTTAGGGGAGGGATTAGAGCCACACTCCACATGTATCGTCACCAATGTGCAAAAGCTACGCCAAATTCTCTGTGTTGCAATTGAAAAAACACAGAACCTTTATACTTATTCTGATGCATAACAAAATGAATTGAAGCACTAGAGCTTGGAAAATGAACAAAATAAAACTTAATTAAATTCATTGAAATTCCATTAATGCTTTGACCCATTAAATTCATTTCAAAACATGACGTCCTACGAAAGAAAACGCTCAAACTGAAGGGTTTTTTTTTGTTACGTGAACTATCAAAAATTGGATAATATTGCATTACAATGGAGTTTTGAGGTATTTGTGTTTTGTTTTCTTTTCGTTTGCATTATTCGTGCATTTACTGATGTCAGCAAGACACCATGGCGGCTCTTTAGTTACGACATGTCAACTGTGGATTTGACGGTAACTTACGAGAAAAAATGTAAATCAAAAGTGGCAAATGTTGGAGTTGAGAATTAAAAAAAGCAAACACATTTTTTCTAGCGGTTATTCAAGAAATTTTTCATGCAACTGTAGATTTATTAGAATTTCTTTAGCTTTATCTATCAGGGGGTAAAAAAGAGCAGCCAAACACGGGATACCCAGTGGCACCCTGGTTTCAGTTTTAATTACCGTATTTGTCCTATTAGAACTGAAATGATTCATTGAAGACAAAAATTTGTTGAAAATTTACACATGGCCATGGCCGTTATATTTGTTAATTTTATCCCTCGCTAACGCTCAGGATAAAATTCGAATATCACGACCAAGGCCATGTGTAAATTTCCAATTAATCTATGGCTTTCATGAATTATTTCTAAAATAATAACGCACGCACCATTTTTTGGTTTGAAAAATAACGCTCTTTAAAGATATAAAAACAATCCCAAAAATTTCAATATCCTTACTAACCAATGCGTTTTATACACCCGTTCCCTTTTAACAAAAGATCAGAAAACAGCAATTTGTCCAGGTATTCGAACAAAAAATAGAAGCCACCATTGATTAAAAGAATAAAACAACATATGACAGTGGCATGAGATTTACATATATTGGGTTCAAATCATATTATTCGTTCAAACAATATAATAATAAGCATGCGTGCAGAAATTATAGGACTTTATTGTATTTGTTGCAATGAATTTACATGATCTAAATCGAATAACTATCAATATTTTACATTTACATCATCTAAATCGAATAACAATCAATATTTTACATTTACATGATCTAAATCGAATAACAATCAATATTTTACATGTGATTAAATGCTTTATTGTTAACCCTCTGACGTCTTTGCAAAATAAAAGGTGTTGCTAATTCAGTTGCTTAAACGAAGTTGAAACTTAAATAGGATAACAATATGATTCTTTATCTTTCTGTTGTTGTTACATTACAAGTTATTTAAGATACCAAACAGACATTCGAACTCATAAGTCGACAGTAAACTGACAACGCCATGGCAAAATCGAAAAAGACAAAAGACAAAAAGATATGATGTATACTAAATTGTATCTGTTGTATCCTTTATCTCAAGATCGAATGGATAGATACGTCCATCATAGTCACCATAATTTGAATTATATAGTGAGAGAACATCATCTATATAGCGGAATAAGAAGTTAAAGGATAACGCATTTTTTTTTCGTTCTTCATATGAAGCTTCTATATGAAGTCACCCTCATATTAAAAAAGGAACAAGTCGAAAACGAAGAAGCACTAAAATGAATAATGTGCTCAAGAACTTGAATACTGAAATGGTGAGAGAAAAACTGAAAAAACAAGGTTTATTTACTATTTTATTCATTCATCAAGTATTTCCTCTTATAGTTGATGTGTTTCCCTCGGTTTTGGTTTGTGACCCGGATATGTTTCAGTCATATTGATTAATGACTATTGAACAGCGGTATACTACTTTTGCCTTTAGTTGTCATCAGCGTGAACTATGAGCCTTCATGAATTAATATGATGTTTGGTCACTAAATGAATATGTTTTTACTTTTGAATTCCTGAACTACTTATGTTTTCTTAAACAAAGAACAAAGCTGTTGTGTTACCACATGGTTGCTCTGCAAAATATGTGTGTTTGTTTGATGGTATTTAGAGCCGCTTTCAGAAACATAAGCTTTTTCACGAAGGTTGTGTAGGTTGAGGAAACTGTAAAATTTAAAAAAAACATAGAGTTGCCAGGCTTGTGATCACTGTAGCATTGTTTTCTTAATCATTGTAAGTTATAAACTAAAAAATAATTACAATAATTTCCCAAGGTATTACTGAACAGTCATTTTATCGGTTATTTAATGCAAAAAGATCTCAATCAATTGAAAGGAAAATGTTAATGTTTTCACAAACTTAGAACTTAAGCTACCACAAAGGTCGGACTGTCTACCGATTTTATGCTCTTGTGTAAAGATTATATGATTTTTTTCGCAAATTTTCTCTTTGACATTCCTCATCAAGAGTACTTGAGTTCACCCCAATCTTTTGTTTTCTATGTAATGTTAACTTATTGTTGTACAAGCAAATATATATTCTTTCGCGCTTTATTTTTGTGCAATGATGGTGTCCATTTCTTTTGACTTATGACTTTAAGAAGGTATCTTCTCAACCTTTATAAACAATATATATGCATTTCATACATATTGTGTATTTTGATATCAGTCTTCAATTGATGCTTATTTTTTTTTCCCTTTTGCTGATGGCACCTCCTTTATCGAACGTAGCTCGTTAATTTATTTGCTACTTTTGCTACTTTTTTAGGCTCTGTTGAATTTTGAGAAAAAGGAGTAAGATAGCTCACATACCTAAAAGACTAAGTCAAAGTATGCTTTGGTCGAAACAGAAAACAAAATAACAAACAACAGTTTAAATAGCACTTAAACAAAAACAAGATTAGAAACACGAAATATCGAGTTAAACTCATATTTCAATCTGAATATTTCGGTTTCAGCATTCCTGTTGATCGTATATATTGGAAGGGATTCGGGCGCAATAGTTGTGCAAATATCATATTCTATGATAATTGTACGTTATATAATGTTCACAGTAATGATGTGACCATAGTATCGATAAGTCATTAAAGTTCGATTTTGTACAATCAATAAATTGATAGCTTTTCTCATATGTTAGGCTCTGTAACTGTGTATACCCTTCATGATTAATTGCCTTCTGCCACGATTTTTGGTTGTGAATGTGTTACGAATTTTTGTTTGTGTAATGCTTTGTCATTGTTTTACAGAAAGGCTGCAAATACCAAAAGGATATGCCGTCGCTTCAGTTGAAATAAACCAACAACGACATGGCAAAAAACGCAATATATCGTCATCTACGAAACAGATTTTTCATGATAGACCATAGCTAAAATTAAAGGCACCAAAGATAAGACATAACACAAGATGATCAGCACAACCAAATATGACAGTGCCTTAAAACCAAATTTGACAGTACTTTAGAAACAGATTTGACAGTGTTTCAAAAAAGAAAAAAAAATTACAGTGCTTTAAAATGACGATTAAAAAAATCAACCAAAATATTTACTTTTTTTATTATATTATACTGGCAACCTACATAACACTTTTCAGGAACTTTCTCTATACAGAATGAACTTGCTATTTTTTGGGTTATTTTTTCTAATTTTTTGTTTTATAACATTTATTTCATCTTTAAAAGAGGGACGAAAGATACCGGTGGGACAGTCAAACTCATAGATCGAAAACAAACTGACAACGCCATGGCCAAAAATAAAAAGATAAACAAGACAAATTTAAGATATATTTATGGTTTAATATTGAAAATGCATACGTAGAAACATACTATACTTATGCTTCAGGTAAGAGGTGTTACTGTTTTACATAATGATAATGAGAATTTGATTTTGGTACGTTTAATATAAAAAGAAGATGTGGTATGATTGTCAATGAGACAACTCTCCACAAGAGATCAAAGTACACAGAAATTAACAACTTTATGTCACCGTACGGCCTTCAAAAACGCCCAAACCACATTGAAGTCATCTTCTAGTTTCATTAAATTACGCATCATTTGATCCAGATGCTTATCCTTCCCTTCTATTTTTTCCCACATTTTCTCTTTCTTTATCTGTATAAGATTTTTTCAATTGCTTATCTGAAATATGTGCACTGGATTCGAACCAGCGTTGAACTCTTCAATTTCCTGGTTTTTTTTCAGAATTTGTCAAATAAAATGTGGTTCCAATGATTTTGTCTGTTCTTGAATAGCCATTGTAGCTGCTTTTTGAAGATCCCTTTGAAACTCATAGGTTCTTGCTTCCAAAAGATTTTTTTTCCTGCTTTGATTTCTTCATACTGGTTTTCAGTTTTTGTTTTTTCCTTTTGTTATTTGACATGCGTTCGAAGCATTCCTCTTGTTCCAGGTCAAGTATGCCTATTTCGCGGCTTAAGGCCTCGTCGTCACCTAATTTGAAAAGTGCTTATCGTTTTCTAATCTACTGCCTCTTAACCACCTTTTGGTTGATAAGTTCATAAGTCAGCTGTTGTCCATGCCTTCTATTTTCATTTATTTTACGATCCTAATCAGTCTCAATTTCAATTAGCGTTTTCTTATTATTATTGTCTTGATCGTTAAAGGTTAACCTAAGCGACATGTTCAAACTGTCTTTTGCGTTTCTATAAAACGCGTTTGTAAACAATGCATTCTTATTATATGATATAACTTAGCTTATTCCTCAAATACCATTGCTGATTCTTTAAATTGATCTTCTTGGGAAAGAGAGTTCTTTAAAGCAAAATATCTACCGATGCATTTTGTAATATCTTTTGATAGGACCGGTCCCCTTCTTTTATGTATCTATCGATCGTACTCCCTCCTCTATCTACATTTTCAACTAAATACTATTATACAAAATCGGCACATGTTCTTTCCAAAAATGTCAAAAGGTTGATCTAGTGTTGAAATTTCTTCCGTTGTCAATCTTTCAATTTGCAGTAATACAAGGAACATGTGTCACCCAGGAACAGACATTGTTATGCATCGTTTAATTTCATTTTGAATTTATTCAGTCAAAAGCTCTGTATCAAACATATCAGGAGTATCAACAACCACAATTTTTCATTCGTGAATTTTTGATTCTCCACTATAGCATTGCTTTGTTACAGAAAACGGTTTTGTAGCTGCAGCAAAATATTTCGTACCAAGCAGTATATTTCCGGTGGTACTCTTTCCCGCACCAGCCTTACCAATTAAATCTATTCGTATTTCATTTTTGGAACCTGTTAAATAAAACTTTTATGTTAATTAATTGATGAATTTATACACATAATTTTTGGGCTGTTATCTTGAAAACAATTAATTGAATGAGAAAAACTTTATTAGAAATAATGAAAATAAGACAAAATCTACCAATAATTGAAATCAACGACATAGTTGGTGAACATCTTGTAACTGCTGTTAAACTAATAGGTTTGAACCATTCAATGAATTAATGATAATATTCCTGACACTACAATATATATAGCGAAGGACAGAAAAGCAAAAATGATGGGATATGTGTTTAGCCTATTATCCTAACATTACAATAGATGAAGGGAAAATTTGATCAGCAATGACGATAGGCATGACAAGGGCTTACAATTGTCATAAAAAAGACTGAAATAATGAACAAGACGTTTTACCAGTTATTGGTAATTTACCAATAAGGTTCATGTTTCATGTATTTAGTTTTATCTGGAAAAATCCAATACAAAAGCGAAAAGTTTAAAAGAGAGAGAGAAGATATTAAATAACGTTAACACCAAATCAAATTGTCATGAGGATTCTAAATTGTACTGTTTCTGATTTTATTTACCATATTGAATGAATCTTTTGTGGACTTACCTATGCCAGACAAACACGAAAAGACTTAACTAAAAAATAACTGTTCACCGGTTTTATGTTAATGAGCCTGATAAAAAAAAATTCTCTAAAAACTCTTTCAGCAGCTTGATCATTTAAATTTGTTTCTACATGTTCCATGACAGTCAGGATTATAGACGTAATCTATCAATCAACAAATAACTCAATATTGCGTACACTATCTCGCTCACATAGAGAAGATTCTTTTTTTCGAGAATTGAGAAGATTCAATGTCAAAATTGATGGTGAGGGTATTTTGTCTAGTCTTTGGTAAAGTGATTTATTTAACACCTCTGTTACATGCATCACAAATATATACTACCTTCAGTTCTTAATCATGGTAATGTGTCATTAAATAGTTTTTAAACCACTGTTTATGTTCATTTGGGAATTTTATGTTTCAGAACTAAACTTTTGTCAGTACCATTATCAAGCTTGGGTTAGTATTTAAGACGTCCAAACACTTCCATTATATGCATTATTGATTAAAATTCTGCTAAGTACAGATGGTTTGCAATTACTATAGGCTATTTAAACCCATAAGAACTACTTCAAAAGATTATTAAAAAAGTAGGTTTTTCAAGTAGATGTCGCTGATAATGGTTTTATTGAAACCAATTTAAGCATTATTTTCGACGAGAAATTAGTACAGTAGATTACTTGAGAAATATAACTTTTGCGTTCACAATGTTCACGTACAAGAGGTGGATGATACCAAAGGTGTCCACAATATCCACGTACAAGAAGTGGATAATACCAAAGGTAAAATCGAACTCACAAGTCTGCAACGAAATAATAATGCAATTGTAAAAACGAAAAACTATCAAACGACATCATTCAACAATTTGCATATGGATACAGTCATTTCAAAAAATAACAATAACATTAGTTATAGAATAACTAATTGAAGATTTTAAATAAAAACATTTATTGAATGAGTGTCCGAACAACACATTAATTGACGAATGCGCGTATCGCATGAGTTAATCATCAGCGTTGTTCGGTTACGAGTTGAATATTTTTCGATATTTGAATTCTTTATTAGTTATTCTTTTTATTACATTGACAATAGGTTTTTTAAGGAATTAAAGTAGAAAATGTAAGGAACTTCGAAAACGTTTCGGCAACACCTATTGCTGTATGGCGTCAGAGAAGTGAAATAATCGAGTTCGTTTCACATGTGAAATTATCGGTTTTTATTTCACTGGGAAATCACGGTAATTCATTCCAACCGATATAATGATTTGTAATAATCTTTTGATAACACAATCAAAATGTATACCAATAAAAACAATATTCAAAGATCTAATTAAGATACAGTGTTGAATTCGTAACCTTTTTGGAAGAAGTTTTTTTAAATCGACAAGTTTTCTCGGATCGTATCTGAATTTCTGGGCTCGGTTAATAACATATCCGTAAAAATTAGTATGTGCTTTCCCGTTTTAAATAGGTTTTCCACAGGTACAGCCAATCTTGCATACCAAGTCTGTATCCATAAAATACAACATCCAATGGATATAGTGTAAAGACGTCATAAACAGTCAGAGAAAAACATGACCTTGTGCAATGCCAAGATACAGGTATCGATAGATTGTAGAGCCAGGAATGTGCGTATGTATATACAAATATTTTTTAGTTTGATTTTAATTTACTGATTACAGAATCAATATTAATATCAATAAAACAATAATCAAAGATCTAATTACGGTGTTAAATTGGTTACCTTTTAGAATACGTTTATTTAAAGGATTGATAAGTTTACACGTATCTTTCCCAAATTTCCGGCTCGGTAAACAACATCACCGTAAAAATGAGGATATGCTATCCCATTTGAAATACATTTTCTACAGGTACAATCAAACTTCAAAACCAAATCTTTATATCTATGGAAGAATTTAGCAAATGTTTAAGTAATTTGTGGTGACGAAATCCCTGACGTAATAATTTACCAGTAATACATAGATTATATATTACGTTCTTTGAAATCCAAAAAATTACAACAGACACGGGCATAGCGAACGATTTGTGATATATAAACACCGTAAGATGGTGTCAAAAGAACATCACCGTCCATAAAATAAAAATTAACAATAGGCAACGAAAAATCGTCCCTTTTGACGTAAATTTTAGTGTAGAGTTTACCAAGTAAAACTGAAATATCTTAATCTAGAAAAGGCCAGTTATTACCGTTTATATCTGTTTTATTTTAAGTAAGTTCCTATGGGTATATTTCGGCAGTATATTTAGAAAATACTTAGATTATTTAACGAAAAGTTATCATCAAGATAACGGTTAGTGTTGTTGAATTTATCAATTGAATGCAATTTAGACGGGTCTTTACGGAGTTTGGTCATAAACTGTGATTAATAACTGTACTTGAACAAGTTTGCTATTAAAGGGGCGCAATTGGTTCCCACAACAATACCTTCAACCTGTCGATAAACTTTATTGCCGAAACGTACATAAATATTATCAAGGAGAAAATTAATAGCTTCAATCATCTCATCACACCTCCAGTAAGTATATCTAGCATATTTACCTTTCTCATTAGAGAAGAAGGCTTTAAATGAGTTGCAGCAAATATATTTGCATTAAGATTTACCAAACGACCATTTGATTAAATAGGAAAACATTTGTTTGATAAGATTGTATGGATGTTAGGACAATCAAAAACATGTAATTTATCTAAAACATCAACAGAATTTGTACACTCCAAAAAAAGTTAATTCAACTATAATTTTCATATATTTTATCATAAAAGTTTATGATAAGTTCTTTGATAGTAGTTAATGAACTAGTAAAACACACTGAAAGATTAGTTTAAGAACTCTTACTAGAGTCCGAGATGAAACGATATTTTACTGTTTAAATGTGTAGTTTAGGTAACCACTACATAGTAGGGACCTTCAAATGTTCAGAAGAGGCCTTAAGCTGTGATGTGGTTATGAAATGTTAGTTTACTAAATGACTCTCTGTTGAGCGCACAGACTTGAATGAAGAAAATTTTAAATTTCATTCTTAAGAACGTCCGTGTAGTATGAACGACATACCAGCACCACATTGTTGGCTACTTTGTCGGCCGGTACGACCACAAAACGCTTTGCAAGTACTTGAATTTTGTTTGTAATCCTAGAAATGGGCGTTATACTTATTCTCTGAAAATACTTGAAGTTTGTTTTTTATTCTAGAAGTAGTCGTTTTAGGTACTCTTTTATTTATTTCTGAATTATTTTTAAAATACGATATATATATGTTCGTATATCCACAACATTCATACATTTATTTGAATAAGAATCAAAGAGATTTTTTATCAGATTTTTCCTGTTTGCATGAATTTTTACAATACGATGCTAGAGCGTCTTTTGTGACCTGCCGACACTGCTTCCAATCTATTTTAGATGGAAGACGATATTTTGGTCCTTTTTTCAAAAAAGTTTTAACCTCTCGGTCTTATACGATATTGAGGTCCCCCGTTATTACATGGCCATAGGGATCATATCTCTTATCTCTTATATTCGACGATTTACAGTCTCAAGTTAGAGGAATATTATTTTCTACATTGACGTCTGATGTTACTGACGTATAATAAAAAATTAAACTTCTGCTTTTTTTTTTTTGTATGTTTACGAAATAATAGGTGGTTCTTTGTTATCATAAAATGGAGGTATAAAGCTTTGGATGGTATAGAGTAATAAAATATACTCGATAAGTTGATGAAATCAATACTTCTTTTGATATATTTAATTTTCAGAAAGTGCCGTTTATGATCCTCAGGTTTGTCGATACACGGGAACAGTCTTTGGTGGCAAAAAGCTGTAATTATACACGAATATTCATAGAGTGGGCTGAAGAACGAAATTTTGTTACACTCCTGGAAAATATCATGGAATTTACTAATTGGTATTTGACCCAGTTTGCATAATAATTTATGTCTACTATTGTTTTTAAATATAGATAGGAGATCATCAAGTGTATGATTTATACGATGTTTAAATCGTTGATTTTGATTGATACGTTTGCAATGAGATCTATTATTACGTTGGCTTTTATCAACAATATTCATGATTTCAATAGAAGAAGTTTTAGATATGTTCCCTTGTCCCAGTATATTGTCATTTAGACCCAGGGTATATGATGTCTGCAGTGTTTTAATCCAAGATAGTTCGATCATTTTACGGGTATCTTTAAATTATTTATGCGTTTGTCCTTGTTATTTCTGGATCGTTTTGAGTGGTTGGAATCTTCTAAATTTTATTTTGTGATTGTGTTTACCTTAATGTTTGTAAATTATACTTTTGAATTTCTTAGGTTTTCGGAAGCGATATAGATGTTCCTGCGTTCGTCTAAAAAATTCCCATCCTGTTTATCCCACATATTGTATACCACACGTTGGCTTTGTTCAAGTAACCGCATAAATGAGGCTTTGGGTATTTCATGTAATGTCACAGGAACATGAAAGCGAAAAAACTCGCCCGTTAGTCATTTTCTGGCATTGCACGGGAATATTTGTGGATATCCACGTGCATTTGTGATTAACAATCTGGCTGCGGCAGCATTGCCGCCTTTTACACAATTGTACAAAGTTTATATTAAGAAGGGGAGATTTCGATTGACGAATTTATATTTGGTCTTAGGTTTTTTGAGCACGTGAATATCCTTGAAGGAGTGGTGTATTTCAAAATATTTTTATAATATAAAATCATTTCCAATTACAGCTAACAATCGTAATTAACTGTTTTATGGTACAGACATACAATTGTTGTTATATACCAATATGGTGTAATTGTTGATTAATGTGGACAAACAGTATATTATGCACACCATTCTGATATATCAACACTGTTTGTTATGTATTTTTAATGAAAAGATGAATATTGAAATCTAAAATAAAACCAACACAATTTTAGTGTTTAGAGTTACCAAAGGTCATATAAAAAAATGAACATGTGGTAGAATTGCTAATGCGATAACTCTCCACCAGAGACCGAATGATATAGAAGTTAACAGCTATAGATCACAGTACGGTTTTCAACAATGAGCAAAACCCATATCGCATAGTCAGCTTTATATGGCCTAAAATGACAAATGTAAAACAATTCAAACGAGACAACCAACGGCCTGATTGATGTACAAATCATGAACGACAAACATATATGATACACAGCAACATACGACAACCATTGGATTACAGGCTCCTGGCTTAGAACAGTCACATACATTTTAAAACTAATTATATGAGTTGTTTGGCTGTGATTGAGTATCCCTTTTACAGATGTTCAAGTTGTCGTGCATGTAACTACAATCCCGTTCTCTGTTCCTCGAAGGTCACCTACCGAGTTAAACTTCCCACTATATTTGTACTAACATGAGCAACACGACAGGAGATACATGTTTGGCAGAATTGGCAAGCCCCTCCCGGAGCACCCTGTTTACCCACAGGTTCTTGTAGGGGTTTGTGTTACTTTGTCTAGTGCTTTGTATGTTGTGTTAAATGAATCTGTTGTTTGTTTCTTTTGCGATTTTTGCCATGGCGTGACTGATGAGTTTGAGTATCCCGTTTGTTTCTTCCGCCTTTTGTTTGAACTATCAGCTCTGTCATTTATAATACTATACATCCTGAGATAAACGCCAAACTTTGTTGTTTGCTGAAATAGTCTCGAATAAAAAAAAATAGGACGATGTGATTACCAATTGAACAAATCGCCACAATATACCAAATGACATAGAAGGTAACAACTATAGGTCACCATACGGCACAATTGTTACCCGTATAAGAATCCCGACAGTCCGTGGAAATCACTGCCCAAAGTAGTAATATTAGTTGCATAGTTATTTAGTAACCAAACCAAATGATGCACATGTTTAAGACGACAAACACCAAATGATGCATATGTAAGAGACGACCGGCTTTATCTTTGTTTACTACAAATATAAATGTAAACAAAAATTTGATTCAATAATAACAAAAAGAAAAACAACATGAACAACTGATATCACAGTAAATATTCCAAAATAATGTTACGAAAAGATCAGAAATGTCATTTTGAAACATTAAAGATGAAGTTTATTGTTCCAATGGTACATCCTAAAAAAACATTGGGCAGGATTGGTTTATTCTGAACATTTGAGATATTTGTCTCGGTTTGCAATGAACTTGAAGGAAAGTCAGTAAAGAAATCAGAAATATTCGAACCCTGCACTACCGAAACTGCGACTGAACGACCATGTCCATTCCCACATTTTTACATAATCGGCACAATACTAGTACATTCTATTATTGTTTCAGGTGGTGGCAAAACAAGTAAACTTGGGTTTTCGGGTGTCGGAAATGCTAGAACAGCCGAATGCTGGTGGGGTAAGACTTTTCCCCATTAAATGACCCATTGCAATTTTCTCTTCAGTATCAGTTCTCTGATAAACAGTGATAGACAGAAACATTCTATTTCAACTTGCAATTGAAAAAAAAACATTCAATTACGACAGCCATTCTATTTTCGTAAAACAAACTTGGTTAGTACTTTCAATCTTTTTTAAGGAATTTTTCTCCACGTACTTAAAAAGTGTATAAAGTAAAATCACAAAAATACTGAACTCCGAGGAAAATTATAAAGGAAAGTCCCCAATCAAATGGCAAAATCAAAAGTTCAAACACATCAAACGAATGGATTACAACTGTCATATTCCTGACTTGGTACAGGCATTTTCTTAGGAAATGGTGGATTGAACCTGGTTTTTAACATTGTGTTATCATCTTAATCACTATAAGTCATATGTTTCATTCTCGTGCAAAGTCAGTTAACATGTATGTACTCAGTTTGATTTTAATATTTCGTCTCTAAATTTGATTTACATCACCTTTTGAGTGGATAATTTCACCGTCAATTGGAGTCAAATTATGATGCATGAAATGACAAACATATTTCATGGACGTTTTGGTCAGAATCCGTTATATCGGGTTCCAATTATGGACCTATGGAATTGCAATCTAGTGCAATCTAATTGATTGTAAACATAATGTTCGAAATATCATTTACAAAAGGTATGAAAAACCCGAAACATGAACTATTCAGAATGACACATTTCTTTTAGTATTCTTTTGTTTCTTACACATAACATTTTTTTTAAATCGTTTAATTTTATTTTACTAATATATACTTGATTTAAAGATCACATGTACCTCCATAGCCGTTTTATTTGTTTGCATAAATTTACTGTTCATAAATTGTAAGATAACGTTAACGATATTAATCTTACTACACTGTATGCGCATATGGAATGTTGATACAACTTGGGTGATACTTTAGATGCAAAAGCTAATACAACAGGGGTATGTTGTTCAACTTGTCGTTAGTACTAAGGAGTTGTTAAAAATTCTTAATCATTCGATTAAAATTAACCATATGATAAGTGTGTTGTTCAATTTGTCGTTAGTACTAACGAGTCGTTAAAACTGCTTAAACCGTCGTTTTCAATTAATCCACCTCTTTGAGGGGTATTTAATTTTAATCATATGATTAAGATATTCAAAATGGCTGTCATTGCAATGTTTCATCTGCCTAGAGTTAAGGTGGAAAGGCGTTATCGAGGTTTTAATCCATTGCATAAAGATTTCAGTGATGAGCAACTACCACAAAGGTACAGGTTTGGTAGGGAAACCATTCAATTTCTTGCAAATGAGTTGAGAGGCGATTTGGAGGAAAGTAGTAGTAAAAAGACAGCCTTGACAGTTGAACAGCAAGTCGTGATTGCCCTTCGTTTTTATGGGAGTGGAAGTCAGATGCAAGTGGTCGGAAACACTATGGGTTTTGATACGTTTGTATAAACAGTTGACATTTAGAAAAAATATATACTAGGTGACCCTGTCTATTTTCTTGTAAAGTCACATCATAGTTATAAGCTACATCTACAAACTGTTGCAAATTACAGAAATTACTGACCTTTTTATTTACAAAACCTGCACAGTTTGAGAGAGGAAATTGTAAGAGTCTGAAATCGGCAGTACCGTTACGCTAAAACAAAAAACCTGTCCATATAGACAATCAAGCAAGTTGTCTGAAATAAAAAAGGCACTGACAGATGTTTCACACTTAACTTTTATACCATTTTATATTTACATGCCAACTATTTAATTTGTACAGAGACACATAGTACACATGGTACACTTGTACAATTAATTTTTAGTAGGTGCGTGAAATAACCATTCAGTACTTGGCTAAACATTTGAAAATTGTTTTAACGAACTCACTCCCCTGACAAAAAGTAGTTAAACCCCACTGAATCAAGTTCGCCCTAACAACTAATACAATATAGAAAGAATATGCATTATAAACAAATTCAACAAGCCTGAAAATAACTTGGACCACCGATAAAACAAGGGCATACTCGCCCCATACATATAATCAGAAAAAGATATACGTTGTACTGACCTTTCACACACTAGAGCTCTTTACTTAATCCTCCAAAATAACATGCTCCACCAAAATAGCTAAACACTCGCTCAACCTATAATTTATTTAATATATATAATTTTGCAATATGCATGCATACGTTTTGCATACTTCTGACCCATATTTCAAAATGACACGTTTACAAGAAAATATGCAAACGCATGTAAACTCCGGTATTTTACAATTTATGTCAAACATTTTGTATGCTTCTTTTTACTAGTGTCACCGATAATATGGTGTATAAGCTGTTTGGGATCCAATCAAAATTATTAAGAATTGACGACAGATTACAAAAAAATTATATAGAAGTTGTGAAACAAAAGTTACATCTTATATCAATGCATAGCGATCGAGACTTCGGAGAGAAAAAAGTTCACCATAAAGGAAATTTTTAGACATTCTTCACCTTTAACCATGTATATGTATTTTTATAGCATTAATAACGAATGTTAATGCAAACTGGCCTGAATCTGCACATGATGCCGATGTTTCTAGAACGTCAGCTATTGGAAGACATCTTGAAGATAACTATCGGGGCACTGAACAAGAACTGTTGTTGGATGATAGTGAATATCCATGTAGACCCTTCCTGCTAACACCATACAGACAACCGGCAAACAGAATCCAGGAACGCTTTGACAGAAACCATTGCTCTATCAGGTCTACAGTAGAGAGAGTATTTTGAATTTGGAAGAAAGGCTCCATATGTTAGGGTCAGAGGTATTTTTTTTTCTTTACCTCATCAATGGCGTTTGAAATTTGTTCACAGATAAATACTATAGGTCAATGCCCCAAAACTGCCATGATAGTAATTTGAAAATTTAATGGAACCCCTTCAATGCTACCACAAGTAAACGTCAGTAAAGGAATGATGGAGACATGTATGAGATTGCATGGGATTTTGCAATCATTACATGTTAGATATGATGTCTGAAAGGAACAATAAGCTGACATATATATTATGTTTCTTTTTTTCAATTGTTTATTCTGTAGAGTTTAAAACTTATTTTTGAAAAATTTGTGTCTATTACAGATAAGAATTAAACCAGGAAAGGGCTGCAGGATCATCACTGCATGTGCAGTTTTGCATAACATTGCAATTCTTAGACTTGAGCCAGATGTAACAGGGAGCAGGAGGAAGATGTCCACCCTGTAATACCTCCTTATGTTGGAAGACAAGATGGACAAGGGATTAGAGATCATCTTGAATTAAATTTTTTCTATTATGTGTTGATGTAATAGTTGTAATTGGCTTTGAACTAGCTTTAATAACTCATAATACCCACTCTCATTTCGGTGATTTGTGTCTTTTTTTAATGTTTGTTATTTTTGTGCATGGTACCAATCTTTTGAGTCAGGCCCATTGAAACTGATTTTGTCAGTTTGTTTTCATGTTGTTCTGTAACACCATTGTCTCATTTTAGGTGGAGGGTTGAGCGCGCACACACATTTAAACCCCACCACATTCTCTACTTGCTTTTCCTAAGTCAGGAGCCTGTAATTCAATGGTTGTCATTAGTTCATGTCTGTAATATATGTTTGTCGTAAATTGTTTTGTTATAGGTTAGAATTCAGTTTTGTCTGTTGCACTGTTTCACATTTATCATGTTCGGGCCTTAAAGAGATGACTGTACGGTATGGTTTGTTTTTCATTGTTGATGGCCGTACGGTTGACTACAATTGCTTACATCCACTTCATTTGAAATCTGATGGATAGTTGTCTATAGACACTACCTTCCAAATTATTCAATGACAGATTATACATTAAAGCAGGTGTATAAAGCATGCAGAATTATACTCGCCTATGCGTTATACTTGACAATATCCCGATTTCAGATAAATAAATCAGAAAATAGAGCAAAACCACTAAAATGAGAATAAAAGACCATAATACAATACATTTCTTTCATTGAATATTTCTTATACAATTGGAACAAAAAGAAACGAATAAATATCGTTGGTTGCTGTCTGTCATTATTGTCTTTATACATCCGTTTTCGTGACGCATTATGGTATACCGTTGTCGTCAACATGTCGGACAATAACTCAAAAACACTTACAGATCTTTTCATTTTTTATGATGAATTATTTATATAAATTGACAAAACCCAAGAGAACACAACAATGTTTGGTAATGAATTAAAATATACCAGTCTGATGCATATCCTTGTTTGGCACAGGTGCATACAAATAATTTATAATTCATTATTTATTAAACAACAACAACATTTTATTTTTCAACAATGAACTTTGAAATATGAAGTCTTTAAACACACTTATAAATAACTATTTCAAATTATAAACCAAAGATTTGAGCAAAATCATCTGAGATGATGAAAGACTGTTATCTTGGCCAGAGGAAATTATCCTTAACAATTCAATTTGCAATTGCAATTGCAAGTGCGGGTTCGTAAAAATCGGTTACGAGTTGGTTGAGTACGAGTTGGCAAAGGTACGAGTTGACATTTGACATAAATTCAATTGGTCTAAGCATCCTGGGTAACAGATTACAGAACAGCAGACGGAGACATCGAACGCCGCATGATTGAAAGCTAAAAACAAATATGAGGACCTGATGATTCCTGACATATTCACTTCACTTAAGTATGTTGATGCCCCTTTAAGACATAATATGCACAGTTTGTAGTCATGCATTGGTTGATAATAACGTCCAGTACAGTTTCCGCGACCATGCATGCGTTATATAAATAGAAATTTCAGATGGGTTGAAGGTCGTACAATTATCAAAACAGACAAGGGGTTTTCCGGTAGACGATGTTTGCAGACGGCGGAATATCATTGTTTATTTGATGAAAATAAAGAAAAATACGATTAAAATTCAATACTTTTAGTACCAAATAAATTTATTTACCAGAAACAAATATGTCTGTTTCAATTCCTCATTAAATTCCAGTGAGGCTTGAGCTATCTTTCATAATTTCTATGACGCCCCCATATTGTGATGGTGCTGGCCCAGATGGATTACCCCTCAAGTTTTTGTTGACTTCCTCCTTTGATCTGTATAGGCCTTTTTAGCTTTCGACATGTTCGAAGCAGAATTCCTTCATTTATCTCTAATCTTATTCGCAGTTCTGTCGGCTTTGCCCAGAGAGTTTATTTTCATTGTTATTTCCTTCCAAAAATTTTATTTTTTTTTTTTGGGGGGGGGACCTCATTACTATGTTTCCTTCTTTATATATGAAGACACTTCCCAACTTTTTCTTGGATTAAATTTTCCTCAGCAATTGAATACTAGTATTTGGTTTTTTTAGGATTGATTGAGGCGAAAAACATTCAAGAAACTAAAACGTAGTATTTACTCTTGGATTTAATTCCTTAGCCAAATTCTGTACAATACTTTTGAATATATTTTTCCCTATCGTTTTGATAGATTTGACCTTCTTTAATTTTCAATTAGACTATTAGTTTATATAGAAAAAAACGCGTATCTCGAAAATTTGATATTAAAGTATCTTGACTAATTTTATTTTTTTCTAATCTTTAATGGATCCCCCAAAAATAATCTTCAAATAAGAAAAGTATGTCAAGGTCACAAAAAAATGTTCTTTACATTCTCATGTGCCTGTCCCATGTCAGGAATCTAAATTCAGTGGATGTCGTTATTTACTGTCTGTCATATTCGTTTTTCGTCAATTGTTATTCATAATCAAGGCTGCAGGTTTTTACATTTGAATTGTTTCAGTTTTCATTTCGGGCCTTTTGTCAGATTCATTTGGAGTTTGAATGTCCCTTTGGTATCCTTCGCCCTATCGTTTTCCTCTCGAAAGGACGCTCCATCTTGGCAAGAGTTTTACTGAAGGTAGGAATATGACCAACGTGACCATATTTCTATTGCCTAACTACAATAGGGGTCCTATGACGAAATCTAGGTCAACAGCACAAAGAGAAAGAAATACGGAAATGTCTCCTTTAGTCAGCAATCGTTAATCGTGCTATTCGACGTCATTAAAGAAAACATTTTAAACGCTATTGCCGAAGGATTGCACTTAGTATCCCTGATATATTAGTTATTAGGTATCTAGGGAGAATATCTAATAAGAGTAAATTGATATTACATTACAATATTACAATATTTTAAATAATTTCATGTTTACCGGAGTATTCCACTTCTATCCGATAATGGTTTTTCATATTAGTAAATATATAGCGTGTTGCAATCATCATCTTTGATCTGATGTTCTGGATTATTTTAACCGAATTTGAACAACTACGGAATATAATGTTTAGACAAATTGTTCTTTGTAAGGTAAGTTGTACATAATCTTCTTGATGTTTGTATCACAAGCAAATTTGGCTCTTATTTGAACTTTTTGCAGTTTTGACTAAAATATAAACAAACTAAACTCAGATAGACATGATTATACACAACATCAGAATATATAACACAAAGTTACAAAATAAAAAGAAAAAAGAAACAAAAAAAGAAGAAAACAAAAAGTGTGTATTATACAATAATATGTATATGTTTTAAACATTTGTAAGGTATGGGAAAGAAAGTAAAAGTCACCTGATTATGACATGCTTGCGTCATGTGACTTCAGGGATATTGGTTGGGTATTATGTAAATTTGTTTTGATATGTTTTAAGTTAACACTTTTATGATTGTTTTATATAGTTGAGGGTTTTGATAATTACTTTGCTATTTTTTCTTTTAATAAGTTTGTTGACTTCAACAATATACTGTATTTCTGCTTTAAATATTTTAAAGATATATATTTTTATTTTTTTTTTTTTGATTCAGATATATAATATGATTTATAGATAAAAAAAAATATTATAGTCAAAAGGTACTTAATTTAATAGTAAGCTTCATCGTTTATTTTTATATCCTACTTCAAGATTTTCCATATTTAGAATGCTTTCATTGAAACCTAAGAAGTTAAGTAGGCTTAATATTTTTGATATAAAATCATTGTTGTAGCTACAAGAGAAAAAAAATTTCATAATCTTCTTTTATACTACAATGATTACATTTATCATCTGAGAGTATTTTCCATTTTACTAATAAATCATTGCATGGAAGAATAAAATGAATTAATTTCCACCTAAACATTTTCAGTTTATTGTCAGGTAAGTAGTGAAAGATAAAGACAATTTTCTAGTTTAGAATATAAGTTTTTGGCAAACAATTTCTCCCAAGTTATAACTCCTATTGGTTTATCTGGTTTGGTGTCATTTATAATAATGTTATAAATTTGTTTTGTACTCATTTTAGAATTGATTTCCTTGTTAAGCATGATTTTAGACTATCTTTGTTTTTATGAATATTAACTTTGGTTTTAATTGAATTATCTTGACTTATTATGGTAAGCCAATGATTTGGTATTGCTTTTTTAATGCAAGATATCTGCCTGATCCAATCTTGTTTATTTTTTAGTTTAGAAAGTATATATGTTTCTGAAATTTGACCTCTATCATCTATGATATCATTTATGAAAAACAAGTTGCTTTTTACCCATTCTTCTAAAAATAAACATTTTCGATTTTGTCTGATAAAATTATTTCCCCATATAAACTGTTTTCTTTTTTTGCAGAAAGTCTTGTGGGTACGTATATGCACTTCCTTTCACACAAATCCAAGTTTTAATTAATTCTTGGTAAAATTCTGGTAGACTTTTGAAAATTGTTTTATCTAGATCATTTATATTTTTTAGATTCATTTTAAAAATTATCAAATTATTACCTAATTTATTTAAATAAAATCTTGGGATAACTGTCCAATTGTCATTTTCAGTATCAAATAATTTTGTTATCCAACCTATTATCCGACCTATGTGTATGGATTTTATAAACATATCAATGTCTATCATTTTAAGTCCCTCTTTTTTATACTCTGTTGTAAGTGTTGATCTTTTAATGTTATCTCTTTTACCATTCCATATAAAATTGTATATGAAGATTTTGAATTTTTGTAACAAATCTTTTGGTAAGACAGTATGTGATACAATGTATGTTAAATTTGGTAGAATTAAAGATTAAGTGACTACTATTCTTCCTAATATACTTAGTTTTTTTTTCCTCCGGTTAGCTATTATTTTTTCACATTTCAGTATTTGTTTTTCAATATTTAGTTTCTGACATTCTGATTTATTATGCCCAAAATAAATTCCCAAACTTTTGATTGGATTATCACACTAGCTAATATTTTCATATTTTCTTTACAATGTTTTAATTTGCCAAGCCATATTCCTTCAGTTTTAGTTCTATTAAGTTTAAGACCAGAAAAGTTGCCAAAGGTTTCAATTAAATTTAATGCTACTGTGATGTCTTGTTTGATTGTAAGAACAGAGTGGTATCATCTGCTAGTTGACATATTTTTAGGGTATTAGTGCTACTATCTAGCTTAATTTCTAATCCTTTGATATTTCTATTTTTTCTAATTTTTATCGATATTATTTCTACAGCAAGTATAACAAGGAACGAAGATAACGGACATCCTTGTTTAATTCCACGAAATGCTTTAAAATGACTTGAAACCCAGCCATTATTAGTTATGCATCCTTTAATGTCTGAATACATTAGTTGAATCCATTTTAGAAAACTTTCTTTAAAACCAATTTTTTTTAGTGTTTCAAACATAAAGATCCACTCAAGAGAGTCAAAAGCTTCATCTCCATCTATTTTAAAATTTTCTGAGTAGTCAATAGCATCCTCTATCTGTCTAGTATTGAAACCAATGTACCTACTTTCTATATATCCTTTTTGATCAGAGTGTACAAGTTTATGAAGTAAAGGTTTGAGTCTTTGCGCCAGTGCATATTCCAGAGGTTTCACATCATAATTCAAAAGTGTTATAGGTCGATAGTTGTTAAGCGACAAAGGGTCATTTTTTTAATAAATTAATGATATAACACCCATTTTTTGTGTGTTTGATAATTGTCCTCTAGTATAGCAATAATTAAATGTAGATTCTATTAATTTTGTTAATTCCTCCCAAAACTTTCTGTAAAATTCAACATTTAGTCCGTCTAATCCTGGGGCAGGGTTTAGTTTCATTTTAAAGATAGCGTCTGTGCATTCTTCTACAGTTAATTCTCCTTCGCAAGCGTCACTTTCACTTTCACTTATTCTTTTATGTTTTTTAATATCATTTAGATAGTTTTGTGTTTCTTCTAAGTTTGGTTTTCTTGACGTGTATAAATCTTTATAATATTTTACTTCAAGGTATAATATTTTTTCCTGATCTCTAGTTATCTTTCCTTTTTCGTCATTTAATCATGTTATGGTTTTTTTGCTTTGCCTAGATTTCTCAAGACCTAGAAAATAAGCTGAATTTTTTTCACCCTCTTCCACCAATTTTGCTCTAGCTCTAATTTGGTTACCCTTTATTTTTTCAAAGTATAGCTTTCCTAATTCATATTATGTATTTTCTATTGTTTGTAATAATGTTTTTTAGTTATATTATTGTTTATAGTATCAGCTAGGATATTAAGTCTGTGTAAGTCTTTTTCTAAAATGTCTATTTTATCTCTTTTCTCTCTAGCTTTGGATTTGCAATAGTAATTGACATATCTCTTACCTCTGTTTGAAAATTTTCAAATATTATGTCGAGATCGGGATAGTTTGTACTTTTATTTTTATAATTGGTTATCAAATTAGAAATTGTTTTCACATAGTCCTCATTTTCTTATATACTGCTGTTCAATTTCCAGTACCCCCTGCCTTTAAGACCTCTTTGTATGTATATTTTTAATGAAACACTATTATGGTCAGTATATTGCAGAACTATAGGCCTTATATCGCATGAAGTGAAACTTCAGATCCTTTTAGAAAATAGTAAATTCTTGTTGCTTTAGATCTATCTTTTCTACACCAAGTAAACTGCGTCCTTTCTTTTTTTTTTCTCTCTCCAAACATCTTTAACTTTTAATGATTTACTTAATTTGTTAAGGCTGCAAACTGTTTTTTTTTTTTTTTTGTTTAGTTTTATATTTTAATCTATTTGAGCAAATATGTCGTTAAAATCACCTCCCATTATTAGTTGCCGAATGCTATGTTTATCGACTAATAATTTAATGTTTTTGAAAAAGTTATTTCTAGTGTGTGGGTTATCAGGCGTATATAAATTAACTATAGTTAATATGCTGTCATTTATTTCAATGTTTACAAGTAAACATCTACATTCTTCGTCTTTATAACTGTCATATAATTTTAAATTTGATGCTTTTTTTAGCCAAATAGCAATACCTCGCGAATTACTAGTTCCATTTCAAAGTATAATTTGACCTTCAAATTCACCTTTTAATTGGATTGACATATTATTTACGAAGTGAGTTTCTTGCATTAAGATGATATCACATTGTTGTTGTTTTGACCATTCTATCAATCTTTTTCTTTTTCCAGATTTTTGTAATCCTTTGCAGTTAATAGAACAGATGTGAAGATTTTTCCCGATAGTCATACGATAGGTCAGTTTGATTTAGTTTACCGGTTAGTTTATTTTCTGAAAGTTAGGGAGTTTCCACTTTTAAAATAGGTATGACCTGTTTCTGACCTAGATCCATATCGATCACGTGATATTCATATTTATAGTCTACAACGTGGATGTAACAACAGATGTCGGAAATATTCTTATATATGTATATAAAAGTGGTAAGCCTTATAGAGTTGAATTTTCAATTTAAACATCCGTTTAGTAAAAAACATTTAAACAATTCATTAAGTAAAAAGCATATAAACAATTCATTAATTGCAAAACATACTCTAAGGATACAATATAATGTATGCATATTTTCATGTGTCAATATATGGGTCATCTGGGTGACTTTGTTTACAAACTTTGACATGCAATACAATGTACATTCAAAGTTTGAAAGATAAAATTTACAGTAATAACAATTTATAGAGATGGAAATGTACAATGAAGAAAAAATATATAGAATAAATATACAGGTATATACAATAACATAAAGCTGTATTTGAATTTGATTTTTTTGGGAGGCAGCTCAGGTCCAAATTTTGTAGTGTATTACAAGTGTGAATAATATTTGTTTTCCAAATAATATAATTATGAGCTGATGATAAATAACATAAATACTGTAGATTCTATATGTGTCAGAAGTATTATCATTAAAAATAGACACATTTTGTTTTGCTTTTAAACTGTTTTTGTAAAAGAATTTATTTCTCTTTTTTAGGTTTGGTGTTATTTGGTGTTAAATGGTGTAACCATTCAAGTTACCAACATTTGAATTATTTGAGACATTTATATTTATGGAAGAAAAAAAAAACAGTATGGGAAAATGCTTTTGAAATTTACATATAGAATTATGAGAAAACTAAAAATAGATATGTACAAATTCATAAGTTTTTTTTTTGTTTGTTTTTTTTTTAAATTTTATAATAAAAAAAATAAGTCTGTTTAGTATTCATGGTCTTTGTTCCCTGGTGAAACGCAATGTCAAGGAAGCAGTTTTGGATCTTTTGTTTGCATTATTACGTGTTCCATCGTGTAGTTGCTCCGTTGGTGTCACTGGTGACTTTTCAATGCCATGTCCAGATGTTGATTTTGCTGGCGTGTTGACTTCATTATTTTCATTTTTCCTTGTTGGACGCGATTCCTGAATTTTGACATACATAAACTGCGTCATTTGCGATTGACCCGTATTCCTGTTTTGTTTTGCGGGATCAGGATTAGTTGATTTAGTTGTTGGGCCTGTTCTACGCGCTGGAAAAACTTTAGGTCTAGCTGCTGGTGGATCAGTTTTTTGTAACGCTACATTTGTTTCGTCTGCAGTGGTCAAAATTGACTGCAATTGGTCTATAGTTTAGTTTGACAAGTCATCTGGCTGTGCGCTATCTGTTGATTGTTGTATCTCATTTTTTTTAATGTCATCATTATTATCTGAGTTTGACTGATGAGATAGATAGTTACCAGTATCATCTTCATTGTATTCTGTGTAGTCATAATGCGGTGTGTTTTCGCCTTCAGCTGAATCACTTTGAGTGCAATCTATCTGTGTATGTCCAGATTCACCACAATTCCGACATTTCCGATCAGTTTGACATTCCGAAGCACGATGACCTACTTCTATGCATTTACTGCTTTTTGCAATGCTGTTACTTTGACCTCTGTATAGCACGGTTCCTCTATATTTGCCAATAGGTATGTTTTTTGGAATAGACTCCTCTAATGGACCTTGACATATAACAATCCTGTCTCCAGTTTAACAGTCCGTTAACCTGTTTTCATACCGTAGTCGTTCTCTGACCCCCCCCCCCCCCCCCCCCCTAGCACTCTTAGTATCTGTCCATCATCTGCTGAGAGTGGTACATCTTTGACACGACTCTTAATATCTGTTGAGGTTTGAGACTACCATAATATCTCATTAAAAGAAGAGATGCCAGGTACGTCAACAGGGTCAGCGTGTCCTATAAAAACAAAGTAAACAAAAACACAGTCTAGGTACTTAAAGGATGACCAATAGGCGCAATAATAAAATTATATATGTTATGTATAGCTATTGGTTGATATATTTACATATCAATATACAATTTGAAAAATAAAAACAACGGGTCAGATATACGAACCTTTTAAACAAAAGTATATGAACAAAACGATAAGACATTCCATAGCTTGTTATGAAGTTATGAAAATTCAGCAGTTATCAATTTATAAAATTCATATAAGTATGAATTTTAACAACTAATGTATTTCAGTGAAGCTGGGCAGAAATACTTGGCGTGTGCTATCACTGGGATTTTGCAGTTTACAAGCAAAAGTATCGACCCAATTGTAGTAAAGGTCCTCACTGTGCTAATTTATTGGATGTTCATTCCGACAAAAGGATAGAATAGTTGAAAATCCCCAACCAAGATCACACATTACAACTTTCACAACCGATAACCGTAAATCCAACAGTACATCATCGATAAACAAATCTCATTATCTATTTAAATTATACAACTCAGGGAAAGCATCAAACCCGAGAGAATCGCGCCAATTTCAAACGTAAAACGAAAGTAGCGACAGAGCACTGCAACAGGATAATCGTCTTCTGCTACCCTTGCATCACACGCCTTGAAAATACACACTAAGGCAAAATCACACAAACACGCATCGGACACTATCGGTAAAATAAATCAGTCGACTATTCTTGTATCTGGAACGCAAAATAATTTTTTGAGTCGAGACACATTGTATCGGTCAACGAATTCATGGAGAGAAATGTCGATTTCAGTTGAATGTAATCATACTGCTAGTGCAATTGATGCTTCATTAGAAAAAAAAAGAAAACAACACGTTATTAATTTAATGCGCCCAAAGCGCTTTTCTGGATTTACCTTCGCCAGGAATGCTCAAAGCCGAATATTTGAAAGCCAAGAATGTATAAAACCGAAACAGTTGAAGAGCTATATAATCAAAAATGTCCTAAAATTATAGCCGAATCCTTCTAAGGCCAACTTTGCCTGAGGGAGTTGAAAACTTAGTTTCTTAATAATTTCAAAATTTATAAACGGCAAAAATTTAGAAAAGTTTGTTATTAATGATGTCAGTACCGAAGTACTGACTACTGAGCTGATGATACCCTCTGGGACTGATGATACCCTCTGGGAGAGATATCGACCCAGTGCTGCAACAAATGAAAACAATACGTTATAAATTTAATGCATCCGAAGCGCATTTTTTGATTTATCTTCCCCAGGAAAGCTCAAAGCCGAATATTGGAAAGCCAAGGATTGATAAAACCGAAACAGTTGAAGAGCTATAAAATAAAAATGTCCTAAACTTATAGTCAAATCCTTGGTGCTGGTCGAAGAATTTAATCTTTTTCTATCTATCTGTGTGACATTTTATGTTATATTTTATATGTCACAATAAAGAATCTAAGAATCTGTCGTTAGTATACCGTCAAGGTTTGAACCTTATAATCATGATTGTGTTTCTAATCTTTTTTAACTGTTTTTTAAGGGTCAACTCACGTTGATTACGATTTCTCAGCTGCCTAAGTTTGATCAATATTAACTCAACCCACGTTGTGCTGTTAAAATTTCTAAATATTTGATCTGTCGAGTGACATGAATGATTACCGTTGTAAACAAAACGAAATTCTGATATAAACGGTATATTCTAATATGAAGTTCTTAAAACGCTTTGAGTACACATCCGTGGTAAAATACGAATATTTTGCATGTCAGCTGTTCGAATCATACTCCCACGTTGTATGCTTTTACCGAATGAGTTACCCGAGGTCAATAGGTGTAAATGACGCTATTAAAATATTGGCTCTGACTGTGATGTAAGAAAATAAGCATCGTAAGGGCCAATCTATGAATATGAAAGTCGTCAAAACATGGAAACATACACAAACGATGAAAGGAATTGTTGGAAGCCATTTTTTTTTTTAAATATAAGAAAGAATTACCTAATTAAAATATAGCACTAATAAATGCATTTCAGTCTTGAACGGTAATGTTTATTAATAAAAGAGGATACTAGACGTGTTATACTAGTGTCTGCCTTATATAGCCGACTATACGGTATGGGTTTATTCCATTTTTGAGGACCTTACTGTTGCCTATAATAGCTAACATATATTGGATTTTGGTGGATAAACAGTTGTCTGATTGTCAATCATACCAAGTTTCCTTACGTTTAAACTGCTCTTTTGTTGTCTCTTTCAGCAAGTGTGTTCACACTTAATGCTAGAAAGATATAATCCCCATGAAGTTTATTGCAAAATAGGCTTATAATCTGGTGGATAGTTGACTGACTACATATACTTTTTTTAATTTTAAGAATGTTCCAAAGGTCAGTTATCATTTCACAACGGAATTATCAATACAATATTTTAAAATTTGTTTGCATTTTTTAAACATGATATTGGTTTGTTTAGGGAAAACCACTTATACAAATAAAAAGATGTAGGTAATGTGACACCAAGACAGCGATTCATTAGCACAATCATCTAGACCAACACAACACAAATATTTTTAGATATATATGATATGAGGCAACCATAACCACCACTGTTGAAAGGCTATTCTAAATTATATTCCAAATCTATGAATCGTTATTTCAAGACTACTTTCATTTGAAAGATGACTCTGTCTCACAAATCGATGATCGTTTTGGTCAGGAATATGACAGTCGTTTTCCATTTGTTTGATGTGTTTGAACTTTTGATTTTGTCATTTCTTAAGGAACTTTCCGTTTTGAATTTTCATTTGAGTAAGGTATTTTCGTAATTTTACTTTTCACACTTTGAATAAAGTTAACCTCAAAATCTGAGTCCAAAGTTTAATAAGAATTCTAAATTAACATTATGAGCATGTGTTACAAAGCATGCGAACACCACGCCATTAATAGCTACTTTTGAAGAAACATTTAACGTGATACGGGACTAACGAACCAACTAACAAACAGAAACACTTTGTCAGGATACATTCAACCTCTTATATCTTAGGCGAAGCATTCAAAAGACACGAAACCAATGATAAACGAATATGAATGCTCTAAAATATATCTTTATGTTTATCGTTGGTTTGCTGTCTCATTGACGTATGGACAACATATCACTTTATTCATATGAAAAATTAACAATATATCTACAAATACTTCACATGCTTCATCATAAAGAAAATAGTAGCCATGATAGATACATGGAAAACTGAAACGGTCGTTGCACAGAAATTTATTTTGCAATATTTTGCGACCGGTTTTCGACCGATGATTTAAATGTTTTGATTATTTTTTAATGCACGATGGGCTTCTCGTGTGTATTTTAACATTTAACAAGAAAGTAATATATGTTGAAACATCTATTCGTGAATTCTACTAGTATTGGTAAAACTATTTGTTCCGATTAATTTTGAGTTCTCTTTCTTTTATCAGGTATATTGTATGTTGTTGTTAGAGTTTCCGATTTTTTTTTTAGATATCTAAATATTAGTACGCTTCCGAGATCGAAATGGCTTTTAAACAATTAAGGATAACCGAAAACAAAAAGGTATTATTTCCATCGAGTTTGTTTTCAACATTGATATTTACAACAAATCCTTGAAACATTGTTCATTTATTTTATTTTTTGATTATTCATAATTGTAGTAAAGATTTAAAAGTAAAGGTGTATTATATGCAAAACATTTTCCACGTTTATTAACTCGAATCAAAGACATTAAAAAAAAAACATAAAATGAACACCAATCAGAATGGAAGGAATAAACTTTCAATAATTCCCGTTGATGATGATATGAATATCGTTTCTGTTAGATACTATTAGTAAGGCTTGTTGTCTTGCCTGTAAAACATACGGTTATCCAAGCCACCATAGAAACAGGTAAAGGACAGGAAACAGTCTACCATAGATATAGTGCAATAATGCTATGTTTTCATGAATAGTGATTTTAACCATATATAAACAGTTTTTTCATAAGTGATAATAGATAGATACACGAAAAAGCAACACAAGTGTGATAAAGGTTTACACTGCATATTCAGTTTTAATTTAACAATCCTTATTTATGTCAGTGATATTTGTTTTCACTTTAACCTCATAATTTATAATATCATTAAAGGTCAGCCATTCCAATTGGCTCTCTGTTGTAGTTACACCAAGACTTGAAAAAAATTGTCACCTTCTATGTCATTTGGTCTCTGGTTGAGAGTTGTCTCATTGGCAATTATGCCACATCTTCTTAATTTTATATTGATAAGTAATTAACTACGAACAACTCGGCAAAGAAAATTTTCTCGTGTATAGCTGATACTGTGCATTACCAAAACGTTTGGTCTAGCCTTTAGTAGAACAAATTGAAGCATCAATAGTTTATCGATGTTCAAATATAGTAATAAAATTGAGAATGGCAATGGAGAATGTGTCAAACAACAACCCGACCAAAGAGCAGAAAACAGTCGAAGGCCACCAATGGGTCTTCAACATGGCGAGAAAATCCTGCACCTGGAGGCGGGCTTCAGCTTGCCCTAAACAAAATGTGTACTAGTTCAGTGAAAATGGACGTCATACTGAACTCCAAAACATATAAATGAATTTAAATTAAAAAACAAACAAGACTAACAAAGGTCAGAGGTTCCTGACTTGGGATAGGCGCAAAAATGCGGCGGGGATAAACATGAGTTGTGAGATCTCAACCCTCCATCTATACCTCAAGCCAATTAGAATAAACAAACACACAGCAACACGCACAGAAAAACTCAGTTCAAAAGAAGTCCGAGTCCGATGTCAGAATAGGTAACAAAAGAAACTATGCAAAATGACAATCATACATAAATGAACAAAGGACTACTAGCAGTTACTGACATGCCAGCTCCAGACCTCAATAAAACTGATTGAAGACTATGTCTTCATCATATGAAAATGAAGCACAAACTCTCCCGTTAGGGGTTTAGTATCATAACATCATAAAATATATGAGAAGAACATAACCCGTATATCAAGGTAACACACAGAAGGGTCAGCGTGTCCTGTTATTCATGCATCACTCGCATTGTGAATTCACACTCAGTTAAATGTCACAATCAGTAAAATTATAAGTCAAACGACTTAACTGAATAAAACCGCCCTTTTCCAATCTGTACATGGAAGCTTAAGAGCTTACAATGCTAATGAACGAGATAAACGTGACCATACCTGTCTTCAACTAAATGTCATTTCCAGTTGCCAATACTGTTTTCTGGGCGTAACTTTGACACATATACGAAAAACTGTACAACACCAAATATATCTTTTTCAAAATCATTAAATACAACATAACATTCTATAAAACCAAACGCTAACTACCAAAATACCAAGTCATTGTACAATGAGTTCCATATGGTAAAATTGAGATTCCGAAGTGTTGTGGTCGTCATCGTGGTTTATCATGTTTAGTGCATGTGTTATGGAATATCTTCGTCACTGATGATCATGGATATATAACACATATTGTAAGCAACAGTCGTCTTCTTTTCCCGGTACAAGGGAAAAACAAAACACATGACGCCACATTTTTTAAAACGCATTCGTTATTGAAGACATTTTATTTTTTCTCAAAGAATTATTTCCTCATCCTTGCTTTGTGATGGCTTTCTTAAGTTCATTTTATCGAAATGATCTTGTGAAAAAATGTTGAATAAACACTGTTAGGTAGAATTTGCATCCATTTTCGTCTGTGATCGAATCGTAAATTGACTTTTAAAATATCAATACATATTTATTGGCTAAAAGGACGAGGTTAATTTTTCGTTTACCAAATTTTATGTTTGATATTAGAAAATAAGGAAGATGCTGTGAAATTGGTATCGTTTATGTAAGAGAACAATATTACTAGAAGTTTTTTTCACATTTGGTTGTTTTTCCAAATTTATTAATTGTTAAAAATCACTTGTAATATAAAAATAAGAAGGTGTGATATGATTGCAAATGAGACAACGATCAAATTAGATAGAAGTAAGCAATTACAGGCAACCGTCCGGCCTTCAACAATGTGAAAAACCAATACCGTATAGACGACAATAAAAGACCCAGACATGAAAAATATAAAATAATTCAATTAAAAAATAACGGTCTATTCTATAACTAAACAATTAACGAAAAAAACACATGACATACATGAACCAACGACAACAACTTAACTACAGGCTGCTGACTTGGGACAGGCACACATATAATGTGGCGGGACTAATCATGTTTAAAGACGCCAACCCTTCGCTTACATGGGATAGTTGTGTAATAGTACAACGTAAGAACAAACAAAAAGATTAAGTTGAAAAGAACTTAACTAATCAGATCGATACAAAGCAGAAAAAAAACATCTAACAGAAACACAGACCGGACATGACGGTGTACTCATGCATCCCCAAAACAAACAAAAAAGACACAAAGCACAGATTTGAGAGTACTCGCAGTTACTGACAGCTATCTTAAACATGTGAAATGCAATAACAACTGATAACAAAATCATGTATCTAAGACTACAATATCAATCAGTACATTAATTCGAATAATGCGACTGGGTTAAGATCGCAGTAATAAAAAATATCTGATACATATATATCTATGCAGGTTTTACAAGACTTTCGAACAGCGTTATACTACTGTTGCCTTTATTTACCTGTCCATGCTCCAAAAATCGCAAAAATAAATACACCCAATAATTTCTGAATTTACAGTAATTCCACTATTTTCAACAAAAATTAATGATAAGTTAATTGATAGAAGTTAAAGTTCGTTTTTAGTGTTAGTCGGTTTTATAAATCAAACGCCACTTTATTGTTGAAATCATTTGACGATATATAACAGAATTGACTGTGTCAGAATCAACAGAACCTGGATATTACAATCAAAAGGGAATAGATATTTACATTTTTCATACTCCAAAGAATATAACGACACATAATTGTTTGGATTTCTCTTCTTAGTAAGATTAAAACCAATTACAATATTGACGTGTGCACTTATTAAAATAGGGTAAGCTGTATGAACTTGCTGTTAATAAATACATATTTCAGGGTGGTTAATCTATATTGATTGACTTCGATTTTCAGTAGTTACACTTTGCAAAATGGTGAGGGAAAGATTTGTATACAAGTCTTGGTATTCAATACCTGTGAATTATTATGATTATCCTGTCGGGTAATGAGTCGGAGACAAATTATGTCTGGAAATTTAGTTATCTTCCGCCTCTCTTTAACATATTTAACTTATTTATGCTCGCCATTACACCGCCTCTACTTTCATTTTGCGATATCAAAGTCAGTTTTTCAGCAAATGAATTCTTTGTCAAAGTATATAAATGCATATTTCATAATCTTTGAGCACATTGATAACACTAAATAATTGTGACTGATTATTTTATGTCTTACATATTTTATGGAGAATAGTCTCAATATCAGTTTTTTGTGTTATTCTACCTGGTCTTTACGAAACTTACAAGTCGTTTTTATAAGCCATAAAAAAATCTAAATTCGTGGAATTTATGATGTTCTTTACGATGTTCATCGATCAGAGCTTGCATTTGTCCTAATTATATAGGCCACCTGGTGTGATTTTCTATTGAATATGTCTTTGTTGTTATACATGTTCAAGAAAGATATTTTCGTGAAATGAGTCGCTGGAATCTCACTATTTTTCTTGTCATCCTCATTCCTGAATGACTTAATAAGTGCGTCCGTCGACTTTTGATTTGGTGCAGGGATGCTTTAGATTCTGCAAATAAAGGTATAACATCTTAACTATGGTAAATTAAAAAGATTTATGTTTTATTACTTAAAAAGTTGTTGACGAAAATAACAATTTATAAATTTGTTGGGTCCTAAGCGTTTTACTAAATTCACTTCATCTGAAAGCTTAAACCCACAAATTAGAAAGCCAAGGATGCGTAAATACATAAATACTTGGGGGGCTAAATGACAAAAACGGACCGAGAATATTTACTCCATAACGCTCCTTGAAAGTTCAAAACAAAGAATTACTATATGATTAATGTCTTTATATGAATGCATAATTTAAGTCCCGTATTCATGGATATGCCTGGCTCCGTTTGAATATTTTCAACAACACTTCGATGCGAAATGTGTTAACCAAAGAGCTCATATTCGCTGTGCCAAATTACACTCTTTCCGAATTGATTCAGGCTGTGTATTCTTAGATAAAAATCAGGATAAAAACACCGAAAAGGTCGATGAACACACGTATTTTCGTTTGTTTTCAATATTCACGGATTTCATTGGTACGGTTGACTTACGAAATAATGTGTTCAACGAAATTTAATATTCTAATAGGCTTGAATGCCAAATGAGTACAACCACGAAAGCAAGAATTTACGAAAATTTATGAATCAAGAGTCCGAAAGTGTCATTACAAACAACGTTAATTTGCTGAGTCTGCCAAATGCTTTAGTTTTTATCGACTACCACTTTTTAAAGCCTAAGAGGTCGGTATTTTGTTATACTTCTTTATCTACATCAATTTTAACAGCAATCAAAACTGTGCTTTAGTGTTACTTCAATTTTGTAAAACAACCTATTATAAGGCCTTTTTGAATCAAATGTGGGATACTAAAAATATTTGTAGATCTATTAGAGTTCTTACAATCAAAATCCCTTTCCAGGTTATAGTATAAAGAATTAACTTCTCTACCCTCTACACAAGTATTCCTCGCTCTAAACTTCTAGACCAATTGAAAGCATCAGTCTAACTTCGTTTAATAAAAGAGAAAGACCATTTCGGATACAAATATTGTGATCTAGGAAGGGACAAACTTTGTGAAAACTACTCTGAATCAAACAAAATGTTCACTAAAGTTGACATCATCAAGATGGTGAATTTTTGGTGGAGAATATGTTATTTACGGTTTGGGGACTTGTTTTTAATGGTACCAAAACTCATAAAAATAACAGTGCTCTTCACCTTCATTCTTCATACTTGTTAGGCAGACTACATACAAGAGCTTTTCAAAAAAAAAAAAAGAAAAGAAGCTACGATTTACCTTTAACTTCACTTTCCGCTTCAAAAATGATGTCTTTTAACAGAAACATCTGGTGATTATGTTGATTGTATTTATCCCATTGACTACATAAAGGATACCACGGAAACAGTTAATTCTACTTCGTTGTTTAATTGAGGTAATGAGTATCAGAGTGAACAGTTCATACCCGTATGCATGTCAAGTAAGTACAGATTTTCATCTTAAAGTCAATCAAGCATATTGGAGTTTAAATTAATTTTTGTATATATATGTACAATAAGAGTTTAATTCAAACAGATACAGATTAGTTATTAACTGCAAGATGAACCCCATGTATACGTTTCCAATGTTTACTTACGCAATCCATCCACTACAAACCAGTAAAAGTCTGAAATGGCCTATATCTGTACTCGACTGTACTGATTTTTACTCGACCAGTCTGAATTGGTCTGAATTTTACTCGACATTACTCGACCCCAGTCTTCACCATACTTGACCGTACTGATTTGTATTTGACCCTTATCTTTGCCTTTGAAAATAGTCTGAACTATTACTCGACAAGTCTGAAACAGTCTTAACCCATTCTCGACCTGTACTAGACCATTTTTTTTCAGTCTAAACCATACTCGACCAAAGGTCTAAACAATACTCGACCAGTCGTAACCATACTTGACCAAAAAACCTATATTTTTTTTAATTTTAGCTGTTAAAATTAATTTCTTTTTTTCTGACATGACAACAGCCACAATAAAATAAAGATATATATAAAAATATATTTTTACATCCTTACATGATTCTCAGATTTATCAAATAGAGATAGTTAAGTTAAATTATTTTATATAATAATTTAATTATATTAATTTTAAAGTTTTAGAGTTTTGTTAAAAAAAGATTTTCTTTTAACTAAAAACCACACCTTTACTGAGGGTAATAAAATCTTATTAAGGTGCTTCTTGTTTGGCATGTGTGTTTTTTTTTTTTTTTAACTTAATTTTCCTAAATTCCTAAAGAAAAACTATATAGATTTCATGGTTACATACAATAGTTATATAATTATCTGTTTAATTAGGTAACAACAGCCAAAAAGCACTGAAATTATTTAACCTTATATTAGAAATATATCTATTCTTATTATAATTTGGGATATATTATATATAATATATATCAAAAGGGGATAAAAAAATTAAAGAAATAGATAACATTTTTCTTCTGATTAGTGGTAAAGTATAAAGTAATACCTCCTGCTTGGGACAAACTCATTAAAAAGATCACACCTGGTCAGAGCAGAGAGTATTAATTTCTAATTAACATTCATTAAAAATTGCAACATCCTGTAAAACTTAAATCGCAAGGCCTTTTGAATTCACTAGATAAGTAATACACGAGTTTAAGAAAAAAAGGGCTTTCTTTTTACCTGTAAAACACACATGTACTGAGGTAAATAAACCTTATTAAAGTGCTTCTTGTATGCTATGTCTTTAATTTTGTCAAAAGTTATTTTAATTTAATTGAAATAAATTTTTTCTGCAACTTTGGAACACATTTCCTTTTTTAAATGGTTATCAAGGATTGCTATGGAAGTTCTATTATCATGATTATATTAAATTCTTGGTTTTACAAAACAAAGGTGTTATTTTTAAAATTTATTAAGTTGCTTTATATACTATTTTAAATAAATTTTAATATAAAAAATGTTCACTGCATTTTTAACTAAACTCAACTGACACCATAAATCTATACAAGGCTTAAGTAAATGGTGAAAATTGTCCAGTAACCATAAAATATATCTTAAACATTCAAAAAAATTTGAATAACATTGAAAATATTAGTCACAATTCAGTTTTGAGATTATTTGATCAGTTTGTTTTATTTTTTTTATTTTAAAGGTGATATATATATGTAAGTGTTGATAAATATGGTGTTGAATTTATGTTATGTTTATTGTGAAATTTTGGTTTCATTGCCATATTGAATACATTTTAAATTTCAAATTGTTGTTCAAATTTCTAGCCAGGGGAAATAGCTGTTAAAAACGGTTCCTGAATTGATGATATACAATAGATATATACAAAAAATAGGTCTAGGTTGGTTAAGACTTAGTCGAGTATGGTTCAGACTAGGTCGAGTATGGTTCAGACTAGGTCGAGTATGGTTCAGACTGGTCGAGCATGGTTCAGACTAGGTCGAGCATGGTTCAGACGAAAATAAAATGGTAACGTAATGGTCGAGTACAAATTCATACTGTTAAGTACGGTTCAGACTACAGTCGAGTATTATCAAGAACATTTCAGACCAATTCAGACTGGTCGAGTAAAAATCAGTACAGTCGAGTACAAATATAGGCCATTTCAGACTTTAACTGGTTTGTAGTGATCGAATTATCTACAATATTTTTGCACCCAGACGCGTTGGGGATGATCTGCTCGCCCTACCGGAACACATGAGATCACCCCTGTTCAGTTTGTCCGTGACTCTAAGTTTGAATATCCCTTTGATTTCTTCCGCCTCTCTTCTTCATTATGACAAACAATTGTTTTCACGTAAGTATAGATTTCAAAATAAGACCTGTTGCTATATGGTGTTTATTTTAACTAATATGTTTTTTTGTGAAAACAATCATAAACCTTTATTTGAAATTTTAGCTTACATTAGAGGCAAATTATGGCCTTATACAGTTCGATGCATTCCAGGCGTCTGTAAGACGACTGGCGCACCTTATAGCTGGTTATTCCAATCTAGATAATTTCTGAGATTTCATAACGTAACAAACTAGTTGACACCCTGTTTAATCAATGGTTTGTGTATAAAACTTTTCAACGAGACGTGTTAAATTAATCGTTCACAGTTCAAAAAAATCATTTTTATAATCCTTTACTTTAATATTGCTTCAAAAATAAATGAATAATAAACTTTTCAAATTTCGAAATGTTCACAAAACTTTCAGGTGTATCATAAGCATTTTATCTTAAATGAATTTTGACGATTGGCCAATTTATTTTTTGTAGAAAAACAAAGAAAATGTGTACTTCATTGCTCTTCAGTGACATTTGTATAAAATGTCATTGATTTAATAAAAAAATTACAGGATTAAAGTTTCACACCAAAATGTCAGAAATATGGAAACAAATATGACTTCCTTGTGGAACTCTTATAAAAGTATATATTAAATGCACTCGATTGAGTTTGCTTTGCCATTCCCGTGGCAATAGAACGAAAGCGTTATAATGTCAGGACTTATGCCAGACATAATCTTTATAACAATGATTTTCTGTTTACTGATTACATTACATATAAGTAGACAGGATAATTTCTCGGAAACTGCACATACTCTTTAAGGAACATCGGTCATTTGATAAGTAAATTAACCGAAACAAGTAAAAATGATAGTTTGAACTGACATTAACATAACAAGTAACAGGATATGATAAATCACATATAATGTTATCTGGTATGACAATCAATCGACCAAGCGTGCTTCAAAAGTTAAAATATTAGTAGGCTACTTATTATGCTGTCTACGTTTAGTACAAAGCACAGAGACGTTAAAGAACTCTTCTACATTCTTCTCTAACCAATAATGACCGTTCAACTTTAATGCCCTTATGCATGGATTCTGATTTGTGTCAATTTAACTATCATGTTAAAGTTATTATCGGACTACAAATACACCACATTGTGTTTCAACTTCATAAAGCCCCTTTATCACATCTAGCTCTGTAAAGAAAAAAAACTCCGTTAATCACAAGAACTATATATTTTCTTGACTTTAATAACTGTATTTTGTAGTAAATAAGAACAATGTCTTTTGATTTCTAATGCCAAAATACATGTATCTAATTTTTTTGTTAAGTCTTACATATGAATGTGGAGTAAACGTCAATAACAAGACAGAAACCTAACGATAAAAATTTAATATGTTATCTCCTTAGTGGTTTGCAGTCACAAAAAAATAACTCAAATTTAAATCTTGGAATGCCGACGTTTCTTTTGAGCGTTTGAAATCAGCAAAATTAACCGAGTAAACGCAAGCATAATTTGTAAAAAACAGTCTACTGACCGTATGCCAAATGTTAAAATCTACAAAAAGAAAAGTTCAGACTTAAGAATTCTTTCTTAAACAATTTAAACTCAAGAATCAAACACAAATTTATCGGTAAGTCACCCCGTTGATGACTTGACAATAGAAGACCACAACTACCTGAATGTAAACACTGGATCGGTGATATCGGATCTTGAACTCGGAGCAAGCTGTACAGTTGATGCATATTGAGGTGACAGTTTCAAGACAGAAAGACGGATAGTCTAGCTACAAGCCTTAGCCCAACAGAAGTATTGCACTGCGTGTGTTTCTAGATTACACATGAGCGATATTGAGAGTGAGAAAAGATATGGACTAGGGAGAAAGCTATTCATCGATGCCAAAACAGTGTGTGCAGTTCATTGAATAATGAAACAACGGAAAGTTTGATATCAATTCAAAGTTAGCACTAGGTAATCAAATTGTTTTTCATGTATACCTTTAAATACTTTACAAAAAGTATTTTTGAAAAAAATGTTATAGAACAACCATGTAACTTATGGGTGTTTAAGGTTTTGTTTTATAATTTGAATATTCTGATTCCAAAGTGAAGAAAAATTAATGATCTGTCGGATCATTTGCCCACCAAAACATTCTGTTTTACTGAAAATATTCTGTTTCGACTTTGTAAGAACAAAATAACCTAGTTTGATTCTTAAAAAAAAAGTATCTTGAATACTACATACTTTTTAACGCATTCAACCATTAAAAAAAACGTTTGCAAACATTAAAATTATAGACATTTTTTTACATATAAAAATAATAAAATGTGGTATGATTGCCAATGAGACAACTCTCCATCAGAGACCAAACGACATGTCTGTTCTGTTCTGTGGATGAAACTATAACTATTATGACAAATTCCTGTGTACAAAAATGGTTGAGCATAGCTACACACATATAATTGATACCAGAACAAAATATTGGTATCAAGGTACAATACAAGCTAGCTTCATATACAAGGCTTAGATGAACTAGCTTCCAGTAACTGCAAGTACTCTCAGATCTGTGCTTAGTGTTGTTTTTTGTTGTTGATGGAATGTAGAAATACCCTACTACATCCGATCTGTGTTTATGTTGAATGTCTTTCTATCTTGCATCTATCTGATGAGTTAAGCCCTTTTTTAACTGATTGTTATAGTTTGTTTTTATCTTGTACTGTTACGACCCTGTCTAATGTTAGGAGAGGATTGGCCCCTTCAAACTAGTTAAACCCCGAAACATTCTGTATATGCCTGTCCCGAGTCAGGAGCCTGTAATTTAGTGGATGTCGTTTGTTGCTGTATATCATATTTATTTTTCGTTCATCATTTTGAACATTAAGTGCCAATCTTTGTAAGAATCAGAAAATTTAGAAAAATTTCAATACATGACCGAAAAAAACCCACCGACCTAACATCCTATTTTAAAGTTACCCTCATCCTGAGTTAGAAATGGCAGGTCTTTCGTTTCTGCGTGTCTGATAATTCGAGAAATCTCTAGATAACTTTTAATTAGAATGATAGCAAATTACGGAGTTAGCTCCCCTTAATTATAAATTTCAAGTGCATTTCAACCAAATTATATCTTGAATTACCAGAATAGGAAAAAAAAACGAATGTTATATATTTGTCCACCATTATACAATTTGAACATAAATTATTGTCAACTTGAATGGAATTTTGTCTGTCATGTTTTCTCCACTGCCTGATTTTAGGCAGATCGGCACTTTATAATCAGGCTCTTAGTTTTCTCGTTTGAATTCGATCACATTTGTCATTTCGGAACCTTTTATAGCTGACTTTGCGGTATTGGTTTTGCTTATTGTTGAAGGCTGTACAGTGATCTATAGTTGTTAACGTCTATGTCATTTGGTCTCTTGTGGAGAGTTGTCCCATTGGCAATCATACCACATCTTCTTATATTTATATAAGAATGTGATTTAGTATCGAAAACCATAGAGGATAATAGAGAAGAAAGGATGAGGGTATCAATCCTTGACACAAATGCAATAGATGCACAAGAAAAACACAAAAAGCAAAGGCTCAGTCCTTTTTTGCTGTTCTTCATCTCATAGTCATAATGAAGCCATCAATGCAAGTTTAAGAAGGCTCCTGCAAAAGATTTCTTTTAAAAATGACAATGACGCGACTGTGAATTTAAACATAAAGTCGTGAAGTTATATCAAAAAATTATATCTGGATCATAAATCTAACATATACTGTCATAAATTTCCTGACAATCACTCTGAAGTGTGCAAAAATAATACAAACATATAGACAACCATGGGGAACATGGGAAATATGTTAGATAACTTGGCAGGAAATTATTTGTGTATAGGGCAAAAAATTCGGGTAGACTTTAAGAGGTGTAGCACTATCAATGCGGGTCCGGTCAGATAAAACACACCAGAAAGTAGTACATATTAAAACTAAATAGATCCTATGCATAAAGGTAACTTTAAAATATGTAGAATATTTTGTGCTGGGGTCGAGGTCAATAACCTTTGATTGAATATAATAACATAATGATTCTCGGAAGTACCAAACACAGATAATGCAGATCTAAAAGGTTCACCAATTATTCGCCTTTCATTTGATATAAAAAAAAAATACCAAAATATTCTACATATTTTAAAAGTTTTTAATTTTTCTTGAAATCGTTAAACCGGGAAACAGGATATTTTCATTTTATTTTGCCATGGCAGCGTTTCTATTTTGTCAAGGAAATGTTAAGATCTAGTGTGTTCGTGATTTTTCTTACCCATGTTACCTTTCCAAGCTAATTTTATTATAAATGTTTGAAACATAATTATTTTAAATGCATGTTCATTAGAAATTTAATAGTTTCGATGATTGCATACAGTGTATGATAATGATTCAATAAAGTTTCAGTCATACTGAAATAAAGTGTTCAGTATGCTAAAGTTTCTCATAGAAAACATATTGTTGAATTTGGAGGTACAATTTTCCAGCAGTTTGTCGGCATTCCAAAATTTACAAAATGTGTGCGACTCCTTGTCAACCTTTTCTTTATTTGAAATGCGTCAGAGTTCCTTCAGATAATTGTAAAATCAAAACCAAAGAAGCTAGATCATTCATTTTTATATGCAGGTATATTGATGGTGTTCTTTCCATTGACAACAACATTTTCTGATCTGGTCCCATTATATATCCTCCTGGATTAGAGACAACAACAAAAACACAGGTACAGTTTCCTTTGCCTCATTGTTAGACTTTTACTTCGACTTTGACTACAGCGGTCATCTCAGTACCAAAATCTATGACAAACGAGACGATCTAAACTTTGAAATGTATATACATTTTCCTCACCATAAAAGCAATATACTACTTTCACCTTCGTATGGAATAAATATTTCTCAACTCAAACGATCTTCAAAATCTTGCAGCTTCTACTCAGACTTTGTAAACCCGCAATGGTGTCTGAGCAAAACGGAAAAAAAAGCCTTAGTTTTATCGAAGAAATTATTGTCTTTTTTTGTCGGAAAGTACCAAGATCTAATGAATAAATATTTAGTTTCGAATAAATGATACAATATGGTCTCGAGTTATAGAATATAGGTCATTCCGTTGTTTATAATTTTATTAACTGGACAGTTGTCCCTTTATTTGGAGTTGTACTATTTATGTCCCTTTTGGTCATATGACCCTTGAGTGGCTCGGTATTTGTATGTCCAGTTTTCATATTTTAGGTTCTAGGTGCAGGTGGGTTCAGAGAATTGTTATTTTCATTTTGTATATACGTTTATTTATATTTCACTTAAGTTGTACTTTTGTTTTTAAGAAAGTGTCGATATAGTTTCCTGTACAGTATGTACTATGAACTACTGTTGGCGTCTCTCTCTGATTTATTTGTATTTTTTGTCTGAGTTTCTTATTTATTTGTGTTGTAAATATGTGATGTATGTTTACGCCATCACGAGTTGGTTGACCGTTATGGAATAACCGTTTCACAGATGATATCGGATATGTTCCTTATGTCGTAACTACAATACCCTCCCCTTTTCACGAATGTGACTTACCGAATTAGACTATTTACCGGATTTGTAATAACATGAGCAACACGACGGTTGCCACATGTTGAGCAGGATCTGCTTACCCTTCCGGAGCACCTGAGATCACCCCCAGTTTTTGGTGGGGTTCTAGTTACTTAGTCTTTAGTTTTCTATGTTGTGTCATTTGTACTAATATTTGTCTGTTTGTCTTTTTATTTTTGGCCATAGCGTTGTCAGTTTGTTTTCGATCTATGAGTTTGACTGTCCCTATGTTATCTTTCGTCCCTCTGTTACATAGTTTTGACTGTTGGGTCCCAATTGTTGTCACATTTACCAATTATATCTGTTTGGGTTGCTTATCCAAGTTTTATCGATATAACGGAACCATAAACTGTCACAAAAGTGGAAGGTAATCAAGCTATAAAACCAGATCAATCGAGTGTTTTGTTTTCCATAGGTTTTATGGACTTCCTCCTTTTTAATTTTACCTTGGAGTTCGGTATTTTAGTTAAAATATTTATTTTTTTTGCATAAATATAAAATACTGTTTATTCCTTGTGGTATTTATGTTATTAAAGTCCTCTTGACCATCAATTGTATCATCTCGAAATAGTGACAGGAAAAATTGCAGATAATAGTTAAATTGTATTAGATCTATACAATTATATCCTTTTACCGATTGTGTCGTTTTCATACTCAGAGACGAGATAATTTCCAGGATACTTTTCAGACTATTTGATATATATCTATGTATTGTCATTTGATTAGGTAATTGATACCATAAAAGTAAAAATGTCAACTGGGAATGACAGCATAAATATGACCAAGAAGTATTATGTGACGCACGCACATCTCTCTATCTAGAATAACGATTAAAAGTTCATTTGAACGTGGTGACATTTGACTGAATTTATGATACATCAGTAGATAAACAAGAATGATGAATGGAGAATATTTTCTTTAGAAATTTATCAGTAAACAGCTCTTTTAAACTTAGTGAACACCTTTTGACTTGTCGTCGTTTTTTTTTACATTTTGATTTTATCTGATTTATTTTAACTTGCAAATGTTTTATTCAGGTTCAACCCACAATTTTCTCTTAAAATGTCCTGTATCAAAGTCAGGAATATGGCAGTTGTTATCAAATAGTTCGTTTCTATGTATGTTGGCGTTTGTTTTTGTTGCACGCAGTGTTTCTGTTGTTATTTTGCTTCCCTCTTATAGTTGATGGGTTTCCATCGGTTTTAGTAACCTAAATTTGTTTTCTCTCAATAAATTTATGACTTTTGAACAGCAGTATACTACGGTTGCCTTTATTTATTGCCCCTGGGTGTTTTCTCCGTTTTCCAGATGGCAGTACTAAACCGATTCCGTTAGTCCAGGTGTATCACAGATTTATGTTGAAGTAAAATAAAACGCGGAATTATGTGAACGTATTTTAATTTCGACAAATACCTCGACAGAATCAACATCTACTGCTATCGATTATCAACAATGTTTATTGTTCCGATCGTTAACTGTAATTGAAAAAAGTATATAATGACGTAGTGTATGTGTTGTTCTGTGCGTTGAATCTATAAAAATTTAAAACAAAAAACCAAAAGAGTCAAACACCACATTACAAATTGATCTCAATTACAGACAACTGAGATGTTATAATCCGTTTGTCACTACCGTTGATTGATTGATTTTTGTTTGCCTAACTTCCACTGACAATTATTCGGGTCAAGAAGATTGAAACATGCAATAAATTGATAGCTCTAAGAGTTGCTGGTTCTTAAACGTGCATGTAACGTATTAATTTATTTACAAGGGGCATCCGATTTAACGTCTCCATTGCCAAATGTGGCTGCGTATTTATAGAAAAAAAAACACAAACAAACAAATATTTTATTTGCCAATCACGGCGCCCAAAATGAGCAGAATAATTTCAGTATAATTTATAAACATAATACAAATTAAAGTAAAATAAAAATAGGTTAAACAAAGTACGTAACATGATTAATTTTGATTTAATTGATTAACATATAATATCAAAGTAACTGAAATAAGCAATCTGTAATACTAAAAATATATAATATGACCCTTTGTTTGTTATTCTGGACCCTTTATGGGACAGCACACCTCATAGTATAAAAATTATTATTTAAATGTAAATAATGACTAACGTAAATGCATATATGATCATATAGATTTATAACTCTTTATAAAATAATCTAATTGAATATTGTATTTCTGTTTTGTTTTCTTTTTTTTTAAACCTCTAATAACTGACAAATTATATCAAAATGTTTTTATCTTCATTTCCCATTAACCAAACAAAAAGAGATTTGTTATCAAGTTTTGAAATATTTTTATTTTTACTAAATATTTTGCTAAGAAAGGGATTTCTAACATTAACCAAAGCTTTACATGTTAAAAGAAAATGCATCTCATCTTCTATTTCCTCATTACAGAGTTTGCATATTCTTTTTCCTATTTCTATATTAAAGTAACGACCTTTTCCTATTTCAAGTTTGTGAGCTCCAATTCCAAATCTTGTTAAAACACATCTTTGAAGATACGGTAATTCCAATGAACAAGGCTCAAAAGTAAAAATTGGTTTGAATAATCGACCAGTTCTAAGTTTATTTCCAGAGGTCTTATTTTGTCTTTTATCATTAAAAAATTCTTTCTTCCATATGTTATCATATTTTAAATATAATTTCTTTTTCACCATATTCTTAATGTTTGTTTTATATGAGAGTACTTGGTACTCTTGTAAATCAAGCAATTTCGGAATAGCTTGAACAAAACTAATTCTTCCCAGCTTTCGATAATGTATTTGAGAGAGAGTATGCATTTGTTAATACAATATTATTTGTTATATGAATTTATTTCCAATATAACATCCAACACTGTCAAACCGACGGCCTTCTGGAACAATTGTTACAGATGTTTTGAAAATGTGTGACACTTTTTGGGCATTTTTTTACTACTATTTAAAAGAATATGTAAGGTCCAGTTCGAATTCTTCTAGGTAACTGAAATAAAGCTTTTCCGACCAGTCTGGAAATTTCATTATGTTAATGGTCTGAGGGTTTGTTTTGATTGGAATAACTTTTTAGTATAACGTTGCAATTGACATAATGAAGATAAAACTGAAGGGCCAATTGTTGGCGAATTAAGTTCACTTCTATGAGAAATTTTCTTTCAATCTTTCAATCTTTACTAATATTTACATGATTTAGTACTACTATTTGCATACTTTTAAACAGTATAAACATTATGGCTTATTTCTGAAGGTAAATCAAATTATAAAACATCTATACCTCAGTGACATTTCATGAAATGTGTTTCAATCGCTTTTATAATTTCGTTATTTCTTTCCTAGCTCACAGTGCGAAAGCATGCGAAAGAGACTAAATGTATTTTCTCTCTGTGTCTTTGTATCTCCTACTGTTTTCCCTGATGGTTAAGGTCGTAGGGTTGGTTAATTGTTTTGATGTCAAGGACTTTGTTACTGGTTATAGCAAGCTTTAATTAAAATATATTATTATATAACACTTGCGTGTTTTATCACAACACATGTTAGTGTTTTAGTGTTTTGTACCTTTTTTCTTATTATGCTTTTTATTTGATTTTCAGTAGCCACATTGCACTATAATTAGCAATAAATATTTTGTATAAACATGTCTTCGAATGTGTTTTCCTCTGGTATAATATGATAGGCGAATATTTTAACAATATTGTTTGAGCAACTTCTTATTTATGATTGAAACCGTAAGAACATCAATACTTAATTTGAAGCAGATTATTTATGAAAATTCTCTGTACTTTAAACATCCCGTCATTGTGTTATTGTTCTATTATAATTTTTGCATACTTTGAACGACATAATTATTTTATATCTCTACCTGTGTGACGTTTACATTCTGACGTCAAACACGCGATTCTACGCCAGAGTTTATGTTAAAATTACGATTCGGTCCCAGTGCTTAAAATACCTCGATCCTTTATGGGTTGATTTGGCATACATAAATAAAATACAAAAATAAGTAAGCAATGAACGAGGTTGTTAAATGTGGTATATGCTTTATGTGCTTCTTTGGAAAATATTTGTTTGTTTTTGTTGTGATTAAGATTGTGACACGGTGTTGACTGCTGTACCCTTATTTTGACATTTGTACCTTTTTTGTTTGTTTGTTTTATTCACACATCGTTGTCAATATAATGGAATTTTATGCGACTATCATACAAGTGAGAGGTTTAGCGCTATAAAAACCAGGTTCAATCCACCATTTTCTACATACGAAAATGCCTGTACCAAGTCAGGAAAATGACAGTCGTTGTCCATTCGTTTGATGTGTTTGTGTTTGTGCTTTTGATTTTTCCATTTGATTAGGGCCTTTCCGTTTTGAATTTTCCTCGGAGTTCAGTATTTTTGTGATTTAACTTTTTGGTAAGTTTCGCAGATGAAAGTAGAATAATCGAATTTGGAGAAAAAATATTATGGCGAACACGTTGAAGTATTTCAAATACAGCTGCCGGCAAACGCGTAATAAACAATAACCATTATTGGTATGGAAACATCATTAAAAATCACAATAGAATATAACTGGTTTTCTATGCTTCTCTGTGTGTACTAGTAATTATCATTGATATAAGGGGGTTAGGTAGTTACAATAGAAAAAATATTTAATTTTTATTAGTCTATTTTGCTGCATAATGGCAAATTAATCTGTTATTTCAGAAGCTTTACCCGGATGGCACCACGGGGTTTTAAAGGTGTTCCCAGTGTGTCTGCTTGAACGACATACGCAGCCACGTCTGATTGGAATAACTATTTTGAAGTTTCGATCGTGCTTAGGTCTGATTGGATGTTTAAATGCGTAATCACGTCTATTTGAAATGTGCAGGCAGTGATAGTACTTTACACTCAACACTTTCACATCAACTATTTGAGGAGTATGCAGATGGCCCATTGAGAAGAAAAGGTCGTGCACCCATTAAAAATACACACCTTTTTCCAGTGGCTGCCTAAATGTTTTGCCCTTTGTACCGGTCACCAGTTTTGCATATTTACCTCCTGAATTTCAGGTCAATGTTTTTTCGTCCTGAATTTGCATGGAATATTTGTCCCTGGTCGTTTGACAATATTTAATAAGATCCGTCATTGAGGTCGTTTTGCAGTAGCTATAATGAGTATAATATTTTCAGCAAATAACATGGTGCTAAATGCTCGGAACGCGAGTCTAGCGTACAAAATTGATACCCAGGTATTTTCATGAGGTTTTGTACTGTCTTTTACAAATGTTATCAAACTAACACTACGTTTAGATATTACCCTGATTGTAAAGATAAATTCCAACATCCTTGCTATATTATAAATCATTAAAAAAAAATACCCTTCATTCTTCCTAGCTCTGTATGTATCTAAATGTTAGTCAAGTGCGTGTGTCTCAGAGAAAACAGCTTGCTGTCATCATTGTCATTAATTTTAATCATCAGCAGATTAATACAAACCATGTCATTAGGATTATTTTAGTTCTTGTATTTCCCACTTATCATTTTTTTTTTATACCAAAGCCAAATTTTGGTAAATTAGTTGATTTATTCGTTAGAATATTGATCATGATAGATATCTCAAAATAGAGTAGGCATGTGTAGAATGCGGAAAAATATACACCTTGCAAATATCATACAAAAGGTCTTGCACATTTTATGAAATGAAATTAATAGTAACATGAATAATAAACATCAAATGAAAAGAAAATTATTAGCCATAGTGCAACATGTGTTCAATGAACACAAAAATTACAATGCACGATGGTGTAGGTACTTAAAAAAAATATCCTCAGAACTATACTCCAACCATCAAATTATTCAGTCCGGTTTTACATTCTTAGTCAATTATGATATTTCATGATTATATTGCAAACATAGTTGAACTAGTTTGAGCGAGATTGAGTCATTCAATAATATGTTGACAGTATACTCACCAATGATAAGCATTAGTCGGCTTCATGAAGCTTAAAAACACAAGACGAGTTTACAGTTGCACAAACAAATGAGTCCTGCCTTTCTAAAAGAGATGCGAAAGATAAACTGACAACGCCATGGTTAAAGAAGAAATAGACAAACATTCAAACAACAACACACACAACACGAACCCAAATACAAATTGGGTGTGATCTCAGGTGCCCCGGAAGTGTAAGTAGGTCCTGCTCCACATGTAGCACCCGTCGTGTTACTGGTGTTCGTACAAACCCGGTGATGAGTCTAATTCGGTAGGTCACATTCGGAGAAAGGGGACGGTATTTTAGTTACGACAATTGGAACATATCCGTTGTTATCTGCATGTGAAACAGGTATAACTATTATTAATGTAGAACGTGGGTTACAGAATCTAGCACACAACATGATAAAAATGATGAGGGCCCAATGCCCGTCTACAAAAAAAATATCACTGAAGCTCGTAAAAAAAAAGATTAAAAGGCCAAATAAATAACAAGGTCGAAAAGCAGACAGTTCCAAACATTAAAAAACAACATTACTCATCGTTTGAGGAAAATATTCCTCGGTGGATTGATACGCTTCTACTTTCCAGGACTCAGTATCTTGAATTTAAATGGCAGCATAAACAAGAAGTTCCAGTTTCTACGCTTTTACAAAATAATTACAGTGTTCATAATGCATCCGCTTATGTGAAAAAGCTTAAACAGTTAGTTGAATTTTCACTGAACGATAAACATATTGTATAACCACGTCTCCGAATGTGGTGAACTTTGAATTTCTTTCTGGTATGCGGTGATAGTGGATACCCAAACAATATTATCCCATTAACTTCGACGTAGTCAGGATGAAACTGCAAGGACAACACTAATATCTAATTTGAAGCAGACTGTTTATAAAAATTGTTATGTTTCGCAGATGTATCTCATTGGACAAACACGTTAAAGTACAACACATGCACCTGCTGGAATACATGTTATAAAATATAATCGTAGTCGGTATATGGTTACATCATTGAAAAATCACAACAGAACAAAACTGGCTTTCTTCGCTTCTCTATATGTTAGACTATCATCATTGGTCATAGGACGTTTGTCCCAATAGAGTAAAGCTCTTTTTAGATGCCTAATGGTCAAATATTTTTATTTCAGTTTCTAAAATAGTTATATCCCGATGGCACCACGGGGTTTTGAAATCGGTCCCTTATTATGCGTTTTAGGGGAAAACCCCGGGAGGTATAAATATAGAGTCACGACTGTTGGAATAACTCTTTGGAACACCGTACAGTTCGGTCGTGTTTAAATCTGCTGGGATGTATAAATACGTAGCCACGTCTAGTCGAGATGGGAAGATCAAGCAGTGACAGATCATTGCAATCTACATGCAACAATAGTGTAACATCACATTGTTTAGGGGTCAGCAGATGTGCTCCTATCATACGCTTTTCTGCAGTTGCTGTCAAACCGTTTTGCCCTTTTTACCAGTCACCAGAATTCCATAACTTTCCTCTTGAATTTATGGTCAACTTATATTCGTCCTGAATGTGCATGAACTATTAGTCAATGGTCGTGTGACAAATTTGGATTAAGTTCATTTTCTAGGTCGTGGCTATAATCAGTATGTTATCAACCGAAGCCAAACTTGGATGAATCAGTTAATTTGAACGCCATAATATTGATCATAACATCTCAGAATGGATTAAGCACGTGCAGAATACCTTTGGGAAAATAATAATATACTTGCCAACATCATACAGAAAGTCAATACGAAACGAAGGTATTGCACATTTCATGAAATGAAATTCATTGTAACATGAATAATAAACAACAAATGAAAAAGGAGGTGTTTGCCATAGTGCCACGTTTTCAATGAACACGAAAATTGCAATGCACGATGGTGTAGGTACTTAAAAAAAATCCTCAGAATTATACTCCAACCATCAAATTATCCAATCTAGTTTTACAGTCCACGACAAATAAGATAGTTCATGATTATATTGTATAAAGTAACTCTAGTTTGTGCGAAATTGAGTCATGCATTCAATAATATGTTGGCAGTAAAGCCACCAAAAATGAGCATTATTCTGCTTCACCAAGCTTTTTCTATTTGTATCCATCTGATGAGTTAAGCCTTTTTCATCTAATTTTTATAGTTTGTTGTACTGTTACACCACTGTCGAAGGTTAGGGGGAAGGTTGGTGTCTTCAAACTTCTTTAACCCCGCCACATTCTGTATGTGCCTATCCCAAGTCAGGAACCTGTAATTCAGTGGTTGTCGTTTGTTTTTCGTTCATTATTGTGTACATAAATTATGCCGTTATTTTTTTCGTTTTGTTTTGCATTTATAATTTCGGGGCCTTATATAGCTGAATATGCGGTACATGTATGGACGTTGCCCATTGTTGAAGGACGTAGGGTGACCTTTATTTGTTAATTTCCGTGTCATAACCAGTCATTAAGTGTTTTATTATACCGAACAAAACAACTTTCTAAAAAAACTACATACACCACTTGGGGAAAAAAAACAAATAGTCACAAAAACATGCACAAGATGAACTATCAGGTTTTTGTTTTGCCCGTGTGGTATTTGTTAATATATTATTAACTTTAATCAAGATCAGGAATCGTTGTCGTGTGTAAAAATTACAATGCAAATTATACCGTTTACGATATTTCAGTGTTTAACGTTGCTAAGCCCACACATCTAAGCAGAATAGTCAATGACGTAATTGTTGTCCAATGAAAAATGTACGGGAAATATGTTTATTGAACTATTGACCGGGGTAATAGTCTTTGAAGTTATTGACTGGAAAATAGTATGTGGAATGAAATAGCAGAAATATTTCATTCTTTTTTATATAGAAAAAACATACTGAGGCATAATAATTAGATCTATCACCGTTTACTGAAAGACAAAAAAAATATTCCCCATTCATCAGTAGTGCTTTTTTTAGTTTGTTATAAGCTCTTCACCTGTTTCGATATTTATACATCCTTGACTTTCAAATATTTTGCTTTGAGCGTTCCTGGGGAAGGTAAATCAAGAAAAGCGCTTCGGACGGTATTCGAAAAGTCAGTTGTGAAGATTGCGATCGATTTAATTAGCAGGGAATGCAAATATTAACACGGACCACGAAAGATTGACAAGTACCAAAATATTTGTTCTGGTTTTGTTTTTTTTTTTTTGTAACCAATGTCATTTTGTACGCTCACATGTGTTTATTATACACCTTACGTATTTACCTTCCCTGCAAACACTAAAAACTTTTAATGTATCTTGCTTGTCCCGTCTAATAAGAATGTTATTAATTAGACATTCAAATAAAAACGTTCTGATGAATAGTTACAAAGGTATACTGCAATAAAACCAAATTTTCATATAATGTTATTATTTCAAATATACCAAACGACTGAGTTAAACAGGCTATACGATTGAATAGATTTTGTTTGCTTTACCGGATTTGAAATAACATAAGCAACACGACGGGTGCCACATGTGGAGCAGGATCTGCTTACCCTTCCGGAGCACCTGAGATCACCCCCAGTGTTTTGTGAGGTTCGTGTTGCTTAGTCTTTAGTTTTCTACGTTGTGTCATCTGTACTATTATTTGTCTGTTTGTCTTTTTATTTTTGGCCATGGCGTTGTCAGTTTCGATATATGAGTTTGACTGTCCCTCTGGTATCTTTCGTCCATCTTTTTTTACGTCCAGTGGTGAATACTTCATGCATGTTCAGGACGATAACAAATGAGTAATGCATATAATGGATGGGTAATGTAATATAAATCCACTAGAATTGCAGGCAACAGGCAACTTACGGATCCCTAAAATAGTTGTCTGATGGGTTCTTAATATTCAGAAAGCTAGGCTATCTCTTTATACATGGCAACGGTTTTAACGTTTCTAATGCTGTCTGCACGTGGCTGTGTATTTATATATCCCGCACAACCAAACGTACAACTCTTATAAATTTTCGAACGATTTAAAGCTTGAGTAGCAGTCTAGCTTAGAATCATGCAAGTGTTACACACTGTTTTCAAGTGTAAATCTCAGCGATATTGATTGCAATACTTTTACATTCCATTAACAGTTAAACTTAAGTTAAGAGTTAAAATAAGATACAGTAAAACACAATTTAAAGTTTGACATCATCAGTTAGTTTTGAATCTTTTCTCTGTTATAAATCGACATCATTACTGATAATGCAAATTATTTCTATAGAGTTTATGTGAGCAACGACATATTCAAGGTCAGCATCATCAATAGTTTGTATTCATTCCAGCAGAATTGTTGTTATAACAGCCAGTCTTGCAAAGAGGAGACTATTTGTTATTGTTGTAAATACTCATTTGGTTTGAACATTTTATTTCCCTTTCATCCAAGTAATCTCTGATGATTGGCTACATCTATTGGGTTGACCTTCTTGTCAATGTGTGCACCACCTTAAAAGATTCAACTCAGCAAATATATTACTTTTTTTCTGAAAACCGAATTATTTTTGTCTGAACTTACAGGATTGTCATTTGGTAAATCTACGGTTTTGGTTTTTGTATTTTCAAGAAGAGTATTATTCATCTGTAATGTTATCCTTTATGAAAAGTCATCATAGAATTCTTTCTATTTTAATCTTTGTAATCAAAAGTTCATTTGTTGTTAAGAATTAATCTGTGATTACCTTCGAATTGGTGTGTTCCTATTCCAGAAAAGGTCCTTAAACCCTAGTGCAACCATCTTCAGGACAAATTTAAACATCTCGAGTACAGATAACATTAAAACTTTTGATTGCTGTTTAAGGCTCTTGTTCTTCGCTGTGTTCCTGATCAGCAGTTCATATGGTATGCTTTTAATAATAAGTAAAGACTTTTTGTACAATGTCATACGTATGAGAAGTTTTGAGATATTGTGTTTTTGCAAATGCGACAACTATTCACCAAAGACCAAATGGTGTGAGCACATATGTTGCAAATGTTAGTTCTACAAAACTATAAACCAAAAGAATGTTTTAAAATGGAAATAAGGAACTGTTCTGCTGCAAAAAATTTTACGATTTTGGGACGTCCGCTTGGCTGTTTCGGATGTACAATACCATATTTAATCGAATCTAAACGCTAAACCCAATTCCTCGTGTTAGAACAGTGTTATGCTCTCATGCAGTAGTTCTTTGAGAGATTTATAAATGATCCATGTTATTGATAGAAGTTAAATACATCATTAAGTCGAAAACAAATTGACAATGGTATGGCAAAAAACTAAATGCGACAGAACGACAATCAACAGTACACAAAACACTACACAAACAAATAAAAAATGAGAAGACCAAATAATCTACAGTTGACCTACTTCGAAGGCATGCTACGAATGATTCTGGATAAATATATATAATTGTGTCATACATCATTGTGTAGATAAGTTGATGTAGATTTAAGACATACGTTTCAGTGGGATAGACAACCGCTGAGTAAAAATATACTAGTTACGAAAGATTTCGACCGAGAGTCATTACTAAAAAATCGAGTTGGATACATTACGTTATATCAAGGCTTATAGGTCAAATAAGAGTCTATGGATTTACTGTCAAAATAGAAAGATCACCGACGACCAGATGTATATACCGCCGTCAACCTTTGGGATCTCCTTTCAGTTGGATTTTATCGTTTATCAGAATAGCGGAGCTGGTGTAATTTCATTGTCTTACAAACGTAATCAGCTATTTAAAAAAGACAATGATTTGCTATCTACTGATTGGTGAGTATATTAAGAGTTATTATATTTCCCGGATACTTGTCAGCCTCATTTTATTATATCACCGTTAGATCGGAAATTGGTAATATAAATGGAAGTCAGGAACGATAGAAAAAAAAAAACAAGTACAGAGTATAAGGTAAGGTCTATAATTTAATTTAGAACGAAAATATAAGTACAACTTACATGATACAAAATTTGACCTTTGAATAATAGTACAATGACAGATATACAAGATTAAAAGAGTGTGACTTTGGCTGGCAAAAAAAAATCATTAACCGAGAACTGGTAAAGTTGCACTTAATGCCTATACTACGTTTTACCGATATGATCTTAAAGTACAATTGATTGCATGCAATTAGCTTGTAATTCAATGGTTTGTCGTTTGTTGCTGTATATCATATTTGTACACAAATTAGGCCGCTAGTATTTTCGTTTGAATTGTTTTTACATTTGTCATTACAGGCCTTTTATAGCTGGCTGTGCGTTATAGGTTTTGCTCATTGTTGAACCGTGCGGTGACCTAAAGCTGTTAAAGAGAGGCGAACGAAACCAAGGGGAAATTCAAAGTCGAAAATAAACTGACAACGCTATGGCTAAAAAAGAAAAAGACAAACAGACGAACAATAGTACACAAAACACAACATAGAAAACTAAAAACGGAGCAACACAAACCCCAATAAAAGCAAAAACTTCAACAGTAATTAAAACAATACATCATACAAATATGTCAATTATAAGCTATTACATTCATAAGCAAATTGGTATTCGAGTCTTACATCAAACCCTAAAAACATCAAATCCATTAACAATCGTTGATGTAAATTCTGTATGTTTTTTAGATGTCGTTAAAATATTTGGTATGTGATATCAAGCATGTAATACGTGTTTAAAACCCACTGTTTAACCGATACATTTTACTGTAATGATTATCTCCCCAAACCTTTTTTCTACTTTTATCTAGAACATTTAAATCAAACTAATTTGAAAGGCAAGGATGTATAACAATTTGAATTCATGAGAAAGTGTAAGACCAAAAAGAACCCTATACTGAATAGCCAAATAATACTTTTGTTTAGCCATTACATATGATAATATAGATTTCCTGATTAATTTGATTTGTTATGAAGCCATCATCCCCTCGTGTATAACTAAGCACCATTAACAAATGTAAGAACCTTTGTGAGCACGCTCACATACCCCAAGCCCCCACATTGTCACTGGCCAAACAAAATTTTCACCAAATTCAAAGACTGATAACTCCTGCAAAAGTCAATTGATGAAAATTGCATGTGGATGTGCGCATCTGCAAATTATGTCCTTATTATCTACAAAGTATCATAAAATTATGTTGTGTAGTTTTAGAGGAGTTGCAATGACAAACTGTTGCAGAAGTATAATGAGGCCAATAAGTGCAAAAGGGCATTACTCCTAGAAAAAAAACAAATCATAATTTCCTGTCGGTATGCACGTCTACATAGTATGTCCTTATTATCTACAAAGTTTCATGAAATTCTGTCGTGTAATTTCAGAGGAGTTGCGATGACAAGAACAGGACTGACGGACTGTAGTATATTGAGGTCAATAAGTTCAAAGGGCATAACTCCTAGAAAAACAAATTAATCATCATTTTCTGTCGATATTCACATCTGCATAGTATGTCCTTATTATCTACAGAGTTTCATGAAACTCTGTTGTATAGTTTCAGAGGAGTTGCGATGACAAACTGTTGCAGTAGTATATTGAGGTCAATAAGTGCAAAGGGCATAACTCCTAGAAAATAAATTGAATCATAATTTCCTGTCGATATGCACATCTAAATAGTATGTCCTTATTATCTATAAAGTTTCGTGACATTCTGTTGTGTGGTTTCAAAATAGTTGCGATGACAAGAACAGGACTGACGGACAGACGTATGGACGGACAGACAGACGAACGGGTCAGAAACATTATACCTATGGGATATAATTAATGTTATTTTCTTTGTTAAGTATAGTACATTAACAGTGGAATTGAAAAGCATATGATAATTGCATGTACACAACTGTCAACAAGTCAAAATCTGTTACGTCATGGCGCTAAATTGATCATAACTTATCACAACTGCTTTAAATATTATAACGGTTTTTTTAATATAACAAAATTCAACAAAATCCCTTTGAAACACACACGAAAATTAGAAAATTACACTGAACCAGTATAATGTCGCTTATTTTCAATAGTTTCTTACACCAAAACCAAATCGTCCGTTGCGTACCATTCTACCCCGAAAGGCAAGAAGTATCTTAAACATGTTAAAACCCAATACTAATTTGACAGTGTGTTAGGCACTCGATATTTTTTATTTTTTGTTTTTTTTTTTTTTTTTTCATTTGCAATGTGAATATTCAATTTTCCAAAAGAAATAATAACCACGTCGTTCTTTTTTTATTACTCCTTCTAATGTTGATATCATAGAACTGGTTTTCGTTAATGTATGTTGTGTACTTTGAACAGATAGAAAAGGCAACGTAAATATTTAAATGTTCTTTACTCGGAATATTAAATTAAAGTATAAACTATTCAAGTATGTGTTAAAAAATATTCAAGGTAAATTAAAAAAAGAAGAAGTCCATTAAATAAAGGCAACAGTAGTATATCGCTGTTCAAAAGTCATAAATCGATTGAGAGAAAACAAATCCGGGTTACAAACTAAAACCGAGGGAAATGCATCAACTATAATATTTGTATAAGAGGAAAACAACGGAAGAACAGAAACACTTAAGTGCAAGAAAAACAAACGCCAACATACATAGAAACGAACTATTTAATAACAACTGCCATATTCCTGACTTGGTACAGGACATTTAAAAAAAATAGAGGATTGAACCTGGTTTATGGCAAACCAAACCTCCCGCTTATATAGCAATGTTAAAAAATATCGCTAAAATGACAACTCTACGTGACAGAAATACAGCACAAACAAACGCAAGAACACTCAGCACTCAGCACAGAGAAACGCACAAATAAATAATATAATAGTCGTTACAACATGTTAATCGCAGAATAACAACTAACATCTACCATTAACAACAGCACAGGACATCACAAACAGTGACGTATTTTTATAATAAATATATTATCTTGAAATTCATACAACTATTTTCACTATACTAGTCCAAACAATTATCATGACTATGACTGTATTGAAAGGCTATTTGAAACAAAATGCTGTGACGACGGCATAATTATTTGGACTAACACAATACTTTATCCATTTAAAATGGAAATAAAACCCGACTATACTGACAAATAAGACATATGTGAAATGTACCGAAAATACAGAATTCAAACCACAAACGAAAAGACATAACACATTATCCAACCGAAACCTCAACAGAAACATCATAAATCAATAAATACATGAATGTTGGAAGTTTAAATACCGAGACACGTTGTATAGAAATGCAAATTCACACTCGGAAAACAGTCTTTTTCGGAAATAGGTCACGTTCGGTACTTTGAAGACAGACGACATAGATGTTAAACAATAATCTAAGACGTGGTACAAATTTTATTAAAACTGGCAAAATCGAACGTTAAACTTTATCAACCAACGGGAGGATTAGTGTAAGGGTAAACCTTACCAACAGAACGAATGGAAAACACAAATAAATCTAACTAAGACGCCAATAAAAAATGACACAATGTTCAAGTGAAAAATGATTATAATACATAATACATTCAATCAATAGTTAAGCTTTAGTTAGAGTTAAAATAAGAGACATAACATTTAAATTTAAAGTTTTACAGCATCAGTTAGTTTTCCATATTTCCTCTGCTATAAATTAGACATCATTATTGACAATCTCAATTGCTTTTATAGCGTAAGTGAACAACAAGAAACTCGACGTCATCATCATTAATTGTTTTTTTCTACTTTTCGGAGGAATTTTATTCATAACAGCAAGTCTATAAAAAAGGAGGCTATTTGTTCTTGTTGTAAATACTTATTTGGTTGGAACATTTTATTTCCATCTTCATCTAAGCAAACTATCATATAATTGGCTATATATATAGCATTGACCTTCTTGCCACTCTGTGCACCACATTAAAAGCTTCTCCTTAGAATAGTTTTACTTTTTCTGAGAACCGAATAATTTTTTGTCAACACTCATAGCCCATCCAATTGGTAATTCTACTCCTTTTTTTGGTATTTTTTTTTTTGGGGTGTTTTCAAGGACAGTAAAATTTGTATCTAATTTTATCTTCTATGTAACGTAATCTAAACATTCTACTTTAATTTTATGTAATTTTGATTCTTAATCTGTGTTAACATACACAATGGTGTGCTTCCATGCCAAACAATGTCCTACAAAAATTAAACTTAAGTGCAACCCTCTTCAGGACAATGTTAAATGTAAGGATAACATGCAATATTTCGGTTGCTGTGCAAGGGGACTTGTTAAGAAGCTCACATCGTACGCTTTTATATTACGTAGAATATATATATTTTTTTTTTTTTTTTTTTTTTTTTTTTTCTATCTTTTTATACGATGTTATACCGTTGAATACACATGTATTTAATTTATAGATACTTAATGATTGCCAATAGACAACTATTCATCAGAGACCAAATGACGTCGATGTTAGCACATATGTTGAAAATGTTAAAATGTTATTTCTAGCGACACTATTAACCTAAAGAATAAGATTAAGAATAATGCATCGAAGCACTGTCTTGATGGCGAAAATTTCACGTTTTGGGGACTTTCGCCTGGCTGATTTGGGGTATACAAAAATCCACATTCGATCCAATCGAAACCTGATTCTCCATGTTAGACAGAATTACACTCTGGTGCAATAGCTTTTGAGGGGTATGAAAATTATCAATAGTGTTGGGAATTTGTAACCATGTCCAACTTACACTCTCCTCACAACCCATCACTATTCCCAATTATTCATTACAAAATTCGTCCTAGTACTTGAATATTAAACAGCAATGTATCAATGTACAAATTACTTCACTGATATCAGTTCACCTAGTTGGACGCACATTAAAACTGTTTCTTGATTTTCCTGTAAATTTTGAATGCTTGATTGTTGCTTGGTAATCGTCCAGTAGCAAATATTTCCTGAATATTGAGTTGAGAACAAAGTTACATTTATCAATGTAGATAGGAATGGCGAAGAGAACGGAGCAGGAAGAATTATGGCAATGTCAAGACTATCACTGAAAAATTATGTTGAATAAGGGCAGGCATTTGGCTTGCATCAGGCCACACTAGACCCCTTGATATGTTGTTACATAAGTTTAAGTGCAAATAACACTCTTGCCACACGAGACATCCGATTTAACGTCACCGGACATGGCTGCGTATTTATACATCATTCACAAACAAACGCACGACCCTCTTAAGCTTGAGTTTTACTGTCAGATTGGAGAACTCAGGGTGACTATATGTATAATATTCCGTAATTCGTGTCAACATTTTGGATTTCCAGTAAATCTGATTGAATCATATAACAGTAGTGCGGAGGTGGTGTACTGTCAGACACAAACTACATTGTTTTAGGACAAACGTAATTTATCAAAGATAATGATTTGCATTTCACTGATTGGTGAGTATATTAAGAGGCAAGACGTTTCCCCGGATACATGTCAGTAACATTTGATTCTTTCGCCATTAGATAAGACATTGGTAACATAAATGGAAGTCAGGAGTGACAGGAAAATTACAAGTATAGATTTTAAGGAAATTTCTATAATTTAAATTAGACCGAAAATATAGGTATAAAGTATATGCTACAAAATTTGACCTTATAATAATAGTACATTGAGAGATATTCAAGATGAGAAAAAAGATTGACTTTGGTTGGCAAAATATAAATTTATTAACTGAGAACTGGTAAGGCATACACTCATAGTGTTGTGTGTTACTCATTAAAATGGTGGAAATCCTATGTTTCTTATTTGTTCATCAGTTGCTACAAAAAACATGGTAAAATTCAAATTCACGCAAATCTAAATTAATTTCTAAGTTTGAAAGCAATATCTGGTAGATGAGTTAACAGTATGCTTCACTACAATTTTCAAAGTGTTGTATGTGTGTTTTTTATGGTAATATTCTATACAAACCACAACAAATTGCGTCATTCGCCTTAAAAGCTAACCAAACCTTTAAACAGACTTATTCAGAAGGGATATATTTACAATACTGTTGTCAGCTCATTAAAGATGACATTTTTTGAATTAATGTTGACTCATCCTTAGGATCTTTTCATCGGAAATAAACACATTTATTCTAAAATCAGTTGTTGGCATGATACAGGCTATGTTCTTCGCGTACATTTTATGCTGGTATGATAGTAAACCCCTAACGGGAGGGATCGTGCTTGATTTTCATATGATGAAGACATAATAGTAATCCTTTGTTAGTTTATGTTGATCTTTGTTATTTTACTAAGTTTCTTCTGTTACCTATTCTAACATCGGACTCAGACTTCTTTTAAACTGTGTATTACTGTGCGTATTGCTGTGTGTTTGTTTATTCTACATTGGCTAGAGGTATAGGAGAGGAATGAGTACTCATAAAACCTGTTAACCTCGCCGCATTTTTTGCACCTGTCCTAAATCAGGAACCTTTGGCATTTGTTAGTCTTTAGTGTTTTTTTTTTTAATTTTGTATGTTTCGGAGTTTTGTGTGAAGTCCATTTTCTCTGAACTAGTACACAGTTTTGTTTAGATGCCAGCTGAAGCCCGCCTCCGTTGCGGGATTTTCTTACTGTGTTGAAGACCCATTGGTGGCTTTAGGCTGTTTTCTGCTCTGTGGTCGGGTTGTTGTCTCTTTGACACATTCCCTGTTTCCAATCTCAATTATATTTTGAATTACTTGGAACATTATGATACGTTAACATCTTTCAAAATGATAGCGTAAGATTTAACATGACGACCATACGGGTGTTTATTAACATCAAAATTATTTATTTTGTAAAATTATTTCCTTTCTTTATTTGAACTATACACGTATACCTAACAACAAAATTATTTTCATTTACCTGTGTTTAAAGTACAAGAACGAATTTTGTAATGAATAATTGTGAATAGTGATGGGTTGTGAGGAGAGTGTAAGTTGGATATGGTTACAAATTCCCAACACTATTGATAATTTTCATACCCCTCAAAAGCTATTGCACCAGAGTGTAATTCTGTCTAACATGGAGAATCAGGTTCAAGCATATTGTTTTTCTTAAATTGTTTAACATTTCACTGCGGTAGAACATGTTACTTTAATTATTCTTCCCTTAGTTTATTTATTTTGTATTTACATTATATCATAGATCAAATTTATTTCTTCAGTGTATGTTCAATGGTGTTAATATGTCTTTTGATTGAGAATAGCCCAAAAGCGGTGCTTAAAAGTGGCGTTAAAACACCAAAAAAATCTTTTGAGTAAAGCCATTTCAAGTGATATTTTATAGTGTGCCTTTTTATGTTGTGATGTAACACTATTGTTTCAGATAAGGGTGAAGGTTTGGTACCATTAAAACGTTTGAACCCGCTACAATTGTTTGCACCTGTCCTAAGTCAGGAATCTGATGTTCAGTAGTTGTCGTTTGTTGATGTGTTTCATAAGTGTTTCTCGTTTCTCGTTTTTTATATAGATTAGACCGTTGGTTTTCCCGTTTGAATGGTTTTACACTAGTAATTTGTGGGACCCTTTATAGCTTGCTGTTCGGTGTGAGCCAAGGCTCCGTGTTGAAGACCGTACTTTTACCTATAATGGTTTACTTTTATAAATTTTGACTTGGATGGAGAGTTGTCTCATTGGCATTATACCACATCTTCTTATATCTATTAAGTAAAGGTATGATAAAAAAATGTGCTACAAAATAAATATGTAACCATGAAAAACTCAAATATAGGCACAATTTAAAATTTTGTCCGGTCAATAACTGTGTTGAAGACCCATTCGTGGCCTTAGGCTGTTTTCTGCTCTTTGGTCGGGTTGTTGTCTCTTTAACACATTCCTTGTTTTCATATTGCATTCTATTTTGAATTACTTGGAACAGTTTGAAACGTTAATATTTATAAAAATGGTAGCGTAAGATTTAAAATGACGACCATACGGGACATAAGTGTTTAAGTAAAGGTATGATACATTTAAATAAAACTGTGCTACTAAATAAATATGTAACCAAGAAAAATCTAGTGTAGACACAATTTCAAATTTTGTGTGGTCAATAAGATCAGTTTACAAAATAGCAATACGCTATTCATTCTATATAAAGACTATTCTACATGACAAAATTAATGTACATATATTAGAGGCAATATTAAAAAATCGAACCAATCAGTACACAAGACAAAAACAGTATGACAGTTTGTATTGCGGATGCTCAACGAAAATGTTAACTACAGTTCTATTTTTTGTATAGTCATAACAATTGTAGCTCCACATGCATTGGGTTAACATAAAATAAAGTTTCCATGTTTAATCAATGTTTCATTAAACTTGATGGCATTTATGGCAATAAATTGCCGGAGTAATTATGATGGCTTCCTGTATTGAACCATTTCGTTCTGCATTGAAACGACATTACAACAGAGAAACTGCGGATTTTTTTCTTCAGCTTTCAGAATAATATTTTAAAAACACAAAAGCCGTTGAACATTTTGTTTTATCTCAATCACTCCAAACATGATTTGTTTACTCTGAAAGCTTATTGTTGGGTATATAAAACCAAAATACATGCAACTATAAAAGAAAGATATGGGTTTATCCATACGCTTATTTAGGTGGGTTTGTTTATAATTTCATTTCTATATGTATCATAACAACAAAATCTAATGTAGGCACACTTTCAAATTTTGTGCAGTCATTACTGTTTACACGCTATTAAGATACGTTTACTGAATAGCAATAAGCTACTCATTCTATATAAAAAAATATTTTCTACATGACAAATGTAAAGAAGATATATCAGAGGCAGTATTCCAAATCGAACCAATCAGTATACAAGACAAAAACTGTTTGACAGTTTATATTGCGGAAGTTAAACGAAACTGTTAAATACAGCTATATATTATTTTACAGTCATAACAATTACAACTCTACATGCATTGGGTTTACATAAAATATAATTTTCATGTTTAATCAATGTTTCATTAAACTTGATCGAATTTTATGGCTATTAATAGCCGGAGATATTATGATGGCTTCCTGTATTGAACCATTTCATTCTGCATTTGAAATGACAATACAACAGAACAAAAAAACTTCCGATGTTTTTCTTTAGCTGTATTTCAGAATAATATTTAAAAAAATAGAAAAGCCTTTGAACATTTTGTTTTACCTCAATCACTCCAAACGTGATCTGTTTACCCTGAAAGCTTATTGTTAGGCATTTAAAACCAAAATACATGCAACTATAGAAGAAACATATTGGTTGATCGTCACGCTTATTGGCGTGGTTTAGTTTCTATATGTCCCATTACAACCGCATTTGTAATATGTTTTGCATTACAGAATTGTGATAAGACACTATTTCATTACAGATAACGTTGTAATTACAATAAGCGTGCCATATATCGCTTAACTGTTACTCCTAGAAACACCTAGCTTACCAAAAAACTAAATGTCCCAGATAAAAAAAAAGAAGATGATAAGGAAGCTTAAAAATCATGAAGGCAAACAATGGCAGGTAAGACCTTGCGACCAAAAAGATCAAAACATAATATCCAAAAACAGCCAGTTAAACACTAAACTCAAAACTCAAAAACACGTTGATTATTAGCTGCATGCATTGGTTTGAAAATGCATAAAATATTTGCCAGTGGACGTTAATCAAACAACACTTATTCATTGGCAAATTGACAAAAACCCCTTTCTCTCTAGCAGTTATCTCCACAAACACTGTTTTATTGAACACCTCTCTCTGTAACAATTATATCCACAAACACTGTTTAATTGAACACCTTTCTCTGTAACAGTTATATCCACAAACACTGTTTAATTGAACACCTTTCTCTGTAACAGTTATATCCACAACACTGTTAAATTGAACTCCTTTCTCTGTAACTGTTATATCAACAAACACTGTTTAATTGAACACCTCTCTCTGTAACAGTTACATCCACACACACTGTTCAATTGAACACCTTTCTCTGTAACAGTTATCTCCACAAACACCGTTAAATTGAACACCTCTCTCTGTTACAGTTTTATCCACAAACACTGTTTAATTGAACACCTTTCTCTGTAACAGTTATATCCACAAACACTGTTTAATTGAACACCGCTCTCTGCAACAGTTATATCCACATACACCGTTTAATTGAACACCTTTTTCTGTAACGGTTATCTCCACAAACACTGTTTAATTGAACACCTCTCTCTGTAACAGTTATATCCACTAACACTGTTTAATTTTACACCTCTCTCTGTAACAGTTATATCCACAAACACCGTTTAAATGAACATCTTTCTCTGTAACAGTTATCTCCACAAACACTGTTTAATTGAACACCTCTCTCTATATCAGTTATATCAACAAACACTATTTAATTGAACACCTCTCTTTGTAACAGTTATATCCACAAACACTGTTTAATTGAACACCTTTTTCTGCAACAGTTATATCCACAAACACTGTTTATTGTCATCACTTTGCCTTTGCAATTTTTAAACTATCGACAACATTGAAGACCTTTGAACTTGAATCTGAGCAGATATGCAAACTCGAAATGTCCTTTTGGTGTTTTTGTCATTGGATTGTTTTCTAATTGATGCGATGTTATAATATCTTGTTATAACAAAAGACCACGTAAATGCTACCAAGATATAATCTTATTAAGATTAAGAAATTGAAGACAACTGAGGGTCATGATGAGGTGTACAGAATAGTGGGCTAAAAATATAAGAATAAAGAAAACAAAAGTCCAAAAATGATAAATAAAGAATAAATGAAAAAAAAAGAATAGAGAATAATGGAAAAAATTAAGAGAATGAGGAAGAATGACCTAAAAATTGAAAGAATATAGAAATGAAAGATTAACCATCCAGACCCTCATAACTTATTTACAACTGCTTCCAATATGACAACTTTGTTTTGTTTTTATTCACAAAATTGAACAATATTACATTTGTAAACACACCACAATAGGTAAAAGCTACACAGAACCAGTGCAATGTCGCATTGCTTCCTTAACCAACTTATATAAAACCGTCCGTTGCGTACCATTCTATCCCAAAAGGCACGAAGTATCTTTAAACCCAATACCATTTTCCCGTTGTGTTAGCTACCTGATATTTTTTTATCATTTTGTTGTTGTTATTTGAATATGTCTTAATGAATATAAAATTTGTCAATAATGTTTTATTACTTAAACATATGTCTATATCTTTAAATTCGTTTTTGCTTTTACGTGTCTTGTAATGTAAACACACAGAAAAAAGTAAAATAACAAAATTACCAAACTCCAAGGAAAATTCAAAACGGAAAGTACCTTATCAAATGGCAAAATAAAAAGCTCAAACACATCAAACGAATGGAAAACAACTGTCATATTCCTGACTTGGTACAGGCATTTCCTTATGTAGAAAACGTCGGATTAAACCTGGTTTTTTAACTAGCTATACCTCTCACTTGTACGACAGTCACATAACATTCCATTATATTGACAACAATGTGTGAACAAAACAAACAGACAAAATAGGAAAAAAATATCAAAGTATGGGTACAGCAGTCAACATTATGTTATAATCTTAATCACTATAAAAATAAACAAAAATGTCAACCAACAAAGAAAAACAAAATGGCTCATAGACAAGAAAAACCGGGATAACAACATCGACTCTTGGAAGTATCATCTCTTCAAAGCATGATTAGAATTAATATCGTAATTGATAACGGTACTTACCACATAATATTAGTTACATAGCGTGGTAGTGACCTTGTACGATATAAATTGGGTCAGTTAATTCCATATGGAATTTACTGACCCTGACCCCATATATATCGTATTAGGTAACTACCATACTGTGCAACGAATTTATCTTACCGACTATCTTAACATTTGGTATTTAGACTAGTAGCTGATCACAGTGATCAAGTCTTCAATATAAAGAACCTACTTCCATTGGTCTATACAAAAAAAAATGCTACCAATAATAACTTGTTAGCTTTTAATTTGTTTTCTGCATTTATTTCAATCGTTCATCATTAATTTATTTGTTTCTTGAAACGTTTCAGATTTTACCTCAACGCCGTGTTGTTTTTATAAAGGGACGTAACACCACTACTAACCGTGTATAAGAATAACTATATGAAATATATACGGCCTCCTAGCGGTAGCTTTTAACCAATGATATTCCTAGAAATGCATAGAAAGATAATATTCCACACAGGCATGACAGGGTCAAAGACGCTAAGTACATCAATACTTCTTTAACATTTGATTATCCTTTGCTGTTAATAACCTCGATTCAAGAAAGATTGGGTATACATTTAACAAAGACTACCAAAGCTCTACAATCAATACCGAATTCCCTAAATGACAGAAACATTCTGATTTGACAAAAGGTAACCACTGACGCAATTTCTGACTCAAGACAAGTAAATATATATGTTGTTAGATTAAGTGAGTCGAAAGATACCATAGGGACATTCAAACTCAAATTCGAAAATAAACTGACAAAAAAAAGAAAACCTTAACAATGTTATCAAACGGATGTCCAATAAAAACGAATCACATCGAGGTGAAGGACGCTCGATAAATTTTGAATTCCATTAACATTTTAACATTTAGTTATTTATCAAATTTACTATTCAATGCAGTTTCTAAGAAGAGAAAAATTTTATATCTACTGATAAGCTACATGAAATAAATGCCGCAATACATGCTACATGATTAGCACCGAATTAAATCAACTTCTTTCAGGGTTACAATTTGTACATATTTTGGAAAAAATTGAGACTTTAGTGTAAGAACTAATTTGAAAATTGACAAGTCGCAATCCTTAACATACTTAAAACGAACTGAGTTTATGTTTTAGTTATTGACTTTTCCTCGCAGTGTTGTAGGTTGATGCGATTCTGTTTTCTCTGTCTGCAAAAGTTTCGTTTGTATTAAAATTGTTTTATTGAAATATTATACAAATGAATGTATTTATAAAACAAGAACGTGCAAGTTTGCGGTTAATCTGAAAAGTCAATGCAGGTGTTTTGCGTAGAGTTTATTTATTTTAAATTTTTTTTTGCGTAACGCCTGATAGCAAATATGCATTTTCAGGACGACAAATGAATAGTTTCTGCAAAGGCGGTCGACCGAAAAGAAGGCTGGAAAATTTGTAGAACCACTATGAAAAGAGACCTTGTAGAAAAGGGACAGAATGAAAAGTCGTATATAATTACCGTATGTACCATACTATTTCGGAATACTGGCCTTTCATTAACGACTCTCTTAAGGTGGTACCCAACACCTTGACTAAAATTAATTTGGCTCGTTTAATTTTCATAAAATTTTGACATAATGTTTACTTTGACCCTTTGACAAAAATATAAAATTTTCAAAGAATTTGAACCAACCACTTTATCAGAAAAATTTCATTGGTTATATAGCAGTTTGACAAACACGAATTTTGATCATTGAGAAGCTTAATATTTTCTTAACAATACAACGTAATTAAAACGTTTAGCTGATTTTTACAGAGTTATCTCCCTGTAGTGTTAGGTACCACCTTAAGCCAAAATTACTAAAGATACTAATGAATCTTCCAAAAAAAATGTATAATTTCGAAGTGTAGGTTGCAGGGTAAGTTTTGAATTCCGTTGATATTTAGTTATCTGTTATATTCACAATTCCATGTAGTTTCTAAGGAGAGGAAAATTTGAATTATTATGATAAGTTACGTTGCATAAATGCCGTAAGTGTTCTCGTTTGAATTGTTTTACATTTATCATTTCGGTGCCTTTCATGACTTGCTATGTCGTATGGGTTTGAATGCCGTGAGATGACCGATGGCTGCTAACTTATACGTCATTTTGTCTCTAGTTGAAGGTTTTCTAATAGGCACACATACCACATTTTATCTATATAGTCGACATCTTCAAGAGGAACTGCCTGTGGCGGCAAAAGTTCAGTCCTATAAATAGAAAAGAGTGATTCGTACTGTTGGTTGATATAGTCGAGCGTTTAAATTTGTCATGTTTTATGGAATTCCCCTTTTTGGATTTATCTTTGAGTTCAGTATTTTTGTTAATACAATTGTTTATTTTTAAAGGACAAAACCAGGCACAAAAGAAAATTGACGAGGTTTCTGTCTCCAGACAGATGCATCAACAAGGGAATTTTAGAATGGATGTATTTTCATTTAGAATAGAAAAGAATCTTGACTATTTCTTAATTGTACTCAATAGGTAGAGTAAGAGAGATACTCGTAGAGGGTTGCCAAAACCTCAAGATAGATGTGTAATTATAAAAAAAAAATTGCAGTAGTCTTGTGAAATTAAATAAACCTGTACTTGAATTTATGTTTTTCATATTTTTTTCCTTTATTGACTATTCGCGGTATTTGTTTTAGAGTTAAGTGTTTCTATTATAAATGCAAATGACAGATTTCACCCTGAAGAACGGATTGTAAACCTACAGCGATACCGCGGGTCCAAATTTAGAAAGACGTCCGCAAATCCTGACTCTTGTGACTCCTGTGTAAGTGTAAACACTTGAATGTTTACTGTAAATAAAGGCAACAGTAGTATACCGCTGTTCAAAAGTCATCAATCGGTTGAGAGAAAACAAATCGGAGTTTCAAACCAAAACCGAGAGAAACACATCAACTATAAGAGGAAAACAACGGAACAACAGAAACACTGAAGTGCAGCAAAAACAAACGCCAACATACATAGGAACGAACTATTTGATAACAACTGCCATATTCCTGACTAAGTACAGGACATTTTAAGAAAAAATGGTGGGTTGAACCTGGTTTAATGGCTAGCCAAACCTCCCGCTTATATGGCAATGTTAAAAAATATTGCTAAAATGACAACATTACTTGACAGAAACAAAAGCAAGAACACTCAGTACAGAGAAACAATATAATAGCCGTTACAACATAAACAAACTAAGTAAATCTATCAATAAAATTTAAAAAAAAAAGACAATGAAAACCAGTTACTCTGGGCTCTGTCTCTTGCTCATATTCAACGTTTATAAACGGGGATTGTTTTATATGTTCTGTCCGTTGTTATTATCAAGACAGGTGAATCTAACTGTATGTGACAGCACAATTTTAATTTTTGTTTATCAATTTGTATCTTTATATATCCCCGTTCATCAGTAGTTCATTTGCCTGGTTCTACTAGATATGAAAAGTAGTCAGGGGTTATATTGCACCTTTTTAAACTATTCAATTTTGGAAATTCTTTGTCCGGTTCTACATCAGACTTCGACCCTTTGTTCTCCTGAATCAATTGAATAACATTATGGGGTTCAGCTTCTAGGCCACATGAATCGCAGTAATAAAGTGATAATTTGTAAACAATTAATTATCTGTTGACTTTACTTAATGTAGTTTTCGAACATTTATATAAGTTTAAATACGCGATTTCTGTTTCTTGGAACATTCTCAGTGTATCTAAACGTTTTCACAACCTGTAGCATGGTGCAATATAGGGAAGGACCTTTCGCGATTTTTCTGCGTTGCTGGACTTATCGTAATTAGATCCGGACTTTTTGTGATTTTAAAAATAAAAACGAAGGTGGTATGCCGGGCAATCATTAAACTTAATATCTTTTATTTATTTTTGTTATAAACAAATTAAAATACGGAAAATAATCATGGCCTATACGCATAAATCAGTCCGAAATTCAGTAAAGTAGTAAGATTCCGTACCAACATTTTGCGAGAAATGCAACAACATGAGCAAGTCGAGTGACAATTTCTTATCAATTTTCAAATTCAGACCAATTTATGAAAAGTAAATCGGTATTGTATCTGGTTATCTTCCTGCTAGACGCCATGTGCTCTACATTTTATAAAACTTTTAACATCAAAACGCTTTCTGTTGATTTATCAACAGAACGGACTAACAGCGATCATGGGACCGCAGTAACATTGAGTTACATACTTTTTCCTTTGTAAACACTTCTTAAGAGCGTTTTCTTCTTCTTTTCTTTGTAAATTACAATTAAAATAACACGTCTTCTATATCGTAATGTCAGATTCCCAAAGCACATACATGGAACTGTTATACTGTAGATGTGAACTGAGACTGTGTCAAATATACCATTATCTACATAAATAATTCCAGAACAACAGCACGGACTTATAGCGATCATGGCACCGCACAAACATTGAGTTAACTACTTTTTCGTTTGTAAACACTTCTTAAGAGCGTTTTCTTCTTCTTTTCTTTGTAAATTACAGTTAAAATAACACGTCTAAATTATCGCTAATACTATATCGTGATTCAGATTCCCAAAGTACATACATAGAACTAAGATACTGTAGATGTAAACTGAGACTGTGACATATATACCATATATTACATAAATAATTCCCTGTACCAGGATAGGAATATGACAGTTGTTTTCCATTCGTTTAACGTGTTTGAGCTTTTGATTTGCTATTTCATAAGGGACTTTCCGTTTTGAATTTTCAATGGAGTTAGGTATTTCTGTTATTTTACTTTTTATAGAAGTAATTAGTAACCGAAAAACTTCCTGAAAGTGACCCTGCCGCGTTTCCTATTTACAAGACTCGTCAGAGACGTTGGGATCAAAATAGTTGACAAACATTTGTTAAAAAAGGGTCCCTTCCCATTTTGTTTTAAAAAAAAAACAAACCAATAAACATACCTAATTGCTAGCCATTTTTCAGTATTCTTAAACAACTTAGTTCATAGATTTTTTTTATTGAATTGCAAAATGATTTTAATACAAACGTGAAAGATTTTTATAGTTCTATAATCTAATTTATTATGTCTAATTGGTTCAATTTCATTTTGTTGAATAATAGAAGTTTTTGTTGAATACATTGTAAATTGAAAAAGAGGGACGAAAGATACCAGAGGGACATTCAAACTCATAGATCGAAAACAAACTGACAACGCCATGGCCAAAAATAAAAAGACAAACAGACAAATAATAGTACAGATGACACAACATAGTAAACTAAAGACTAAGCAACACGAACCCCACCAAAAACTGGGGGTGATCTCAGGTGCCCCGGAAGGGTAAGCAGATCCTGCTCCACATGTGGCACCCGTCGTGTTGAAAATGAGGCAAAAGAAACCAAAGTGATATTCAGATTCACATGTCGAAAAATGACCAAACGACAAACAATGGTATACAATGAGATAGTATAGAAATTAAAGACTTAGCAATAGGAACCCATCCAAAAACCTGGGGTATTATAGGTGCTCCGGAAGGGTAAGAAGATCCTGCTCTACGCATGTTGCTCATGTAAGTACAAACCAAGTGATAAGTAAGATTCACACACACGTGAAACCAAAAAGAGAACAGTACACATCTGAATCAACTCACCCTTACTGAAAGCGCATTTAAAGCCAATTACAACTTATAACTCAATCATGTTTTCAAAGACTGGAATATCAGTTAGTACACATACAACGGATTAACTTTATAGAATTTGTAAATGGTCTGATGTACGCATGACCTTTTGCAGTACAAATATAAGAATACTGATAGTGTGTAGGCACATGAGTGTTTAAAATCGTAAATCATTACATACAGTACATGTTGGGACATAGTCTGAATTATGCTGAGCATTTTTTGTAGGTCTGACGTGCTGGGCATTTAGGTCCCTGATCAGACCACCTGTTGTGATTAGGGAAATAGGTGAAAAAAACAAGGGTAATAAAATTTTCAGGTATTTATTAAGGGTAATTAAGTTACAACAGGGATTAAAATATAAAATTACAGGTAAAATCTATGAAAATGAATTTGAAACAATTGAAATATATTAGTTATAATATTATTGGTAATCTTTATATGTTAATTATTATTATGATGTACGTGAAGACTTAATTTTCTGTAGATTATTAGACAGATTCAGATTCAATATTTTATAAATTCTTTATAGAATGGCACTTGTATTTTGATTTATAAAATTACTGTTTTATTCAATGTATATATTATGATGATTGTATTACAAGTATTACAAGTGGTGATACTTTAATAAAATATTGAATCTGAATCTTTAATTTTACTGGACATTTGTATCATTCATTGACCTGTTTTATATAATCTTATATAAACATACAGTATTTAATTAAACTACAGTTTATGATGAGACAAAAGTCACAGATAATTGGTTAACTATTGTTTGAACATGTTGAACATGAAAGAGGAAATCCTTCAAATAATCTTTTTTATGAAAATGGTTCATTGTTGGAAATTGTTCATTTCATATCATTATTAAATGAATAACTATCAAATTTTAATATCTATAGGCATCAAATAGCAAGTACTTTATGACAGTATGTTTTCATAACAATGATGTGACCATTAATTTTTTTTACAATAAATCTTGTTTACAAAATTGTAAAATGTATTATTATACAAGAAAAATTTTAAAAAAATTTGGAACATACATTTTTTATTTGTTTAAGAAAAAGTATCTAAAAACAGAGATGAGAGTGTTTGTCTTGTGGCTTTCTGTCCTACATTTGTTAAACAGTAATGTTAGTAATAATCTTAAACAGTGAAGAAAAAGATGTAACTACAATAATGAAAAATATATCTAGACTTGACTTCTAAATTTATCATTTTTCATGTGATTTATTTCATTTTTAAATAAAAAGGGATAACTGAAATTGCAAATTTTGTCACACTGTACAACAGCCCATTTTTTTTTTTTTTTTTTATATTTGACTTTATTTTATAAAATTTGGTCATTTTTCTTATAACCTTCAACCATGGCATTTTTTTTGACTTTTTTACAAAATGAATATAATTTAATTGATAATAATTTTGAGCATTTGTTATAATAATGACTAATAATGAAATAAAGATTGCATTTACTTTTGATTTAGATCATATAATTTTCGAACATGTACAATTTATTGGAATCTTCCATTATTATACAAAAGACATATTTTGTCATTTTCTGTTTTATTGATTTTTCCTATCCAATGTTCACCTGTAAAACAAAGGTAAATATGAACCATTGCAGGTACAAAATATGAAACAAAAATTGTCAATCTGTGGCAGTAAAATTACACACCTCGATGACCACCTGTTAATTGGCCCAGCAGGTTGCCAAATTTCACTTCCCTATCAGTCCATGGTTTATGACCCCCAATAAATGCCTGACATCCTATTTCAGACATAGGGGTTGCTGATGATTAATCAGACTATGTCCAAGTGTGTACTGTAGTTGAGCTTAAATCTATTGACAACGAAATCAATGTGAATGAAGACAGTATCTTAAGATTTTACAATAGTTTTAAACTGATATCGTTTGAGCATATCAAGTTCATTCAAAGGAGAAATCCATGTGGTTGACTAGGGTATGAAAATTTGTCAACCAGGCTTTTCCTCTTCCTTCAATAAAATCCTTACCTGAAGTTGGTGCGTCACTTTGGCAGTAGATAGATAAATACTTTATTCTCTAAGAATTAGGTACAAGTTTACAAAGAAATAAACAATTTCGATTAACTAAAACAAAATAAAAATGAAAGTAAATAAATACAGTGTGCTAATGTAAAATGATGTGTTAAATAAAGGTGCATATACATGTATAATTAACATTTGAATGAAATATAACGAAATAAAGTATGACAATATACATTTACAAGTAATGACTAACATTTTTATTAGACCACTTGATGAATAAACATAATTTTTTACGGGATGTATAAATACAGAGTCATGTTTGGTCTTAATGGGGATGTTAAGTCCAATGCGTCCTGTAGAAGAGAGGCGTAGGATACCAAAGGGACATTCAAACGGATGACAAACAGACAGCGTAATGGCAAAAAACAATGACAGGACAAACAGTGTACAAAACACAACATAGAAACCTAAGGATTTAGCAATGCTAACCATACAAAAAAACTGGGGTGATCTTATATGAGACCACTCGTTTTGCTCATAAAAGTACAAATTTAAGTAAAGCACAATAAAGGGTACATTATGGACAAATCACCCGTCACTGTTTTTGAAACTAAATGAAGAAGCAATAAATATGTTTTTGATAAACAAACATAATTGATATGTACATCAATTGGAGATCATTTATTATATTTATGGCGCTCTCTCTACAAACTTTCGTTAATATGGGTTTTACTGTAATCCCTCTTTAACATATGTATATACCCATGTCAACCTATGGGATTGCCTGTAAATTGGGTTGTATTGTTTAACAAAAGTGCGGAGGTGATGTAATGTCACACCAAAGTTACATTGTCTGACAAACGCTATAAACTTTTTACAGAAAGACAATAATTTGCTATTCACTGATTGGTGAGTATATTAAGAGGCATGATATTTTCCCGGATACTTGTCAGCCTCATTTTATTATATCGTCGTTAGATTAGGAAATTGGTCACACAAATGGAAGTCAGGAATGACTGGAAAATAACAAATATAGAATATAATGTAAGTTTCATAATTTAATTTAGAGCGAAAATATAGGTATAAATTACATGCTACAAAATTTGACCTTTGAATAAAAGTACAATGACATGTATACAAGATTTAACGAAATGACTGTGTCTGGCAAAATAATAATTAACCGAGAACTGGTGGAGTTGCACTTAACGCCTATACTAAGTTTTACTGATTTGATGTTATAGTACAATTGATTGCATGCATGGAGTTTAACGTGGTTTAAGAGAATATGATCTAAAGTTTAATGTCAACGAAAGTCAAACGGTTTTACTTTAAATCTCAAACTTAATATTGTTGTTTGCTGCTAATTAAAAAGGCACAAATCCTATTTTTCTTATTTTTTGTCATCAAGTGTACAAAAACACATTTAAGTCAAAACGGTTACTCAAGCTTGAGTCAATATATAAGTTTGAAAACCATCTAACAAATGTTGGTATATGGGTTAACGAATAACAAACATTATGTTTTATTAGGAGGGTACAATAGACAATTTTATAGAATAGAGAATGAGTCAACGAGACCTCAATAATCAGACAAAAAAAGCAGAAAACAGGCCAAGGCCACCTATGGGTCTACAAAGCGTATATTATCATTCTCTAAGCAGGAAGTCAATGTTGTGGTACGGAGCTTTGTTAAACGACTTGGAACAGTATGCAGCGTTAACATTTATAAAAAACGAGAGCGTCCGATTAAAATGACGATAAAACAGGAAATAATTGTGTAAGAAAAAGTATGATTCATCTAAATCCATGCTTTAATGCGGACAGAGCCAACGCATTCACGTAAGAACTGCAGAATGGAAAATTGCATATTGATTTACATCTTTAAATAAAATTGACTGACATGTAATATCACATCTTGTTTTTATTACTCTGTTATGACGACATAAGTGTAGGCCGGGAGGACAAGGACAAACACAACCCGGAAGTGTGTGCTGTCCTTACGATCACTTTACTGAATAACAATCCGATATTCATTCTAGATAGGTATGTCTCGTCAAGACACACGTAGAATACACCAGAGGCAGTATTCAAGATCGAACCGATCAGTATACAATACTTTACAACAGTTTGTTTTGCAATATTGTCTATATAACTACAGCTAGTCATTTTAGACGAGTGACATTCACCATACAATTTCCTGTTTAATGCATCCACCTAACATACGGTTACCATTCGAAAGTATATCATATGTACTATCTCCCGGTTGTCAAATATTCGTACGATTCAATTTCTGTCAAATCATGTTGAAAGGTCAATGACGGATAATTTCGTATTTTACAAGACAGCAGCATTTTTGCATAATCTGTCTTGTAAATAACAAATTTATGTATGGAAATATAAAAAACTGTTAGAACAGAGACTATACGTCATTTGTCATACGCACTTTAAAATATTAATGACGTATTAGTAATCAATAACGCCTTTTCCAAGAAATTCTAGTGAAAATGATAAACAGTAGTGAAAACCAAAATATTTGTCTGTGATTCAATTGTTAATCACCATAAAAAAAAATGTAAAACTAAATAACATTTTCTATTTAGTGATAAGAAAGTTTTTGCCATCATCATACAACTACAATCACGATTCTTCCTAACTATACAGCCAACCATAACAACCCATGCAGTTGCCCAAAATACCGCAATCTGCAAAAAAAAAAGCTTTTTAGTTGTTCTACGTTAATAAAATTGTATGAAAACAGTTTTTGGTTGAAGAAAAACATTTCAAAATGCATAATTGCTTGAAGGAGATAAAACCAAACTTTGATAGTTCATTATGTATTTTAATTGCCAGACTGTTAAAACCTCTTCTGTCTTTTCTTGTTATTTTGTTTGTATTTTCATAATTATAACTAAAAAAATAAAGGATTTTATACATAGATATTAAGCTAGCCCTGAAAACAAAATACATAACTAGATAATTACATAGTTAACAAGTTAATTAATGAAAAGTTTAATTTCAAATATTTCTCTTATACGAATGAGAAAATTTGTTTACTTTGTTGCTTCAACTGAATCGTAAAATGACGAAAAAAGTAAAAACTATTATATCATAGACACTGAACATGTTCGTTGTGCTTCTCCGAAGTAAGAAACCCCATCAAACTACTTAACTTTCTTGTAAAACAAATGTCACGTTGCAGTTACATACATTTGCATGTAGTTTTTGGCTAAACCTTTCAGAATTATAGGTCCTCAATGCTCTTCAACTTTATTTTGCATTTTTCACGTTTTAAATTCGAGCGTCACTGAGGAGTCTTTTGTAGACGAAACGCGTCTAACATACAACAATTTAAGCCTGGTATCTATATCTTTAAATATGTAAACTCTATCAATTCGTCATTATTATAGTTATATTCAGATGTACTAAATGGTTAAATTATTACATGTAAAATAAATAACTATCAAGAAAGAAATTCCAGTATAGGTATCACAGCAACAATTCAGTCATCACCAAATACAATTTGTAAACATAGGCAACCGCTGACAAAACATAGCACTTTTCATATTGCTGCGTTAAGCCCTCTGTAGTCGACCTTGCAGCGATTTTTTGACGATTTCCACGCTTTATTTTAATATTAGAGAAGAACGAGGTTAATTCTATTTTTCCAATCAGAAACGTCGGGTAAATAAATTGGTTGCCAAAATAAGTTGGTGTATAGTAATGTATTTTCCAAAACTAAATTATAAAGTAACCCCTTAAAACGTTATATTTGTGTGTGGTTTTATTTTTCCTATGTATGTTCTGATTTTGTGTCATGGATGGATACCCCATATCCTTTGTTTTTCTATTATAGCATGAATAAATAGCAACGTGTTTTTACTTTTTTCTTTAATTTTACATTTTATAATCTGTTCGTTTTGTTTCCTAATGGTGGAAAGATCTCATTACTGCTCTAAGTGTCTGATATATTAGTTGACATTGAGATAACTAAAATGTAGGACCGTAATGGTGAATTTTAAATGCTTGTTATATCATTCTAGTTAAATGTGTTTATCATGAATAAAATTCCCTCATGTACAATCTCGATATGTGCACTTCGAAACTTTTAACTTCCATAAAATTTTCAGAGCAATGAAGGAGGCGTATTAAACATTACAAAGAATATTGTAGACTAAAAGATTGGCATATGTATTGAAAGAACAAAAACAAATGGAAATAGGGACAATATGATTCCTGCATTTTCGATAAACACACATATAACACCATGATCAAAGTGATCAAAGAAAGGCACTCAAACAACAGTCTTCAAAACACTACACAGAAATGTACGAACACTACCTTAAACTGGTGGTGATTGGATTTGCTTAGTAAAAGTAATCAATCTTCAACAATATCAATTTTCAGATATATTTAATAAAATAACTAATATAGTATGTAATATTGTAATATTGTGCTAACATAAACAAAAATAGCGGGATTTGTGTTTGTAAAGCGCGTGGTGCAAATAATACTCACTCGAATATTGAACGAGAATAAACTTCTTAGCATGTCTTCGACTTTAAAATTCGTCCCTTTATAAAAAATATGGTAAAGTATTGTCTTCTGATATTGACAACAATGAAGCGTTATCTTAACAATGGAAAGCAAAATGATTCCTGTCGCAGATGGTGATATTTAGGGCAACTGCAAACGCTTTCTTAGAACGCTAATTTCTGACCATTCTAATATTAATTGCAGTTTAAAATGACAAAAAAAGATTCCATTCAGCTATAAACGATAAATTAATATTATTTTTGACATAAGAATATTGATACCTAAAAAAATATTTTGCTTTTAGGCCACACCAATTTGATTAATAGTTTTTGGGATTTTCCCGCTCCTGTTTTAAAGAAATTGACTTATGAATAAAAAAAATTACCGCTTCCGCTAATTTTTTGGTCCGCATGCTGCTCCAAAATTAGTTTCTCCTCGAATTTTGTTCTCACAGACGCTGTTCTGTTGCATATAATGCACCCTATCGTTTTAAACGCACGAGTGATAAATCGATTTGTAAATAAAAGGTCAAAAATCGGGATGCCAACATGCAGTTGTGTCAGTTCACTGCCGTGGACAAGTAGTTATTGAACACATAGTTTTCCGAAATGCTTCTTGTTTTACCTTAAAAGACATGTTCTAGGATACAAAAATTTAAAATCTTTCGGTAGATGACCACAAACACATCAATATTTGTTAGAACCATTGTCACCCCCGACCCTTGTTTCAACAGGCATAGACCTATCTATCTTTTGGATGAAATAAATTGTAAATTCCCATGAAATTTTTATAAAATCACAGAAGTATTTGCTGTTGATGAAACCCCATATCCCCTTGTTAGTCTTTTGGCATGCAAGCAGAACTCTTCTGTTGTTGGGGGGAATTTAAAGAGTTTCCAACGAGACCAAGGTGATACCGTATTGAGATTTGCATGGTCATACTAATTAGGGGTGTGTAATTGGTTCAACCACTTCTAGTCAAGCTAAATAGTTTTAAATGCATTACGGCTTTTAGGAGCAAAAGGAAAGATTATTTTGCTCAGTAAGAAAAATGCATGTGAATGGGGTGACAAGTATTTTAAGAGAATATTTTAATACATTTGGATCTACATGTATAGCAATATAACTATCTTACTCAGAATGTTGTTTTAGTACAAAGCAAGACATATTAACCTCACTCATTATTTTTATCCTAAATATACATGACTTGAATGGAGAGTTGTCTCATTGGCACTCATACCACATCTTCTTATATCTATATAGATAGTTCCAACTGGATGTCGAGCAGCTAATAAATAAAGGCAACAGTAGTATACCGCTTTTTAATAGTCATAACTTGATTAAGCAAAAACAAATCCGGTAACAAAATAAAACCGAGGGAAACACATCAACTATAAGAGGAAAACAACGGAACAACAGAAACACTGAACTACAACAACAAACAATCATTACCATATAATGAAAACTATCAAATATCTTTTAGGAGCATTATTTGGATACATACACATATTTTAATTTTATTCAACATGTGTCATTTACCTAGAAAACATACGTCCTCTTGAAAAAATGCATCTGTTATGCTTCCTAAATATATATATGGATTTAAATGAAAGTTCACATAGACAAAGCTTACTTGAAGAAAATAACCAAAATTAACTAAACCACAGTGAGACAAGAAATTCTGATATGGTACAGGCACCAATAAATCAAAGTATATGCATTAAAACATCTGTTGCTCCTTGTTTTTCTATGAAATAGCCCAGTTATAACATGTACACAAATTGAACAACTTCTAAATCACACAATTTAAAAAAAAATATACCGCTTGCTTCACTTGTAGAGCACACTGGCCAAAAAAAAAAACTCATTTTCAAGAAATATATAAAAACAAAAAAAAATCGCTCGCTCGCCCCATATTTTTTGGAACTATTAATCAAATTGATGTGGCATTAGCGCAATTTTATCATTTTTGAAGAATTTTTCAAGAATTTCAATTTTCTGTAAATATTGCACTATCAACTTTTAAGTTTAATTTGATTTGGAATTTTGATATTCTGTTCTATTATGTTCATACGATTTTTAGAAAAAATAAATCACAATTAAGAACAAGCAAAGTGCATTTTGTCTAATTCTTGCAATATTAAGAATGTTCATTTTTGACTTTCGACATTGAGATAACAGACCAATGCCCCATACGAATTATTGACGACGGGGCAAAACATAAAGTACAGATAATAAGCTTTCAAATGATATACAATATAGCCGTATGTAAACTTTGCGACTTTTTTAAAAATGTCACTCACCTATTGGGTTTACATAAAATATTATTGAAATGTTTAATCAATATTCATTAAACAAATTTCATGACAATTATTAGCCGGGGTTATTATGATGGCTTCCTGTATTTTACCATTTCGTACCATTCAACTTAAAACAAAAATCCGACTTTACCGTTCCTATTTTGTTCAGTTGTTTTCAGAATATTTGTTAAAAAAATCCAAAACTTTTATACATTTTCTTTTACTTGAATCCATCAAAACATGATATGTATACTCTGAAAGCATATTGTAGGGAATATGAAATCAGACTACAAAAATACAAGAAAGAATGGGGGGAAGGGGGGGGGGGGGTGATCCTCACGCTTATGTACGATATTTTTTTAACTTCATGTCGATATGTGCCATAACAACGATATGTATTATATGTTTTGAATTACAGAAATGTAATAAAATGCGTTTGCATAACAGATAGCTTTTAAGAAACAGAACAGAAAGAAACACCTATTTTCCAGGAGTATACTGCCTTAAATTTAAAGAGGGACATCACAATCATTAAATGGTACAGTGGCAGAAAACACTATTGTGGCCAAAAAGATAAAAGTAAAACTTCCAAAAGTCAGTAAAACACTGAAGGCCGTACTTTGACCTATAATTGTTTACTTATTACTCATTGTGACTCGGATAGAGAGTTGTCTCATTGGCACTCATGTATAGCTTGCTGTTCGGTATGAGCAAGGGCTCCGTGTTGAAGGCCGTACTTTGACCTATAATTGTTTACTTTTTACACATTGTGACTTGAATGGAGAGTTTTCTCATTGGCACTCATACCACATCTTCTTATTTCTGTGACTTGGATGGAGAGATGTCTCATTGGCACTCATACCACATCTTCTTATTTCTGTGACTTGGATGGAGAGTTGTCTCATTGGCACTCATACCACATCTTCTTATTTCTGTGACTTGGATGGAGAGTTGTCTCATTGGCACTCATACCACATCTTCTTATTTCTGTGACTTGGATGGAGAGTTGTCTCATTGGCACTCATACCACATCTTCTTATTTCTGTGACTTGGATGGAGAGTTGTCTCATTGGCACTCATACCACATCTTCTTATTTCTGTGACTTGGATGGAGAGTTGTCTCATTGGCACTCATACCACATCTTCTTATTTCTGTGACTTGGATGGAGAGTTGTCTCATTGGCACTCATACCACATCTTCTTATTTCTGTGACTTGGATGGAGAGTTGTCTCATTGGCACTCATACCACATCTTCTTATTTCTGTGACTTGGATGGAGAGTTGTCTCATTGGCACTCATACCACATCTTCTTATTTCTGTGACTTGGATGGAGAGTTGTCTCATTGGCACTCATACCACATCTTCTTATTTCTGTGACTTGGATGAAGAGTTGTCTCATTGGCACTCATACCACATCTTCTTATTTCTGTGACTTGGATGAAGAGTTGTCTCATTGGCACTAGTACCACATCTTCTTATTTCTGTGACTTGAATGGAGAGTTGTCTAATTGGCACTCATACCACATCTTCTTATTTCTGTGACTTGGATGGAGAGTTGTCTCATTGGCACTCATACCACATCTTCTTATTTCTGTGACTTGGATGGAGAGTTGTCTCATTGGCACTCATACCACATCTTCTTATTTCTGTGACTTGGATGGAGAGATGTGTCATTGGCACTCATACCACATCTTCTTATTTCTGTGACTTGAATGGAGAGTTGTCTAATTTGCACTTATACCACATCTTCTTATTTCTGTGACTTGGATGGAGAGTTGTCTCATTGGCACTTATACCACATCTTCTTATTTCTGTGACTTGGATGGATAGTTGTCTCATTGGCACTCATACCACATCTTCTTATTTCTGTGACTTGGATGAAGAGTTGTCTCTTTGGCACTAGTACCACATCTTCTTATTTCTGTGACTTGAATGGAGAGTTGTCTAATTGGCACTTATACCACATCTTCTTATTTCTGTGACTTGGATGGAGAGTTGTCTCATTGGCACTCGTACCACATCTTCTTATTTCTGTGACTTGGATGAAGAGTTGTCTCATTGGCACTCACACAACATTTTCTTATTTCTAACTACAACGAAAACATGAAAATATGTTGATCATAAGCTATTACATTCATAAGCAAATTGGTATTCGAGTCTTACATCAAACACTAAGAACATCAAATTCATTAACAGTCGGTCATATTAATTTATGTTTTGCCAGATGTCGATAAGATATTTGGTATTTCATATCAAACATACAGCAATACGAGTTTAAAACTTCCCGTTTAACGTAACACCTTTCGCTGTAATATTTACCTCCCCAAACACTTTTTTTTACTTTTATCTAGAACGTTTAAATCAATTTAATTTCCAAGGCAAGGATGTATAAGTACTTAAAAATATGAGGAGCAGTATGACAAAAAAAGGACTAAAACAAAAGAGCCAAATCAATCGAACGCCAACTGTGTCGGATGGAGTTGGAACATACATTTCTTTTTTTTTTTAAATTATCTAAGGTAGCATAAAACAACTGCCGTCAGTACCTGATTCAGGTGGAGACAGAGGGCGTATGCCCTCCTTCTCCTTCTTTATTGACAAACAATACATATCATTTTTTGGCATAATTTTGTTTAGCCATTACATATGATAATATAGATTTCCTGATTTTTGCATAGTGTAATTCACATTGTTATTAAGCCACCATCCCCGCGTGTATAAATAGGCACCATTAACAAATTAATGATAATTTTGTAAGTAAAGGACATTAACAGTTGAATTGAAAAACATATGATAATTGCATGAAAAAAGCTGTTTTTTTATACCTCCATCAACAAGTCAAAATCTGATACGTCATGGAGCTAAGTTTTGCATCAATTGAAAGTAAAACACTATGAGGTGATTTGACTTTGTTTGTTCACATAAAAAAACAATTATAGAATGCTTACTAGTATAAGGTTGAATGATGATTTCTCAATGTTCTTTCAACTTCAGAACTCCATCAACCTCTAATGGTCTTTCTCCTGTGATGAATGTTGTCTTTATCTCTCTGTCTCTCTGATACATTCTGGCCTTTTGGATGTAAGCTGAGTGACAATGGTATTCCACACAGTTTCCGTCTTTTCATTTTTTGATTAATTCGCGAATAATGTGAAAAATGTGCACTGCATACAAACAATTGTTCAACTAAACTGGAATATTCTAGCTTCTGTAACAGTTACAATTTAAAACTCATCAGCTTCTGTGAATATAGAAAGGGGCTTACCATCTTCAGAATAAGTAACCAAATTATTTTCGAATTGTCCAAGAAATCAAGAATGTCTGGTCATGTTACAAATGTTATGAATGTTTTGTCTGTAAATTTATGCTAAAATCTAACTTTTTTCTGGAGAGCTCCAAATAGGACTGGCTAAACCAGCAATATAGCATAAGCTAGTTTGTTTATTATTTATGTCAGTTTCTTTAACTGAAACTTAAATTTAAGTATTGATCTCGAACAAATAACATTTTTAGGTGAAATATCTTATATTAGAAAGAAATAAAATCTTAAAAGTAAGTTGTTAGAAAGTGGGAATTTTCAGAAGAAAACAACAGCATTATCTATCTTTTTTTTAAGGGGTTCAAATTTCACATACACATTTACTTAATCCAATCTTTTCCTTATTATAGCTGAGATATAAGGTTTAAGTAGAGCATACTCACAAGGTTATGTAAAATAGCGTAATTTCATAATACTATCTAAAAGATATTTTCCTTTTTATATGACGACTGTTTTCAAAACTCATGTGACAGATAATATATCACTATAATATATCATTTGAAAGAAAAATAAATCGACGATTCAAAAATACAAGTGATTCATGAGTAAGAGTTAAGACACAAAACAAGAAGATCAAAGAAGCCAGATTGTTTAATTTTACATTCAGATATACATCAGACACGGCTTCCTCCGCCTCATTTTTAGACTTTTACCTCAAATGTGACATCGGCAGTCATTTCGGTAGCAGAATCTATGACAAACGAGACGATTTTAATTTTTAAATTATAAATTTCCTTCACCTTAGAAGCAATATACCAACTTCACCTGCATATGGGATATACATTTCCCAATTTATGCGGTATTAAAGAGCTTACAGCTGCTGCTCAGATTTTCTAAAACGCCACCAGTGTCTGGGCGGAAAGTTGATGATCCAGGGTTATGTCAAAGACCATCTCGTCTTTTTTTCTAAAAATTGTCATCCGAGGATACTAAGATCGTGTTGACAAATATTCCGTATCAACTTCACAAATAATAAATGATGGACTTGAAGTATATATTCTAGGTACTGACGTTGTTCATCATCTTAATTACGTGTGATAGTGTTCTTTTTATTTGTATTTGTATATTTTAACCTTTTCTGTTCAGTCCATTTTTGGTATATACTTTTGGTGTGGCTAAGTATTTATACATCCCGCTATAGTGTTATTGTGCTATGAACATTTTTGTATTATTGTCGTTCATTTTTGCTTATGTACCATTTCTATAGAGTGTCTTATTTGTTTTTATAGTGAAGAAGATTATAATACAATGTTGACTGCTGTACCCCAATTTTTGACATATTTATCTATTATGTCTATTTGTTTTGCTCCCCCTTTGTTGTCAATATAATGAAATGCTATATGACTGTCATACAAGTGAGAGGTTTAGCTAGCTATAAAATCAGGTTTAATCCAACATTTTTTACATTAGGAAATGCCTGTACCAAGTCAGGAATATAACAGGTGTTTTCCATTCGTTTGGTGTGTTTGAGCTTTTGATTTTGCCATTTGGTGAAGGACCTTCCCTTTTGAATTTTCCTTAGAGTTCTCCAATCTGAAATAAACCCGAGTAAAGAGGGTTGTGCGTGTGTTTGTGAAGGATGTATAAATACGCAGCCACGTCCGATGACGTTAAATCGTATGTCTCTTGTACTTGTAGCAAGAGTGTTATTTGCACTTAAATTCATCCTTGCAACAACACACCAAGGGGTCCCTTGTGGCCTGATGCAATTCAAATGCCTGATCTTATTCAACATACCATAATTTTGCATAGTCTTGATATTGCCATTATTCTTCCTGCTCGACTCTCTTTACAATACCAATCTATATTGTTAATTTTACCTTTGTTCTCAAACTCAATATGCACGGAATATTTGCTACAATAAACAAGCAACAATCAATCATTCAAAATTAACAGGAAAATCAAGAAACAGTCTTAATGTGCGTCCAATAAGGTTTACTGATATATGTGAATTCATTTGTACATTGATAAATTGCTGTTTAATATTCAAGTACTAGAAAGAATTAACTATTGAGTAATAAGGAACAGTGATGGGTTGTAAGGAGAGTGTAAGCTGGATATGGTTACAAATTCGCAGCACTATGGATAATTAACATACGCCAAAAAAGCTATTGCACCAAGTGTTATACTGTCTAACATGGAGAATCAGGTTTACGTATGGATTCGATCGAATGTGGAGGTGTTTTTCGTATACCCCAAATCAGCCAGGCGAAAGTCCCCGAAACGTGAAATTTTTCGCAGCAAGACAGAGCTGCAATGCATTTTTCTTAAACTTATTCTTTTGGTTAATAGTGCCGCTAGAAATACCATTTCAACATTTTCAACACATGTGCTAACATTCACGTCATTTGGTATCTATAAGTTGTATACATGTATATTCAACAGTATGACATCGTACAAAATGATAAAAAAAAAGTTTACTTAATATAAAAGCCTAGGATATGAGCTTCTTAGCTAGAACATCCCTTGCACAGCAACCAAAAGTTTGAATTGTCCTGAAGAGGGTTGCACTAGGATTTGTAGGACTTTTTCTGAAATGGAAGCACACCAGTTTGTAGGTTAACAAAGATAAAGAATCAAAATGACAACTTTTGATTACATAGGATTAAAATATAATGCTAAGATTACGTTACATAGAAGATGAAATTAGATAAGAATAAAACTGTCCTTTACAATACAAAAAAAAAAGGGAGGTGAGTTACCAATGGGATGGACTCTAAATGTTGACAACAATTTTATGCGGTTCTCAGAAAAAGTAAAAACCTTTCTAAGGGAAAGTTTTTGAGGTGGTGCAAAGAGTGGCAAGAACGTCAACACTATATATGTAGCCAATCATATGAGGGTTTGGTTGGATGAAGATAGAAATAAAATGTTCCAACCAAATGAGTATTTACAACAAGAACAAATAGCTTCCTTTTTTATAGCCACGCTGTTATGACTAAAATTCTTCCGAAAAGTAGGAAAACTATTGATGATGAGGACCTTGAGTCTGTTGTTGCTCACTTACTCGATAAAAGCAATTGACATTGTCAATAATGATGTCTACTTTATAGCAGAGGAAATATGCAAATACCCGTCCACGTCCACTCTGTGTTTCTGTTAGATGCATTTTTATTTGTATCCATTTGATGAGTTAAGCCTTTTTAAGGTTGAATTTCTGTAAATATTGACAATGCAATTTCCCATAGGAACTCCTTTTACGGCTAAAACTGTACCACTTTCACTTTTATTTTTTAAAGAATTTGAAAACAAGACTTTAATTATTGCCAGCTTACCCTATTTGCATCTTTTCTGACATGAAATGCCTAGCACCTGTTTAAACATGTTCTGATAACATATTGAAAGCATTTTAGAACACAGTAAATGTTATGTTTAGCACTTAATCATTCCAACGTTCAAGATTATATAAAGTATCAAATCCAGCCTGTGTCTCCAGTCCACATTTTACTGTATGCCTATTTGTCAATGAAAGTTCACAATTTCTGCCTCAAATGGTCAGTTTAGAATTCTTGTCACATCAGTATCATCTCTAACCATATGTCTGACATAATTTAGCTTATATATGAGCTAGAAGTGTTAAAACAAAGCCATATTTGAGTTTGTTTTCGATCTATGAGTTTGACTGTCCCTCTGGTATCTTTCTTCTCTCTTTTGTATGTATGCAGATACCAGTCTGATGTATAAATTCACTTAAAATGAAATGTTATAGAAATGACTGCTAACATCTAATTTTTGCATAACTTCCAAGCACAGTTATTGTTTTCTATATAAAGACCTTTAAAATCACAAAATCATAGCATTTACAAGTTAAATTATTTGTTTTATGACCCAGGGGTAGGCAATTTTCTCTGTTTTTTGCGCCTGGGGCTTCAAATTTCCTACATTATTCTGCTGTTTCTAGCAATATGGAATACTTAGTACATATTCAGGATAGAACACACTATTGTAAGTTTTGTTGAGATATTTTTGACAGGACAAAAACACCCCACTAATAATATTCAGGAAGGATCTATTAGTTTCAATGACTGCGAAGAGTAAATATAAGCACTTCTAAACAATTTAACTTATAAATATGCATATATTATGAATTTAGCTTGCATTCAGGGCTTTAAGTAAACTATGAATACTGTTAACTGAATTTATGCTGAGTCATCATAGTTAAAGCCCAGGATTTTCTCAATCTTCATGAAATATTTATAAAACTTCATATTTGAGTTAATTTCTTTAAAATCTGTGAGATAAACCAAATTTGGTTAAATTCTGTTTGTTCTCATTTTTTATCCAATATACATGTAGGTTGCATTTCTGTAAATATTGACAATGCAATTTCCCATAGGAACTCCTTTTACGGCTAAAACTGTACCACTTTTACTATGACGTTTTGAAAAAAAATCATATCCTAGAATGGATAGTTCATATGCACTACAATTATTTTCAAAAGTCATAATATAAGGCTGTGCGGCATATTTTCAACGTTTATATGCCCCGAACTTTTAAGAGTTTTAACTAACAATAAATTTCTTAACTATCCCTACCTTGACTGTAGGATTACCACAGATTTCTAAATAGACAATATGCATATATATATATTCACTGGTAACATTCCCAAGTTATGTCTCTTTGAGATGAAACCTAGAGATCATAACTGGGAACCAGTATGTAAACAAAGTTAATTATCTATGAATATTCTATATCTTCCCAAAAGACGCGTGGTTTGAGAAACAGTTGTATTTACATAGTGCAACCTTAAACTGATTTTTATAGTTTGTTCTTATGTTGTACTGTTACACCACTGTCACAGTTTAGAGAAAGGGGAGAGTGCTCACAAACATGTTTAACCCCGCCACATTTTTTATGTGCCTGTCCCAAGTCAGGAGCCTGTAGTTCAGTGGTTGTCGTTGGTTCATGTCTGTCATATTTGCTTATCGTAAATTGTTTTGTTATAAACTAGCCCGTTAGTTTTCTCAATTGAATTGTTTCATATTTTGTATGTCGAGGCCTTTTATAGCCGACCATACGGTATGAGATTTTTTCATTGTTGAAACCCATACAGTTGCCTATAATTGCTTACATCCACTTGAACTTTGGTTGATAGTTGTCTCATTGGCAATCATACCACATCTCCTTATTTTTATATTTACGCCGTCAAACTTCAAATTTAAATGTTCTGTTTCTTATTTTAACTATAACTAAAGCTTAACTGAGGGAGGGGGATTTTGGATTTTGTTCTTATTGATGTATACACCACACCTCCTTCTGTTTATATATAATTCACTGTTATGATTATAATACATAACATCACGTAGAGAAAACTAATGGCCAAGTTTATAACAAAACAATTTACGATAAGCAAATATGACAGACATGAACCAACGACAACCACAGAACTACAGGCTCCTGACTTGGGACAGGCACAAAAAAAATGTGGCGGGGTTAAACATGTTTGTGAGCACTCTCCCCTTTCTCTAACCTGTGACAGTGATGTAACAGTACAACATAAGAACAAACTATAAAAATCAGTTTAAGGTTGCACTATGTAAATACAACTGTTTCTCAATCCACGCCTCTTTTGGGGAGATATAGAATATTCATAGACTTTGTTTACATACTGGTTCCCAGTTATGATCTCTAGTTTTCATCTCAAAGAGACATAACTTGGGAATGTAACCAGTAAATATATATATGCATATTGTCTATTTAGAAATCTGTGGTAATCCTACAGTCAAGGTAGGGATAGTTAAAAAACATTTAGTGTTAGTTTAAACTCTTAGAAGTTCGGGGCATATAAACGTTGAAAATATGCCGCACAGCCTTATATTTTGACCTTTGAAAATAATTGTAGTGCATATGAACTATCCATTCTAGGATATGATTTTTTTTCAAAACGTCATAGTAAAAGTGGTACAGTTTTAGCCGTAAAAGGAGTTCCTATGGGAAATTGCATTGTCAATATTTACAGAAATGCAACCTACATGTATATTGGATGAAAAATGAGAACATACAGAATTTAACCAAATTTGGTTTATCTCACAGATTTTAAAGAAATTAACTCAAATATGAAGTTTTATAAATATTTCATGAAGATTGAGCAAATCCTGGGCTTCAACTATGATGACTCAGCATAAATTCACAGTTTACAGTATTCATAGTTTACTTAAAGCCCTGAATGCAAACTAAATTCATAATATATGCATATTTGTAAGTTAAATTGTTTAGAAGTGCTTATATTTACTCTTCGCAGTCATTGAAACTCATAGATCCTTCCTGAATATTATTGGTGGGGTGTTTTTGTCCTGTCGATAATCCAAAAGTAAGCCGTAACGTCTAAATCTGCTTTTTTGTCACCGCGGCATAAAAAAAACAAGCTAGAAATACAAAAATATCTCAACAAAACTTACAATAGTGTGTTCTATCCTGAATATGTACTAAATATTCCATATTGCTAGAAACAGCAGAATAATGTAGGAAATTTGAAGCCCCAGGCGCAAAAAACAGAGAAAATTGCCTACCCCTGTGTCATAAAACAAATAATTTAACTTGTAAATGCTATGATTTTATGATTTTAAAGATCTTTATATAGAAACCAATAACTGTACTTGGAAGTTATGCAAAAATTAGATGTTAGCAGTCATTTCTATAACATTTCATTTTAAGTGAATTTATACATCAGACTGGTATCTGCATACATACAAAAGAGGGACGAAAGATACCAGAGAGACAGTCAAACACATAAATCGAAAACAAACTCAAATATGGCTTTGTTTTAACACTTCTAGCTCATATATTAGCTAAATTATGTCAGATATATGGTTAGAGATGATACTGATGTGACAAGAATTCTAACTTGACCATTTGAGGCAGAAATTGTGAACTTTCATTGACAAATAGGCATACAGTAAAATGTGGATTGAAGACCAGGCAGGATTTGATACTTTATATAATCTTGAACGTTGGAATGATTGACTGCTAAACATAACATTTACTGTGTTCTAAAATGCTTTCAATATGTTATCAGAACAGTTTTATACAGGTGCTAGGCATTTCATGTCAGAAAAGATGCAAATAGGGTAAGCTGGCAATAATTAAAGTCTTGTTTTCAAATTCTTTAAACAATAAAAGTAAAAGTGGTACAGCTTTAGCCGTAAAAGGAGTTCCTATGGGAAATTGCATTGTCAATATTTACAGAAATGCAACCTTAAAAAGGCTTAACTCATCAAATGGATACAAATGAAAATGCATCTAACAGAAACACAGAGTGGACGTGGACGGGTATTTGCATATTTCCTCTGCTATAAAGTAGACACCATTATTGACAATGTCAATTGCTTTTATCAAGTAAGTGAGCAACAGCAGACTCAAGGTCCTCATCATCAATAGTTTTCCTACTTTTCGGAAGAATTTTAGTCATAACAGCGTGGCTATAAAAAAGGAAGCTATTTGTTCTTGTTGTAAATACTCATTTGGTTGGAACATTTTATTTCTATCCCCATCCAACCAAACCCTCATATGATTGGCTACATATATAGTGTTAACGTTCTTGCCACTCTTTGCACCACCTCAAAAGCTTTCCCTTAGAAAGGTTTTTACTTTTTCTGAGAACCGCATAAAATTGTTGACAACATTCAGAGTCCATCCCATTGGTAATTCTACTCCTTTTTTTTTTTGTATTGTAAAGGACAGTTTTATTCTTATCTAATTTCATCTTCTATGTAACGTAATCTTAGCATTGTATCTTAATACAATGTAATCAAAAGTTGTCATTTTGATTCTTTATCTTTGTTAACCTACAAAATGGTGTGCTCCCATTTCAGAAAAAGTCCTACAAACCCTAGTGCAACCCTCTTCAGGACAATTCAAACTTTTGGTTGCTGTGCAAGGGGTGTTCTAGCTAAGAAGCTCATATCCTAGGCTTTTATATACATGTTTACAATTTATAGATACCAAATGACGTGAATGTTAGCACATGTGTTGAAAATGTTGAAATGTTATTTCTAGCGGCACTATAAACCAAAAGAATAAGTTTAAGAAAAATGCATTGCAGCACTGTCTTGCTGCGAAAAATTTCACGTTTCGGGGACTTTCGCCTGGCTGATTTGGGGTATACGAAAAACACCTCCACATTCGATCGAATCCATACGTAAAACCTGATTCTCCATGATAGACAGTATAACACTCTGGTGCAATATCTTTTGAGGCGTATGTTATTTATCCATAGTGTTGCAAATTTGTAACCATATCCAGCTTACACTCTCCTTACAACCCATCACTGTTCCTTATTACTCATTAGTTAATTCTTTCTAGTACTTGAATATTAAACAGCAATTAATCAATGTACAAATGAATTCACATATATCAGTAAACCTTATTGGACGCACATTAAGACTGTTTCTTGATTTTCCTGTAAATTTTGAATGATTGATTGTTGCTTGGTTATTATCCAATAGCAAATATTCCGTGCATATTGAGTTTGAGAACAAAGGTAAAATTAACAATATAGATTGGTATTGTAAAGAGAGTCGAGCAGGAAGAATAATGGCAATATCAAGGCTATACAAAATTATGGTATGTTGAATAAGATCAGGCATTTGGATTGCATCAGGCCACAAGGGACCCCTTGGTGTTTTGTTGCAAGGATTAATTTAAGTGCAAATAACACTCTTGCTACAAGTACAAGAGACATACGATTTAACGTCATCGGACGTGGCTGCGTATTTATACATCCTTCACAAACACACGCACGACCCTCTTTACTTGGGTTTTATTGTCAGATTGGAGAATCCCGGGTGACCATATGTATAATATTCGTGTCAACATTTTGGATTTCCTGTAAATCTGATTGAATCACATAACAGTAGTGCGGAGGTGGTGTACTGTCAGACACAAATTACATTGTTTTAGGACAAACGTAATTTATTAAAGATAATGATTTGCTTTTCACTGATTGGTGAGTATATTAAGAGGCAAGACATTTCCCCGGATACATGTCAGTAACATTTGATTATATCGCCATTAGATAAGAAATTGGTTACAATCATGGAAGTCAGGAGTGACAGGAAAATTTCAAGTATAGAATTTAAGGAATATTCCATAATTTAATTTAGACCGAAAATATAGGTATAAATTATATGCTACAAAATTTGACCTTTGAATAATAGTACATTGAGAGATATTCAAGATGAAAAAAGGTTTGACTTTGGCTGGCAATATAGAAATTTATTAACTGAGAACTGGTAAGGCATACACTAATAGTATTGTTTGTAACTAATTAAAAAGGTGGAGATCCTATGTTTCTTTTTTTTTCATCAATTGCTACAAAAAACATATTAAAATTCAAAAGGTACACAAATCGAAGTCATTTCTAAGTTTAAAAAGCAATATTTGGTAGATGGTTTAACAGTATGTTTTATTATGGGATCTAGAATAGGATTTAAAGACACAATTTAAGCCTACACTACAATTGGCAAAGTTTTGTATGAGACGTATTCAGAAGGGATATAGTAATGATACTGTTGTCAGCTCATTTTTTGGAATTAATATTGATTCACTCATAGGGTCTTTGCATCGGAAAAAAACACATGTATTCTAAAACCAGTTGATTACATGATATGGGCTATGTTCTTCTCGTATATTTTATGATGGTATGATACTAAACCCCAAACGGGAGGGATTGTGCTTGATTACCATATGATGAAGACATAATCTTTCAATCAGTTTAATTGATGTCTGTAGCTGGCATGTCAGTAACTGCTAGTCGTCCTTTGTTAATTTATTTTGATCATTGTCATTTTGCTTAGTTTCTTCTGTTACCTATTCTAACATCGGACTCGGACTTCTTTTAAACTGAGTTTTACTGTGCGTATTGATGTGTGTTTGTTTATTATACATTGTCTAGGGGTAAAGGGGGAGGGTTGAGATCTTACAAAACATGTTTAACCCTGCCAATAAATCAGGAACCTCTGGCATTTGTGAGTTTTGTATGCCTTTTTAATTTTGTATGTTTCTGAGTTTAGTGTGACAACCATTTTCTCTGAACTAGTACACATTTTTGTTTCGGGGCCAACTGTAGCCCGCCTCCGGGTGCTGAATTTTCTCGCTGTGTTGAAGACCCGTTCGTGGACTTAGGCTGTTCTTCTGCTCTTTGGTCGGGTTGTTGTCTCTTTGACACATTCACCGTTTCCACTTCAATTTTATTTTGAATTACTTGGAACAGTATGAAACGTTAACATTTATAAGAATGATAGCGTAACATTTAAAATGACGACCATACGGGACATATATATTTAGGTAAGTGTATGATACATTCAAAACTGTGCTACTAAATGAATATGTAACCATGAAAAAAATCTAATGTAGGCACAATTTCAAATTGTGTACGGTCAATAGTTTACTGAATAGCAATACTCTATTCTTTCTACATATAGCGATTTTTCTACATGACAAAATTAATGTAGAGTACATATGTCAGAGGCAATATTAAAAAATCGAACATATTATCATACAAGACGAAAACAGTATGAAAGTTTGTATTGCGGAAGTTAGACAAAAATGTTAAATACAGCTCTATTTTTGTATAGTCATAACAATCATAGCTCTACATGCTCTGGGTTTACATAAAATATAATTTTTATGTTTAATCAATGTTTCATTAAACTTGATGGCATTTATAGCAATAAATTACTTGAGTAATTATGATGACTTCCTGCATTAAACCATTTCGTTCTGCATTGAAACGACATTACAATAGAGCGAAGAAACCAAAACATTAAATGACTCAGATTATAAAAAAAGGAAGATAACAAGGAAGCTTTAAAAACATGAAGGCGAACAATGGCAGACAACACCATGGTGGCCAAAAAGACCAAAACATAATATCCAACAACAGCCAGTAAAACTCTAAACTCAAAACTAAAAAACACGTTGATTATTAGCTGCATTCATTGGTTTGAACATGCATGAAATATTTGCCACTGAACGTAAGTCAAATAACAATAATTCATTGGCATATTAGTTAACGAATCTTATATCGAACCATTAGACCACCCCATTGATAAACCATCGGCCTTGTAAATTATCGATTTAGGTTTCGCTAGAAGCCGATGAGATATTTTGGTATATGATATCAAATGATTTTAATACTAGTACTCGTTTAAAACTCGCTGTTTAATTGAACACCTCTCCCTGTTACAGTTATATCCACAAACACTAATTATTGTCATCACTTCTTCTTTGCAATTTTAAAAGATATCGACAACGTTAAAGACCTTTTCAACTTGAATTTGAAATCTTCAAGGTGAACAGGTATTCAAACTCGAAATGTCCGTTTGGTGTTTTTGTCATTGGATTGCTTTCTAATTGATGTATTCTCCACGCCTTATTCTATTTATATCCAATTCGATGTTATAATACGTGTGTTATAAAAACAAGATCGCCAATATGCTACCAAGAAGAAAATATAATTTTATTAAGATTAAATAATTGATCATTACTGAGGGTTAAAATGGGGTATACAGAATAGAGGATAAAGAACCAATTCTGCAGAAAATGAGTCAAAGATATAAAGAATAAAAAAAAAGCCAAAAAAATAAAAAAATATAAAATAAAGATATAAAAAATTAAAAAAATCAGCCAATAAAACAAAAAGAATATAAAATAATAGGAAAGCATAATACGAATAGAAACAAATGGTCTAAAAATAAAAAAAGAATATATAAATGAAGGATCCCCCATCCGGACCCTTATGCTTTCAATGTTAAAACATGTGTGTATATAATCACAAAATTGAACAAAATTCCATTTATACACACACCTATACCATTTTCAAATTCTATTAGCAACTTGATATTTTTTTTATCATTTGTTTGTTGTTACTATTTGCAATATGTCTTAATGAATATGAAATTTATCAAAATGAATAATAACTTCGTCATACTTTTATTACTCAAACAAATGTTTATATCTTTTAATTCGTTTTCGCGTATGCGTACCTTGTATTGTAAACACATAGAAAAGCAACGTCGACACTCGGAAGTATCATGTCTTCACATCGGGATTATAATCAATATCGTAATTGATAACGGCGCTTACTATATTTTTGTTTTATTTAAAAAAAGAAATACAATATTTCACACAGGGTCAAAGACGCTAAGTACATCCTTACTTCTGTAACATTTGATTATCTTTGCTGTTAATAACCTCGAGTCAAGGAAGATTCAAAATAAATTTAACAAAGACCAGAAAAGATTTACAACAATGCCGAATTCCCTAAATGACAGACACATTCCGATTTGACAAACGGCAACCACCGACGAGATTTCTGAGTCAAGACAAGCACATTATATGTAGCTAGATTAAGTGAGGCGAAAGATTCCAAAGGGACATTCAAACTCAAACTCGAAAATAAACTGGCAAAAAAAGAATAACTTACTATGGTATCAAAAGAATGTCCAATAAAAATGTATGAGGTGAAGGACTATCTGTAAATTTTGAATTCCATTAACATTTAGTTATCTGTTAAATTTACCATTAGTTTTGATTTATTTGTGTATATTGTATCCAATTTAACAAGGAGACATATCAATATAAGCACTTGTTGCTTGTTTCTGCATCCTATTTGTGAATGTGTATTAATATTGTAGTTTGTATAATTCATAATAAAATATTGTTTACACTAAATTAACAATTGCATGTAGATTGATGTGTAAATAACAATAAATCGCTGTTGTCTGGTGAAAATAGATACACATGTACTTGAGTTAATGTTTTAGTTATTGATTTTTGCTCGTGGTATTTTTTTTTTTTTTTTTTTTAGATTTATGGGATTCTAGCTTTAATTTCCAGAAATCGTTTGAACTAAATTAACCTTAAATGTAGTTCTGTAACATAGAACTTCGGCTGGCGTTTTTTTTCTATCAAGCTGCCACCCACGCATTAAAATAAATTAAAAATATCAGCTTGAAACGTTGAACATTGAAGAAAAATGTGTTATAGGACAAACTTTCCTGTTTCCCCATTTAGCTCAACCCTATCGGAAAGCACAAATACAGTTAAGATATGTATTGACAGCTTCACTGTACACGTTTTGTCGACTACCATTGTGCCTGTAGTGATATAACTATAAAAAGATATCAGAACACGGACGTGAGAGAAAGTTTGTTTACATGATTTAGACGGAAAGATATAAAATGAGTTGACTAATAAACTATTTTTCATATTACCGACTTTTGACTCTGGATTATATAATTTTTCGACAGGTTACCTTTTCTGTGGTTAGACATCCTGGTACTCGGTCAAGTAAGAACAACCAAAAGAAGAAAAATCAAAAACATAATCCGTGCAATTTGAGAGGAAATTTTTCTGTTCGCTGATGATTTGATCGTATTAAGAAAATATAAAGCAGTTAATTTTCCCCATAAATTGTATCGATTAAAAGCTTAATTTTACTCTTTTACGTTGCTCTTACTTGACCGAGTGTCATGATGTCTTACCACAGAGGAGGTAACTTGTCAATAAAATATAAACTCCGGAGTCAAAAGTCGGTAAAATGAAAAAGGTCTTTTATTACCTTAGATTTGCATCGATAGTTCCATCTTTCGATACACTTACGATCATTACAGAGCGTAACTTGCGATCGACTAAGTATTCCTTTACGATGCCTTTGTGAAACACACGTTTTTACAAACGGATCGTAAAATGATAAGATAATCGTATGTTAAGAAGGCTTTATGAAACGCTGGCCTGCTCGTGCGCCTGTATCCCATGAGTGATAACTACTGATTTTCGCAGTGATAGTATCCTGCGTTATTAAATCTCAAGTACACAATGCTTGAAATATGCAGTTTCAGTGTGGATATAAGGTGCTCTCATATGGATGCTACTGAAAACCAGTCCTGTTTAGCATCATCAAAGTGTTAGCATATATTCTTTGCTGAAATGGAGAAAGTAGCATGGTTAAATCTTGTAACTATTCAATGCGGGATGTCCAATTCAGACATACATTGCATTGAGTGGACTTGTGTATCTCATCTTTTATTTGATGCCTAAAACTATTAAAAATTTATAATACATTATGAATGAAAAGAAAAATGAAACGATTCTTGTGATTGGTAGCATACTTTAAATTGATAATTGTTTAAATGTGGAAAACAATAATCACTGTACATGTTTTACGGATAGCTTGTCAGTAGCTCAACAAAATGTTTGATACACTTTAAGTGAACTTGGATTGTCTTTGTTCTTTTCAAAATGTGTTTTTATATACACATATAATTATTGACTTGGAATCAACATGATCAAGCAAAAACAGGAATCTCACAAGTTCTATCTAAAATTCTAAACAAATCATTTATACCGAAATATAGTAAATATGTTGTTTATAAACCATTGTTGAATAAAGATATAAAAAAGCACGAATGAATTTATTTAAATGTCATATTTTTGGGGCTATTTTCTTTTTTCCACTTCCTCCAATTTATTTTGAACAAGCTTTGATTGGTCATGTAACAAATACATATTCTTTTTGTCTAAAAGAAAATTTTATTTACTTGTATGGCGCGGTATTTGCGTTATAAATATTCATTTATGGCTAGCCATAAATATTTCTGCCTAGGCATAAATGAATATTCATGACGCACATACCGCGCCATATATATGTACAGTTTATCTTCAGATTATCCAAATCGTCAAAACGCATACACTGACGTGCCAATGTGTCCCTTTTTGACCATACCGGTCACTCTGTTGCTCGCGAAAGACGTGGGTAAAACTTAATGGCCCAGTCTATAATGATGAATGTGTCATATTTCTTCAACTTCCCTAAATATTGTGGCCGCCTCTTATTTTGGTAAATGGATCTGATGGTGTGAATTTTCCATCGTGCTATGTTGTTCTCTGAAATTTCAATGTTCGATAAGATTTCTAATGTTGTCAGTCAAATCAGAAACATAATACAATTGCAAATAAAATATCATTTCGTTTAGAAATGTTCAAATGTTACTTATCAATAGAAAATACTTTAAACTGCATCTGTTGTTTGTTTCATGAAACTTCCTTCACCATGAATATTTACACAAAATCTTAAACAATATATCAAATGTCTGACCGCATCTGATCTGTCCTTTTGAATTCAATAAAATGAACATATATTTTGTCATTGCATAAGGTCACACTTTACTCAGACTGTTTAAAGTAAATCTGATTAACGTGAAATAATTGATACTTTAGTCTTGGAGAACATTATTTATTTATTAGTTGTTTTTTGTTTGCTTTAGCTTTTGCGTAACTTAGTTAATGCGATTACCCTTAGATCGGTACTTTGTGTCTTTTGTTTTAATGTTAGTTTTCTGCTCTTGGTACAAATCTGATGATTCCATTTCGGACTGATTTTAATGGTTTGTTCTGAAGTTGCACTGTTACATACAGCACTGTACCAGGTTAGAGAAACATTTTCTACCTCGCCATATTCTATATGTTTCAAGTGAGGAGCCCTAAATGCGTAACTCAGTGAGTGCCGTTGGATCATTTCTTATTTGTGTTTCTTTTATTTCTGTGTTAAAAATCAGGCATAGTTTGCTCAATGATAGGAAGTTGTAGTCTATTATATGTTCATTGTCCTTCACCTCATTTACAAGGTTCAGCGACCATTTAAAGATAATGCTTAGTTTTTCGTCATGTGAAATACTCACTTATCACGAGTCAAATGATACATATCTTTGGTATATGGGATCATTGCAAGGCCTACATGTCCGTAAGATAGGTTTAATCCACCATTTTCTATATATGGAAATGCCTGTACCAATTCAGGAATATGACAGTTGTTTTCCATTCGTTTGATGTTTCCCAAAAGACGCGTGGTTTGAGAAACAGTTGTATTTACATAGTGCAACCTTAAACTGATTTTTATAGTTTGTTCTTATGTTGTACTGTTACACCACTGTCACAGTTTAGAGAAAGGGGAGAGTGCTCACAAACATGTTTAACCCCGCCACATTTTTTATGTGCCTGTCCCAAGTCAGGAGCCTGTAGTTCAGTGGTTGTCGTTGGTTCATGTCTGTCATATTTGCTTATCGTAAATTGTTTTGTTATAAACTAGGCCGTTAGTTTTCTCAATTGAATTGTTTCATATTTTGTATGTCGAGGCCTTTTATAGCCGACCATACGGTATGAGATTTTTTCATTGTTGAAACCCATACAGTTGCCTATAATTGCTTACATCCACTTGAACTTTGGTTGATAGTTGTCTCATTGGCAATCATACCACATCTCCTTATTTTTATATTTACGCCGTCAAACTTCAAATTTAAATGTTCTGTTTCTTATTTTAACTATAACTAAAGCTTAACTGAGGGAGGGGATTTTGGATTTTGTTCTTATTGATGTATACACCACACCTCCTTCTGTTTATATATAATTCACTGTTATGATTATAATACATAACATCACGTAGAGAAAACTAATGGCCAAGTTTATAACAAAACAATTTACGATAAGCAAATATGACAGACATGAACCAACGACAACCACAGAACTACAGGCTCCTGACTTGGGACAGGCACATAAAAAATGTGGCGGGGTTAAACATGTTTGTGAGCACTCTCCCCTTTCTCTAACCTGTGACAGTGATGTAACAGTACAACATAAGAACAAACTATAAAAATCAGTTTAAGGTTGCACTATGTAAATACAACTGTTTCTCAATCCACGCCTCTTTTGGGGAGATATAGAATATTCATAGACTTTGTTTACATACTGGTTCCCAGTTATGATCTCTAGTTTTCATCTCAAAGAGACATAACTTGGGAATGTAACCAGTAAATATATATATATGCATATTGTCTATTTAGAAATCTGTGGTAATCCTACAGTCAAGGTAGGGATAGTTAAAAAACATTTAGTGTTAGTTTAAACTCTTAGAAGTTCGGGGCATATAAACGTTGAAAATATGCCGCACAGCCTTATATTTTGACCTTTGAAAATAATTGTAGTGCATATGAACTATCCATTCTAGGATATGATTTTTTTTCAAAACGTCATAGTAAAAGTGGTACAGTTTTAGCCGTAAAAGGAGTTCCTATGGGAAATTGCATTGTCAATATTTACAGAAATGCAACCTACATGTATATTGGATGAAAAATGAGAACATACAGAATTTAACCAAATTTGGTTTATCTCACAGATTTTAAAGAAATTAACTCAAATATGAAGTTTTATAAATATTTCATGAAGATTGAGCAAATCCTGGGCTTCAACTATGATGACTCAGCATAAATTCACAGTTTACAGTATTCATAGTTTACTTAAAGCCCTGAATGCAAACTAAATTCATAATATATGCATATTTGTAAGTTAAATTGTTTAGAAGTGCTTATATTTACTCTTCGCAGTCATTGAAACTCATAGATCCTTCCTGAATATTATTGGTGGGGTGTTTTTGTCCTGTCGATAATCCAAAAGTAAGCCGTAACGTCTAAATCTGCTTTTTTGTCACCGCGGCATAAAAAAAACAAGCTAGAAATACAAAAATATCTCAACAAAACTTACAATAGTGTGTTCTATCCTGAATATGTACTAAATATTCCATATTGCTAGAAACAGCAGAATAATGTAGGAAATTTGAAGCCCCAGGCGCAAAAAACAGAGAAAATTGCCTACCCCTGTGTCATAAAACAAATAATTTAACTTGTAAATGCTATGATTTTATGATTTTAAAGATCTTTATATAGAAACCAATAACTGTACTTGGAAGTTATGCAAAAATTAGATGTTAGCAGTCATTTCTATAACATTTCATTTTAAGTGAATTTATACATCAGACTGGTATCTGCATACATACAAAAGAGGGACGAAAGATACCAGAGAGACAGTCAAACTCATAAATCGAAAACAAACTCAAATATGGCTTTGTTTTAATACTTCTAGCTCATATATTAGCTAAATTATGTCAGATATATGGTTAGAGATGATACTGATGTGACAAGAATTCTAAACTGACCATTTGAGGCAGAAATTGTGAACTTTCATTGACAAATAGGCATACAGTAAAATGTGGATTGAAGACCAGGCAGGATTTGATACTTTATATAATCTTGAACGTTGGAATGATTGACTGCTAAACATAACATTTACTGTGTTCTAAAATGCTTTCAATATGTTATCAGAACAGTTTTATACAGGTGCTAGGCATTTCATGTCAGAAAAGATGCAAATAGGGTAAGCTGGCAATAATTAAAGTCTTGTTTTCAAATTCTTTAAACAATAAAAGTAAAAGTGGTACAGCTTTAGCCGTAAAAGGAGTTCCTATGGGAAATTGCATTGTCAATATTTACAGAAATGCAACCTTAAAAAGGCTTAACTCATCAAATGGATACAAATGAAAATGCATCTAACAGAAACACAGAGTGGACGTGGACGGGTATTTGCATATTTCCTCTGCTATAAAGTAGACACCATTATTGACAATGTCAATTGCTTTTATCAAGTAAGTGAGCAACAGCAGACTCAAGGTCCTCATCATCAATAGTTTTCCTACTTTTCGGAAGAATTTTAGTCATAACAGCGTGGCTATAAAAAAGGAAGCTATTTGTTCTTGTTGTAAATACTCATTTGGTTGGAACATTTTATTTCTATCCCCATCCAACCAAACCCTCATATGATTGGCTACATATATAGTGTTAACGTTCTTGCCACTCTTTGCACCACCTCAAAAGCTTTCCCTTAGAAAGGTTTTTACTTTTTCTGAGAACCGCATAAAATTGTTGACAACATTCAGAGTCCATCCCATTGGTAATTCTACTCCTTTTTTTTTTGTATTGTAAAGGACAGTTTTATTCTTATCTAATTTCATCTTCTATGTAACGTAATCTTAGCATTGTATCTTAATACAATGTAATCAAAAGTTGTCATTTTGATTCTTTATCTTTGTTAACCTACAAAATGGTGTGCTTCCATTTCAGAAAAAGTCCTACAAACCCTAGTGCAACCCTCTTCAGGACAATTCAAACTTTTGGTTGCTGTGCAAGGGGTGTTCTAGCTAAGAAGCTCATATCCTAGGCTTTTATATACATGTTTACAATTTATAGATACCAAATGACGTGAATGTTAGCACATGTGTTGAAAATGTTGAAATGTTATTTCTAGCGGCACTATAAACCAAAAGAATAAGTTTAAGAAAAATGCATTGCAGCACTGTCTTGCTGCGAAAAATTTCACGTTTCGGGGACTTTCGCCTGGCTGATTTGGGGTATACGAAAAACATCTCCACATTCGATCGAATCCATACGTAAAACCTGATTCTCCATGATAGACAGTATAACACTCTGGTGCAATATCTTTTGAGGCGTATGTTATTTATCCATAGTGTTGCAAATTTGTAACCATATCCAGCTTACACTCTCCTTACAACCCATCACTGTTCCTTATTACTCATTAGTTAATTCTTTCTAGTACTTGAATATTAAACAGCAATTAATCAATGTACAAATGAATTCACATATATCAGTAAACCTTATTGGACGCACATTAAGACTGTTTCTTGATTTTCCTGTAAATTTTGAATGATTGATTGTTGCTTGGTTATTATCCAGTAGCAAATATTCCGTGCATATTGAGTTTGAGAACAAAGGTAAAATTAACAATATAGATTGGTATTGTAAAGAGAGTCGAGCAGGAAGAATAATGGCAATATCAAGGCTATACAAAATTATGGTATGTTGAATAAGATCAGGCATTTGAATTGCATCAGGCCACAAGGGACCCCTTGGTGTTTTGTTGCAAGGATTAATTTAAGTGCAAATAACACTCTTGCTACAAGTACAAGAGACATACGATTTAACGTCATCGGACGTGGCTGCGTATTTATACATCCTTCACAAACACACGCACGACCCTCTTTACTTGGGTTTTATTGTCAGATTGGAGAATCCCGGGTGACCATATGTATAATATTCGTGTCAACATTTTGGATTTCCTGTAAATCTGATTGAATCACATAACAGTAGTGCGGAGGTGGTGTACTGTCAGACACAAATTACATTGTTTTAGGACAAACGTAATTTATTAAAGATAATGATTTGCTTTTCACTGATTGGTGAGTATATTAAGAGGCAAGACATTTCCCCGGATACATGTCAGTAACATTTGATTATATCGCCATTAGATAAGAAATTGGTTACAATCATGGAAGTCAGGAGTGACAGGAAAATTTCAAGTATAGAATTTAAGGAATATTCCATAATTTAATTTAGACCGAAAATATAGGTATAAATTATATGCTACAAAATTTGACCTTTGAATAATAGTACATTGAGAGATATTCAAGATGAAAAAAGGTTTGACTTTGGCTGGCAATATAGAAATTTATTAACTGAGAACTGGTAAGGCATACACTAATAGTATTGTTTGTAACTAATTAAAAAGGTGGAGATCCTATGTTTCTTTTTTTTTCATCAATTGCTACAAAAAACATATTAAAATTCAAAAGGTACACAAATCGAAGTCATTTCTAAGTTTAAAAAGCAATATTTGGTAGATGGTTTAACAGTATGTTTTATTATGGGATCTAGAATAGGATTTAAAGACACAATTTAAGCCTACACTACAATTGGCAAAGTTTTGTATGAGACGTATTCAGAAGGGATATAGTAATGATACTGTTGTCAGCTCATTTTTTGGAATTAATATTGATTCACTCATAGGGTCTTTGCATCGGAAAAAAACACATGTATTCTAAAACCAGTTGATTACATGATATGGGCTATGTTCTTCTCGTATATTTTATGATGGTATGATACTAAACCCCAAACGGGAGGGATTGTGCTTGATTACCATATGATGAAGACATAATCTTTCAATCAGTTTAATTGATGTCTGTAGCTGGCATGTCAGTAACTGCTAGTCGTCCTTTGTTAATTTATTTTGATCATTGTCATTTTGCTTAGTTTCTTCTGTTACCTATTCTAACATCGGACTCGGACTTCTTTTAAACTGAGTTTTACTGTGCGTATTGATGTGTGTTTGTTTATTATACATTGTCTAGGGGTAAAGGGGGAGGGTTGAGATCTTACAAAACATGTTTAACCCTGCCAATAAATCAGGAACCTCTGGCATTTGTGAGTTTTGTATGCCTTTTTAATTTTGTATGTTTCTGAGTTTAGTGTGACAACCATTTTCTCTGAACTAGTACACATTTTTGTTTCGGGGCCAACTGTAGCCCGCCTCCGGGTGCTGAATTTTCTCGCTGTGTTGAAGACCCGTTCGTGGACTTAGGCTGTTCTTCTGCTCTTTGGTCGGGTTGTTGTCTCTTTGACACATTCACCGTTTCCACTTCAATTTTATTTTGAATTACTTGGAACAGTATGAAACGTTAACATTTATAAGAATGATAGCGTAACATTTAAAATGACGACCATACGGGACATATATATTTAGGTAAGTGTATGATACATTCAAAACTGTGCTACTAAATGAATATGTAACCATGAAAAAAATCTAATGTAGGCACAATTTCAAATTGTGTACGGTCAATAGTTTACTGAATAGCAATACTCTATTCTTTCTACATATAGCGATTTTTCTACATGACAAAATTAATGTAGAGTACATATGTCAGAGGCAATATTAAAAAATCGAACATATTATCATACAAGACGAAAACAGTATGAAAGTTTGTATTGCGGAAGTTAGACAAAAATGTTAAATACAGCTCTATTTTTGTATAGTCATAACAATCATAGCTCTACATGCTCTGGGTTTACATAAAATATAATTTTTATGTTTAATCAATGTTTCATTAAACTTGATGGCATTTATAGCAATAAATTACTTGAGTAATTATGATGACTTCCTGCATTTAACCATTTCGTTCTGCATTGAAACGACATTACAATAGAGCGAAGAAACCAAAAAATTAAATGGCTCAGATTATAAAAGAAAGAAGATAATAAGGAAGCTTTAAAAACATGAAGGCGAACAATGGCAGACAACACCATGGTGGCCAAAAAGATCAAAACATAATATCCAACAACAGCCAGTAAAACTCTAAACTCAAAACTAAAAAACACGTTGATTATTAGCTGCATTCATTGGTTTGAACATGCATGAAATGTTTGTCACTGGACGTAAGTCAAATAACAATAATTCATTGGCATATTGGTTAACGAATCTTATATCGAACCATAAGACCACCCCATTGATAAACCATCGGCCTTGTAAATTATCGATTTAGGTTTCGCTAAAAGCCGATGAGATATTTTGGTATATGATATCAAATGGTTTTAATACTAGTACTCGTTTAAAACTCGCTGTTTAATTGAACACCTCTCCCTGTAACAGTTATATCCACAAACACTAATTATTGTCATCACTTCTCCTTTGCAATTTTAAAAGATATCGACAACGTTTAAGACCTTTTCAACTTGAATTTGAAATCTTTAAGGTGAACAGGTATTCAAACTCGAAATGTCCGTTTGGTGTTTTTGTCATTGGATTGCTTTCTAATTGATGTATTCTCCACGCCTTATTCTATTTATATCCAATTCGATGTTATAATACGTGTGTTATAAAAACAAGATCGCCAATATGCTACCAAGAAGAAGATATAATTTTATTAAGATTAAATAATTGATCATTACTGAGGGTTAAAATGGGGTACACAGAATAGAGGATAAAGAACCAATCCTGCAGAAAATGAGTCAAAGATATAAAGAATAAAAAAAAAAATGCAAAAAAATAAAAAAATAAAAAATAAAGATATAAAGAATAAAAAAAAAATCAGCCAATAAAACAAAAAGAATATAAAATAATAGGAAAGCATAATACGAATAGAAACAAATGGTCTAAATATAAAAAAGAATATATAAATGAAGGATCCCCCATCCGGACCCTTATGCTTTCAATGTTAAAACATTTGTGTATAAAATCACAAAATTGAACAAAATTCCATTTATACACACACCTATACCATTTTCCAATTCTATTAGCAACTTGATATTTTTTTTTATCATTTGTTTGTTGTTACTATTTGCAATATGTCTTAATGAATATGAAATTTGTCAAAATGAATAATAACTTCGTCATACTTTTATTACTCAAACAAATGTTCATATCTTTTAATTCGTTTTCGCGTATGCGTGTCTTGTATTGTAAACACATAGAAAAGCAACGTCGACACTCGGAAGTATCATGTCTTCACATCGGGATTATAATCAATATCGTAATTGATAACGGCGCTTACTATATTTTTGTTTTATTTAAAAAAGAAATATAATATTTCACACAGGGTCAAAAACGCTAAGTACATCCTTACTTCTGTAACATTTGATTTTCTTTGCTGTTAATAACCTCGAGTCAAGGAAGATTCAAAATAAATTTAACAAAGACCAGAAAAGATTTACAACAATGCCGAATTCCCTAAATGACAGAAACATTCCGATTTGACAAACGGCAACCACCGACGAGATTTCTGACTCAAGACAAGCACAGTATATATGTAGCTAGATTAAGTGAGGCGAAAGATTCCAAAGGGACATTCAAACTCAAACTCGAAAATAAACTGGCAAAAAAAGAATAACTTACTATGGTATCAAAAGGATGTCCAATAAAAATGTATGAGTTGAAGGACGCTCTGTAAATTTTGAATTCTATTAACATTTAGTTATCTGTTAAACTTACCATTAGTTTTGATTTATTTGTGTATATTGTATCCAAGTTAACAAGGAGACATATTAATATAAGCACTTGTTGCTTGTTTCTGAATCCTATTTGAGAATGTGTATTAATATTGTAGTTTGTATAATTCATAATAAAATATTGTTTACACTAAATTAACAATTGCATGTAGTTTCTAAAAACAAACTCTATATCTACTGATAAGCTACGTGACACAAATACCGCAATACATGTCACATAATTAGCACCGAATTTAATCAACTTCTTTTTGGGTTACATTTCGTATACATTTTTAAACAATTTGAGACTTTAGTTTAAGAACTAATTTGCAAATTGACAAGTGGCAACCCTTAACATGCTTGAGAAGTACTGCCTGTTGTGGCAAACGTTTAGTCCCATAAATAGAAAAGTTTAGTAACATAAAAAAAAACTGACGAGGTCTTTAGCTTCGTACAGATGCATCAACATGTGTGAAAGTTTGAGTTGAGAATTTTGAATTGATGTGTTGTTATTTAGAATAGAAACAAAGAATGGGGTTGGAGTTATACACGATTTGTAATCTCAAGATTGATGTGTAAATAACAATAAATCGCTGTTGTCTGGTGAAAATAGATACACATGTACTTGAGTTTATGTTTAAGTCATTGATTTTTGGTCGTGGTATTTTTTTTTTTTTTTTTTTTTAGATTTATGGGATTCTAGCTTTAATTTCCAGAAATCGTTTGAACTTAATTAACCTTAAATGTAGTTCTGTAACATAGAACTTCGGTAATTTTCAAAAGAAAACAACAGCATTATCTATCTTTTTTTAAGGGGTTCAAATTTCACATACACATTTACTTAATCCAATCTTTCCTTAATATAGCTAAGATATAAGGTTTAAGTAGAGCATGCTCACAAGGTTATGTAAAATAGCGGAATTCCATTATACTATCTACAAAATATTTTCCTTTTTATATGACGACTGTTTTCAAAACTCATGTGACAGATAATATATCACTATAATATATTATTTGAAAGGAAAATAAATTGACGATTCAAAAATACAAGTGATTCATGAGTAGGAGTTCAGACACTTATCAAAAACAAGAAGATCAAAGAAACCAGATTGTTTAATTTCACATACAGAAAAACATAAGACACGGCTTCCTCCGCCTCATTTTTAGACTTTTACCTCAAATGTGACATCGGTGGTCATCTCAGTACCGGATTCTATGACAAACGAGAAGATTTTAATTTTTAAATTATAAATTTCCTTCACCTTAGTAGCAATATACCAACTTCACTTGCACATGGGATATACATTTCCCAATTTATGCGGTATTAAAGAGCTTACAGCTGCTGCTCAGATTTTCTAAAACGCCACCAGTGTCTGGGCGGAAAGTTGATGATCCAGGGTTATGTCAAAGACCGTCTCGTCTTTTTTTCTAAAAATTGTCATCCGAGGATACTAAGATCGTGTTGACAAATATTCCGTATCAACTTCACAGATAATAAATGAAAGACTTTAAGTATATATTCTAGGTACTGACGTTGTTCATCATCTTAATTACGTGTGATAGTTTTCTTTTTATTTGTATTTGTATATTTTAACCTTTTCTGTTCAGTCCATTTTTGGTATATACTTTTGGTGTGGCTAAGTATTTATACATCCCGCTATAGTGTTATTGTGCTATGAACATTTTTGTATTATTGTCGTTCATTTTTGCTTATGTACCATGTCTATAGAGTGTCTATATGCCATTTCCCTTTTTTTTAAGTTATTTGTTTTATAGTGAAGAAGATTATAATACAATGTTGACTGCTGTACCCAAATTTTTGACATATTTATCTATTATGTCTATTTGTTTTGCTCACCTATTGTTGTCAATATAATGAAATGCTATATGACTGTCATACAAATGAGAGGTTTAGCTAGCTATAAAATCAGGTTTAATCCACCATTTTTTACATTAGGAAATGCCTGTACCAAGTCAGGTATATAACAGGTGTTTTTCATTCGTTTGGTGTGTTTGAGCTTTTGATTTTGCCATTTGGTGAGGGCCTTCCGTTTTGAATTTTCCTTGGAGTTGTAAAGAGAGTCGAGCAGGAAGAATAATGGCAATATCAAGGCTATACAAAATTATGGTATGTTGAATAAGATCAGGCATTTGAATTGCATCAGGCCACAAGGGACCCCTTGGTGTTTTGTTGCAAGGATTAATTTAAGTGCAAATAACACTCTTGCTACAAGTACAAGAGACATACGATTTAACGTCATCGGACGTGGCTGCGTATTTATACATCCTTCACAAACACACGCACGACCCTCTTTACTTGGGTTTTATTGTCAGATTGGAGAATCCCGGGTGACCATATGTATAATATTCGTGTCAACATTTTGGATTTCCTGTAAATCTGATTGAATCACATAACAGTAGTGCGGAGGTGGTGTACTGTCAGACACAAATTACATTGTTTTAGGACAAACGTAATTTATCAATGATAATGATTTGCTTTTCACTGATTGGTGAGTATATTAAGAGGCAAGACATTTCCCCGGATACATGTCAGTAACATTTGATTATATCGCCATTAGATAAGAAATTGGTCACATACATGGAAGTCAGGAGTGACAGGAAAATTTCAAGTATAGAATTTAAGGAATATTCCATAATTTAATTTAGACCGAAAATATAGGTATAAATTATATGCTACAAAATTTGACCTTTGAATAATAGTACATTGAGAGATATTCAAGATGAAAAAAGGTTTGACTTTGGCTGGCAATATAGAAATTTATTAACTGAGAACTGGTAAGGCATACACTAATAGTATTGTTTGTAACTAATTAAAAAGGTGGAAATCCTATGTTTCTTATTTTTTCATCAATTGCTACAAAAAACATATTAAAATTCAAAAGGTCACACAAATCGAAGTCATTTCTAAGTTTGAAAAGCAATATTTGGTAGATGGTTTAACAGTATGTTTTATTATGGGATCTAGAATAGGATTTAAAGACACAATTTAAGCCTACACTACAATTGGCAAAGTTTTGTATGTGTATTTTTTATGGAAATATTCTATACAAAGCACAGAAATGTTGTCATTTACCTCAAAAGCTAACAAAGTCTTTAACAAGACGTATTCAGAAGGGATATAGTAATGATACTGTTGTCAGCTCATTTTTTGGAATTAATATTGATTCACTCATAGGGTCTTTGCATCGGAAAAAAACACATGTATTCTAAAACCAGTTGATTACATGATATGGGCTATGTTCTTCTCGTATATCTTATGATGGTATGATACTAAACCCCAAACGGGAGGGATTGTGCTTGATTACCATATGATGAAGACATAATCTTTCAATCAGTTTAATTGATGTCTGTAGCTGGCATGTCAGTAACTGCTAGTCGTCCTTTGTTAATTTATTTTGATCATTGTCATTTTGCTTAGTTTCTTCTGTTACCTATTCTAACATCGGACTCGGACTTCTTTTAAACTGAGTTTTACTGTGCGCATTGATGTGTGTTTGTTTATTCTACATTGTCTAGGTGTATAGGGGGAGGGTTGAGATCTTACAACACATGTTTAACCCTGCCAATAAATCAGGAACCTCTGGCATTTGTGAGTTTTGTATGCCTTTTTAATTTTGTATGTTTCTGAGTTTAATGTGACAACCATTTTCTCTGAACTAGTACACATTTTTGTTTAGGGGCCAACTGAAGCCCGCCTCCGGGTGCTGAATTTTCTCGCTGTGTTGAAGACCCGTTCGTGGACTTAGGCTGTTTTCTGCTCTTTGGTCGGGTTGTTGTCTCTTTGACACATTCACCGTTTCCACTTCAATTTTATTTTGAATTACTTGGAACAGTATGAAACGTTAACATTTATAAGAATGATAGCGTAACATTTAAAATGACGACCATACGGGACATATATGTTTAAGTAAGTGTATGATACATTCAAAACTGTGCTACTAAATGAATATGTAACCATGAAAAAAATCTAATGTAGGCACAATTTCAAATTGTGTACGGTCAATAGTTTACTGAATAGCAATACTCTATTTATTCTACATATAGAGATTTTTCTACATGACAAAATTAATGTAGAGTACATATGTCAGAGGCAATATTCAAAAATCGAACATATTAGTATACAAGACGAAAACAGTATGACAGTATGTATTGCGGAAGTTAGAAAAAAATGTTAAATACAGCTCTATTTTTGTATAGTCATAACAATCATAGCTCTACATGCACTGGGTTTACATAAAATATAATTTTTATGTTTAATCAATGTTTCATTAAACTTGATGGCATTTATAGCAATAAATTACTTGAGTAATTATGATGACTTCCTACATTGAACTATTTCGTTCTGCATTGAAACGACATTACAATAGAGCGAAGAAACCAAAAAAATTAAATGGCTCAGATTATAAAAAAAAAAGATAATAAGGAAGCTTTAAACACATGAAGGCGAACAATGGCAGACAACACCATGGTGGCCAAAAAGATCAAAACATAATATCCAACAACAGCCAGTAAAACTCTAAACTCAAAACTAAAAAACACGTTGATTATTAGCTGCATTCATTGGTTTGAACATGCATGAAATATTTGTCACTGGACGTAAGTCAAATAACAATAATTCATTGGCATATTGGTTAACGAATCTTATATCGAACCTTAAGACCACCCCATTGATAAACCATCGGTCTTGTAAATTATCGATTTAGGTTTCGCTAGAAGCCGATAAGATATTTTGGTATATGATATCAAATGGTTTTAATACTAGTATTCGTTTAAAACTCGCTGTTTAATTAAACACCTCTCCCTGTAACAGTTATATCCACAAAAACTAATTATTGTCATCACTTCTCCTTTGCAATTTTAAAAGATATCGACAACGTTTAAGACCTTTTCAACTTGAATTTGAAATCTTTAAGGTGAACAGGTATTCAAACTCGAAATGTCCGTTTGGTGTTTTTGTCATTGGATTGCTTTCTAATTGATGTATTCTCCACGCCTTATTCCATTTATATCCAATTCGATGTTATAATACGTGTGTTATAAAAACAAGATCGCTAATATGCTACCAAGAAGAAGATATAATTTTATTAAGATTAAATAATTGATCATTACTGAGGGTTAAAATGGGGTATACAGAATAGAGGATAAAGAACCAATCCTGCAGAAAATGAGTCAAAGATATAAAGAATTAAAAAAAAAAGCCAAAAAAATAAAAAAAATATAAAATAAAGATATAAAGAATAAAAAAAAATCAGCCAATAAAACAAAAAGAATATAAAATAATAGGAAAGCATAATACGAATAGAAACAAATGGTCTAAAAATAAAAAAAGAATATATAAATGAAGGATCCCCCATCCGGACCCTTATGCTTTCAATGTTAAAACATTTGTGTATATAATCACAAAATTGAACAAAATTCCATTTATACACACACCTATACCATTTTCAAATTCTATTAGCAACTTGATATTTTTTTTTATCATTTGTTTGTTGTTACTATTTGCAATATGTCTTAATGAATATGAAATTTGTCAAAATGAATAATAACTTCGTCATACTTTTATTACTCAAACAAATGTTTATATCTTTTAATTCGTTTTCGCGTATGCGTGTCTTGTATTGTAAACACATAGAAAAGCAACGTCGACACTCGGAAGTATCATGTCTTCACATCGGGATTATAATCAATATCGTAATTGATAACGGCGCTTACTATATTTTTGTTTAATTTAAAAAAGAAATACAATATTTCACACAGGGTCAAAAACGCTAAGTACATCCTTATTTCTGTAACATTTGATTATCTTTGCTGTTAATAACCTCGAGTCAAGGAAGATTCAAAATAGATTTAACAAAGACCAGAAAAGATTTACAACAATGCCGAATTCCCTAAATGACAGAAACATTCCGATTTGACAAACGGCAACCACCGACGAGATTTCTGAGTCAAGACAAGCACAGTATATGTAGCTAGATTAAGTGAGGCGAAAGATTCCAAAGGGACATTCAAACTCAAACTCGAAAATAAACTGGCAAAAAAAGAATAACTTACTATGGTATCAAAAGGATGTCCAATAAAAATGTATAACATCGAGGTGAAGGCACTCTGTAAATTTTGAATTCCATTAACATTCAGTTATCTGTTAAATTTACCATTAGTTTTGATTTATTTGTGTATATTGTATCCAAGTGATCAAGGAGACATATCAATATAAGCACTTGTTGCTTGTTTCTGAATCCTATTTGAGAATGTGTATTAATATTGTAGTTTGTATAATTCATAATAAAATATTGTTTACACTAAATTAACAATTGCATGTAGTTTCTAAAAAGAAAAAAATACTTTATATCTACTGATAAGCTACGTGACACAAATACCGCAATACATGTCACATAATTAGCACCGAATTAAATCAACTTCTTTTTGGGTTACATTTCGTATACATTTTTAAACAATTTGAGACTTTAGTTTAAGAACTAATTTGCAAATTGACAAGTGGCAACCCTTAACATGCTTGAGAAGTACTGCCTGTTGCGGCAAACGTTTAGTCCCATAAATAGAAAAGTATAGTCACATGAAAAAAAACACTGACGAGGTCATTAGCTTCGTACAGATGCATCAACATGTGTGAAAGTTTGAGTTGAGAATTTTGAATTGATGTGTTGTTATTTAGAATAGAAATAAAGAATGGGGTTGGAGTTATACACGATTTGTAATCTCAAGATTGATGTGTAAATAACAATAAATCGCTGTTGTCTGGTGAAAATAGATACACATGTATTTGAGTTTATGTTTTAGTTATTGATTTTTGCTCGTGGTATTTTTTTTTTTTTTTTTTTTAGATTTATGGGATTCTAGCTTTAATTTCCAGAAAATCGTTTGAACTTAATTAACCTTAAATGTAGTTCTGTAACATAGAACTTCGGCTGGCGTTTTTTTCTATCAAGCTGCCACCCACGCATTAAAATAAATTAAAAATATCAGCTTGAAACGTTGAACATTGAAGAAAAATATGTTATAGGACAAACTTTCCTGTTTCCCCATTTAGCTCAACCCTATCGGAAAGCACAATACAGTTAAGATATGTATTGACAGCTTCACTATACACGTTTTGTCGACTTCCATTGTGCCTGTAGTGATATAATTATAAAAAGATATCAGAACACGGACGTGAGAGAAAGTTTGTTTACATGATTTAGACGGAAAGATATAAAATGAGTTGACTAATAAACTATTTTTCATATTACCGACTTTTGACTCTGGATTATATAATTTTTCGACAGGTTACCTTTTCTGTGGTTAGACATCCTGGTACTCGGTCAAGTAAGAGCAACCAAAAGAAGAAAAATCAAAAACATAATCCGTGCAATTTGAGAGGAAAGTTTTCTGTTTGCTGATGATTTGATCGTATTAAGAAAATATAAAGCAGTTAATTTTCCCCATAAATTGTATCGATTAAAAGCTTAATTTTACTCTTTTACGTTGCTCTTACTTGACCGAGTATCATGATGTCTTACCACAGAGGAGGTAACTTGTCGATAAAATATAAACTCCGGAGTCAAAAGTCGGTAAAATGAGGTCTTTTATTACCTTAGATTTGCATCGATAGTTCCATCTTTCGATACACTTACGATCATTACAGAGAGTAACTTGCGATCGACTAAGTATTCCTTTACGATGCCTTTGTGAAACACACGTAAACGAATCGTAAAATGATAAGATAATCGTATGTTAAGAAGGCTTTATGAAACTCTGGCCTGCTCATACGCCTGTATCCCATGAGTGATAACTACTGATTTTCGCAGAGATAGTATCCTGCGTTATTAAATCTCAAGTACACTATGCTTGAAATATGCAGTTTCAGTGTGGATATAAGGTGCTCTCATATGGATGCTACTGAAAACCAGTCCTGTTTAGCATCATCAAAGTGTTAGCATATATTCTTTGCTGAAATGGAGAAAGTAGCATGGTTAAATCTTGTAACTATTCAATGCGGGATGTCCAATTCAGACATACATTGTATTGAGTGGACTTGTGTATCTCATCTTTTATTTGATGCCTAAAACTATTAAAAATTTTTAATACATTATGAATGAAAAGAAAAATGAAACGATTCTTGTGATTGGTAGCATACTTTAAATTGATAATTGTTTAAATGTGGAAAACAACAATCCCTGTACATGTTTTACGGATAGCTTGCCAGTAGCTCAACAAAATGTTTGATACACTTTAAGTGAACTTGGATTGTCTTTGTTCTTTTCAAAATGTGTTTTTATATACACATATAATTATTGACTTGGAATCAACATGATCAAGCAAAAACAGGAATCTCACAAGTTCTATCTAAAATTCTAAACAAATCATTTATACCGAAATATAGTATATATGTTGTTTATAAACCATTGTTGAATAAAGATATAAAATAGCATGAATGAATTCATTTAAATGTCATATTTTTGGGGCTATTTTCTTTTTTCCACTTCCTCCAATTTATTTTGAATAAGCTTTGATTGGTCATGTAACAAATACATATTCTTTTTGTCTAAAAGAAAATTTGATTTACTTGTATGGCGCGGTATTTACGTTATAAATATTCATTTATGGCTAGCCATAAATATTTTTGCCTAGGCATAAATGAATATTCATGACGCACATATCGCGCCATATATATGTACAGTTTATCTTCAGATTATCCAAATCGTCAAAACGCATACACTGACGTGCCAATGTGTCCCTTTTTGACCATACCGGTCACTCTGTTGCTCGCGAAAGACGTTGGTAAAACTTAATGGCCCAGTCTATAATGATGAATGTGTCATATTTCCATCGTGCTATGTTGTTCTCTGATATTTCAATGTTCGATAAGATTTCTAATGTTTCAGTCAAATCAGAAACATAATACAATTGCAAATAAAATATCATTTCGTTTAGGAATGTTCAAATGTTACTTATCAACAGAAAATACTTTAAACTGCATCTGTTGTTTGTTTCATGAAACTTCCTTCGCCATGAATATTTAAACAAAATCTTAAACAATATATCAGATGTCTGACCGCATCTGATCTGTCCTTTTGAATTCAATAAAATGAACATATATTTTGTCATTGCATAAGGTCACACTTTTCTCAGACTGTTTAAAGTAAATCTGATTAACGTGAAATAATTGATACTTTAGTCTTGGAGAACATTATTTATTTATTAGTTGTTTTTTGTTTGCTCTAGCTTTTGCGTAACTTAGTTAATGCGATTACTCTTAGATCGGTACTTTGTGTCTTTTGTTTTAATGTTAGTTTTTTGCTCTTGGTACAAATCTGATGATTGCATTTCGAACTGATTTTTATGGTTTGTTCTAAAGTTGCACTGTTACATACAGCACTGTACCAGGTTAGAGAAACATTTTCTACCTCGCCATATTCTATATGTTTCAAGTGAGGAGCCCTAAATGCGTAACTCAGTGAGTGCCGTTGGCTCATTTCTTATTTGTGTTTCTTTTATTTCTGTGTTAAAAATCAGGCATAGTATGCTTAATTATAAGAAGTTGTAGTCTATGATATGTTCATTGTCCTTCACCTCATTTTCAAGGTTCAGCGACCATTTAAAGATAATGCTTAGTTTTTTGTCATGTGAAATACTCACTTATTACGAGTCTAAGGATACATATATTTGGTATATGGGATCATTGCAAGGCCTACATGTCCGTAAGATAGGTTTAATCCACCATTTTCTACATAAGGAAATGCCTGTACCAATTCAGGAATATGACAGTTGTTTTCCATTCGTTTGATGTGTTTGAGCTTTTGATTTGTCCATTTTTTTTCGATATTTTTGTTTTTTCACTTTTTACCTCACCTCAACCTCATTTTATGGATCAGTGATCAAGGTTAAGTTTCTGTGGTAAAGTTCGTTTATCAGATACTATATGCAATATGTCAACTATATATATTTTGTTTATAGAAATACTGTATGGTGTACATGTCTGACATGGTTCATCTGACCTTGCCCTCATTTACACGGATCATTAATAATCATTAATAATGTAATATTATGTTATACTCGTAGTAAACATTATATTTAGACATTCAACATAAACTCGATCATTAAAAGTGAAGCAGGCGAAAACATTTCAACATTTGTGCAATCGTTTTTTAATATAAATTTCTTAGAAAATGGAATAATTTCACTGAGACTCTGTTTCGTTTGGTTCACACAAAACTATATATAAAATAAACATGATGAACACTTACTTCTTTCGTTTGATAAAAGAAGTTTCATTACAGTGATTTTTAACAAGATGACTGCTGACATTGGTCTTTCAAATTACATCTGCTAAGGGTATATTTGATGCAGTTATCATTTCAGGGATCTGTTATCTGTACATGCAACTAAAAATCAGTCTTCAGATAAACCTAACTGGTATAGATTTTCTTAACAGTGTTATGCAGTTTCTCGTTATCATCAAAAAAGTGTATGAACACATTTGAAAATTATTTAATCAACTAGTCGCAAACCATAAGAAGAACTGCATGTTGCGGACAAAATTAAGTTTCTTAAAAAGAAACGTTTAGTCCCATTAAAAGTACGTTAAGTCCCATTAAAAGAAAAGTTTAGTTCCATTCAAAGAAACGTTTAGTCCCATTAAAAGAAACGTCTAGTCCCATTAAAAGAAACGTCTAGTCCCATTAAAAGAAACGTTTAGTCCTATAAAAAGAAACGTTTAGTCCCATTAAAAGAAAGGAGTAATGTGTTTTCAGACGTTTCATGCGTTGCTATATTCTACCGTTTTAATTCGTCTTGTTCTGTTGACTTCCCCTTTTTCAATTTACATTTCAGTTCGTTTTTTTTTTTTTTTTTTTTTTTATTGATACATTTTCTATTGCTTAACTACAAAAAAAAAACAGGCAGAATACAAATCAAAACTGACGAAGTGTTTGGCTTCAGACAGACGCATCAACATGTGTGAATGGGTTTGAGTTGGGAAATTTTAATGGATGTATTGTTATTCAAAATAAAGAAAAACTCAATAAGTTTAACTATTTCTTAGTTGTACACGTTGAGAATCTTTAGAGTGATACCCGGTTCGTAGAGGGTTTCCAAAATCTTAAGATGGATGTGTAAATCAAGTTACATCCCAATTGTATGTTCAAAAAAATAAACCTGAACTTGAATTTATTTTTTTCACAATCTATTTCTAATATTGAAGACTCACGTTATTTTTTATAATTTATTTGCTTTTATTTCATTGTCAGGAAAATTTAGTATGTATAAAAATTAAAATAACAAAAATACCGAACTCCGAGGAAAATTCAAACCAGAAAGTCCGTAATCAAATGGCAAAATTAAAAGCTCAAAAACATCAAACGAATGGATAACAACTGTTATATTCCTGACTAAGAATATTTTATTGAAATATTATACAATTTTATGTAATAACATAACAAAAAGGTGTTATTTTGATGTTAACTTAAAGATAATTGCAGGTCTTTACGTAGAGTGTGTTTGTTTAAAATGTGATATTTTTTAGTTGGTTAACATATAGAGACAAAATAGAATATGAATATGTAGGACGTGAAAACATTGATCAACAAATGAAAACAGGTTCTGAAAAGTCGGTCTACCATAACAAAAGGGGGAGGCGGGATTTGAATTACCACTTGGAAAAGGTGGAAAAGTATAGAAAGAAAAGTTTGGTATGATTACCGATAGTACCTAAAATGTTTTGGAATACTGGTCTTTCGTTATGCCAAAAAAATTAAAAGCGGAAAATAAAAAACCTTGTATCGCTTAAAAACGAAAAGGGCTTTATTTATTTACGTAAATACTTAAACCGTTTCTTGTTATCTCTGCCTTAGGATGTTGCGACCTAAGCTATACCATTATAATCCCTTCTTAATTTTATGGACGCCATCACGAGTTTGTTGACTGTTATGAAATATCTGTTTCACAGATGACGACGGATATGTTCAAATTTTTGTTATTACAATCCCGTCTAACATTCCCCGAATGTAACCTACTGAATTTGACTTATCACCGGGTTTGTACTTACATGAGCAACACGACGGGGCCTTAAGTGAAGCAGGATCTGCTAACCCTTCCGGAGTAAATGAGATCACCCACGGGTTTTTGGTGGGGTTCGTGTTGCTCATTTTTTAATTTTCTATGTAGTGTTATATAGAAATGAAAACAGGAAAACAAAATCAACAAGTTATAAATCAAGAATGAAATAGGGTCCACAATATGCCGCACGAGAGCGCTATTATTATTGTTGCAGGTAATTTCCTCCGTTGACTTCGGAGCGCCCTGTTATAAGACAGACATAAATTTGTCACTATCGGTATTTGGTGGTGGTTTACGAAAAAATGGATTTCTTTAACCATTTACTACCATTCAAAAGTTCAGTCCGCTATAATATTTACAGTTTACACACTATAATATTTTATTCAAAACTTAGTTCACTTCCCTTAGATTTTGCAGTTCAAACAGGAGATTTCTACTGATCTCCTCTATGTCCTGAAAAATGTCCCTTTCTTTGTCTATTTTCCCAACTTTGTCAACATTGAAAAATCCGGAATACAGTGCATGAGTAGTTTGTCGGCATTGAATATCTCAGCTGCTGTAACAAGGCTTATACGAGTGGCCAATAGCTGTTTTAGTAATTCTTGATGTTTTAAGCGTGCAATTTCTAATTTGAACTCAATTCACCTTAAATGTAGTTCTGTAACATAGAACTTCGGCTGGCGTTTGTTTTTCTATCAAGCTGCCACCCACGCATTAAAATAAATTAAAAATATCAGCTTGAAACGTTTAACATTGAAGAAAAATATATTATAGGACAAACTTTCCTGTTTCCCGATCTAGCTCAACCCTATCGGAAAGCACAATACAGTTAAGACATGTATTGACAGCTTCACTATACACGTTTTGTCGACTAACATTGTGCCTGTAGTGATATAATTATAAAAAGACAGGTTACCTTTTCTGTGGTTAGACATCCTGGTACTTGGTCAAGTAAGAGCAACCAAAAGAAGAAAAATCAAAAACATAATCCGTGCAATTTTATGGGGAAGTTTTCTGTTTGCTGATGACTTGATCGTATTAAAAAAATATAAAGCAGTTAATTTTCCCCATAAATTGTATCGATTTAAAGCTTGATTTTACTTTTTTACGTTGCTCTTACTTGACCGTGTACCATGATGTCTTACCACAGAGTAGGTAACTTGTCGATGAAATATAAACTCCGGAGTCAATAGTCGGTAAAATGAAAAAGGTCTATTATTACCTTAGATTTGCATCAATAGTTCCATCTTTCGATGCACTTACGATCATTACAGAGCGTAACTTGCGATCGACTAAGTATTTATTTACGATGTCTTTGTGAAACACACGGAAACGTATCGTAAAATGATAAGATAATCGTATGTTAAGAAGGCTTTATGAAACGCTGGCCTGCTCATCACGGCCACCAATCCAACTAAGTCATACACAAATAATATGAAAACAAGTGCGTTAATCCGACTTCCGAGTATGCAGTAGAAGTAATAAACAATCAAGAATTGCTATACATTCACAAGGTAAGTCACCTATTTATATCATAAGCTTTATAGTTTTCAAAAAACCGAGAATGTCATTCGACCCTTTATTTTGTTTTCCTTCATGTGTTATCACAACTTTGTTGTACATTGAGTAGTATTTTTACTACAGCTTTTCTCCCGGTGAATAACGATACAATCTGCACGAAATTCTTACCGACATCTTATGTTATTTGTTAATAAGACACGTTATGCATGAGTACTGGTACATTTATTGATCGGTGTGATATATAGATTAATTCTAGAAAGCAAAATACTTTATAATTGTACTAATTATCAAATTATCGCAACAAAATTAAGAATGTATGGTTAAGAAGGACCATATATGACTTAAAAGTAACGAGTATGATTAAGTGAGAGATATTTTAGTAACCAACATGATGATGTTCTTTTACACAATGTCAATGCTAATTATGAATAAATTCATCTTTAGGTACCGTCCTTCCTTTAGGGGATATATATCTAACAGTAATAATTAGCCAGTAAACATGAAGGTTTAAATTCAACCCTGTTAAGGCGGATGCGCTCGACTCCTATCTTAGTTGACTGGGATTGCCAGTTTTCTTACCGAAGACCGGAGTGTCTACTGGAAGCCTTCAACAATAAAAGAAAACTAATAGTCGAAAACTGAGTTAGCAAAACAATCCATTTAATGAAACACGCAGATCAAAACTATTTGCCTGGAAATGCAAATAATTATTGTACGCATCTATTTGCTATTTATCGTTATAAACAAGTTAGCAACCTGCATATCATGTATAAATATTCTCGTCCTAAATTCATTAAATGAAGTAATCTAAGTTTAACAGCTTCTAACAATCTAACAATGTTTATAAAAATAAGAATACTCGCTCGGAATAGTAAATAACCTCTCAACCAGAACCTTATATAAAGAAATGGAAGTCTTTGATGAAACGTTAACAAAATGAGACAGCAAACAAACGATAAAAATAATCAAATAACCAACATTGGACAACAAACACACAGTTTCAGCTCTCTATAATTATAAAGGAAGGTTGAATACGAATGTATTAAAATAGAATTCTAGATTGAAACGGAATGAGGCGAAATGCAAAGCAAAAACTAGTGACGGATCTAAAAAAAAAAGGGGGGGGGGGGGGGGGGGGGGGGGCGATGATTGAAATTTTGATCTGCGTGTTTCATTAAATGGATTGTTTTGCTAGCTCCGTTTTCGACTATTAGTTTTCTTTTATTGTTGAAGGCTTCCAGTAGACACTCCGGTCTTCGGTAAGAAAACTGGCAATCCCAGTCAACTAAGATAGGAGTCGAGCGCATCCGCCTTAACAGGGTTGAATTTAAACCTTCATGTTTACTGGCTAATTATTACTGTTAGATATATATCCCCTAAAGGAAGGACGGTACCTAAAGATGAATTTATTCATAATTAGCATTGACATTGTGTAAAAGAACATCATCATGTTGGTTACTAAAATATCTCTCACTTAATCATACTCGTTACTTTTAAGTCATATATGGTCCTTCTTAACCATACATTCTTAATTTTGTTGCGATAATTTGATAATTAGTACAATTATAAAGTATTTTGCTTTCTAGAATTAATCTATATATCACACCGATCAATAAATGTACCAGTACTCATGCATAACGTGTCTTATTAACAAATAACATAAGATGTCGGTAAGAATTTCGTGCAGATTGTATCGTTATTCACCGGGAGAAAAGCTGTAGTAAAAATACTACTCAATGTGCAACAAAGTTGTGATAACACATGAAGGAAAACAAAATAAAGGGTCGAATGACATTCTCGGTTTTTTGAAAACTATAAAGCTTATGATATAAATAGGTGACTTACCTTGTGAATGTATAGCAATTCTTGATTGTTTATTACTTCTACTGCATACTCGGAAGTCGGATTAACGCACTTGTTTTCATATTATTTGAGTATGACTTAGTTGGATTGGTGGCCATGCTCATGCGCCTGTATCCCATGAGTTACAATTACTGATTTTCGCAGTGATAGTATCCTACGTTATTAAATCTCAAGTACACTATGCTTGAAATATGCAGTTTCAGTGTGGATATAAGGTGCTCTCATATGGATGCTACTGAAAACCAGTCCTGTTTAGCATCATCAAAGTGTGAGCATATATTCTTTGCTGAAATGGAGAAAGTAGCATGGTTTAATCTTGTAACTATTCAATGCGGGATGTCCAATTCAGACATACATTGTATTGAGTGGACTTGTGAATCTCATCTTTTATTTGATGCCTAAAACTATTACAAACTTATAAAACATTACGAATGAAAAGAAAAATGAAACGATTCTGTTGATTGGTAGCATACTTTAAATTAATATTTGTTACATGTGGAAAACAATGATCACTGTACATGTTTTTCAGATAGCCTGTCAGTAGCTCAACAAAATTATTAATACACTTTAAGTGAACTTGAATTGTCTTTGTGCTTTTCAAAATGTTTGTTTTTTATACAAATATAATTATTGACTTGGAATCAAGCAAAAATGAGAATCTTACTAGTTGTATCTAAAATTTTAAACAAATCATTTCTACCGAAATATAATATATATGTTGTTTATAACCCATTTTTAAATAAAGATATAAAATAGCATGAATGAATTCATTTAAATGTCATATTTTTGGGGCTATTTTCTTTTTTCCACTTCCTCCAATTTATTTTGAATAAGCTTTGATTGGTCATGTAACAAATACATATTCTTTTTGTCTAAAAGAAAATTTGATTTACTTGTATGGCGCGGTATTTGCGTCATAAATATTCATTTATGGCTAGCCATAAATATTCATTTATGGCTAGCCATAAATATTTCTGCCTAGGCATAAATGAATATTCATGACGCACATACCCCGCTATATATATGTACAGTTTATCTTCAGATTATCCAAATCGTCAAAACACATACACTGACGTGCCAATGTTTCCCTTTTTGACCATACCGGTCACTCTGTTGCTCGCAAAAGACGTGGGTAAAACTTAATGGCTCAGTCTATAATGATGAATGTGTCATATTTCTTTAACTCCCCAAAATATTGTGTCCGCCTCTTATTTTGGTAAATGGATCTGATGGTGTGAATTTTCCATCGTGCTATGTTGTTCTCTGATATTTCAATGTTCGATAAGATTTCTAATGTTGTCAGTCAAATCAGAAACATAATACAATTGCAAATAAAATATCGTTTCGTTTAGAAATGTTCAAATGTTACTTATCAATAGAAAATACTTTAAACTGCATCTGTTGTTTGTTTCATGAAACTTCCTTCACCATGAATATTTACACAAAATCTTGAACAATATATCAAATGTCTGACCGCATCTGATCTGTCCTTTTGAATTCAATAAAATGAACATATATTTTGTCATTGCATAAGGTCACACTTTTCTCAGACTGTTTAAAGTAAATCTGATTAACGTGAAATAATTGATACTTTAGTCTTGGAGAACATTATTTATTTATTAGTTGTTTTTTGTTTGCTCTAGCTTTTGCGTAACTTAGTTAATGCGATTACTCTTAGATCGGTACTTTGTGCCTTTTGTTTTAATGTTAGTTTTCTGCTCTTGGTACAAATCTGATGATTCCATTTCGAACTGATTTTAATGGTTTGTTCTGAAGTTGCACTGTTACATACAGCACTGTACCAGGTTAGAGAAACATTTTCTACCTCGCCATATTCTATATGTTTCAAGTGAGGAGCCCTAAATGCGTAACTCAGTGAGTGCCGTTGGCTCATTTCTTATTTGTGTTTCTTTCATTTCTGTGTTAAAAATCAGGCATAGTTTGCTCAATGATAAGAAGTTGTAGTCTATTATATGTTCATTGTCCTTCACCTCATTTACAAGGTTCAGCGACCATTTAAAGATAATGCTTAGTTTTTCGTCATGTGAAATACTCACTTATTACGAGTCAAATGATACATATATTTGGTATATGGGATCATTGCAAGGCCTACATGTCCGTAAGATAGGTTTAATCCACCATTTTCTACATATGGAAATGCCTGTACCAATTCAGGAATATGACAGTTGTTTTCCATTCGTTTGATGTGTTTGAGCTTTTGATTTGTTCATTTTTTCGATATTTTTGTTTTTTCACTTTTTACCTGACCTCAACCTCATTTTATGGATCAGTGATCAAGGTTAAGTTTTTGTGGTAAGGTTCGTTTATCAGATACGCAATATGTCAACTATATATATTTTGTTGATAGAAAGACTGTATGGTGTACATGTCTGACATGGTTCATCTGACCTTGACCTCATTTACACGGATCAATAATAATGTAATATTATGTTATACTCGTAGTAAACATTATTTTTAGACATTCAACATAAACTCGATCATTAAAAGTGAAGCAGGCGAAAACATTTTAACATTTGTGCAATCGTTTTTTAATATAAATCACCTTAATACAATTGTTCTTAGAAAATGGAATAATTTCACTGAGACTCTATTTAGTTTAGTTCACACAAAACTATATATAAAATAAACATGATGAACACTTACTTCTTTCGTTTGATAAAAGAAGTTTCATTTCAGTGATTTATAACAAGATGACTGCTGACATTGGTCTTTCAAATTACGTCTGCTAAGGGTATACTTGATGCAGTTATCATTTCAGGGATCTGTTATCTGCACATGCAACTAAAAATCAGTCTTCAGATAAACCTAACTGGTATATTTTCTTAACAGTGTTATGCAGTTTCTCGTTATCATCAAAAAAGTGTATGAACACATTTGAAAATTAATTAATCAACTAGTCGCAAACCATAAGAAGAACTGCATGTTGCGGACAAAATTAAGTTTCTTAAAAAGAAACGTTTAGTCCCATTAAAAGGAACGTTAAGTCCCATTAAAAGAAACGTTTAGTTCCATTAAAAGAAACGTTTAGTCCCATTAAAAGAAACGTCTATTCCCATTAAAAGAAACGTCTAGTCCCATTAAAAGCAACGTTTAGTCCAATCAAAAGAAAGGAGTAATGTGCTTTCAGACGTTCAATTCGTTGCTATATTCTACCGTTTAAATTCGTCTTGTTCTTTTGACTTCCCCTTTTTCAATTTACATTTCAGTTCGGCTCTTTTTTTTTTTTTTTTTATTTATACATTTTTTATTGCTTAACTACAAAAAAAAACCAGGCAGAATACAAATGAAAACTGACGAAGTGTTTGGCTTCAGATAGACGCATCAACATGTGTGAAGGGTTTGAGTTGGGAAATTTAAATGGATGTGTTGATATTCAAAATAAAGAAAAACTCAAAAGTTTTGACTATTTCTTAGTTGTACACGAAGAGAATCTTTAGAGTGATACCCGGTTTGTAGAGGGTTTCCAAAATCTTAAGAAGGACGTGTAAATCAAGTTACATTCCAATTGTATGTTCAAAAAAGATGAAACTGAACTTGAATTTATTTTTTTCACAATCTGTTTCTAATATTGATGGCTCGCGTTATTTTTGATAATTGATTTGCTTCTATTTCATTGTCTGGAAAATTTAGTATGTATAAAAAGTAAAATAACAAAAATACCAGACTCCGAGGAAAATTCAAACCGGAAAGTCCGTAATCAAAGGGCAAAATCAAAAGCTCAAACACATCAAACGAATGGATAACAACTGTCAAATTCCTGACTAAGAATACTTTATTGAAATATTATACAATTTTATGTAATAACATAACAAAAATGTGTTATTTTGATGTGAACTTAAAGATAATTACAGGTTTTTACGTAGAGTGTGGTTGTTTAAAATGTGATATTTTTTAGTTGGTTCACATATAGAGACAAATGAAATATGAATATGTAGGACGTGAAAACATTAATCAACAAATGAAAATAGGTTCTGAAAAGTCGGTCTACCATAACAAAAGGGGGAGGGGGATTTGAACTACCACTTGGAAAAGGTGGAAAAGTATAGAAAGAAAAGTTTTATATGATTACCGCTAGTACCTAAAATGTTTTGGAATACTGGTCTTTTGCCAAAAAAATCAAAAGCGGAAAATAAAAAACCTTGTATCGCTTTAAAACCAAAAGGGCTTTATTTATGTATGTAAATACTCAAAATCGTCTGTTGTTATATCTGCCTTAGGATGTTGCGACCTAAGCTATACTATTATTATCCCTTCGTAATTTTACGGACGCCATCACGAGTTTGTTGACCGTTATGAAATATCTGTTTCACAGATGACGACAGATATGTTCCAATTGTTGTTATTACAATCCCGTCTAACATTCCCCGAATGTAACCTACCGAATTTGACTTATCACCAGGTTTGTTCTTACATGAGAAACACGACGGGGGCCATAAGTGAAGCAGGATCTGCTAACCCTTCCGGAGTAAATGAAATCACCACGGTTTTTTTGGTGGGGTTCGTGTTGCTCAGTTTTTAGTTTTCTATGTAGTGTTATATAGAAATGAAAACAGGAAAACAAAATCAACAAGTTATAAATCAAGAATGAGACAGGGTCCACAATATGCCGCACGAGAGCGCTATTATTATTGTTGCAGATATTTCCTCCGTTGACTTCGGAGCGCCCTGTTATAAGACAGACATATATTTGTCACTATCGGTATTTGGTGGTGGTTTACGGAAAAAAGAATTTCTTTAACCATTAACTACCTTCAAAAGTTCAGTCCGCTATAATATTTACAGTTTATACACTATAATATTTTATTCAAGTCTTAGTTCACTTCCCTACGATTTTGCAGTTCAAACAGGAGATTTCTACTGATCGCTTCTATGTCCTAAAAAATGTCCCTTTCTTTGTCTATTTTCCCAACTTTGTTTACATTGAATAATCGTGAATACAGTGCATGAGTAGTTTGTCGGCATTGAATATCTCAGCTGCTGTTACAAGGCTTATACGAGTGGCCAATAGCTGTTTTAGTAATTCTTGATGTTTTAAGCGTGCAATTTCTAGTTTAGTGCATTTTAGTATAAAGAGTCATCTATCCCCTGCCTGTGTTTTGCAAAGCTGGCAAATTTCAGATACTGTAATGTTGCAATTTAAATGATATGGTAGCTGACTTATTGAATTCAAATTTTTATATTACAAATAAAAAAGAAATATATTTGAAATAGATGAGTGTTTGGTATGACGATAAATTTTCACTTCTGTTCTCTTGCTATGAACAACAAAATTATTTATTTTGCAAAAAATATTGCCGTACTCCATGTGTACCTTACAACAAAATTAATTTTTTTTACCTGTGTACGTTATTTTATTTGGCGGTATTTTGTTCAAGGTTATGGTTGTCTTTCTGATATTGTTTCACATCTCACCCCTTTTTTTTTTATTAATTTTGTATTTGCACTTTGTCATAGATCAAATTTATTCGTTCGATGTATGTTCACTTTTTTTTTTTTTTTTTAATATGTCTTTTGATTAATTTAAGCCATTTCAATTAATATTTTATAGTGTGCCTTTCTATGTTGTGATGTTACACTATTGTTTCAGGTTAGGGTGAAGGTTGGCGCCTATTAAAACGTTTAAACCCGCTGCATTTGTTTGCACCTGTCCTAAGTCAGGAACCTGATGTTCACAGGTTGTCGTTTGTTGATGTGGTTCATAATTGTTTCTCGTTTCTCGTTTTTTTTTTATATTGATTAGACCGTTGGTTTTCCTGTTTAAATGGTTTTACATTAGTCATTTTTGGGGCCGTTTATTGCTTGCTGTTGGGTGTGAGCCGAAGCTCCGTGTTGAAGGCCGTACTTTGACCTATAATGGTTTACATTTACAAATTGTGACTTGGATGGAGAGTTGTCTCAATGGCACTCACACCACATCTTCTTATATCTATTTATATATTTTTGAAAGCACACTTATGAGAACACAATGTGATTCAAGTTGCTTTATAGGTCCAAAAATTCAATAATAGCAAATCAAAATTTTAGTCATTCGTTTTGTTCTACCAACAACATACACACGTGTATGTACTGTACTTTCGTGAAGAAATGAAGAAGCCATGTCTTGATTTTTCTTGGAAGTACAGTAAGGGAGTAAAAAATCAGTAATGATTTCTTCCTTTCACACAAACAAAAACATAAGATGCCATTTTGATAGGAACAAAATACTAATATTTTAGAAATTTACCAAAAAGAACAGTGTTACAATGTCCTCCACCTGTCAAAATTCAAAGGGCAATTATGCTGCCAAAAAATCAAGGTACTGCGCTTATATACTAGTATATCAGATATTATCAAATCACATTACATGTATAAAGTCAAACTCTGTTAAGAAAATGTAGACGTGAGAGTGCTTACAATGGGGACCAGACAGACGGACTGACAGATGCCTAGCATTTATATGTCCCCTGCTCCATGTTTAGCAGGGGACAATACATTGAATGGATTCTAAAACATCTTAGGCACAGATAAATATTCAATACAATAAACTTGGGGCATTTCAGTCAATTTTTGAAATGAAGGTATATGCTGTGCACAGAGTCTGAAAAATAGATAACCGATATAAGTACTGTAAATTGTTAACTGTAGATCAATTTATACATATTTTTTTTCTACCAAATGACATTTCTCCACAATATGTACTTTATCGTTCCAAAGTGCCGTTTTGATTCGACAAACTTTATGTCGATTGAAAAACAAATATTCGTCCTATACAAACCTAGAAATTCCATTTTACAAATTAAGAAATTTATAATTTTACAGTTACGATTTAGAATGAAGAAATTTAAACAGATGTATAAAGAAATATCATTTCACAAATTAATAAATGTAGTATTTCAAGTAACGAACGGAAAATATAAGTTAACAAATTAAGAAATTGCATTTATACATTAAGAAGTTACATTTCACAAGTCAAGAAATACTTCAAGACTTCAAGAAGTCACACCCCTTGCTTAATTTTGCACAGACAATGTTGCTCATACAGAGAGTTTCCTTCACATTTCTAGATATTTCTACACCAATAGTCAACCCTTATTTCTCATAAATTTACTTCTACCTATTATCTCGGATGTAAAAACTAGGTAGCGCGAGTAATCTTTAATAACTTCCTTTTAACCTTATTGACATATTCCGAAATAAAATCGGACAACCTTTGCATTTGTCGATTACTATATACCCCTACTGCTTACGTTAAAAGATGCAATTATTCATCAATTAAAATGACTTTCTTTACAGGTACCCCCATTTGCAGAAAACGTTACTTTTTAATGATTTGGGGGCATTGACCAGCATATTTTGACTGTTTGGCTGTGTTTAAAACGAGTTGTTTGAAAAATTAGGTTCGATTAAGGCCTGTTAAAGTTGTCAGGCTGATTATTTGATTACTATGTCCAATTAATATGTTTGTGTTACGAATATATGAAAACAGTTGCGTGAGTGAAACAAAACTTTATGAAATAGACTATAAAAATGCTGAAATTCAGATTTTATAATTGCTGTGTTTTACTGTGAACCGTGTACAGAATGTTTAATTAGACGGTACTAAGAAGAAAAATATTTAGCTTTTGATTATTTTACCTAATTTAAATACATTTGGAAGTATTTTAGCAACATTTAGTAATAAAAAATACAAAAATTTCGCTTAGGGTCAGCAGAAATATGACCCCATTTAAGATATGCCTAAATAGATGCAATTTTATCAAAGATGAGGATAAATGATTAAAGACAGAGTCCTTGACAGAATTATTGATTTTACAGTGGGTTAATGAATCCCCCTCCTTTAACAGCTACTTTAGTTTTGGAAATCATGTAAAAATAAACTAAAATTATAATAGATACCCTAATAATGATTGAGGTCAAATTTGGTTTAATATTGGCCCGTAATTTAATCAAATGCAGAAGACTTTTGTAAAGTTCAAGACATTACCAATATTTTCATTAAAATTGTAGAAAATTACTTTATAAGGACATTAACTCCAACAAGATGTGTGTAGAAAAGTCAAATGTTTTAATACTATTGCAAGATGAGAGAGTCTTAGATTGTATGTACTCTAAAAGATCTTTGGAATTTTTTAGTATCCACATCTGATTCACGCCACCTCTAGAATAGGCAGTTTTACAATAACTTTGATTGGTGATAAAATAGATGTTAATAATTTAGAAAGAGGTTTCGTGGAGCACTTTGAAGACCCAGCAATATACCGTTGTTTGTAAGGACACTTATGTAGTTTAGGTATCCAATACAGTGATGGAAGATCCAGTTCTTCATCTTTGGTTGAAATTCCAAAGGAACATAGAACAGACCTATGATTATCCAGGATTTCCTCCTTGTTAAGTGTCGTGAGGGTATATGTTGAGTTTCCAAGTGAATTGTCAATAGCTAATTCATTTATCAAGCAGTTTATGTAATGATATTTACACACAAAAACTAAGTTGTTTGGGGCTTTATCTGCGGGGACAACAACATATTTGTCATGGAGGTAGGACAAGTGTTTTGCAACATTTGGGTCTTTAAAAATTGATGAAGCGTGGGTATTTATATGCCCATTTAGTTTCTTAATTCGGATTTGTATCAACGACCTCACAGCCTTAATCCATTCGGAAAGAGTATCTACGTCTTCTTTCGCGCGTTTAGCCCATTGCCTGGCATAATCCTCGACTGAATCCATCAGTATTTTGAAGTTGTATTTCCAATTGATGTATTTAGGCTCACGATATTTCGGACCTTTGGATAACAAATTTCGCAGGGAAGTGTTATTGACAATGTTGAGATCTCCGGTAATAACGTGGCCAGCCGGATTATATGTGAATTGGGAACTAGCACAGGTGCAATCAGGAGGTTTAGACTTGAAGTCGTCAATGTTGAGATCCTGCAAAACGTGTTTGTAATTGAAAATTTTAGTTGCAATTGGTTTGGTATAGGTATAAGAAATTATTGGTACAGACTTATCTTTAAAATAAGGAGGTATTTTCGACTGAACTAATTTATGATGAAGGATATTGCCTAAGTTGACGCCATCGAGACCTTTGTTGGCAAAGGAAAGTTTAAGAAAAAATCTTTTCTCTTTTTCATCTTTTCCAATGCGAACTGGTTTGAAAAGTCTGTGACTTGCAATATCCGAAATGATAGCTGTAAGTTTGTATTGGTTTGAATGAGGGTTTGTAACAGTGGTTTCCAAACATAAATTGAACAGAGAATGAAGTTTTGAAAGGGGTAATGAATACAGTTTCGTGCGAATGTGATGAATACCTAACGGCTTTTGTATAAATGGCAGCAGTCATTAATAGAGACATCATGCAAAGTAGGTGATGTATAATGACGATGACCAAGACTGCGTCTACGTCGAGGAGTAGAGTTGAAAATATTCATCACATTCACCGAGCTGCAGGAAGGACTAGATATAATGCCTATACCACCAATTTTGTCATTGCAACCATATGGTGTCGCAGTTCCCAATTGTCGAATCCAGTAGTCCTCTTTTTGTCTTTTTGAACCTTCTCGAAGCACAGAGAGACGCTGCAGCCGCTGAAGCCGAGGCTCGTTTCCTAGAGTACGACGACAGCCAAGCAATAGACGAATTACCTGACGAGACAGAAGACCCGCACCAACGTGTGCAAGATTTCGTAAATAAGTACCCTATACCAACTGCCGTACATTAAGTGACAGGCCCTCAAAGGAAAAGACAAACTCCTGTTAAGACTGAACTTAGTCATGAAGAACATAAGTTCGTACCATCCGTGGCATTGAACTTGCCGTCACGGACACCTGCTGTCTTGCCTACACATGCTAAGTCACCAGTAAATGTATTCCCAGATCTGGGAACAGTAACTGGCATAGGAAAACAGGGCGTTTCAGCAGAGATCCTTGTCTCACACCAAAAACAAGGCGTTTCAGAAGAGAGCCCTCTTTCATATCAAAAACAAGGTGTTATAGAAGAGACCCCTTCTGCACACATGCAACAAATCGATCCTACGTCGGAGATAACCAGATTTCTTCTACGCAAGGACCTGCTGTTCTCCCGGCTAACAAGCTTTAACGACCGGGCAGAATCCTTCCAAATTGGAAATCAGCTTTAAAAACATCATAGACGAATAACAAGTTTCAGACTCGGAACAGATAGACCTACTTATTAAATGGCTTGGAGCAGAGTCTGCCAAACATGCCATCAGTATAAGGGCATCAAATGCAAACAACCCAACAAGAGGCCTACAGAGACTATGGGAGAGACTGAACGACCGATATGGCGCTCCATAAGGCGTCTCTCGTCAACAAACTTGTCAACTTCCCAACACTGACAAATAAGGACAACTCACTCCTTTACAATTTGTCAGATATTATATCAGAAATAGAGTATCACAAGGAAAACCCCAAGCTTGGATGTTTGCTAGCTTATTTCGACTCTTTGTCCGGGATAAATCCAATTGTAGAAAAACTGCCATACGGACTCCAAGAAAAGTGGATAACAAGGGCTTCAAGATACAAGTCTAAACACGAAGTTGACTTTCCTCCTTTCACAGAATTCTTTGCCTTCATCAGGGAAATAAGCAAAATAAAGAACGATCCTGGTTTCATCTGTGAGTCAAAAGTCACACCAAATACAAAAGGTGCTGCGCCAAAGTTCACACCTCAGACCTACTCTAAAGTCAACGTCCATAAGACGGATGTTGAACATCAAACTGGAGACAGCAGTCAACAACAAGATCTGTGTATACTACACAAAACAAAGCATCCCTTGAATGAATGCCGAGCGCTCGGAGCCAAATCAATCGAGGAACGCAAAGAACTGTTAAGACAGAACAATGTGTGCTACAAGTGTTGTGAGTCAACCACATACAGAAGTCGGAATTGAAACGCAAGTATCAGTTGTAATGAGTGTAGAAGTCAACGATATACCACCGCACTTCACATCACTAGACAACAGCAACCTGCAAGTTCTCAGTCTAGCTCGCCCAGACAAGCCTACGGCGGGGCCAACACAAGCCTGCGGTGGGGAGCCAACAGAATCGGCTGAAATCAAGTTAACCTCTGTGAGTTCAACCTGCAAAGAAACCACAAAGAGCCTAAGAGTGAGAAATCTTGTGCAAAGATATTACCTGTGGATGTGTACCGAAAGGACAGGATATACAAATTTATCCGGATGTACGCCATCATTGACGACCAAAGCAACCGGTCTCTTGCCTCGCCTGAATTCTTCAGTCTGTTCAACGTTCGGGAAAAACCTGAAAACTACTCTCTTACAACATGATCCGGCAGAGTAGCTACTTCCGGGAAAAGAGGAAAAGATTTCGTCTTAAAATCTGTACATGGTGACGTACAATTTGATCTGCCTACATTAATTGAGTGTAATAATATTCCCAATAATCGAGACGAAATTCCTACTCCTGAAGTCGCAATGCATCATCCTCATCTAACGGAACTCAGAGGAAGCATTCCACCAATAGATGAACATTGTCAAATTCTTCTCTTAATTGGAAGAGACCTTATAGAGGCACACCACGTCCTTGAACAACGCCTAGGACCATCCAGAACTCCATTTGCCCAAAAGTTGAAGCATGGTTGGGTCATAATTGGAAATACATACATTGCCAAGCCAATTGTTCCGCTTGAAGTCAACACGAAGATAACTAACGTTTCAATCACGGAACCAGAACAACGTCTTGCCTCAAGACTGGAAATGGCCTTCAAGGACAAGAATCCAATTGTTGTTCAGGATAACGACCAATACTTTAATTCGAATACCAAGGTTGAAAAATCGCATTCCATGCAATTCCTTGAGTTTACTGGACTAAGTACCAAGCCTGGTAAACTCACAAATTTCTCTAAAGGGTCTGTGACTTCTATAGAAAATTGTATGGATAAAGAAAATGTCATTCCGAAATCAACAAGACCTGAAGTTCACGGGGAAGAAAAAAGTTTCTTTTGTAAACAACAACCTACTACAAAACAAGAACTACTCCGAGTAGGAAGCAGTATCGTCAAGTCTGGCTCGAATTTTAGTTAGAAGGAACCAGTGATTCTATCTAGACACCATCATAAGATAACACCCTTTGTTGGACATTACTACGACAAAATCCAACATCGAGGTCGCCACTTCACATATAGAGCGACTAGATCCGCAGGATGGAACGTTAGGACGAAACGCTTAATTTCGTCTGATACTCACGTAGATGTGACATTTCGCCAACTCGGACGAGGACCAAGTACAAACTCTCGTTATACTTACCGGGGGACCATCTTCGACCGTCGTCGCCGTCTAACAACGTTAGAGAAAACAGTTCCTACTATCGCAACAGCAACTATGGAACATTCTACAGATCACAGCGATCTCATTGGAGACATCCTTCTTCTTAGGACAAGAAACTGTGCCGAACCCAGTTTCCCGTGGAATGAACTTTATAGTGAAAAGTTCTCACAGGACCAATAGTGGGCATTACTTCTGTACATATATTCAATTTATGTTTGGTTTTATTTATTTATCATATATTCATATGCGATTTAGTTATGGAACGGTGATATCAGATAGACATCAGACAGGGAGTATTCTGTTACACCGTTCCTCAATTTGTATAGTTCGTTTGATTATATTCTTAATCTGTTTATGTGTTCCAATTTAGGAGGATTATTCATCTTTAACCTTATAAGAACTTGTAAGAACTTAAAACATCGTATCATCGTTACCTTTCCCTTTCTTACACGTATCTCGAACTGAATATTGCAAGGTCATTCCAGAACTGGAGAAGTACAAACGTCATCTAGGACACAATTCGTGGCTAACCACAGAGTGAGTTACATTTATAACTTTGTATTTGATGCCTTCAAATCGTTCTTCCCACAATTGAACTCTTTATCCGTGATATACTGGAAACTTCACCTTTAATATTTGCAGCTTTATTTCGCGTTCTATGGACTTTGCTATTGTCTACACTTGACATTCATACATTATAACATTAATTGAACACATTGTAAAATTGTATTTTATTTTGTATTTTCAGCTTTTTACCATAGAAAATTGTATGGATAAAGAAAATGTCATTCCGAAATCAACAAGACCTGAAGTTCACGGGGAAGAAAAAAGTTTCATTTGTAAACAACAACCTACTACAAAACAAAAACTACTCCGAGTAGGAAGCAGTATCGTCAAGTCTGGCTCGAATTTTAGTTAGAAGGAACCAGTGATTCTATCTAGACACCATCATAAGATAACACCCTTTGTTGGACATTACTACGACAAAATCCAACATCGAGGTCGCCACTTCACATATAGAGCGACTAGATCCGCAGGATGGAACGTTAGGACGAAACGCTTAATTTCGTCTGATACTCACGTAGATGTGACATTTCGCCAACTCGGACGAGGACCAAGTACAAACTCTCGTTATACTTACCGGGGGACCACCTTCGACCGTCGTCGCCGTCTAACAACGTTAGAGAAAACAGTTCCTACTATCGCAACAGCAACTATGGAACATTCTACAGATCACAGCGATCTCATTGGAGACATCCTTCTTCTTAGGACAAGAAACTGTGCCGAACCCAGTTTCCCGTGGAATGAACTTTATAGTGAAAAGTTCTCACAGGACCAATAGTGGGCATTACTTCTGTACATATATTCAATTTATGTTTGGTTTTATTTATTTATCATATATTCATATGCGATTTAGTTATGGAACGGTGATATCAGATAGACATCAGACAGGGAGTATTCTGTTACACCGTTCCTCAATTTGTATAGTTCGTTTGATTATATTCTTAATCTGTTTATGTGTTCCAATTTAGGAGGATTATTCATCTTTAACCTTATAAGAACTTGTAAGAACTTAAAACATCGTATCATCGTTACCTTTCCCTTTCTTACACGTATCTCGAACTGAATATTGCAAGGTCATTCCAGAACTGGAGAAGTACAAACGTCATCTAGGACACAATTCGTGGCTAACCACAGAGTGAGTTACATTTATAACTTTGTATTTGATGCCTTCAAATCGTTCTTCCCACAATTGAACTCTTTATCCGTGATATACTGGAAACTTCACCTTTAATATTTGCAGCTTTATTTCGCGTTCTATGGACTTTGCTATTGTCTACACTTGACATTCATACATTATAACATTAATTGAGCACATTGTAAAATTGTATTTTATTTTGTATTTTCAGCTTTTTACCATATGTCAGATTGGTTCATAATTAAAGTATCAGCACCTGATAGTCTTTTCTGCTTGAGCCCAATCGTCGGTTATACTTAATGGTCAGGCCATTACAGTGCTCCTCTAGAAGAAGTATTTGTATGTATTTGCCATAAGGTCTTATGTTAAACTAAGTCCCCTGCTGGCGGTCATCTTGGATGATGGATCGGATTCAAAGTAACAACACTTGGTCAGCACCTGATAAGGAACATTCATACCATGTTTGGTTTCAATCCATTAAGCGGTTTTCTAGAAGAAGACATTTGTATGTATTTTCCATAGGGTCCTATGTTAAACTTACTCCCCCTACTGGCAGCCATCTTGGATGACAAATCAGCTACAAAGTAACAACACTTGGTCAGCACCTCAAAAGAGACATTCATACCATGTTTGGTTTCAATCCATTACGCGGTTTTCTAGAAGAAGACATTTGTATGTATTTCCCATAGGGTCCTATGTTAAACTAAGTCCCTCTCTGGAGGCCATCTTGGATGATGGATCGCCTTCAAAGTTACAACACTTGGTCAGCACCTCATAAGGAACATGCATGTCATGCTTTATTTCATTCAATTCTGTGGTTCCCTAAAAGAAGACATTTATATGTATTTCCAATAGGATCCTATGTTAAACTAAGTCCCCCACTGGCGGCTGTCCTGGATGATGGATCGGCTTCAAAGTAACACCACTTGGTCAGCACCTCATAAGGAACATTCATGCCATGTTTGATTTGATTCCATTTAGTGGTTCTCTAAAAGAAGACATTTGTATGTATTGTGCATAGGGTCCTATGTTAAACGAAGTCCCCCTGCTTGCGGCCATCTTGGATGACGGATCGGCTACAAAGTAACAACACTTGGTCAGCACATCATAAGGAACATTCATGCCATGTTTGGTTTCATTCCATTCAGTGGTTCTCTAGAAGAAGTTCAAAATGTAAAAAGTTAGCGACGACGGACGACAGTCGCCAAGTGATGAGAAAAGCTCACTTGGCCCTTCTGGCCAGGTGAGCTAAAAAAAAAAACCAGTAAAAATCTGGTATAGACTATAGGTTAATGGTGATCAGCATTTTTTTCTAATACAGTTTACTACCTTATTCCATTTCTAAAATATCTCGAAAAATACAGTGATGCGTCAGAAACCGTTATTTCGCTTTAGGTTAAAATGAAGTAATTATTTACATAGGCGACAATGGTAGCCTTTGTTGGTATGCGTCTCACTATAAAAGATTCGTTGATAAAACTCTCAAATTTTAAATTTTTAACACCTTTGGTTGTGAATAAAACTGCAAAACACATATGGTGCCGCAGCTTTTTTGATAGAAAAATGGCATTTTTTAAGGGTACTTTTCCGGAATAGTATAAAAGAAGAACACCCCTTGCTTAATTTTGCATAGAAGATGCTGCTCATCACAGAGAGTTTCCTCCAAATTTCTCGCTATTTATACGCCAATAGCCAACACTCATTTCTCACTATTTCAATTTTGTTTTCTAATTAATAGGGCAGCAGAAAATAAATTTACTTCTACCTATTATCTCGGATGTAAAAACTAGGTGGCGCCAGTCATTTTTTATTCTTCCTTTTAACCGTATATTCCACGCCTTCTTCTATTTATATCCAATTCACTGTTATGATCAGTGTACTATTATAATACATAACAAGAAATGTGGTATAAAAAAAGACCACACGATTCCCAGAATAATATTGTATTAAGATTAATTCATTGAGTCATAACTTATTTACGAATGCTTTCAATTTTATAACGTTTTTGTTAAAATAATCACAAAATGGAACAAAATTCCATTTATACGCACACAAAAATTAGGAACAGTAAAACTGAACTAGTGCAATGTTGCTTACTTTCAATAGGTTTTTACATCAAAACCAACCTATACAATATGATTTGTACAGTTTGTTCTTATGTTGTGCAGTAGCATCACTGTCATAGGTAAGAGGTAAGGTTGAGCGCTAACAAACATGTTTAGCCCGCCACTTTCTTTATGTGTCTGTCCCAAGTCGTGAGCCTGTAGTTCAGCAGTCGTTGTTGCTTCATTTCATATTGTTTTGGTGAATTGTTTAGGTATCAATTAGGCCGTTAATTTTTTCAATTGAAATGTTTCACATTTTTCATGTCGGGGCCTTTTATAAATAGACGAATATACAGTTCTGGTTTTTCTCATTGTTGAGGGCCGTACGATTGCCTATAATTGCTTACAACCACTTGATTTAAATTTTGATGGATAGTTGTCTCATTGGCAATCATACCACATCTCCTTTTTTTTATATTACACAAAACCGTCCGTTGGGTACCATCCATCCAATCAAGCAGGAAGTATCTTAAATCCAATACCAGTGTGTCATTGTGTTAGCCAGTCCATATTTTTCAATCATTGTTTTGTTATTATCAATATGTCTTAATAAATATGCAATTTATCAAAAGGAATGATAACTTCCGTAATATTTTTAAATTACTCAATCTAATGTTTATATCTTAGAATTCGTTTTGTATTGTAAACTTCACCCCGGGTCTCAAATCACAACTCGCATATATTTTGAAACAATATGTGACTTTAGTTTAGGAACACATTTGTGTATTGACAAGCCGCAATCCTTAAGAGGAACTGCCTGTGGGCGGCAAAAATAGTCCCGTATAAAGAAAAGTTTAGTCCAATAAAAACACTGACGAGGTGTCTGGCTTCAGACAGTCGAATCAACATGTGTGAAGGTTTGAGTTGGGAATTTTAAATTGATGCATTGTTATTAAGAGTACAAGGGAAAAAACATCTTGACTATTTCCTTGTTCTAAACAAAGGGAAGAGTTGAAGTTTTACCCGATTTGTAATCTTAAGATGGATGTGTAAATAACAAGAAATCGCAGTTGTCTGGTAAAAGTATATAAACATGTACAATGTACTTGAATTAATGCTTTAGTTATTGATTGCCCGTGGTATTTTTTTTCTGTTTTCTTTGTCTGGAAAAGTTCAGTCTGTAATAAGATTGTTTTATTGAAATATTATACAATTCCATGTACTTTTAAAACAAAAACGTGTAAGTTTGTGGTTTATCTTAAATATTAATGCCGGTCTTTACGTGGAGTTTTTTGTTTAATAAGTTTTTTTTAAAGTTATTTGCGTAACGTCTGATGGCAAATTCGCCGGTTCATAATCTAATGCATTCTGGGTAATATTTTCAAAAGTGTACACCATAGCGTTGTGATTAGTTAAAAACGCCACAAGCAATGGAAATGCAACCAATGACGTGACGTTATTTTAATTTTGGGGTACGAACATAGTCCTTTAGTTTCTGAAACAGCCTATTGTATATGCATATTCAGGACGAAAACACATTTAACAACAAATGATTAGGTTCTGCAAAGTCGGTCGACCGTAAAGAAGGGTGGAAAATCTGAAGAACCACTTACTAGAAAAGAGGCTTTGTTGAAAAAAGGACAGAATGAAAGGTCTTATATGATTACTGCTACATGTAGTACCACACTTGATTTTGGAATGCTGGCCTTTCATAAGAAGTTCTTTAAACCAACATTACTAAAGGTAATAAAAAGAATGTCCAATAAAAATGTATAACTTCGGACGCTCGTTAAATTTTGAATTCAACGTAGTTTCTTAGAAGTGAAAAATTTCATTTCTTATGATAAGCTACGTGGCATAAAAGCCGTTAGTTTTCTCGTTTGAACTATTTTATATTTGTCATTTCGGGGCCTTTTATGGCTTGGTATGCAGTATGGGTTTTCTCAATGTTGAATGCCATCAGGTAACCGATAGCTGCTAACTTCTACGTCATCTGGTCTCTGGTTGAGAGTTGTCTCATGGGCTTTCATACCACATCTTCTTATTTTTATAGTCGCAATACTGAAGAGGAACTGCCTGTGGCGGCAAAAGTTTAGTCCCATAAAAAAGGTAATGTTTGGGTCTGGAATTTTAAAATGGATGTATCTTATTAAGAAAAGAAAAACATCTTGACTATTGTCTAGTTGTACACGAAGGGAAGAGCAAGAATGATACCCGATTCGTAGGAGGTTTTCAAAATCTCAAGATGTGTAAATCAACAAAAATCGAAAATGTTTATTGAAAATAAATAAATCGATACTTGAATTTATTTTTTTATATCTGTCTCCATTATTGACTGCTCGAGGCATTTTTTAGATTAATGCGTTTCTGTTTTCCTTGTGTGGTAAAGTGCAGTCTGCATTTATATTATCTATAACTATTTCATGTGGATATATAACCTATATGTGTTAGTTTGCGGTTTATCTTCAAGCTCATTCCAGTCTTTATGTAGAGTTTATTTGTTTAAAAAGTTATGTTTTATTATTTGCTGAATGTCTAATGACAAATAGTACACGTATATTAAGGTCGAGAACACATAAAATTAGATTGTACACCAGCAGCGGTACCACGGGTCCAAAAGATTTCCGCTAACCTAGACTCTCTTCCGAGTGCTGTTGTCAGTGGTAAAGTGTAACGTTTACTGCCAAAAAAAAGGCCATTTAGAAAAAAAAATACAACCAAATGAAAAAGAAAAACAATACTCAGGGCTCTTCTTCTTGTTCATGTTCAACGTTTATAAAGAGGAGGAAATAAAATTGAGAATGGAAATGGGCAATATGTAAAAGAGACAACAACCCGACCAAAGAGACAACAACCCAACCATTGAGACAACAACCCGACCATAGAGACAACAACCCCACCATAGAGACAACAACCCGACCATTGAGACAACAACCCGAACATAGAGACAACAACTCGACCAAAGAGACAACAACCCGGCCAAAGAGACCACAACCCGACCATTGAGACAACAACCCGACCAAAGAGACAACAACCCGACCAAAGAGACAACAACCCAACCATAGAGACAACAACCCGACTAAAGAGACAACAACCCGGCCAAAGAGACAACCCGACCAAAGAGACAACAACCCGACCAAAGTGACAACAACCCGACCAAAGAGACAACAACCCAAAAAAAGAGCAGAAAACAGCCCAAAGCCTGTTTTGTTTCATGTTTTTTCTGTAATAATTTAACGATGTATTTGTTTTCCGTATTTGTTTTCCGTAATAGTTATTGTTAATTAAAAGACAGTCATCTCTGTTTCAAAAGGTTTAGAATCAACTAAGCTCATTATGTACATAATAAACAAAACACGTTATCGTATCGATATTAAGACGATGCAATAACTGGCAAGCATTTTGTCTGTTGGATCATTTAACTGTTTGAACGGCTACAATACAAATGGCAATAAATTAATCAATGATCTACACACGTTCTCTGGTATCTTCAAATTACCTAATTGAATAGCAAACTAATTACTTTTAATGCTAATGAGAAATTATGTGAGCTCTTCAATATAACAAGTAAATGAAAATAACAGATAAAAATATGGCCGAGTGTTGATTGCATTTTTTTGTTGGAATATCTCAGTTGATTAACGATGGTAAATGTTTCCGTGGTTTACAAATCTGTAGTGTTTTATTGGATAATAATCCGAGGTTTACAAATCTGTACTGTTTGATTGGATAATACTAGAAATTACACAACAATCGTTTCTATTAACCTGTTTTAATTCAAACATTATTACACGTTCTATTTCGTGATAATAACAACTATGTCTTCTATATTAAGTTTGGTAATAGCTTTTCAAATAATCGATTACTTCCTCTAGTTTTGAGAAATATTTGCTGACAGGCACAATGCGAATTATGTTCTATCACGGAAATATATAATTATTTTTTGGTTAATTACTTTAAAAATATTTCAGTCATGAACAAACACATTAATTTTATTTCGTTGAATTTAGCTGAACAATTGAGTAAATAGTTATCTCGTACAAAATTTATTAAGGAGTATTAAAAACGTTCATCTTAGATTTCGGGTTTATCAGAAAATAGCACTTGCTATAATAGGTTGAGTGGATAAAATCCAACGGACAATGTTTAATAAAACAACTGGAACACCAAATGATTTTTGTAAGTTCTGAGAAAGTAGATCGACTGGGACAGAGAGCAATTGAAACACATTATGTACAATATTTATATTTAAGAATTGAATCAAGTATGTTATTACTTATATTTTTCAAGACTGATGTCTTGGGAAAACTGCAATCAGTGTTTAATGGGAGTATTCCGCAATCCTGGATTACAAGAGATCATTCCAGATATTACAGAAATAAATGGTGCATCTAATGCATCTTGCAATTGTGGGCTTTTTCACTTCAGTGAAGGAATAAATTTGTATTATATTTTATTGTAAAAACAGTTCTCACAAATATTTCCAAAAAGCTTTGATTCATTGAGGGAATCAACTCAAATAACATGACTAAATATAAATATAAGAATATGTGGTATGATTGACAATGAGACAACGTTCTACCATAGACCAAATGACACAGAAGTTTACAATTATAGGTCACTTCGTATAGCTTTTGATACAAAGCATGTACTAAAATTGTTTATGTAGTTATGTACTGGTAATTTCTGAAAGCATTGGTAAAGAACTGCAGTCTATATATCTACTCAGTGACACATTGTAAATCAAATTATTTAGTTTTTTTTACTCGCAGAGTTTAACGTGTATTCTTCTTGAAAATATGACAACCTTTAACTTAAATTACAACCTAGTTGACGAACAATGTATTATTTTTGTTATATTTTTATCAAATACCACGACTCCCAAAGAGTGACTGTGCATAGAAATATAGTCACTTTGGTCTTCTTCCGACTGGCAGTAAAACCCTTGCCAAAGTGGAGCGTCCGTTTGCTGTGCGGGATGTACAAGTACGCTGCCACAGCCGGTCAGATCGGGGACCTTAAATCCAATACAACGCTCTCATCACGTAAAGAACCCTTAAACCAATTCTTTGATGGGTCAGTAAGTGGTTTGTTGCAAGGCAAAAGTTCTGTCCTATCCAATATTCTCTTATTTTCCAGTGGCAGTCGAAAATTCCCTACAGTCCTACCAGACGGCCTTTATTAATGACCTATCTTTTGTATTTATTGTTAATTTATTCTCTCTGGTCATGAACTGTATGACAAATTTTCCACTTGACGTTAAGCAGTAAACAGCCAATCAATCAATCAAATATCACGACTGATTGTTTGATCAACGTCCAGTGACAATCTATTCATGCTTTTTTCAAGACGACAATAAATTAACAATGCATGCTCAAGGTAGGCACTGCAACTGGTAACAAAGGGAAAGTTGGACTAAAGGCAGACATTTGCCATGCACAAGATCACCTACGGACCCCACAGATTTGTTGCAAAGATTATTTTACGTGGGATGAACTTGAAATGAAGCATTGAATGAAAATAAAACGTCTCCATTCTGATAAGGCTTGGCTGCGTATTTATACATCCCGCGTAGCCAAACAAACCATGATAAACAGTGGTACCCGGAGTGGAAGAAACTTTTACCAAATTCTATACCTGGTTTTTAATAGAATAAACACTTTTAATAAATACGTAGGTTGACTGCCGATCGGTGCTACATTTAGTTTCAATTTGATTATATACAGATCCTATGTCCACGTTTTACTTACAAGCGAAGCGTGAACACGTGATCTGTATTTTAACCAAACTGCATTTAGTTTATTATAAGCTTTTTCGATCAGACAAAAACAAATCAGTGACCAACTTCGGTTTGCACAAAAATGATAAACAACATTTATGGCTTTCATTATGCATTGGTTTTGAAGTGACTTTTCTTCTCCATTTGACATTTAAGGCTTTAACATTATTCTGAAGAAAGACATTAGTTCACGACAAATATTTTTATGTTTTATAACTATGTTACCTTCTACGTCTGTCAATATGTTCTCACTAAAATCATCGACTGTGTAATATAATAAGAATGAAGCTATTTCATTCCAGCACTGTACGAAGCATATCACTTGTTTTACTTGATATAAAATACAGTCAGCATCGTTTTATCAATATTACTTGTCAGAAAGAACTGTTAACTGATTAGTCTCTTTTGTAGATGTGACGAATGCAACCTATCATCACAGCCACTCTTTACACTAATGTAGTGTTTTATCGTTTTGAAAACTCTGTAATAAGTGTTGATTTTTTTCCAATTAGTACACAACTCTGAAACATACAATCTACTGGGAGATGATTATAGTAATGGTGATCTAATGTGGGAGATTGTAAAAAAAGATTTAATTTTACCATTAATAATAGTTTTCAGAAAAAAAAACAAATTTCATTTTAAAACCAAGTCGTTTTGAGGACGGAATCTTGTACGCAATTTTCAACCAGGTATGTACTCTTTTTTTTTCTTCTTCTTATAAACTATTATATGTTATCATAACAATTTCTAAAACACTGTCAACAATTGATTGTCAATGTCGATCTGACACAGGACGCTTTGAGGAATGAATCTTTAAGGCCTTTATCGATATAGATGTAGTGCTGTGCATTTAAGTAAAGATTGAAATACTGTGAAAATAGCGTGGTGGAAAATGTATACAATGGAATCTTTCTTACCGCTATGTTTGATTTATTCTCAAATGCTTGGACGTTCCTCGCCGGTTTATTGTTGTCATTGTTAATGTCAACCTGACACAGGTCTTGTCAAGGAAAGCATGATGGGACAGTATCCATTAATATATTCAGGGGAGTTTTCTCTCTTTATTTGATTTGTTTTTCAGATGCACATTTGTTCATCCACGGTTTACATTTTTAACGTACTTTTAATGTTGTATTTTTTTTTTTGGGGGGGGGGGGGGGGGGGGGGGGGGGGGGGGGGGCTTATTGGTCTTTAACACTTGATACTTTTGGATTTCTGTATGGTTTGGAAATAATTATGCGTACCGAACGTTCAAAATTAATGAATTCATATTATTTTGTAACTGTTTTCTTGTTTGCCATTATTCGTCAGGATTATTTGTTTATATACATGTATATGCAATGTATATCAGAAAAAAAACATGCATCTGAGTTATTAATTGACTTCTTTCATTAGCCCTCTTGTCGGTGCCTCTTTTTAGAAACTGAAAATTTAACTATAATCAGTGGATCAATATTATAGTCAGAGGGGTCAAAAAGGAGGCGGAAGATAATAAAGGGGGGAATCAAATTCACAAGTCAAAGAGAAACCAACAGAATCATGGCGAAAAACAACGAAAATACGAACACTACATCAAAGTAGGACAATATGTTCTCTTTGAATAACGAAAAATGCTTATTGTTATATGCGCGAATTGATTTGGTCTAAATAAGACGAGTTGTGATTTCCAAAATATATCTTCTTGGTCATAACTTTTTTAAATTTTTAAACAATTTGAGAAATAAGTGTACAGATCACATATATATAAATGAAGGGAGCAGCTCTGCAAACATAGAGAACCTGTTTTACAATATCAATTGTTTTCATATCTTCCTAATTGTAATGACACTTTTTGAAAATAGACCGATAGCATAATTATATTTATTCCAGAAAAATACTCGGACATATCTTAAATATAACGTCAGCAAAACGAAAGGTATTGTTTGATGTAGTCTAAATCTATATAGAACGTTAAAGAATGTCAGAGGCTCACAAAGTATAAATAATGATAAATGTCCGTCTATAATACGTTTTAACCTTGAATTATGTGATTTACACACAAGATACTGGATTTATGGCGAAAAGTGTTATTATAAAGTATTCCATACACGATTAAATTACTTTTACTGCATATAACAAAATCTTTCACGTATGCGAAAAAAATCAAGTTGGGTTTTTCAATATTTCTGGTGTCAATAAAAAGTCTCTAACATACAAACACTTTACTGCAAACATGTTCTTGAAGTAAAACAATGTATTTGTCATGATTAAAAGTGCGTTTAAGTGAAATACACCGGCAAAATATACAGAAACAAGAACTAAATATCTATACTGCATGGTAAATGTTCAACAAATACCTGGTACTGGAAAATACATTCAGACAGGGATAATCCGTAACGTATGCCTGTGTAACTCAGGTTTCAGACAGGGTATATAACGTGACATTATCGGCTTAGCCTGGTAAATATACCCTTCGCCTTCGGCTCGGGGAATATAAACCCTAAGCCGGGAATGTCACATTATATACCCTGTCTGAAACCTAAATAACATATAATATTTTTTTTGGAAATGAAATTGCATAATAGAAACTGAAGTGAACATAATTCGGACAATTGTTTTCAAAGAAACACAATTTGCTACCCGATGATTTTTTTAACGTTTCTTATCAAATTGCTTTATACTCTTTTGTATATATTTTCTTCAAATATTTTCGTTTGTATCCAATTGTGTTGATTAGTGCAGCATCTGACAAATATCTAAAGTTATAACTATAGCATAATTGTAAAAAATCAGATGCTGCACTAATCAACACAATTGGATACAAACGAAAATATTTGAAGAAAAAATATACAAAATAGTATAAAGCATTGAAGAAAAGACAGAAGAAAAAGAATGGAAGTATTTATATATATATCGTGAAGTCAATTTATCAGAGTCTTTGGTTATATGTAAGAAGGTCTTGATGGGGTTTACAGAATAGAGCATATTGGGAGAAAAAAGAATATGGAATGATAGGCTGCTGAAATATAAAGAATAGAGGATAATGGGCGAAATATTTAAACAATAGAGAAACTAGAGAAAAATGTAAAAATAAAAATAAAACAAGAAATTAAGAAATAAAGAATCCCACATCCCGACCCTTAAGTAACATACATGTAGGCCTAAATCAATCTACAAAGAATGTTTAAAGTCAGATGCAGGTTTAAGATTTAAGTGAAAATGAATGAATAAATATATATTGGTTGATTTTAAAGCATTGTAAGATTGGTTGAGAGATTAAAAAAAGTCACTAAAAATAAATTCAATATCTACAGCTAAAACGCCTCAATCTTCGTTTGCAATCACGCTGGACTGGAATCGTCAGAATGAATACAACACTTAATAAATGTCGTAAGTTCGGAGAGGTTTTCTTGATTTACATGTACATGTATCCATTTGGAACACTCAAACCTATATACATTGGAAAGCCAGGGATATGTAAATACCTAGAAACGTTACCAGCTATATTATCACAAGGGGCTTAAAAAGAAATGCTGATTTATTTAAAAAAGACTGGTAGACCGTTCTTAAGTCTAAAATTTGAATAATTCAACATACGTATATCTAATGAATACAGATTTTTGGTGCTTTTCTGTCTACGCGTAAGACATATTAGTCTTGTACGTTCATTGTAAATTATATAGTTTATATAATGTCTATATAGTGTCTCATAAGACAACTTTGGCTGGGTATTTGTCTTATCTTATTACTGTACATTGTATATTATATAATCTGTGACAAATATGTGACACTTTAATAAAATAAATTATTATGTAATCCTCTGGTGGTTCTGTGTTCTTAATTAATTGTGTTAGCGTAAACCAAGTTAAAACCATATTATATTTTAGATTTTAGCCTTCAGTTGTAATTAAGTGAACATCTCGCACCTGCTCAGTTGATTTACTTCAAACGAATTAACATAATCTGCTTTTTAGATAAAATGATATTGTTGGATTTTCAAATTTCAATGTCAGAATGTCTTTTCTGTAAAAATTCTAGGTCGGAATGAGGACGTTAAATACAATGCCTCGAGGTGGTAAAGAGTCCAGACTGCATGGTGCAAGGCAGAATGTCTGTCCCTATAAAATATAGTTTCTTTTTCCAGTGACAGTCTTGATCTAACGGCTTCTCACTATGTAGAAACTATATACTATATAATTGTTAATTTTCTCGTTCTATATATGCATGAAATATTTCACACTGTTCTTTGAGCAATAATCCTTAATATGCTAAAGAGTCTTTTAATTATATCCGCGCTTCCATGTTTTACTATTTATTGACCTAAAATAATTCTTTCAATTTATTACTTAAAAATTCATCCATAGCTCTGTTACAGGGCTGATTGAACATTTCCTAACTATTTCATGCGATGTCGATATTAGCTTTGGCGAGATTTAAAGTTAACGACATTATTTGCGTGTAATAAATGCCTAAAACGGAATGTATTTTGCATAACATATGGATCTTTATCACTCAATATTTTCTAAAATTGGAATATAACTTAAAAACGTGTTTAAATGGTATGCATGATTTCCATTTTATTTCCTTCCACGATCTTTACAGTTCTACTAAACGCAGTAGGCATGAGTTTGACACGACTTTAACATCTAGTTCAGCTATGAGGGTCTGGATGGGTCTTTATTTCTGTATTCTTTTCTGTCCGTAGATAATTATATATTCCTTATCTTTTAGCACCCCCTTTTTTTCGATTCTTTATTATTTGGGCTCATGTTTCTCTATTTTGTTTCAATTTTTGACCCATTCATTATAATATATTCTTTATTTAGTTTTTAGCCCATTATCCTCTATTCTGTAAACTCCATACTATTAAATATTTATTAACATACTTGAATAAATTTAACATTATTTTAGCAGTTATAACTCATGTGTTTACATTATGACCTTTGAAACGCTGTAGGTAACATAAAGACATTGCTTCGATACTTGATCAATACATTAAAAAGAAAACTTAAACTAGCATTCATAGATTGTATTTGGCGTAAAGGTGTATTAAGGATGTTCGCTCCTCTTGTTTTTGAATATTTGCCAGATATTCGGAATCCTCTGGTTTTATCCATGTTGTGCCATTACAAATTTTTGCCCACTAACCCCTACTTTTCTTTCCATAATTTGATTACATATAGTGTAAAATGTCATCTTTGAAAATCTTATAAAATTCTTGTTATTTTTTCATCCTTTTTGAAAGAAAAAAGGCGCCAACGTTAAGTGTATAAAAATTCTAGAGATAATTATTTCCCGCCAAATTTAAATGGCTTATATCTCAAAAACAAGCACACAGACCTTTCATTTTTATCTTCTTTTTTAGTTTCTTTATTTATATACTTTCAATTTATAACAGTCTTTTAAAAAGCTTGTTATTTTGAAACAGAGTAGCGAATATCCTTAATATACTTGCTGTCTATCCCAATGCACACTGAAAGTTATTTCAAAGTTTATTTAACTTTTTAATCAGTAGAATTATAATGCAAAACCGTTATTTGCAAGAGTTTAAAACTATTCGAAATACTAAGGCATAGATTACCTTAGCCGTATTTTGCACAACTTTTTGGAATTTTGGGTCACCAATGCTCTTCAACTTTATACATGTTTGGCTTTCTAACTATTTTGATCTGAGCGTCACTGATGAGTCTTATGTAGACGAAACGCGCGTCTGGCGTATCAATTTATAAGCCTGGTACCTTTGATAACTATTGGCTCTTTGAATCATTAGTGTGTCGATCTCTATTGTTTATATAACAATGGGATAGCTAAAAGTATGTGTATAAATTGCAATAAGTTAAATTTTATGTTTATTTGCATTTAAAGATGGTAATGCACTATAAAGGGCTATACCTATAGTAGAGTGCCATGTTAACAAAATTAATACCTTTAACAACTCTTGATTGGTCCGTAGGTGAAAGTAAATATTTTCCCGGTAGTAGGCTTCTCCTTCCCCTTTTTTCTTCAGGATCGACCACATTTTCAGAACTTACCTACTTGATTTATTGTAAACTTATTCTCGTCCTGAATATGTATGGAAGGTTTGCCACTTAGCGTTAAGCAAACAGCAATTGGTTATCGCATCTTGGGGCTTTTATAGCTGATTATACGGTATTAGTTTTGTTCATTGTTTAAGACCGTACATGTACGATATGAGGTGTTTTTGTTTTAATTTTATTCATTTATTTATATGTTTCGGAGTTTAGTGTGACGTCCATTTTCACTGAACAGGTACACATTTTTGTTTAGGGGTCAGCTGAAGCCCGCCTCCGGTGTGTTGAAGATCCATTGGTGGCCCTGGGCTGTTTTCTTCTCTTTGGTCGGGTTGTTGTCTCTTTGACACATTCCCCATTTCCATTTTCAATTTCATATTATTGTGCTTTAGTCTTGCATGCCATTGGGTAGTTGTCTCATTTGCATTCATACCACATGCCACTTTTTTATATTGATTAAAGATATTACTTTTTTAACACATTACTATTTTTACTGTCATATAAACATATTTAGTTTGCGACAAAAACAAAAACAAAAACATAATATTGCAATGAAATAACAGTTCTATATTAAATGAACACATGGAAAAATTTACAAGACTTCTGCCCTCAATTTTAATGACTGTTTTATAAAGGAGTCAATGTTTAACATTTCCCATGAGATACGTCACTATAATGGAAAAGGATGCTGACATAACTGAAAGCAAAGAAACAACGATTTCACTGTTGTTCATCTAATAGTACCAGTGAGGCATTCAGCACAGAGCTAAGGATTAGTTACATTTATCCTGCGATCGACCTTTTCACTATACAAAATATAAATACAGACTGACAGATAACATGAAGCGATAAACGTATAGCAGCTGTTTATATTCTCTTGGTATCCTGGTTTGTTGTGAGCGACTGGTTATATTCAAATTACTAAAATTGAGAATGAAACAGGGAATGTGCCGAAGAGACAACAACCCGACCAAAGAGCAAAACACCGCCCAAGGCCACCAAAGGGTCTTTGTTTACGTCACAGTTCAATTTGAGGTCATCGTTTAAGTTATGTTGGGATGGGAAAAAGTTCAGTGTTGAATTGCAGGATAAAAACAATTTTCGTACAGTTAAGGAAAATATGAAATTTATTTGACAAGCTTTAGAAACAGAGAAAAAAGCGAGGATGGCCGAGCTTTTTCCATGTTTCGTATCGAGTACAAATAGATTTTAAATGTTCCTTCACTGTACAAATATTGTATAATAGTATATCACTGAACGTTGAAAACGACCCCTAACACCGATTTGAGATGAGTTATTTTTTATACTGTGCATTTGAAAAACACAATTGCGGGGTTATATCAACAAATTACAGACTACATTATATAACAAATTACAGATTACATTATATAACAAATTACAGACTACATTATATAACAAATTACAGACTACATTATATAACAAATTACAGACTACATTATACAACAAATTACAGACTACATTATACATGTATAACAAATTACAGATTACATTATACAACAAATTACAGACTACATTATACATGTATAACAAATTACAGATTACATTATACAACAAATTACAGACTACATTATACATGTATAACAAATTACAGATTACATTATACATGTATAACAAATTACAGATTACATTATACATGTATAACAAATTACAGATTACATTATACATGTATAACAAATTACAGATTACATTATACATGTATAACAAATTACAGATTACATTATATAACAAATTACAGATTACATTATACAACAAATTACAGACTACATTATATAACAAATTACAGACTACATTATATAACAAATTACAGATTACATTATATAACAAATTACAGACTACATTACATAACAAATTACAGACTACATTATATAACAAATTACAGACTACATTATACATGTATAACAAATTACAGATTACATTATACAACAAATTACAGATTACATTATACATGTATAACAAATTACAGATTACATTATACAACAAATTACAGACTACATTATATAACAAATAACAGATTACATTATACATGTATAACAAATTACAGATTACATTATATAACAAATTACAAACTACATTATATAACAAATTACAGATTACATTATATAACAAATTACAGTTTATATTATATAATAAATTACAGACTACATTAGATAACAAATTACAGATTACATTACATAACAAATTACAGACCACATTATATAACAAATTACAGATTACATTATATAACAAATTACAGACCACATTATATAACAAATTACAGATTACATTATATAACAAATTACAGACCACATTATATAACAAATTACAGACCACATTATATAACAAATTACAGACTACATTATATAACAAATTACAGACCACATTATATAACAAGGAAGAAAAAACGAACAAAAATTGTCATAAATTTCCCGACATTTTCTATAGACTGAATAATCTTGGTTAATTATTCCGTTTCAAACTGGCAAAATAGTCCATGTAATATAGTCTTCAAGATTTATGAATTTTCATGATAACAAACCACACCATCAAGACTATTTATCATATCAATAAACATTGCCATGTAAATATACTGTTGAAATGATCAGTCTCAACTGCTAGTCAATACAGGGATACATCATATGTGAGTAAGGGTTGTGTAATCTTCATCGGTTTCACGTATATCATATTATGTCTGTAAATTCATCCTTTAAAACCATATTAGTGCAGTATATCATAGCAATAGATGAGTTGGGTTTACCTGTTTAAAATAAATCCTGAATGTTTCCGACATTGAATGTACAGATTTATGCACAATTAAAGAATAGTTGTAAAATTTATTGCATTCATTGTCTAGACCATTGCATATAGAAAATATGTTCTGAATTAGGTATCATTATTAATCGACCAGTTTTCTGTCTATTAAATCTAAATAGGCTTGACGTCCGGCATGATGTAAATAATATTTCGTGACTGTATTGCATGTTTTATCATAACTGATGGTCTGGAAGGGGGGTCCTGCGTTTCTTTATACTTTTATTTTTTGGTCCATTTTTCTCTATTCTTTATTTATTTTGCCGATTATTCTCTATTCTTTATATTCTAGGACTCTATTATTCTCTATCCTTTATTTTTTTGGCCTATTTTTCTCTATTCTTTATTTTTTGAGTCCTTTATTCTACACGTTGTCCTCATTGTTCTCTATTATGTAAACCCCATGCTGATCCTCTTAAGGTAGCACAATACAAAGATTTTTTTACTTCCAATCTCCAACCTTTAAAATGATGTTACTTTCTTATGACTGCATACAAATTAATAAAAGAGGTATATATAGATAGATAAAAGATTAATCTTTTAAATGAATGCAATATTTTTGTTATGCAATCATTATGTAATCAATTATAATGCAATTAATGGCAAAATCTTGGTCAGTTCACTTGAATGAATTTAGCTCTGACATCTCTATAACTACACAAGAAATTTTAACGTTATCTTAATCAACACAACAGGAGCTACAAAAGGGTGTCTCAAATTATCGCTATCGTGTTCCATTTTCTCATAAATCTGTAATTAGTGTAAACATCCTTACCACATAAAAGTAGAGATTATTTGATTAGGTGTAAAATTTGATCTATACATTCTATCCAAAATCTGAGACATCCTTTTGTAGATAATGGCTCTAGGAACAACATATTGTAAAATCAACCCTCTCGGGGTATCCATGAAGAAGCTAATTTCAATTGAAAGTGGAAAATTCTTGTAAATTTTTTTAGACACAGTTAAAATTATAATTAATTACATAATTGTTGTATAATACTAACATTGCATTAATTTGAAAGAGTAATCTGTTAGCTATCCATAAATACCACTTTTATAAATTTTCAAGCATTATAAAGAAAGTTACAGCATTTTAAAACTGGGGAGTTGGAGGTATAAAATCTTTGTATTGTGCTACCTTAACTTGAAAGGATAATACAGATATTATTTAACTAAAATTTGCTGTTATAAAGTTTTTGGAATTATTTGAATTAAGGAATATATCTTCCTCGTGCAAAGCTATGATTCCTTGTCCGGATTTATCTATACTTTAGGTCTAGGAATATATCTCCCTCGTGCAAAGCGCAAAGCTCTGTTTCCTTGTTCGGATTTGCTATACTTTAGGTCTAGGAATATATCTCCCTCGTGCAAAGCGCAAAGCTCTTTTTCCTTGTTCGGATTTGCTAACTTTAGGTCTAGGAATGTATCTCCCTCGTGCAAAGCGCAAAGCTCTGTTTCCTTGTTCGGATTTGGCTATACTTTAGGTCTAGGAATATATCTCCCTCGTGCAAAGCGCAAAGCTCTGATTTCTTGTACGGATTTGGCTATACTTAAGGTCTAGGAATATATCGCCCTCGTGCAAAGCGCAAAGCTCTGATTCCTTGTTCGGATGTGTCTATACTTTAGGTCCGTTTTGATTTGTATGCTGTTTAGAATTTGAATAGTGTTTTGATTTTCATTATATTTGCCTCGAGCATCACTAAAGAGACATGAATTGTCAAAATGCGCATCTGGTGCATTCAAATTAGTACCGTTTATGTTATTAGATATCAGTCAATGAATGACATGTGAATAAACGGAACTGATGGATATGCGTTAATGAGACCGTGCAACCGACAAAACTAAAAGAATGAAAAAGACACCTAGAATCAACCTACGATTCCACAATAGACAAATGTTTATATTGGATATGAAGCTCAGGCAAGTTAATGAAGCATAGGTGTGTATTGTACAATTTACCACATCAAGTACGACAAATCCGTTTCAGAAACCAATGCATTCTAGGTAATATTTTTAAAAGTGTACACAAACACGTTGTGAAAGGATAGAAATATTCTAAATAGACGAAACTCAACCAATCTTAGGATGTTATTTTCATTTTTGGGTACGATCAATGAAATAACAGATAGCCATAGCCCTTGGGATTCTAAAACGGTAAATTGTAAAATGACAAATATTAACGAAAAGATTTATTTTAGACAGTTTTAGAAATGTCACCTTCTTGAGACTACAACGACATGTTTCTTTTATGAAACAGACTAAACCAAATTTAATGTAGTGATCGTCATTATCGATACAACAAGCAACACCATAAACAGTATTTTTAATATCGCTATACTCGATGATATCTCTAAGTTTAAAGAGGAACGTGGGATGTTTACGACAATAATTACATAAGGGAAGGCTTTCACTGTTGTAGTTCATTAAATCAGATATATCTATCAATATCAATGTCAATTAGATGCATGCAAAATAAAGATAGTCAGTAATATTTTCACCTCAGCAGTAAATTCTTGACATAAATATCAAGAAAAAATCCTTAATTACATAAAATTTTATAAACATTCTTCGAAATCAGATTAATGTAATAATTAGTTCATCTGAAAATCCTTTTATAGATTTAACATATTCCGCTACAAGTAACAACTTTTAACTCTACTCTATTGTTTCAATTTTTTTAACTGTTGAGTAAGCACGTACAAATTCTAAAATTATGACGTAAATGTCAAGAAAAGTTTCTAATTACAAACAATTTTAGAAACATTCTTCAAAATCAGGTTAATATATCAAATTAGTTTACATGAAAATCCTTTCATGCATTTTATAGATTCTACTGCAAGTATTACACATTTTAGCTCTAGTGTTTCAATATATAAACCGTAAAGTACGTACGAGTTATATATTTATACGTTGAAAATCATATTTATGATTTATATCCTCAACAAAATAGAGGCGGCAGATTCAAACTTGTAAGTCGACAACAAATTGACAACACCATGGCAAAAAAACAAAACGAAAAAAAGATAAAGAGAAATATAACAGCATACAAAAACAACATAGAAAACTAAATATTGAGCAACGAAGATCCTACAAAAAACCGGTTGGGATCTAAGGTGCTCCGGAAGGGTAAACCAGTTCTATTAAAATATTATACTGTGATGATCTGTGACATGTTACACTGTAGCTTACTGTGATGATCTGTGACATGTTACACCGTAGCTTACTGTGATGATCTGTGACATGTTACACTGTAGCTTACTGTGATGATCTGTGACATGTTACACTGTAGCTTACTATGATGATCTGTGACATGTTACATCGTAGCTTACTGTGATGATCTGTGACATGTTACGTAGCTTACTGTGATGATCTGTGACATGGTGGTCTGTTACATGTTACACTGTAGCTTACTGTGATGATCTGTGACATGTTACACCGTAGCTTACTGTGATGATCTGTGACATGTTACGTAGCTTACTGTGCTGATTTGTGACATGATGGTCTGTGACATGTTACACTGTAGCTTACTGTGATGATCTGTGACATGTTACACTGTAGCTTACTGTGATGATCTGTGACATGATACACTGTAGCTTACTGTAGTAATCTGGGACTTTTGGTTTTTTTTAAATTTGAAATCTGTTTAAAAAGTATAATTGTCGCCGTTATTTTAGGTCTCGAAATAGCAGTTTTTACTGCAACAAGCAACCTTAAAAAATGAACGAATTAACGTATAATTAAAAGGTACACGTTAACAAATTGTTATTTACAAAGAATATTTTGATTCAGGAAACAATGAATAAAACAAATAAAGAGTATCATTAGATGAATTAATCTTTAAAAAAAAAACTATACTGTGGATTTTTAAGTTTTATTACTTAGGAAGTAGAGAAGAATGATCAAGTCATTGTTTCTTCTTGTTCCTGAAATTACAATTGATAGCAAACCTAATACTTCTACTTTCGTTCTATTCGCAAATTTGCAATGCATGTTTATCATAATTGAATGAAGTATAATTAACAACGAAAAGCTTGCAAACAATCTGTCTTTTCATTTTTATCTAAAACATGCCTTACCACTGGCTACTTAATTGGTAAATATATATCAGAAATAAATAGAGAAGCATTTGAAATTTGTCTATCTGACAGTAGCAATCCTTGCTTATCAACACTATGTTTATCAGATACCTGTAAAATATGTATCGTTTAGCATGTGTCAATGGAAACAAGCATTCAACATGGACTCATAATACATACAAATTTATTGTTATTCTAAATTCAATAATTCTTCTATAACCTTAGTTCGTGACCTTGGTATAACTTTGAATAAAACTGCATCAGTTGTCTTGTGGTGGTGTATTCGCTTCGAGTTCGGGAGGTCGTGGGTTCAAACCCCAGCCGGGTCAAACACACGACTTGAAAATTATTATTTGCTTCTTCTCCTCTAAGCACGCGGCATTGATGTGTAAGAGCAAAGATTGGTCGGCTCTGAGTCAGAATAATGTGTCCGGGTAGGATGACATATCTGTCTGCGGGATGTTAACTTGTGAACTAGCGCGTTAAAAATCTGCTCAGCGTGTCGGTCTAGTATAAAGCAGGGTTAATGTTCATATCAAATTAACATGTTCTCGTCCTGAATATGCATTTAATTTGCCGCTGATTATTAAGCAACCATTCATCATTATCTTGCGTATGTTTATGTAGCTGCGAAATTGACTTCTGTGTGACCAAATTACTTTTTTGGCCTCTGTAAAACTTTTCATAACCTTTTAGGACTCGGTTCGATTCAGAACTTTTCGTACTTATATATGAAAACACCTTTTAGAGACAGTATGCTTAACCCTAAATGACTTATGGAATTTTGTTTCTTGAGGCTGATGTAACATCGATCATTCCTCAATATCTTATTCTAATCTTATCTAATATAGTAATCATCCTCATTTACGTTATACTGTAAACAGACACAATCTTCATTTATTAAATGATACATAAAAAAATAAATAAAATGTAAACAAGAGAATAGATATAAGAAGATGTGGTATGAGTGCCAATGAGACAACTCTCCATCCAAGTCACAGTTTGTAAAAGCAAACCATTATATAGGTCAAAGGACGGCCTTCAACATGGAGCCTTGGGAGAGATGGTTATATTTGTGATAAGAATCTATGTAGGAAATTCAATGCTAGATGATAAAAGATACATTTTGACGATTTTTCTTCGTTCTTAATTTTTGGCAGGATTTCCAATTGTAATAACATGAATAACTAGAATAAACTTTTCTGTCATGAAAATCGCTAAAATAAATATTTCTATTTAACCTCCCGTCCCTCTTCCTGCCAACCATTCAGAACATTCCGTTTTTGAAACAGCATGATTAATAAAAAATGATTGACAAACAAGATGTAATACACAGTTAACTAAAATACAAGGCTACAACACGGCTGCAGGTTGTCATGACTGTGAAAAACATTCTGTTATGCACGATGCTTATCAAAACAAACATGCAGGCATCTACAAAATTTGAAATGATATTGATTGACGACTATTATAATATCAAAAGGATTAGACGCCAAGCTATAGAGCGAAAAGAAAACAAGTTTGAACTATATATGAAAAGAACTTTTTGTAAACATTCGTCAAGCTAACGGTGGTTTCTACATCCTGAACAGTCTTTGTGTCATTCACTAGTCAATAAACAAATACTTAAAGCAACCACTGCAAGATAAAACGCTTTACCTTATAACTGGTCCTGAATTTCTAAAGGCATGCAGCAATGTTTTCAGCTATCTGTAAGAACCACAGGAAAAAACAATTTTTGTCTTCCCGAATATGTATGAAATATTTGCCACTGGAGGTTAAGCAACAACAAATAATCAATGAAAAAGGTCACATAAAAAGATTACAATAATATTCTCTTATATTAAGTCTTCACTCCCCAAATGGAATGATGAATGAGGTATTATTTGAGATTGTCTTTTATTTTTGTGGAAGGGGCTGTGCAAATGCCTTTTAAAAAAACAGTAGATGATGCCCCCATCCCTCTTATGATTCATATGGCAAGCTCTAAACGTATTACATGTAAATAGATCTCGGTGCATATAAACCGACAGGAATAAAATGTGATTACGCTTTCCATTCATTCTTATTGAAGGTTTGATGACAATTAATGAATTAATAGTTAAAATAATAAATAAGTGAACAAATTGAATGGTTATTGACACAGCTTTCCATTATATTATGAGAGGTATTATGAATAATACAGATACCAGTATATAATGCATAATGTTATCAAAATATGTAAAAACCAATATTTTTAAAATATTCAAAAAGACAACTGTTTTTTTGGTTTGTTCTTATGTTGTACTGTTACACCACTGTCGTTAGGGAAGGGTTGGGCGCCCGCTAACTTGATTAACCCCGCCACATTCTGTATGTGCCTGTCCCAAGTCAGGAGCCTGTAATTCAGTGGTTGTCGTTTATTGCTGTGTTACATATTTGTTTTTCGTTCATTATTTTGTATATAAATTATGTAGTTAGATTTCTCGTTTGAATTGTTTTACATTTGTCATTTCGAGGCCTTTTATATCTGACTATGCAGTATGGACTTTGCTCATTGTAGTAGTCCGTACGGTTACCAACAGTTGTTAATTTCTGTGTCATTTGGTCTCTTGTGGAGAGTTGTCTCATTTGCAATCATATCAAATCTTCTTTTTTATAAGCAAATATAAGACTTGGAATACATGTACAATGAAAGTATCCTTACTAACTTTACCTTCAACTTTTTAATACTTTAATTCAAATGTTCCTAACTCAGTGCATGGTACATACACATTGGAAATATGATATATATGAACCTCCAAGATATAATATTAAAATTGACCATGTCCACGTTCGTAAACAAATCTTCGAATACAAAATCACTAGAACAACGATTAAAATAAATTGTGCTTGTTAGTAGCACATTACAAATGAGATGGTTGGTGTTAAACAAGATGGTATGGCGCATTTAAAATCCCACTTATATAGCTCTAGGAAATAAATTAGGTGGACTCTAATTTAAACGAAAAATCCGGTGATATGTTTCTCTTTCTTTTGATGGACGTTGCTCAAAAGCAATAGCTAACAGCTAATAAATCCAGAACACTGACTTTTTTTGATTTTCTAGGTAATAGATATCGCAAATTATTTAAAGTGAAAACTATGCATAAACATTTGGCAGCAGGATATTAAATAGATATGCTCACAGTGACTAAGAATCGTCATAACTTTATTGATTGTTTCACTAAATGTGAATAAATATACGAACAGATACAACATAAATAGATTCAACCTTGTGAACTATGTAAAGAATTGTAAGTAGATAAAGAGATCATATAAGTTGATCCTACTATTTATTTTCTTAGTATTCCATAAACATCTCAAACTAAAGATTTCAGAGCTGTTAAGTCTACAAACATGACAATGAGAGTGTTAAGAAACCTTTTGACTGTAATCAACACGGAAGTTTATGAAATAAATATTCAACCGCACGTATCCCACTTTGAAACAAGGTCCAGATTAGTCTGTTATATATATATATATATATATATATGTACTTTAAGCTATTTTGCTGTCCGAAATAAAAATTTTACACTGGATAAAACGTTCAGACGTCACCTTTATAATCTTATGGAGATGTGATGTGATTGTGTACGAGAAGAACTATAAACAATTATACGGTGACCTATAATGGTTAACCTCTTCGTCACTGGCGGAGAGTTGTCTCATTGACAATCATATCACATCTTCTTATTTTTAAATCAAAGGTCACCATGCAGCCTTCAAATTAAAGAAAAATCCATACCGTATACATGGTATAGTAAGCTATCAAAGGACTGGTATAACACAATTTTGAACTATTAAATATGTATGTATTTAATTTGACCACCAATGGGTCTTCAACACAACAAGAAAATCCGGCACCCGGAGGCGGGCCTCAGCTGGCCCCTAAACAATAATGTATACTAGTTCAGTTAATATGTATGTATTTTATTTGATTATGCGACAGATATTCAACTCTATACAAAGCGTGTTTTGTCTATCTGTTTTAATAAAATAAGGAGATGTGACATGATTGCCTGAGATAACTACATGTATCCATGATAACCAAAGGACAAAGATGTGAAATGATTGCCAGTGAGACAACTACATGTATCAATGATAACTAAAGGACAAAGATGTGAAATGCTTGCCAATGAGACAACTACATGTATCAATGATAACCAAAGGACAGAGATGTGAAATGATTGCCAGTGAGACAACTACATGATCCATGATAACTAACGGACAAAGATGTGAAATGATTGCCAATGAGACAACTACATGTATCAATGATAACTAAAGGAAAAAGATGTGAAATGATTGCCAATGAGACAACAACATGTATCCATGATAACCAACGGACAGAGATGTGAACAATTACATGCCTTCAACAATGAACAAATTCGATACCGTATATTAAGCCGTTTATATTCTTTTAAAAAGACACATCCCAAGGGTGACTTGGGAATAGAAATATGGTTACTACAGGTCATCTTCCGACCGGCAGTAAAACCCTTGCCAAATAGGGGCGTCCGTTTGGCTATGCGGGATGTACAAGTATGCAGCCACGTCCGGTCAGAATGGGGACGTTTAATCCGATGCCTCGTGTAGAGAGAGTGCCACGCTTTCTGCACGTTAAGAACTCTTGTAATAACTCTTTGAGGAGTCCGTAGGTGGCCTGGTTCAAGGCAAAATTCTATCCCTATCCAATATATCCTCATTGTCCAGTGGCAGTCTAAACTATCCCGACCTATCCTCATTGTCCAGTGGCAGCCTAAACTATCCCGACCTTCATCCCAGACGGCCTCTATTACAGGACCTACCTGTATTTATTATTAATTTGTTCTCGTCCTGAACATGCATGTAATATTTGTCACTGGACATTAAGCAACCAACAATCAATCAATCAATTTGTAAAACCAATCGTTTATGTACAATTGTATAGTAATTAGTAAGATAAACTAGTGAATCAATGAACAACATGCACATGGATTCATGAATGCCTTTACTGTATCAGTAAATTTTGATTTTTTTCGGTCACGAGTTGATTAATTTTCGAATATTGAATTCTTGGATAAGTTATTAATTTTATTATATTGACTTCTAATATAAATACAGTAGAAAATGCAAGGAACTATATCTTTTTCTAAATGCTATCACTTTTGCATGCAACTTCGTTGACAGTGTCATGGTAACACATGATTTTGTACACGTAAGATGTCAAAGGAGTAAAATTACAGCAATTATTTCAAATGTGAAATATCGGATTATAATTGAAATGGAAATTTCGACATTTCTATGAAACCAATTTATTAAATGGGGTTTTCCACCTGTTGGTTAAAGTGATTTGTGTTTCAAGCAGAATTGTGTTAGTGTTGATAAAAAGAGAACACGCCTTATTTATTATACCACAATAAAACTTGAACTACATATACATAGACATATATACATCTATAGTTTCATACAAACAAAATCTGGGTAAATTCACAAACGTTCTTGAAATTTTTTGAAAATGGATTATTGACAAAAAACATCTGCTTCTATTTTGTTTATAATGATTGCCTTTACTGTTTACAACGTGAACGACGTATTGTAAAACATGTTTGTGCACAGGTGAGGAATAAAAAGAACAATGGATAATCATCACTGAAGTGTGTAGGTTCATTTTGATATTTAAGAAAGGCATGGTCACAATGGTAGTAAATTTCTGTCTTTGCAGGGGATGCCTTAAAGCAAACTAAGATGCATTTCTAACCAAAAGTAGTATTTTTCAATGATAGTCTGTTCTTATCTCTTATACTCTATTATAACTTGTTCGCAAATTGACAATATCGTATATAATATCTTTCATGTTGTCTTTTTTCTTAATACATTTACCCCATCGTTAACCTAAATGAACTATATAATTTGTATCTGAAAACCTCCAATAAAATGTTTTAGCGTTGGTTGAGAATGTCCTTCTTTATACAATTTTGATAAATATTTGATATTTGGCAAAATATTTAAAAATTAAAATTTTTAGCCGTCTTTAGTAACTATAATTTGATCAATTGTTCCAAAATACACGAAAAAAATGTTCAAATCTTAAAGTTCACTTATTGAAAATAAGGAAAATAAAAGTGCTTTTCTCCTCATTTTTTTCCGTAAAACTACATCATAAAGTACAATCGAAATGAAGTGGAAATAAACATTGAAAACATACTAAATATATATTGTTATACACATATGTTCTTTCACGGTACTCAATCTGTCGATACCTATATTTTGACATTGCCCAAGGTCATATTTTTCTCTGACTGTTAATGACGTCTTTACACTGAATCCATTTAATGTTGAATTTGTACAGATTGATATTTTAGTCTAAGATATATTTTTTATTTGGCTGTTTTTGGATTTTGAACTAGCTGTCATTAACTGCGAGTACTTTCAGATAAATACTTTGTGTCTTTTTTGTTGTTACGGATGTTTAATACCTTGCCACGTCCGGTCTGAGGTTTTGTTAGATTTTTTTCTGTTTTGTATCGATCTGATGTTTTAAGCCCTTTTCAACTGTATTTTATAGTTTGTTCTTATGTTGTGCTGAAACACAGAGAGGGTTGAGCGCTCACAAACATGTTTAACCCCGCCACAATCTTTATTTGCCTGTCCCAAGTCTGGAGCATGTAGATCAGTGGTTGTCGTTATTCATGTCTATCATATTTGTTTTTCGTACATTGTTTTGTTATAAATTAGACCGTAAGTTTTCTCATTTGAATGATTTCATATTTTTCATGTCAGGCACTTTTATTCCAGACTATACGGTATGATTTTTTTTCTCATTGTTGAAGGCCGTACGGTTGCCTATAATTGCCTACATCCACTTCATTTGAACGTTGATGGATAGTTGTCTCACATCTCTTTATCATATCACAATGATTTCTAGATCTTTGTCCGGTACGGATATGAACATATACAGCCTTTCAAACAGAAAATAGCGTACACAACTATCTTAATGTTCATAAAAACTGTTTGAAAGCTATAGTATTACTCAACTATCTAAAAAGTAATTGTACTGCACAATTATCTTCATAATTGGAACAATTCACCAGAGCAAAAATGCGAATCCACACGCCAAAATCAATGTGCTTCCTCAATGATGTAATCAAAGCCGGATCAGAAACATCGCAATGAACACAAATAAAAAAAAAGACATATAGAATTCGGTATCTGTTATCATTTGTTTAATTCCAAGTCGAAATTCTCAAAACCTTCTTATCCAAAAGTGTGGCTGATTAATAGATAAATGGTCACATTGGTCTTCTTCCGACTGGTAGTAAAACCGTTTGGCCGTACGGGATGTATAAGTTTGCAGCTACGTCCGGTCAGAATGTGGACGTTAAACTAATGCCTCTTAAAGAGAGAGTACCATGATCTCTGCACGTTAAGTACCCTTCCAGCAACTCTTTATGGGGTCAGTAGGTGACCTGTTGCAAGGCAGAATGTCTGTCCCTATCCAATATACCCTCATTTCGTCCTTTACATGTACCATGTGATCCTTTACAGGTACCATGTGGTCCTTTACATGTACCATGTGATCCTTTACATGTACCATGTGATCCTTTACATGTACCATGTGATCCTTTACATGTACCATGTGATCCTTTACAGGTACCATGTGGTCCTTTACATGTACCATGTGATCCTTTACAGGTACCATGTGATCCTTTACATGTACCATGTGATCCTTTACATGTACCATGTTTACAAAGACATTATATTTTCCAGAAGCTGTAAAACCGAGGCGAAATATACCAAAGGGACATTCAAACTCATTAGTCGAAAATAAGCTGACAATGCCATGGCAAAAAAAGAAAAAGAACACAAAACAGAACATAGAAAACCAAAGACTAAGCAACAGGAACCCTTAAATAACATTATCGGTACCAATTTAACTGCACCAGATGCGCATCAAAGTAATGACATTAGTTTGTTTGATAAGACAGCAAAATATTTTTGCTATTATCTATACTATTAAATGAGAAGACCTCATTTTGTGTGTCGCTTCTCTTTCTTCCACAATAAATTAATCATCATGCCTTTGCGTCCTATAGGTACCATGCATAGTCGCATTTGTCATCCTCGCTTATGATTATTCAGTTTGGGTTATTTTGGGAAGAAAACGAACATAAAGGCGTCTGGATATTGTTTCCGTCATCGGACAGACTTTTAAGTTATAGACATGACTTCCGTTTAGGACTGTGTTAAAATTACACATAATTTCATATAAACTACTTGGGGACAGGACAATTATTTTCGCGTTTTTATGCCATCACTTGGCGTCCGTCGTCGTCCGTCGTCCGTCGTCCGTCGTCTGTCGTCGTCTGTCGTCGTCGTCTGTTGTCGTCTGTCGTCGTAAACTATTTCAAAAATCTTCTCCTCTGTAACTACTGGGCTAAATACCTTCAAACTTTAACTAAATGTTTCTTAGGGTATCTAGTTTATAAATTGTATCCGAAGTTTTGATCCATCGACAAACATGGCCGCCATGGCTAAAAATAGAACATAGGGGTCAAATGCAGTTTTTGGCTTATATCTCAAAAACTAAAGCTTTTAGAGCAAATATGACATGAGATAAAATTGTTCAATTGGTCATGCTCTATCAGCTCTAAAATTTTCAGACGAATCAAACAACACATTGTTGGGTTGCTGCCACCGAATTGGTAGTTTTAACAAAATTTTGCAGTTTTTTGTTATTATTTTGAATATTATTATAGATATATATAAACTGTAAGCAGCAATAATGTTCAGCAAAGTAAGATCTATAAAAAAAATAATATGACCATAATTGTCAATTGACCCCTTAAGGAGTTATTGCCCTTTAAAGACAATTTTACACAATTTGTTCATCAAGTTTGCTAACATTTGAAAATCTTCTCCTCTGAAACTACTTGGCCAATTACCTTCAAACTGAAACCAAATGTTCCTTAGGGTATCTTGTTTATAAACTGTATCCGAAGTTTGTATCCATTGACAAACATGGCCGCCATGGCTAAAATTAGAACATAAGGGTCAAATGCAGTTTTTGGCTTATATCTCAAAAACTAAATCTTGTAGAGCAAATGTGACAGGGTAAAATTGTTTAATTGGTCAAGATCTATCTGCCCTGAAATTTTCAGTCGAATCGAACAACCCATTGTTGGGTTGCTGCCACCGAATTGGTAGTTTTAACAAAATTTTGCAGTTTTTTGTTATTATTTTGAATATTATTATAGATATATATAAACTGTAAGCTGCAATAATGTTCAGCAAAGTAAGATCTACAAAAAAGTAAATATGACCATAATTGTCAATTGACCCCTTAAGGAGTTATTACCCTTTAAATACAATTTTACACAATTTGTTCATCAAGTTTGCTAACATTTAAAAATCTTCTCCTCTGAAATACAGGTGAGCGATTCAGGCTCTTGAGAGCCTCTTGTTCTATATACTATAATCCTACATATACTATAAATAAAGTGTATTTGCTATTTACTATCAATTCCAAGTTTACTATCCACGGCGGTCACTCAGAGTCTCTATATAATATATCAGTGATCGCCGTGGATAGTAAACTTGGAATTGATAGTACATAGCAGATACACTTTATTTATAGTATATGCATGTACATAGTATACAAAAAAAAATAGAAAAAAAAACTGACTTTGGAAAAAAGGGGGAGGGCTAAAAAAATTGTCCTGTCACCAAGTACCTATGACTTTTGATATCTTTCCTGAAATTCTCCAGTCAACTATCCACGAGAGTCACTGATATATTATATAGAGAGTTTCTATATAATATATCAGTGACCGCCGTGGATAGTAAACTTGGAATTGATAGTAAATAGCAAATACACTTTATTTATAGTATATGTATGTTCATAGTAAACGGAAAAACAGAAAACAAAAAATAACGGACTTTGGAAAATAGGAAGAGGGCTAAAGATAAATTGTCCTGTCACCAAGTACATATGACTGTTGATACTTTTTTGAAATTCTCCAGTCATAAAATCTTTCACAAAAATTCATCCTACAATATACAGTTTACATAATTTAAACCACGCTCTAAATGCCCGCGATTTCGCGGGTGTGTTCTAGTAATTTATTAAATTATGGAACTAACAATTGTTAATTTGTTCAACTTATTTCACCAGGATTATATTACAGTACATAGACAATTGAGATATATTCACACAGACATAATATATATATCCAATCCAAAGATGTCGTTTGAAAATCCGAATAGAAAAAAATACGTCAAACTATGTTAAAACCCACAGACGAACCTTATAATGCTGTGTTATTAACAATATATTTGTTTTATTTATAAACCCATAGAAAATAAGTCGTTCTCTATCTGCTGTTCAAATCAAATGAAATTATAAGCCAATCTTCTTGGTTGTCATAGTAAAGTCCAATAATGAAATATATCAAGAAAATTCACATAATTCATAGTTCATAAATCATTCTTCGTATTCGTAATTAAAGACAAATTACAGCTAATTTCTATTAATTTCCCCCAGAAAGAAGTAATAGAAGATGACGTGGGCTATTTTGAATGTGGACAATGACTTCGTTCCAATTTTAATGGACTTTGATGTGTTTGTCTGCGTTCAGTGACATCATAATTGTATTTATTTTGATCTATTTCTTTATGAAATATTATTGCAAGTAATATTATATATCGGTTATACTAGTAACGGACAAATTTAATAACATATTCGACATTTGGTTTTTATTTCATGAATACAGATACGGCAACTAGTAACACAGTCTCGATGGTTCTCCTCGATGGTCTCGAGGTAGCATGCTCACCTCAAAAGCAGGCGATCGTGGGTTCGAAACCCTGCTGGTTCAACCCCGACTTGCAAATTGTTTTATTTTTTCTGCTACTCAGTTAAGTCCGTGGCATTTAGAAGTAAGAGCAAACAATAAATGACTCGATGTCAGAATAATGGGTCCGTGTAGGGTTACACGTCTCACTACGGACTATTTTCTCGTAAACTAGAACGCTAAAAATCCAGCTCGTTGTGTCGGTCAAGTACAAAACAGGGTTTATTATACTTATATCGTCCTGAAAATGCATTTAATTTGCCTCTGGACGTTATAAGGAAGTAATCGAAAATCATAAAACAGACACTCACCATTGTTGTTAAATTTTAAGAAGAAGAAAAAAAAACCAGAAAGACAAAAGCCCACAGAACACTACAAAAATCTAAAAATTAAATTACTGTGAATTCACAAAGATAAGTGGGGTACCGAGTTTGGAGGATAGGTAAACCTCGTTTTTAAATGTTCAACGAAGAACAAGTTATATATAAGCTTTTTTTTCGATTTTTTTGGAAAGATAACCCTTTCTTGAGCCATTGTATAAACAGATGTAATCAACGTGTGGTTGCCGATGATCTCAGAAGATGATTGAATCAGTTTAAGGGTCGTAACCTTTATCAGCTTACTGGATGAATCAAAATTTGCTAACACGTGTTAATGAAATTGACAACTTTTTGGAATGTGAAAGGTACTTGAAGGGGATTTTCGTTTATGAAAAAATAAAATCTGTTTGATAATCATTAGAGAAACAGATTCTTACAATGTTACTCGTGGAATATCGGATTTATCCAATCTCGATACTTAAATTATCAATTTCAAAGTCCTTGTCTAGGCTCGGACTTTAAAATTCAATAATTTAACTATCTCGATTGAATGAATCCGATAATTCATTGGTAAAATGATTAACAACGTCAGTACCTAGATTCTATACTTCAAGACCATCATGTATTATTTGTGAACTTGATACATAATATTTATCAACAAGGTCTTGGTATCTTCTAATGAACTTTTTTTTAGAAAAAAGGACGACACGTTCTTTGACATAACCTGTTATCCTGGTTCATCAACTTTCTGCTCAGACACTAGTGACGTTTTATAAAGTCTGAGTAGCAGCTGTAATCTCTTGAATACCGAATAAATTGAGAAATGTTTATCACATGTGCAGGTGACGTTGGTATAATGCTGCTCAGGTGGGGAAAATTTATAATTTCAAAATTACTTTAGTTTCTTGTTCTGGAGGATACTAGTACATAAATGGAACCCAATCAGAAAAGTTTGGATTGTAAATGGAAAGAACATCATCAATATATCAGAATGTGAAATTAAATGATTTGGCTTCATGATCTTCTTGTTTTTTGACAAGTGTCTGAAGTTTATATCGTGCTGTTTTCAAAAATAAAATAGATTTTAAAGACCATTATTATGCAAATAGGTTGCAATTAACCATCACATATTATGGGCTCAGCCATTTTATGCAGAAGTAAGAGTATGGCTCATCCTGTTTGGTTGTGTGCAGCCAATACTTTTTATTACTAGACACTTCGTGGACTCTGCATTATATCAAAGGCAAACCAATATACTTTCCTTAGCCCTGAAGGACCTTTTCTACGCTGTGACGAGACACGTACTTTTCAGTGCAGAATTAATTAGCAAGGAAGATAAGGAGAAATTGCGTTAAGAACAGCAACGACCACCAATACTTTGTGGACCAAAAATACTGTCTTATAGTTTTTCTTTAATTCTAGCAAAGTATCGTTCCAAAAATCAACTTTCTAAGGTCTGTATCTCGAAAAAGGCTTCTATTGTAGCCTATGGGGAAATCATTTGTAGTTTACAATCTATATCTCGTTATCACGCTACAGATTGTTAAAAGTTAACATATTATGTAAAGGGAAAGCAATATTTTGTAAACCGTAATAAAACTAAATCACAGATGTATGTAATAAAATATGAGAAAATAGCTTTTAGTTACCTAAATGATCCCCCCTTATTAATCTAGGTTTCAAAATGTTTCAATAAATCAAAACATAATTTGTTTTTTGTTGAAATAGTCGAAAATAATCACACAGTTTCAATTCCTTAATAAATTATTCTATAAATATATTGCCTTTATCTCATGTCATTATAAGGAAAAGGTTTTATAGCAAAGTATATATAGTTCTTGTAAATGCTTTAAGTTTGTACACTCATCGTTATGTTCTGTAACTGGAAACACGTTAATTAGTGCAAATACTTAAACCAAAATTTCTCGGAAAAATAACTACAGGAAACTCAAAGGTATATGTTATCTTGTCTTCTGTGTCCTACTTGAAGGTACATGTATTGTGTTATCTGCACTTATGCCAATTTGCTGATACCTAAAGCTAATAAACTTGTAACATCCATCTCAAGACTGAAGTTGAACTTAAACATTGTTAAAGATGTTACGATCTCATGTCAAGTTGACAGTGTACTGTTTGCTTAGAACTATTCAAACGCGGAGCTTGGGTATGGAAATGCCGAATGTCTGTTTGTCCGTTCGTCCGTGTACGTGGTTCTCGCCCTTTCAACTCGTGATTGGATTTGATCATTTATAGTAAAGGTTCAGAATTATCTAGTCCAATCAAATCAGAAGAAAACAGTCTAAACAATACAAATTGGAAAACGGAGGACTAAGCAACAGGAACTTCACCAAAAACCGGTGGTTAATCTCAGGTGCTCCGGATGAGTTAGCAGATCGTGCTTGACGTGTGGCACTCGTCGTGTTGCTTATGCAAGTACAAACCCGGTAATATTTCTAAATTAATAGGTCACATTCGAGAAAAAAAAGGACGGGGATAGTGGTAACGACAATGGGAAAATATCCGTCGTCTGTGAAAAAGATATTCAATAACGGTCAACCAACTCGTGATTACGTCCGTTAAATTTCCGAAAGGATGACTTCAATTTTACCACTTGGAACTTTTTGTTTAATAGGTTCCTTATAAACAGCAACCATCTGTTACTCTTGAATTAGTCTTATTATTCCTTCGTTTAATATACCGCAGTTTGTTTAAGCTTCAATAGGAGGTTGCAGAGTAAACGAAAAAGAACTGGGATCTGTTGCAAGCATAATGTCTTTTCTAACGGACAACATTTCCCCTCAAGAAGCAGTCACATTTCTATCCCTGTCTATGTTGTCCTCTATCAGCTGTATACATATACATTCTACCACCTGATCCCGTTGAATAAGATATATGTTTACTCATGATAGTTTAATTTCAAACTTTAAATTGCGAGGTTTTCTGAACATTTTAAATTTCAACAAGTAGAATATCGGGATCGAGATTGAGTACATAAAGTAGTGAACAGAGTTAAGTGAAGGAATCTGTTCCTGAAATGCTTTAATAGAAAACTGCCCAGTGCAGTGGTCCAAGTAGAAAAGGCGATTTATTACACGAGACAGACTGGTAAGAACCGGTCTAAAGTCATACATGTCCAGACAACGTATAATTAACAAAATACAGTTAGTATGATACATAATAAAACATGACATGTATAGTAAAGTATTTTCAAAAATAATTTGTATGCATAATATAAAATGAATAATTAATACATATAAAATAATGTTATTGTTTGTTTTTGTTTTTGTTTTTTTGTTGTTTGGTTTTTTTTTTAATCTCATATCTAACATGAAACATATTTTCGACAGCAATTGTTGTCAAATAGTTATAGTAAAACAAATCAAACATGCGATTATAGAAACTGATTATTAAACTGACATTTTAGAAGAAAAATGATAGATTCTTAGTGACGTAAGACGGTGAAGTCACTACTAACGAACACCTCTATATTAAATTGACCATTAAGACAAGTCATATTACAATTGGATGTTTCTCACTTCCAGTGGCAAATATTTAATAAATATTTATGAAGAAAATAAATTTTGCAATTTAAAATCAACTAGATACAACCCTCAAAAGGGGTTTAACTTGTATAAGGGGTTTTCAATTTAAACTGTTAGAAGAAATCAGGGGCTTGTTTAATTTGGGATAGTTTTTGCTTTGCATAGATTGTATCGTCCGTATGCATACCGGGCGTTGCAGCGTATATATACATTGTACATTACACTCATCGACCCAATTAGCAGGAATCTTGTTGACAATCGGAATACGACTAGGATATCATTTTTCTATTTCAAAATAAAGACCAAAGTAGTCCGTCCATATAAATGACATAACTGTTAGTAATGTTTATATCGCTTGGTATTTTCAAGCTGTTTCATATTGCACTTTAACTATATGGGTCTTATAAGAAATGTTTAAAATGTATTTGTGTTTTAACATTCCTTAACGACAGTTTTACATAGATAACACTATTGTTGATGACGAGGCTATCTTTTAGAATGGTCACAGTAATTAATTGTTCATTTGTATATGGGTCATCATATTTCGTTTCATATCGACATTTGTATATCCGGTAAAATATCATATGATTTTTATTATGAACTAAAAAGAACAAGTGATTTGACTAAAGTAGGTCGATGTACTGTTTATCGATGTCCTTAAGGATCTGCAAACCATTTGTATTTTCTATTACAAGTTAAATATCCGGTACAAATGCTTTATATTATAGACCATGTCTTGTGATTTAATGAAATGACGGAACACAAACACTGGACTATTATTGCAATTTCTCGTGCTGCTAATGGCAGACATTTGAATCAGAAACATTTTAAGACAAAGCACGTCAAACATATTCACGATATTGTGCTACCTGATCTATGTTTTTTCTACATTTCATTTTAACAACCGTATATAATATGTCTGAAGGATAAGTTTAAGTCCATGACGAACTACACATAACTCTAATTGTAAAAATACATTGTCTTTTGATATTAAAGGATACTTTTAAGATTTTATCCTTAAACCTTAATACGATAATGTATTATTTTAGCTGATTTATATCATCATAAAAACAATTTTAGGGTTAATGATAGTGATGAGTTTATTTAACGTCATTTGTTGGATATTTTCCGTCTCTCATTATTTAACTTTGAATGAAATGAATCAGGATAATGTTCAGGTATATTACGAAATCTAGGCTCACAAATCATACTTTGAATCACTCCATCGGGTTCCTGTTGACAAAGAGTTTGTATTATGACAATCACTTCATTTGGGTTGTTTTAGACTAACAGTTTGTTATATTTTATTTTCTAGCTTTTTCATGTGCCCATAGTGTTTCTGTGTCATGAATTAATGTACCATATCCTTTCCATTACGCAACGAGACAGTCTCTTTCGACAACACAATGAAATAACATTAAAAGATAAACAGACAATCCGTTGAATATGATAGAAATAGAACCAGCATTTATTTCTAAAATCACGACATGTATTTCAATTGCATTTTGTAGTTTTTTGTTTAAAATGGTTTAAATAAATATTTATTAGATACCTAGCATAATCGATAAGTACCATGTCGAATTGCTATTAGCTTTGCTTGTAATCAATAATCACCGTTACCTTTGGGAAAAACAACACTACTAACTAATTTAAGTTGATATTGTTACATTTCTAATACATAGACATAATTAACACAAAATGCTGTCATTCCATTTCAATAATTAAAAATTATTCCCTCAATATTTTTCACATTTTATCAAATTGAAATAATTTTCATCATATATACTTTTGGTTATAAATAAACAGTCTATCAACGATTTAATATTCAATTTGATGATAGTATCTTTAAAGTGAGATATTATAATCAAAATATTAACTAAAACTGTTTCTGAATTAGATTTATAACAGTTAAACGGTTTTTTTTTAATATGTTTGTTTTGAATATGACGCATCGATTAGGGAGCAGCAATATTAAGATTAAAGTTTTTCATAGAAGTAAGGAAGATGGAAAAAGGATACACATAAAGTCGGAAAATGGAGAGGATAAACCAGGACTAGTACAAAAGAAAGATTAAAGTATGCCTTACAGATTTTAATTTCGCATGCTAAGAAAAAACAATATATATTTCGATATTTGATTACGTGAGTTTGCTCTATCTTATATACATTATACTGACAATAAAATTAATTTAAATCATAACTATTATACAACATATTGAACGACCGTAACTATTGCTATAAAAGAAGTATTAATTGCACATTTAACATATATTTATACAATAAAGGTTACCATAATATGTTCTAAGCATAATTGCACTAAATAAAAATGGAAGGAAATCAGCATTTATTCAAGTTCTTACGTCATAATCTCCCGAAAGCGTGACACTTCTCTTTTCACTTTTCCAGTTATAAATTAGGGGCAATGTTGTCCACTGATGTTCCAATCTCGTTGATCCATTTAGAAAACACAAATCGAGATATTGAAGGGTAGTCTCGAAATTTTACCCTTAAACATATTCGATAATGTATTATTATAGTCATATATATATCATAAATATAATTTTTGATGTTACTACATCTAGACTCGCGAATCATTTTTTAAATTCCCATCGGGTTGCTATTGACCAATATTTTGTGTTATAACATAGTTTAGGTTTTTTCAGGTGTTCATAGTGTTTTTATATCATCAACTGACTACCCATATCATTTCTTTAAAGTCTCTTTCAAAAACTCAATAAAATAACATTGATAAAAAGAAATTTAAACTAGTTATTAAGTCGCTGAAAATGATAGATACAGAACCAGCATTTATTTCCAAAAATTGTATTTCAATCGCATTTTGTAGTTTTTTTTTTTAAATGTTCGAAACAAAATTTATATTCAATAAACTAGCATAAGCGTTTAATACCGTGTCGAACGACTCTATGCTTTGATTGCGATTAAATAAATGTAAATTATTTTGTAACCTCGTTCGTCAATTTATGTGATCCTGGTCAAGGAGGACTATTCATCTTTAAACCGTACAAGAATTATAAAATATCGAAACCACTGTTACCTGTTCCCTTTCTCACACGTATCTCAAACTCAACTGCAAGCGAAGGTCATTAGAGAACCGCGGAACATTTTAGGGCAAACGTCATCTTGGTCACACTTTGTGGCTAACCACAGAGTGAGTTACATTAATAACTATGTATTTGAAGTCTTCAAACAGCTCATCATATACTTGAAGGTTGCAATTCTGTAAATATAGACAATGTAATTTCCCATAGGAACTCCCTTTGCCGCTAAAACTGTGCCCCTTTTACTAGAAAGTTTCTTGAAAAATTATATCCCAGAACGGAAAGTTGATTTGCACTACTATTTTATTCAAAGGTCAAAATATAGGGCTGTGCGGCATATTTTAAAAATTTATATGCCCTGAACTTCTAAGAGTTTAAACTTATACTAAAACTCTAAACTACCCCTACCTCCACTTTTGGACCTCCTAAGAATTAAATTTTAGGCGCTACCATTTTTCTGTACTGGTAACATTTTCAAGTTATGTCTCTATGAGATGAAACACAGACATCATATCTGGGAACCAGTACGTTAACAAATTAACATATCTATGAATATTATATATCTCCATAAGAGGCGTTGCTTGTGAAAAAGCTGTATTTACAAAGTGCAACATGAACTCTGTATCCGTGACATACTGGAAATTTAACTTTATAGCTGCAATTTTATTTCACGTTCAATGGACTGTGTTATTATTTATATTTGACATTTCGTACATTATAACATTAATTCAACACATTGTAAAATTGTATTTCTTTTTGTATGTTCAGCTTTTTACTATTTATTATATTGGTTCTTGATTAAAGTATCAGCACTTGATAGTCTTTTTTGCTTGAGCCAAATCGTCGGTTATACTTAATGGTCAGGCCATTACATAACTATTAATCACCGTTTTCCTCGGAGAAATACTATATAGGTTGAGGTTGTTACATTTCTTACACCTGTATTCAACAAATATAACAAGTACAACGGAAAAGTAAAGTAAGGGAGCAACAATTTCACTTCAAAAAGGAGGGGGGGGGGGGGACATTTTTATTTACTTTTTCGACGCTATCAATCAAATTATTATTTCTTCAAAATATAACACTATAAGGTATAGGGAAAATCTGGACTCAGACTAATTTTTTTTGTCATTTGCTTGACCAGAATATTTTTTTTCATCTAATTGGGGATCAGAATTTTTTTTTAGGAAAAAAACATAACTCATGAAGGGGTTTTACTAGGATAACTATAACAGAAATATTTTAGTAAGCTTGTATTGAAAATTAAAGATTTCTTAATTGCATTTTTTTCAGACCATCGCATATAAAACGTTTGTAGTATAATATACAGATTTTTATATTTGAGTTTGCTGTACCTTAAACGCACTAACAGAATGATTTAAATCATAACTATTATATATCATGTTTTACGATCGTAAATGTTGACAATAAAAGAAGTATTGATTACACATTTAACATATATTCATACAACGATGGTTCACCTAATATGTTTAAAGCACCATTGCACTAAATAAAAATGAAAGGAAATCAGCATTTATTCAAGTTGTTGACGTCATATTCTGCCGAAAGCATGATATTTATCACATCGTGGTTTTTCTATACCATTACATTTAGAGAAAAACGACATAGATTCTGCATTATTTCTACTTTTATTTTGTAGTTGATATTTGAATGACTATAAACCAAGGTTATTATTCACAAACTGAACATTTTATTAGAATGTATTGCAATGTTTTCCTTATCGCTTTGCTTAAATCAAAACGCATCACTAATCAAGTCTAAACACACTCACAGCCACCGTGTATCGTGTATCTCTAATGCTCGATGAGTGTTGTGATGACAAAATTTTTCGAGCCACATATTAATTAAAGTTCCTCTTGTGCATGTTGGTATTTGCTTCATTTATACCTTGCTGATTCTTTCACTCTTTTTACCTCTCCAGTTGTAAATTAAATGCAATTGTTGTGTACTGATTTTCCAATATCGTTTATCCATTTAGAAATACAAATCGAGAACCCCCCCCCCCCCCGCCAAAAAAAAAAAAAAAAAAAAAAAAAAACGGGTGCGTCGATCTTGATGAGCGGTTTGTTTTTTTTCAATTACTGTTTGTAATAAAAAAAAACAACATTTCCGACGATTTGGACGATAAAGCGATTATTGTGACAAACAAAACTTAGCATTTAGAAAAATTTGTTTGTAGCGTAGTTTTGATATTTATCTCAGGCCTTTAAAAGCAATTGCAAAGATTGACTGTTATATCATTCTTAGAACTAAGAGTATTCCAATATCTATCGAATTGATATCATAAGTTTTCTTTGTCTTTCAAAAATATTTTGATTTCTAAAAAGGGACATTTTGAAGCAATCAAATGTTAATGATGAGTGGTATGATTTCTCTAGCCATCGAGGGATACCACAGTAAGTAATGTTTAGATAGTTTTATTAAAGTCTTGTGATAATACTATTTATAATCAAATAATGTAAGGGGGATTTTATAATTTTACCCAAGGAATAGATTATTTTACTCGTATTTAGCAAAACCTTTCGAAATTTTGGGTCCTCAATACTCTTCAACTTCGTACTTTATTTGGCTATTTTTTTTTTTTATTCGAGCGTAACTGAGTCTTTTGAAGATTAAACGGGCTCCTGGCGTAAAATCTATGATGAGAGTGATATAAGACAATAGGCAATTAGTTATTACCATTAAACAAACAATTCATCGACATATGAGTAGGAACATGTCAGTCTGACAAAAATTAAAAATTTATGTTTTAACTTTTGGGGATAAAATACATTGTATAAAAAGTAATCCATTTGTTGAAGAAATTTTTGTTGTTGTCATTATTTAACAAATTGAACAATATGTTTGTATATCCTTATCAGACAAATGTCAATATAATTTTGTTTTTAAAGTCTTCCAAAATATTTCATGACACACATCAAAGTTCTGGTATGATTAATTTCACACTGATTAGACAAAAATATAGAAATTATATTTAAAAACATATACAATTTGTGAAACGTCTTATAGAGTAATATATATGCTGTCTGAATCCGATTATGCATGTAGGGAAAGTGCTATTTAGGCTGAAGATTACCTCAGAAAAAACGTACACAAGCAGTGGAGTCAACCTAGAGGTTGTAAAAACTCATCAACGATACAAAGCTGATAACGTAGATTCCGAACCGTAAAGCCAGATCTAAGGCCATCTTTACTTGTGAACGAAAACCCTTAACACTTGAAATATATTTCTAATTTCTTGTCCAGGTATGACTTTTTGTTTGTTTTGTTTTTTATTTATTTTTTTTTTTGGGGGGGGGGGGGGGGGGTCTATCAGCTCTTCAACTTTTGTATTAGGTTTAATATTTTCAAATATTTCGGTCTCGAACATCTTTGAAAGACATTAAGTGTTGCAAATACCCATCAATTAAGTCAGGTTTATAATTTTATTATGCCGCTATTATTATTTGTCTCACTCCTTGGATGAATGGTGTAGATGAATACTTCTATGGTCACTGTTGGTCTTTTTTCGACCGGCAGCAAAACCAATACCAAAGTGGGACGTCCATTTGGCTGAACGAGATATATGCCGATCCGTGTGGGTTCAGAATGGGGACGTCAATTCCAATTCCTTGTTTATAGAGAGCGATACGCTATCTGCATGTTGGGGATACCTCCTGTGTAAGACCAAATTTCCAACATTTTGTTGCGATTGTCCCCTTCCTTGCAGATCCTAATCTTTGAATTCATTGTTAATTTGTTCTCGTCCTAAACATGCATGCAATATTTCTTACTCGATGTAAAACAAACAACAATCAGGCAATCATTCATATATTTTTTATTGGTGTCTTTCATATTCCAAAGATCTTTTAGAGTACATACAATCTAAGACTCTCTCATCTTGCAATAGTATTAAAACATTGGACTTTTCTACACTTTACACAAGTATTCCCCATTTCAAACAAGAAGACAAATTGAAAGAGTTGGTATTACTTTGTTTCATTAAAAAGAATGGCGAACGTAGATACAAGTATCTTGTCTTGGGGAGGGATAAATGCTACTTTGTAAAGAATCACTCTGATTCAAACAAAAATTTTTCTGAAACTGACATTATCAAGATGCTTGATTTCTTGATTGACAACATATTTGTTACGTTTGGAGGACGTGTTTTTCCACAGACTGTCGGAATTCCAATGGGAACCAATTGTGCCCCTCTTCTTGCCGACTTGTTTCTTTATTATTATGAGGCTGACTTCATACAGGAACTTCTTAGGAAGAAAGATAAGAAGTTAGCAATATCCTTTAACAATACGTTCCGCTATATAGATGATGTTCTCTCACTAAATAATACAAAATTTGGTGACTATGTTGAACGAATCTATCCCATCTAGAGATAAAGGATACTACATAAACAGTTAAGTCTGACTCATATCTTGACTTACATCTAGAAATTGACAATGAGGGTCGGTTGAAAACAAAACTTTACGACAAAAGAGACGATTTCAGCTTCCCAATTGTGAACTTTCTATTTCTATGTAGCAACATTCCAGCAGCGCCTGCATACGGAGTATATCTCCCAATTGATACGATATTCCCGGGCTTGTATTTCCTATCATGATTTCCTTGATAGAGGAGTGCTGCTCACAAGGAAGCTATCAAACCAAGAGTTTCAAATGGTGAAGTTGAAATCATGCCTTCGTAAATTTTACGGACGCCATCACGAGTTGGTTGACCGTTATGGAATAACCGTTTCACAGATGATATCGGATATGTTCCTTATGTCGTAACTACAATACCCTTCCGTTTTCACGAATGTGACCTACCGAATTAGACTATTAACCGGATTTGTAATAACATAAGCAACACGACGGGTGCCACATGTGGAGCAGGATCTGCTTACCCTTCCGGAGCACCTGAGATCACCCCCAGTTTTTGGTTGGGTTCGTGTTGCTTAGTCTTTAGTTTTCTATGTTGTGTCATCTGTACGATTATTTGTCTGTTTGTCTTTTTATTTTTTAGCCATGGCGTTGTCAGTTTGTTTTCGATCTGTGAGTTTGACTGTCACTTGTATATTTCGTCCCTCTTTCATATGTTTCCAGACTTGTAGATAGCCTTTCAGAATTTTTCGTAGCCCAGATGTTAATATAGCTTTGAGATGTCTTAAATAAATTTGTTCGACCGTTTTAAACAAAATTATGTCTGCCGACCTCGATTTGACTTTTAAGTAGAAAATGATGTGCAGTAAGGTGTTTTGTTTTCAATTTTGAAGAATTTGTTGGTGGCAATGGTTTTATAATTTTGAATTATTTCATGTTTGTCCTTTTGGGTTCGGTGATCCATAATTGCTCACCGCCTCGTTATTTGGACTCTTGTGGCTATATGTTTTATGGGTATTCATACTACATCTCCTTATTTCTATATTGAAAGATCGCTTGACAAAATGGAAAAAATGAAAAATGCATTGCATTAATAGTACAGTTGAGATAGATAATTCCCCCACAAACTGTTGTTATCTGGTAGTATTAACCTTTGCAGTACCAAAAAAAATCCATTATTTCCAATGATGGTTTTAATATCGCTGTAGTATTTGCTACAAGTTACATTTGATAAAATAACAAAATCCTTATTTGATCTAAAATTTAACGTATTATTCATTATTATCATATGACAATGTGTACTTTTAACGATTATGAATCATGCGTCAAAGAGTCTGAATATTTAATAAAAAGTATAGTGTAGTAAGACAATTATAGAATCATTGTTTGAAAGCGTAACGCAATTGTCGAAAATTACGGAAAAATTGGAGACAGTGCCACTCTACCACCCACCTAAAGTGAAATATTGATCGATTTACAGAATTCTATTTCTGTAATGATGGCCTGACAAATACACATTAGGACATTAATATTGTTAGTAATGAGATATGCCCATAATAACGCTTTATTCGGAGCTTACATTATTTTGTTAATTTGAAGTATAAAGGTCAAATTTAAATATTTGCGTATCCTTGAACCTCTTAATCAGTACTTTTAGATTCAATTCATTATGCAAAGTTTAGTTAATGCATGACCAAATGTACTCATTTTCTTCTTAAACTGACATATTGATATATCATTTCTTGCACTCGGTCTTATCGCAATTAGTGGAATACCAAACTATCATGAAAAACGAACGAACCATAGACATCTGATCGAAGTGAGTCAAACTTGTCACAACGATATTCTAATGTAAATTATACTACTCCCGGTCAGATTTTTATAACCAGAAGTTATAACTAATACTTTGACTGACACGTGATTAAACTGCTCGCAGTGACTGACAGTTAGCTCTAGCTATTTATTTATCTATTTATGAAATTGACTTTTGCGAGGTATTTGTTTACAGCGTACTCACAAATTCTTTTGTTTTCCAGTTGAACATTGAGGCCATCAAGGTTGTGCTTGCATTGAATATCGCAATCAGTGAAATACCAAACTATCATGAAAAACGAACCATAGACATCTGACCGAAGTGAGTCTAACTTGTCACAACGATATTATAATGTCAATTACAATTTTACAACACTTTTGTATTGGATAAAGAAAGGCAACAGTAGTATACCGCTGTTCGAAACTCATAAATCGATAGAGGTAAAAACAAATCCGGGTTACAAACAAATTGGAGCGGACCAATAGACACGTTAGAAATGAAGACATTTTGGTAGAAGCGTTCTTAAAAACGATTAAAATGTGTAGAAATACCTGTACATTTGCCCTTTGAAAAAATTATGAATTTCGTAGCAGACAACATACCCATACATATTTTTTTTATTCCCTAATTTGCAAGTTTTAATTTTTGCGAATCACCCATATCCATAATATTATGTTGATATAGGAATACAATTGGATGTACAAAACGAACAAAGTTCATTGTTAGAATATAGGTTGATAAACTAGCGACCTTTCTTTCTTCCCTTTGTATATACATGGGCATTGTTAAACTTCACACTTATACAAATGTATATATATAAGTGTGAAGTTTAACAATGCCCATGTATTTAGCGATACGAAAAAAATCGCAATTAATTTACATTTTACAACGACAAATCAGAAATAGAGAATACCTACATGTAATATCGATGTTTAAAAAGACTGTAAGAGAATATAACAAATCACAATTAAATTAATATCATTTTGAAAAGGTGCAGATAACAAATAGAGAAAATGAAAAAAAAAAAACAATGAAACAAAGACAAACGAGAGACAACAATTCTACACATAAAATATATAAAAAATTAATTTTGTCAGGTTTTATGGACTTCATCCTTTTACGACTTTGGTATTTTTGTTTTTCGTTGTATATAGTTCAACAAAAAATGCTATTCGTTTACGTTCTAATGTTTAATATAGAAATTTGTAGTCTTTGATCAAGCTTGATACCAAAAATGATTGTAAGAACAATCAAGAACAACTTCTCAATCAAATGGCGTGAACGGATGAACAAATTCTTTAAATTTCTGCTTCATGCATGAATTTAACATTTTTGCGATTCTATAAAATGGATTCTGTGTAAATGAGAAGAACACTATAAATTTTGTGCGTCCGACGCACTTTTCTGGATTTATCTTCATCAAAAACACTCTACCCAAACAAGTTGAAAGCCAGGAATATATATAACTTATAAACGCTAGAATTACTTTGACCAAAAAGGTAACAAAAAAAAAACAAAAAAAAACAAAAAAAACAAAAAAACAAAAACCAAAAATCATCAAAGATACCAAATTCATTGTATACAGACTTTCCCTGAAGGAGTTAGAACCTTAGTTTCTTAGTAAATTTACGATTTCATAACGAGGTGAATGCTATTTACACAAAGTTAAAGTCGAATCAATCTATCTTGATTCTTTACATTGGAAACATGACCAGATATTTGCTGTAGTTAGGAAGGTATATCATTAAACCATTTCTCATTTATAGAGATGATTGGGTGCCAAATTTGAGACGAAATTGATTTGAAGACACCACTCGGTCATTTCATCAAACACCAGATCGAATAAACACAAACTGAAGTACGAATGGTTATTCAATTCGAGTGCCATGTAGGTCAGACAATTAGGCAATTAAGTCTATACAATCACATCACATTGTATATTCAGTTAGCTTGGTACATTGTATCAATTGCATTGTATAAATCCTTGTCATAATAAGAATACTAGTACACATAAATCTTTCAATAGGAAACAGCGTTTATTTACGTTTACCTTTTGGTTTTTTTCGTTTTTTGGAAGAAAAATAAAGAAAATGAAGTCTTTAAAACAGACGTGTGTACTGTACAACAGACGAACCCCTCAAAAATAACGAGGACTGTGATAATATAACCACAACTGTAGTACAACTAAACACGTTAACACTTGGTACTCACATTTTTACAAAGGAACATTGATATCTGTATTTCACAAACAAAATCTTATTATTAAATTGATCGTTTGTAGACTGAATTGTACGAGATTTACGACCATTTATAGTCTCAAGATGATAGTGTTAAACGCAGGTTATTTCATTATCCATGATTATCCATGATGGAACATAAAATATACATAAAATATGAATTTAAAAGTTGCTAAACATTATCTGTACGTAGTGTCTTTTTGTTGTGGGTATGTATAAGTACCTGTCCACGTCGACTCTGTGTTTTTGTTAGATGTATTTCTATTTGTATCCATCTTATCAGTTAAGCCTTTTTCATCTGATTTTAATAGTTTGTTCTTATGTTGTTAGTTTTTCACGTTTGAATTGTTTTAAATTTGTCTTTTCGGGGCATTTTATAGCCGACTATGCAGTATTGGATTTTCTCATTGTTGAAGGCCGTATGGTGACCTATAGTTGTTAAATTCTGTGTCATGTGATCTCTTGTGGAGAGTTGTCTCATCGGCAATCATACCACATCATATTTCTATATGAAACGAGATTTCCATTTGCACAAGTGTCGTAGAAGTATATGTTAGATTTCTAAGTGAATTGTAAATACCCAATTCCTGTGTCAAGCTGCTTAGGTAATGTAATCAACATGCATATAAACGAGGTTGTATTAGAGGACAGTAACATATTTTTAATGGGAAGTTGGACAGATGTAAAGCAATATTTTGGTCTTTGACGATAGAAGTAGCATGAAACCTAGTTAGGATTTATTTTAGACTCACAGCCTTAACCGATCTTAATCCATTCGGAAAGAGTAGCTATGTCTTCTTGTGCATGTTTATTCAATTATATATTCGATATTCAATTCTTACGGATTTGTAAAATATGTCAGACTGTAGTTAATGTTACTATTCTAAAAGATATTACAAAACGTGAGGGTTAAACTAGATTAAAAAAATAAACGATGACAATTCGAAATCAAATATGGGAAATCAAATATGGGGGAAAATAGCTCAATTAAAATGCATCTAAAAATTATAGGAAACAAGATCACTTCTCTTGTTTTCTAGGTATGTGACCCAATAGATAAGATCACACTACATGTTTTATAGAACTTAATGTCACACTCGTTAATTTAACATTTTAATTATTTTCAATGAAACAGAAGGAGCCTCTGGCCTTTGTTAGTCTTGTATGCTTTTTAATTTTAGTTCATTTATATGTTTTCGAGATTAGTATGACGTCCATTTTCACTGAACTGGTACACATTTTTTGTTTGGGGGCCAGCTGACGCCCGCCTCCGGGTGCGGGATTTTCTCGCTGTGTTGAATACCCATTGGTGGCATTCGGCTGTCTTCTTCTCTTCGATCGGGTTATTGTCTCTTTGACACATTCCCGATTTCCATTTTCAATTTTATTTATTTCTTGAAAGTTATTATTAAAATATATAATCATATTTATTTATTAATTCAGGTAAACATCTCCGAAATAATGGATATTATGCCACAAAATTGATAATCTCAGTATAACTTTCAACTGATAATTTGTGAACATTTGTATTCCGAAACGGATTTGATTTTGACTTATTTTCTTTATTTTTACTGGTTCGAAACTGCTGCTGTTGGACTATCAGTCCCCGAGGGTATACTCAGCTCTGTAGTTAGTACTTAAATACTGAGATGATGTATAACAGACCTTTCTTAAAGTGTCCGATTTTAATTTAGAACTTATTAAAAAAAAATGGGCTTCAACTTCCTCAGGCGAAGGTAACCTTAGATAAATTCAGTTATTATTTTTTGGAATTTTTTTTTGTCACTTCAAGAGGCATAACGTTTATATAGTGTTGTTTTCATTTTTACCTATCATTATTTTGACTGCAACCGTTTCTTAATCTTTACAAATACTGAAGTACTTCTTTAAATGTATTGTAACTAGTCTATTTAATCGTCTTTTATACGCTTGTCGACTTTAAAACAATCAATGTGTGTCATAACAAGATTATAATATAATATATGTATATGATATTTATATATATATGTTTATATATTGTAATACATTTATAGATTTGCAATCCAATCTACCTTTATCTAAAAAAATAATGCTTATTTTTTTAAAGATCCAATTCATCAACTGCACACACTTAAGTTTCTTATTTGACTTTAAACACATTTATCGTTAACACAAATACAATTACAACTACAAGTTTTGAGCAAACGAGTTGTTTTCACAGATAATTTAATTTACTAACTGTAACCTATTAAACGCAAATCACCTAGATACTGGGTGCTTAGACAGAATAAGCGTCTCCTGCTACATGTATACATGCACCACCCGCCATGGGAAGTTACACTCGGTCAAAATGTCAAACTCAGGAATACATGTAGAATACAATCGATACAGATCAAACAACTATAGAATCTAAAGGTCTACGACCACGAAAACGTGTCGCTACTGAGTTGAGACACCGATAGATAGGACACCTTGTTTACTACTTTAATATGGCCGTAAGATATATTAAAAGATATAATATTGTTCCAAACATTGCATTAGACAATGTCTTACTTTATAATATAAATTAATCAGGTTTCCTGGATTGCAGACCAATAATACATTGAATAATAAAATGCTTACAATAAACACCATAGACATAATGTATCCTGAATAAAAGGAAATAATGGACAAATATTAATGAAATAGCAACAAAAGAAGACTTGTTAATAAAAACAAATGTAAAGCAACAGCACTTTATATGTTCAATTGAAAAATGTGTGAATAAAATCATCCGAGACAATTAAAAATCTGACACTAACACAAATTAAGGAAACACGAATACAAAGAGACACAGACAACCATTAATTAGAGACTAGACTTTTCAGAGGCACATTATCATGTTATGTGGTTGAACACGTTGTGTGGTTCAACTAATGTTTTGAGTACTCAACCCTTCCCTTTTCAATTAATCGAGAAACACAATGTGTACTACGAACTGCACAGTATACGAAAACACAAATCTGTTTATATGTATCTTTGTTGGAATTCTGAAATGTGGAATTTTACTTATTTCAAAACGTTTACTAAAACATAGGCGGAAAACACTAAGAGGACATTCAAAACACACAAGTCGAGAGAAACTGCCAATGCCATTGCTTAAATGACAAATAAGATCACAAAATTTACATAAAAAACTAAACTTTTTAAAGTCGTTGAACGTAATGAAATTACAAAAGATGCATAAAAATATTTAAGTAAAATCCAATGATTTAAATATTCTAGTCGTACCGCCGTACAAAAACATACAGATTTGGACTTGTCTTAACCCACTTCCTTCCTATTTAAATACATCTTCTAGCAACATGGAGTAACTTCATTGTTAAATTAACATTGTTTTCTTAGGGTTTTTGTGTGCTTTGTATCGATCTTATCTTTAATGTCGTACTGTTACACCTCTGTTCCAGGCTAGGGATAGGGTCTGGCGCCAGCAAACATGTTTAATACTGCCACTTTCTGTATGTGCCTGTCCCAAGTCAGGAGCTGGTAATTCAGTTGTTGTCGTCTGTCATATATGTTTTTCGTAAATTGCTTTGTTATGAATTAGACCGTTATTTTTTTTTAAATGAATTGTTTCATAATTTTTATGTCGGGGCCTTTTATAACTGACTATACGGTATGGGTTTTTTCATTGTTGCAGGCCTACGTTTGTCTATAATTGCTTACATCCATATCATTTAAACTCCGGTGGATAGTGGTATCATTTACAATCATACCACATCTTCTTAATTCTATAAGGTCTTAATATAACTTTCCTAACCTGAAATTAATTAGTTGTTATTGACACACGTTATTTTCGACAGATTTACAGTGAACAGAATACTTTATATATAGAAATGCCAGAAACATGTGAAGGATGTCTGTAGCCTATTTTCGTAGTTATAACAATTGTAAAAATTAATATTCCCTACACCATTATCCATATACATATCTATAGGGTACAGTTTTCATTATAGATTATTATTTTCATTCAGTTACACATATAACAACAGTACAGGTCTATATTGATTCAGAGAGTTTGTAAGTAAAATATTCTTTACTTCTGTAGACAGTAAGTTTAAAGAAGTATATTTGAATTTCATGAAATATCACGTGTCAAAACAATACACAATTATAATTTATTATACTTTGTGAAATATATAATATTGTAAATGCACATTTATAGTCGATTTACGAGATTTGAATATCGGTAAACTACTATCACCTTAATTTATAAGAAAGTTATCATTTACAAAAAAAAAAAAACACACGTAAAACTAATTATAATATTCAATTCGTTTATATGATAAAGATAGAAATGAAACAGCAGATAGAGTTGCGAGGTATATTTTAAAACAAATGCTTTTTGTTGACATGGTATCACTTTAGTAAAAACAGATATTCAATTTTAAGGCGTCAAAATGTTTGTTCAGGAGGTTTGTTTCTGAATTTATTCAATTCCGTTCTACATAGAATAACACTATACATATTTCATTTAAAAAAAAAATCACTTCTAAAATTGTAACGCATATCATGAAAGCGACAGAGAGTACCTCGATTGAAAAGATTTAATTTGAATATTTTTTCAAATATATATTTTATTTAGCCCTGTGGTTTTAAGCGATTTGAAGTAGAATGGCAGACTTCCGGTATTTTGGATCGCAATGACCGAAAATGTTTGTCTCGATATTTTGTAAGTTTGGCAAATTGAAATACAGAAACGCAAATTTTTTTTCTAGAGGGAAATTGCATCAGGTCATATAATTTTTAAATCAAAAGTCTATATCATGGGAGATACATACTCTGTAAATGTATCACTTGTGTTATGTGGCATGAAAAATAAAACGTTTATCCAATTGTTTCTTTCTTAATCATTTTTATATGAGCGATCTTTACAGATTATTTTTTAAGTAATACATTTCAAGTGATTTGATTGTGTTCTTTTCTTGTATGATTCTTACAAAAAATGAGACTTTTGCGTAGCTTGTAAAAAATGTGTTTTCTATAGTAACTTTTTCGATGCAAAAATATAAACTTTTTACAGACCATACATATCACAGCATCTGTATGTAAAAACACCAAGATATTGACACCAGATAAGACTGATAAACTACTAATAGGTAGATACACTTAATTGTTGCACTTAATTTGTTCTTTCTGCGAACTAATACACATCATGCTCTTCCGTATTTTGCAAACCTTTAGTATGCATGCAAGGTATTGTCTACTGATAACATAGAAAAACAAATATCATAAATAAGCTTCTACAAATATTATTTGTTAATCATATTTCTCTCGTCGTCTACCTCTATAAACATGCTCAGATTTACTTTACTGTCATTTAAGCGAATATAGATTTGAGATGGCTTATATTGTGTTTATTCTGTCTATAAGTTTCTTCGTCTGTTTGGTAATTTGAAATTCCCTTCGATATGTTCAACCATGCTCTTAAAACTACAATTATCGACTAAATAAATAATTTTCATGTTATTGATTGCATTATCAATGGTTCGATTTCACTATATAGGAGGAAATATAGTATGACTGTCATTTACACAACTATGATAAAACCCTTACCGTATATAAAAGCTATGAATTCCCCCATAGTAAACAAAATATCATTTGGAGGAATATTACATACGATTGGCTAGCTATAATACCAGGTTTAACTCACTATTTTCGTCGGAAAATGTCTGTACCAAGTCAGGAATATGACATTTGGTTTGCATGCGTTCCGTTGGTTGATAAAGACTAACGTTCGATTTTGTCAGTTTTTATGGACTTAACCTCTTTGAATTTACCTTGGAGTTCTGTATTTTTGTTAATACTTTTACAGAAGTTATGACTTTATGTTCTATAACAGAAATTCTTTCTAAATGAAATGAAAAAAAATATTGACGAACCTTTGACCTCAAAAAACGCATTTGTTTTTCTTTTTGAACACCCAATTTTATGTACATGCGACATAAAGTAAAACACTGTATATATATCGGAGTTATACATGTTATATACAACAATTTCTAATCTGGATCATTTTATAAAATGTGAAAATATAATTAAAATAATTCTAATCCGTGCAAAATCAAATTTGAATAGTATTTGTTACTAATCCATAAAATACATATAACAGGCATTAACATTGAACATTACAACAGACCACACAAACCATCAACACCAGACGTCTACTATTCTGTATTATGTGCAATGTTCGGTCTCATTTGATTGCTTTGATATAACTATATTTGTAAGTGGACGTATGTTCAGTGGTTGTCGTTTGTTGATGTGGTTCATAAGTGTTTCTAGTTTCTCGTTTTTTAGATAGATTAGACCGTTGGTTTTCCTGTTTGAATTGTTTTACACTAGTCATTTTTGGGGCCTTTTATAGTTTGCTGTTCGGTGTGAGCCAAAGCTCCGTGTTGAAGGTCGTACTTTGACCTATAATGGTTTACTTTTACAAATTGTGACTTGGATGGAGAGTTGTCTCATTGGCACTCATACCACATCTTCTTATATCTATATAGTATGTGACTACTAGTATTATGATATCTCCCGTTGATAATTTCTGGTCCGTGGTGTTGTTTAATACAAGACCCTTTTGATATTTAATATTATTCTTTTCATTTTATACTCAAATTTTACCGGGAAATTGTCCGACCCTAACATCAACCATAACTGTATTCTGAAAGTTATGAATTTAGTTTTCTATGTTGTGTTTTTATATTGTTGTTTGTTTTCGGTCTTTAAACGTTTTTTTTTGCCGTGGCATTGTCAGATTGTTTTCGACTTGTGAGTTTGAATGTCCCTTTGGTATATTTCCCCTCTCTTATGTGAAACATTATAAGGATTTTTTCCAACGATAATTCTTCCATCGTTACCTCTGGAACATTCTCATCACGCATAATATAGGATTGGACATTTTTACTGATATCTGTTAATTACATGTTTGATGTCAGACTTTAATATCCGCATTCCTAATTGTTTGTTTTGATAATCTGACAGAAACATTTCGTCGCTGAAAAGAGTAGTTGTCTCTAAGATAAGAAAACATCTTAACAATATAAGAAAACAATCTATTACAAGCAAACATCTGATGGGATGTGATCACTGATTTTATATTGAATCAAGTTGAATTGGGGATTACTGTCTTCAGTTGATAGTAATCAAAATATATTGATTGATGACTTCAAAGCCGATTAAATGTGACCCTAAAATAGAGTAACTGTCTTATAATTATAATTGTAAGTATAACAATCAAATTATAACTCCTAAACAAAGTAGATGTATTTTGATTATTTGTGTCGTGGGACTGTTGTGACATAGCTGGCATCCACTTATTATATTTAAATGATTGCACAAAAAAGACATATCAGGATTCGTTGATGTTACGATTGTTTCTCTCTTTTTTAATCTATTTTTAAATGCTTTTCTCGCCTTTAATGCATACTTGAGAAGAAATACGAGAAATTGTTCTATTGATCAATAACTAGAATCCCGATAAAATATTTAGTTACTAAAAGATAAAATATGCCTGTGAAATCGCTGGTAGGTGATTGAATGGAATTAATACGTATTATACAATATCTACATTGTCAAATAATAAGTAAGAAATTAATTATGCTTAAGGAAATGGATGAACGTGTTTTTTTTTAAGAGTAATAGTTTTTCTTTAGTTTCCCGTAACTCGCCTGTCTACTTTCCGCATTTCGTGACTAATTTAAATTATTCCTTGAGTAGTCTAGGTAGGGGTGAAACTGTACATTGTTTCTACTGTAGTTTTGAAAATCGTGTTTTGTGATTTTTGTAATGCCCCAAGTTTCTAAGTTATAAAGGAAAGGAATTTGTATAAGTGACTTGTCACTTGTTTTCCAATCCATGTATTGTATTGATGTATGTATTTATTTATCTGTTTCTAAAAAAAGATATTGTTTACACACTAAGCTTCTAAGAAACTTACATTTCCTGATATTCAGGAGTTGAAAAACGACGCCAATTTGATATCAGTTTGATTTAAAATGCATCTGTAAGTTAAGAGTAAAGGATATGTTTTATATAAGAATATGGAGATGTAGTATGATTGCCAATTGGACAAACTATCCACCAGAGTTCAAACAAAAAGGGAGTTAGCAATTATAGGCAACCGTACAGTTTTTAAAAATTGAGAAAAACCCATACCGTCGGCTATAAAAGACTCCGACAAGAAAAATATGAAACAATTCAAAGGAGAAAGTGAACGGCGTAATTAATAACAAATATAACAGACATGAACCAACGACAACCACTGAATACGAGCTGCGTTATTTCATTTAATACTGCAGAAATGCGAATCCTTAAAAAAACTTTCATATGACCTTTGAACAAAATGAACTTAGTTTCTTTGTTATTTAGATTTTTTTCAAACATTGTTTTTGTTATGTAGATTATTTCAGGACATTGGTTTTGTTATGTAGATATTTTCAGAACATATGTTGTTATATAAGTAATACAAATAAGCCCAGAAGTATAAAGTACCATGTATGAATTAACGCAGACGTTACTCGAACTAATCAACTGTACATTATGATGGAATTAAACAAGATCTTTTCTCCCTGACTGATATCTTCTTATTGTAATGATCGGATCTGCCTACTGTTAGGGCTAATATATATATGTATATAAATTAATAAAAAAAGATTATATATAGTATTTCATATCTATGGCAGGTGTCAGTTTGTATTGATTTAGTAGACTAGGAATAGTAAGAAAAGTATATACAATTATATATCAATTCAGTATAAGTCTTGCAGTCACTTATTTGATTTGAACTAAATGTAAAGACGGTATTTACGCAATTATCAGTTAGGTTGTAATTACGAGACTTTTGTGATGTAAATAAGAAGAAAATAAAGTCGGATCAATTATAATAATTATTGGACATTTTTTGTTTAAACCTTGACAGGTAAGAATTTTTTAATTTTTTTTTATTTATTATGAAATAAGTGCATGTGCTAAATTTATGTAAAAAAGGTGTGTTATGCCAAAACGAAAATATCTACTCCGTTAAAGTGGCATTTAGATCTGTTTAGATCAGCAGAAAAATAAAAAACTGAATAATATTTCAACAAAACTTATAAAGTTAACATCTTTCTAGTTTAACAAAACATAGGGGGGATTTGGGTTAGAGGTATTTTCCTATATATTCTTTATTTGGCATTCATTGATTGAATAAATTACGTTTTAACTTTCTTTTATTTGGGTGTCACTGATGAATCTTTTGTAGACGAAAAGCGCGTTTGTCGTACCCAATTTTAATCCTGGTATCTATGATGAATTTGTTTATATACTGTAAAACAGAACAACACAAAAGACAACGAAAATCGAACTTTTGTTTTCAATTAGCGGAGGTAACTCTAACAATTATAAAATCAGTTGAATCGTAGTGTTTATGTCTTATATACAACTACTTAATGCTTAAAGTCAAACTCTTCCAATACAGTATTGTTATCGTTAAATACATAAATGTAGTATATGACCCATGTGGAGGCAATGCCCAACAATGAATTATTTTAATTATTAGAATAGGTATGAAAACACATATTGTATTGTCTCCCATTTATTTGTATTGTAATCCTGTCATGTAATGTTGTCAGTTTAATGTTATATTTAACATTGCCATAAAAGCGGGAGGTTTGGCATGCCACAAAACCAGGTTCAACCCACCATTTTTTTCTTAAAATGTCCTGTACCAAGTCAGGAAAATGGCCATTGTTATATTATAGTTCGTTTCTGTGTGTGTTACATTTTAATGTGTTTTTGTTGTGTCGTTGTTCTCCTCTTATATTTGATGCGTTTCCCTCAGTTTTAGTTTGTAACCCGGATTTGTTTTTATCTCTATCGATTTATGAGTTTCGAACAGCGGTATACTACTGTTGCCTTTATTGAAATGTATAGGTGGCCCTTTCTTCCATTGAAGAAATTTCGCAGTATAGGGAAAAAACCAGATATATCCTCATTTTCGATTTCTAAAATGAGAGATGACTGAAAGTCAATATTTCTTAAACACCTCTAAAAAGCGAGGTTTGAAACATTTTGCGAAGGCAAACTTCTTCAGAAATTATCATATAAAATTAAATTCACGAATGGGCGTAAATGTTTTAGCATTCGATATTGATAGCACCGCGTGGCCTCGTTTAGATTTGAAAAAAACGATTCTGCAGATGTCGCCTTTGCATAAATAGTATTTCATCTTTTAAGAATTAAATCAAGTAATAAATTATCATTACAACTCATTTCATCTGAAAAGAACCCATTCAAGTAATAAATCGTCAATACATACTCATTCGGTTTTCACAAAAATAAAAATTTAATGTCAGGTAATTTTCATACTATATGTAGCAGGCACGTCCGTCATATGTGTTATAGGAACCACGATCACGTGTCCTTGAACACAAAATGAATGGAAGCAACAATAGCTTGTAGATAGAAATAATGACGTAATAACTATACATCGTATAAGCAGTTGCGTTTTTTAATTATATTACATTTAATTGCAAAAAGAAGTAAACAAGATGAAGTATTTTGAAGGATTCTTAATTCGAAATTCTATAAGGTGAAAGAGTCACTTGTACTGAGTTTCACAAACTCAACGAAATGCTTTACAAGTGCGAGGTTTAGCTAGCTATAAAACCAGGTTTAATCCACCATTTTCTATATAAGAAAATTCCTGTACCAAGTCAAGAATATGACAGTTGTTATCTTTTCGTTTGATGTGTTTGAGCTTTTGATTTTGCCATTTGATTAGGGACTTTCCGATTTGAATGTTCATCGGAGTTCGGTATTTTTGTTATTTTACTTGTTACCATCTTTTTTCTGTGGAACAAAGATTCAAGACGTCAAATACTAACAGCCGAGGATTTAAAGTCGGTTCAAAATGTCCGATAATATGTTATCATTGAATAGGTATAAAAATATATAAATTATATACATAAGACATAATCTTTCAATCAGTTTAATTGAAGTCTGGAGCTGGCATGTCAGTTAACTGCTAGTAGTCTGTTGTTATTTATGTATTATTGTCACTTTGTTTATTTTCTTTGGTTACATCTTCTGACATCAGACTCGGACTTCTCTTGAACTGAATTTTAATGTGCGTATTGTTATGCGTTTACTTTTCTACATTGGCTAGAGGTATAGGGGGAGGGTTGAGATCTCATAAACATGTTTAACCCCGCCGCATTTTTGCGCCTGTCCCAAGTCAGGAGCCTCTAGCCTTTGTCAGTCTTGTATTATTTTAATTTTAGTTTCTTGTGTATAATTTGGAGTTTAGTATGGCGTTCATTATCACTGAACTAGTATATATATTTGTTTAGGGGCCAGCTGAAGGACGCCTCCGGGTGCGGGAATTTCTCGCTGCATTGAAGACCTGTTGGTGACCTTCTGCTGTTGTCTGTTCTATGGTCGGGTTGGTGTCTCTTTGACACATTCCCCATTTTCATTCTCAATTTTATATTGCATAGCTCAAATAATAAAATAGATAGAGAAATAATTAACAAAACTAATTCCTATGTCATTTCTTTACGACACTGACTGTTTTCACATCCTTTACGGTGGAAAAACGTTTAATTCGATTAACAAATAACAGAAAAATATATCTTACATACAACAGTTTTAATAATAACCAAATTGGCATGTGTGTTCTACCGAGTTCTTCCTTTTATTTCCACTAGAACGGATGTCAGTACAGAATGAAGTTCAATCATTAGATAATTCTTCTAAAAGAAATCTTTTTGATCTTTATCATGTTTAATAACTTGCAACAGATTGGAAAGTTAAAACGTGATAATGTACTGTAAAAAGGAATTAGAAAATATCAAAATGTCATAAATAAAATACCAATTATTATCGTACAATTGCTTGGAAATAACTCCATAATTCACTTCTGTCCAACAATGGGAACCAGTTATTTTCTGTCCAATATTTGGAACCTGTAATTTCTGCCACCATTCGACATTAGAAATTTCTGACCAGAATTGGGAATCAGTAAATTCTGTCAAACATTTGGAATCAGTAAATTCTGTCAAACATTGGGAATCAGTAATTTCTGTCCAATATTGGAAACCAGCTTTTACCATTTGTACAATTTCATGAGGCACAACTCCTCCAATATTATCATGCTTGTAAGATCACATAACAGCAATCATACCAAATCGGACTTAATTCCCACTGCTGCAGTGTGACGAAAAGCGTTTAACCAATAGTTGTAGATAGAAATATCTATAAACCGATCAGTGACAGTAGCCTTTAACCAACGGTTTTAGATAGAAATATCTAATAGCGATTAGTGTCAGTGGTGAAACCGAGGAGTACTATTTTGTCGATAATAGTTAATGCATTTCTCTTTATTAAAAACTCATCAAAGATACCAGGCTTATAATAAGTGCTCAGTTTCTACAAATGTTTGTACTTTTTCATTAAATCAAAACTGTTACTTATGTCTACTGGGAATTTTACTCTGCTAATGGATAACTTTGTTAGAAAACAGTATTTAATTGTCTGTTGATGATTAGACTTATTTTAATGGTTATGTCAGTGTTTCCGTAATCATCCAGGAAAATATTAAATTGTGTACGTAATTGCTCAGGTAATGCATTTTATTTTATATTTAATACTTTTATGTAAGAATATTTTGAATGTAAGATGTTTTTTTTTTTTTTTTATATCCAGACCATGATTTCAGATTGTGTTGATCAATATAACTGCAATTATCATATAAATACTTTCATTTGTCTATTAATTATACAAGAGCTTTGTATCTATTCTTAAATTAAAATCAATTTGCAGAATTGTTGCATACGAAAGCGCTTTTCTGAATTAACCTTCATCAGGAACACTCATACAAAAACAAAACCGGCCAAATATGTATAAATACCTAACACGTGAAGAGCTGTATGATAAAAAGGGACCTAAAAGGAAGTCAAACTTATCTAGTTTTAGCATTTCATAATTGATATCAAATAATCTTAGATTCATTTGAATTTATCTAAACAATTATTAGTAAAATACACATTTACAACTACGAACATTTCTGGATATGTAAAAAGGAATATTGCATTAAGATCAATATATATCCTACAATACACAATAGTATGAATGTAATTATTCCGCTTCTTCTAAGAAGGGGATAACGCGTATATTTGTCTTGAAATAAATTGAATTGTGTAACTTAACTACCTCTAAGAATGGACTATTTCGTACATTTATACCACAGTATCGTAAGATAAATGTCAACGCTTCTTCTAAGAAGGGTATAACGCGTACATTTATCTTGAAATAAATTGAATTCTTTTTAATGTCTGTTCATTTAATATTGTCGTTGCTTTGTTTTGTTGTAAAACTCAAAGCATTATACCAAGTTATGCTAATCTCTCTCAAGATTTTGTTCATAGCATTTTCTCTCGTGTATATCTCTGCATGGTACTTGAAATAAGTTGTTATTCCTTTCTGCTTCCAATGTAAGTTAATTCATGCTCTAAAAAGCTAAGAACAATTCGAATTCAATCTTGAGGAGGTGAACAGGGGGACGCTACAAAAATTAACTTTCATATCAAAATGAAATGTTACATTTGTGATGTCACGTGCTTCCTTAAAAAAGTGCACAGGTAAATAAAAGAAAAAACTTGATAAAACTTTTTTTTCATGGTCTTAGCATAAAAATGCGATAATAAGAAATGAATGTTTTTTTAGTAATTTGATAAGGTTGTAAAAGTGTTGATCGTACACACATTTTTAAAATGAAGCTTTTCATACAAAATGTGCTTCGGTCAACACTTTTACACACCAATAAAATTACACAAAGAATCATTCATTTCTTAATTGAAGAAACATTTCTTTCATTTAAAGCTATATTCTCATTTTAGGGATTCATTATATTTGGACGGAGACTTAAAACGAGTGTATCGCAAGAAAGAAAACGTTCGATTATAATAGAAAATTCAAAACGGTTTTCATATTGTGTTCCGACAAAGTATTTTATCGGAAGACCTATCTACATAAACTTGAGCTCATGAACACCTATCAGCAAGATAAAAAAAATACAAGCCACGTCATAGTTAGGTCAGAAAAAGAAATAATTTCACAATAAACCAAGTTGACGTCACTAAATACTGGTAGTTGTAGATGTAAAGCTGTATAATGTTTATCATAATTTATTCATTCTCGGTGGCCTCGTTGCGGAAGGGTTCGAACCAAAGACTTGAAAATTGGTTTTTGTTGCTTCTCCTCCAAGAACGTATAGGAGTAAGCAATGTGCAGTTTGCGCTTTGAGTCAGAGTAATATGTCAAGGTAGGGTGACATGTTTTCTTGCAAACTGTTACCAGTGAACTAGCAATCTAATTTTAATTTATTTTGTGTTGATGTTGTTATAGGGAGAGGACATCACTTATGTTGTTATAACTTGTGTCCTATCCATTTTGCATTCAAATATGTTTAAACTAAGGTGAAATAGCACGTTAAAGAATCCAGCTCTGCATGTCTAGTTTAGTACATATTCAAATCATATTAAGATGGGCTCGTCTTGATATGCATGTGATATTTTTCACCAGACGTTAAAGGTCATAATCAATAACTGCTATATATGCTTAATCGTTAGTAAGCCAATACCAACTATGTAAAAGTAACAAAATGATAAAAAAAGACTCAAAACTAAATCTTCAAGACAAGATAGAAACGCAAATACGGTTCATAAAGTTTTGTCCACAAACTTTTACAAACTAAGATAATAGGAGTCCTAATTTGTTTAAACTATGACTAATGACTGCACATTGCTTATTCCTATATGATGCGTTCTTGGAGAAGAAGCAACATACACCAATTTTTAAGTTTTTGGTTCGACCCCTTCCGCATCCGAATCGACCACGCTACAACGAGGCTTCTGAGGCTTAACATGCATGACATATTTGCCACTGGACGTTAAGCAACCAACAATAAATTCTAATTTAACTTTAAGAGAAAAAAGTGTGCAGTTCCTATTGCATTATGCTTTAAAGTCCCTTTTTAAAAGTTGTGGTTTTAAAATAAAATGTATTCAATTTTATATAATTTTAATAACTACAAACATATTTTTAAAATGATGGAAACTTATTTTAGAAGCTAAATGTTTCTAAAATATTCAAAAAGAAAACTAAGATACCTAGGGAGGGCAATCAAAAGCTATGAGCTGCAAAAACACAGATAACACAATGAACAAAAGAAAAACCACATATACAGCATTGCCGCAACACAATCATTCCCATAGACCGGATGTGTATCATCCCCATAAACCGGATGTGTATCATTCACTTTATGCCCCCAAAAATACTTACTAGTTCACTAAGTCAAGAATATGTCAACCGGTCGGAAGTCGTTGTTATGGTCTCAGTGACTGCATTGACAGATCTATGGTTTATCAGAAGTTTAAATGCAGAATTTTACTGTGATGTAGTTTAGTATTTAAAATGGATCAATGTTGATTCGATGGTGGCAATTTATAGAGTACTGACTTTTGAAAATATAAAAAAACAGAGTTTTAGGATTTCATATTACAACTTTTTTCCTTCAAAAATGAAATATCAAATTCAGCACATAAACATTAAGAAGATTGAATGGTAACGACATTGCAATATATTATATCAAATTTCAAATCAGTGTTGCAATATCGAGTAGGAAAATTGTCAAAGAGAAATGCTTAATTTCATTTGAATGCACTCAGCTACTTTTTAGCAATTAATTTCAAACGAATTTCAAACGAAGGCTAAGGAACGGAGTATTAATAAAGGCAAGGACATAAATTTTAAGATTTTAATTCAAAAGATGATTGTTTTCCCTGCAAAATTTGATTAAAACTGAATACTAATTTTGCTGTTTTTCACCTTTAAGGAATTGAGTGAACGCCTCTGTGAGAATATCCGGTGTTATGAAAGCGGGGTGTATGGTAATAATTATGTCTGATCATTCGTCCGTTAAACCTGTTGTTTTAGAGTTTTTTTTTTCTTCTTTTTTTTTCTTGAATTTTGGTCTTTGAAACCGAAACTCGTCCTAAGCAGCCGTCGAAATTTCCTGAAATTATCCGAAAATCTCCAGTACGTAATGAAAATGTGAATTCCCGTATTACTTTTGGTCACATGTATTTCCATTTATCCCACATTCTTTGTATTACTAATATTTAATGATATCATAATAATTTGTAAAATCGGCTTTATTTTTCAGCAACAATTTGACATTTGAAACTGAGGATCATTCTTAACTTTAACAAAAAAACTATTGGAAGTTAACCTATGTATTAATAACAGATATAATCTATTACAATTCTGTTATGGGTCTTTTTCAAATAAAATCTTTAAAAAAACATGTAAACTTTGCAATTGTGTATCCAACTGATCTTCAACAACTATGTGTAGCGTGAATAAGATTTAGATATGTATGTAAAATGCATGTTAAAAAATATGATATAGGCCTTTAAACATTCAAAATAACGTCTTATTATTCTTGTCACCACGCGAGCAAAAATAATTCAGGGGCTATGGGTTTACTGTTTTATTTCTGGGCGCAAATTAAATCTATCGACGTAAAAACGTTAAGTGGACCTATACTTGCAACACTGGAACCAATTACTATATAGATATAAAAAGATGTGGTATGAGTGCCAATGAGACAACTCTCCATCCAAGTCAAAATTTATAAAAGTAAACCATTATAGGTCATGTTCTTTTTTCATTGCATGCAAAGCAATGCTAACAAAGCAACACCACCCGCGGGGAATATAACGTTTATCAAAGAAGATTCCCTACGTTTTTAGCCAAAGAGAAAAAAGATTTTTTATAGTCATATAATAAAATTTAATGATCATATAGATCAATTATATCTCTAATGAAACTAGTCTAGACTCGTTTTATAATTTTAACTGTTGTACTAATTATTTAGTACGTAAATGAATTTCTAAAAAATATCAAATCGCCGCCAATTTAATCCGAGACTTTCATAGTTTGAAATTTGGTCCCGTCTCTCCAATTACGCAATGCAGACTTGTTCTAAATGTTGTAAATTTAAAGGCCATGGGTACTTGAATATTTACATGATTCCCCTTAATAAAAAGAGGGAATGATTTAAATTAATGTCATCAAACAGAATTTAGAATTCATTACGAGGCTGAAGATATTCTCTAAATTTGATTTGTCCATCATCAGTGTGATTATGGAACGAATTAAATCAAGAAGTAAGAAGCTTTTTGACAATTGATAAACTAAAAAAATCATTAGTAATAATAACTCAGTTAAGCAACCAATTTGTGGTTCCATCTTGGTGTAGAATAATAAATACACTGCTTACAAATGCAGCTTTAGATACTATTTTATTCACTAATTTGTTCCATAAGGTTTAAGAGTGCACAAATGTGAAGATTAGAGAAATATTTTGGTTAAAGAAATAAATGCTTTGACAAATATAGATATTAATGATCATTACTGAACACTTCAGTTTGAATATAATATCTAAAATAAATGCATTAACTTCAAGCTTTAAATTAGATACCATGTACATTTTAGTTTGCTTGATATACTACTCGATATAATCAGTTAACAATTTTGTTTACTTAATCTCTTGTAAGTGCATTGTAGACTATTGTATGGATATTTTTTGAATTTTTACTACGGGCAATGAAGTTGTTCATCAACAATTTAAAAGTTCAATAAAAACAGAAAATTCAGTATAGTAAATAAGAAACGTATACCTGAAAAAGGAGATTGTTTGCTCTCGCCTTCGCTTCGCTTCGGTTGATAGGTGCATGTAGATTCAATTTAATGTACGAATGATACATTATACAAAGTTATAACTTCATTGTATATTTACAAAATAACAACGTCAACGTAGACTGGTAACAAACCCTTGATTGGACTTCTTAGTGAATGGCTGTCACATTTCTGATTTAGTTCAGACAGTTTGCAAATGAAAGAAGAGGATTGGCGGAGGTTTTACGTTTCTCAAGACGTAAGAAGTGTCTATTAATACCTAACGTAAAATGCTTTCAAGTCGTGTTTGCTTTTAAGCTTTTGAAATATCTCCCCTTCGTTTGACATTTGAAATATCTCCCATTCGTTTGACATTAAGTATTTGAAATATCTCCCATTCGTTTGACATTAAGTTTTCGGTTAACTGTTTATACGTTTAAGCCCCTAGAGAAGTTTCCTGTCTCTCAGGGAAACTTGCTAGTCAATAGATATAACATTCGCTTTCCTAAAGGTTTATGGTTTTTCGATATTTCATGAATTTAGAGATGTCACTGAGGATATAAATTGAGTAAAAACGTATGATTAAGTATGTGTTGAACACTCGACATAATAGGCGCATTGTATTTGCGCAAAATTTTACAAATTCCAATATTTCATTTGCGCCACAAGGTTATATTCCATTTGCGCCAAAATATAAAATCTACATTTTCGCCATTTTACAGATAACATATAACGAAAAAGTTTAAATATTCTTTACTCTATTGTGAATAAGATTTTTTTAAGGGTATTCCCTCCTGGGTTACTAATCGAGTTCATATACTCATTTCTAGTATATATAAAAAAAATGAGTCACTTAGGTTTAAAATTATATAGCGTTCACATGTTTGAGATGTCAAAATGGACATTATCAAAACAGTGTTTTAACATTATTATGAAAAGTCTCTTATTATATTATCAGTGTATAGTGCTTTCATTATGGCTATGATGACTGATTTTGGATGAAAACGTTTTATTATGCAATCAAAAACGTTATCATTAATAGTCTCTTTTGAATAAAACTATTTTATACTAGTCTATTAACCATGTTAACATGTATTTACAATGTACTTGTATTATTGGCGCAAATGAAAGATTTTTTTTTTTGGCGCAAATGAAATGCCAATTGGCACAAAAGAAAAGACCCGGACATAGTATACATTTTAATATGACCTGCCAAAGATGATAAACTTTCGATGACATTTTAATTGAGGTCTATTATAGTTGACGCCCTCATCTTGACCTCTTGAATTTTTAGGTTTGTTTGTGTTGTTTGCTTGCTGTCTCTTTTTATTTTTTTTTTATATAAACCTCATTTTTTATTCGTACATTTTTCATGTAGGTATATCAAAACAATATCAAATTCGTCCATAATGACATTTGTTTTAGTTTATAACCATGTCATATCCTGAAAAAAACAAATAAGATAGGATACAAGATTTATCAATTATGTATGAATTTTGACATAATATAAAGTATATATTTATTGTACACATGTGATTAAATATGTGCCAAAAAAGTAAAATCACAAAAATACTGAACTCCGAGGAAAATTCAAAAAGGAAATTCCCCAATCAAATGGCAAAATCAAAATTTCAAACACATCAAACGAATGGATAACAACTGTCATATTCCTGGCTTGGTACAGGCATTTTCTTATGTAGAAAATGGTGGATTGAACCTGGTTTTAAAGCTAGCTAAACCTCTCACTTGTATGACAGTCGCATCAAATTCCATTATATTGACAACGATGTGTGAACAAAACAAACAAAATTGCTAGTCAATAGATAGAGCCAATTAAACACGATGTTGGAAAGAGAAAAACAATACAACACATACAGTAATAAAATTTAAGAACAAGTCATGACATCTGAAAACATTGATTATGTTTACTTATTAATAATATCGTGCATGTTTAATTATACTACGAGAAATATTGTGGGATTTTTGTTGTTGTTGATTCTAAAGACTTCTTTTTTTAGTGACATAAACTATTTATGAGTCGTTAATACGCACGACTGATAGAATAGTTTTGGTATATTTATCACGTCTATGACACCGAATATCAATGAATCCCTCATTTAACAGCAAACATGTTTCTATTTGTTTTTCAATTTGTAATTCGTGTTTTTAAATTTAATTTTGCTTCCAGTAAATGAAGTTTACGATTCTAATGGGTTCTTTCAGTAGAGCATTTTAAATTTACGATATGTTTTGTTAGCTGCTGACGTGACTATTATCATAAGAAGCCCAATTGTAAGAATTAACTTTTCAAACCAAAACAGCGAGACAAATTTGTAATAATGTTATTATTACATGCATTTAAGATGCGTATACAAATTTAAGAAGTGTAGGCTGAACAAATTATGTTATAGATAAAGGGAGTAGAGATAATAAAGTTAGTATGCATAAATTAACATCTTCTGAACTTTTAATCTTAGAATCATCTTAATCATATAGATTTTGGATCTCTTATGTATTTATTACTCCGTTCATTAAATTCCAGATAGTCCTAGTACTGTAGTAGAAAGTGTCCGAGATAGTCCTAGTACTGTAGTAAAAAGAGCCCGAGATAGTCCTAGTACTGTAGTAGAAAGAGCCCGAGATAGTCCTAGTACTGTAGTAGAAAGAGCCCGAGATAGTCCTAGTACTGTAGTAGCAAGAGCCCGAGATAGTCCTAGTACTGTAGTAGAAAGAGCCCGAGATAGTCCTAGTACTGTAGTAGAAAGAGCCCGAGATAGTCCTAGTACTGTAGTAGAAAGTGTCCGAGATAGTCCTAGTACTGTAGTAGAAAGAGCCCGAGATAGTCCTAGTACTGTAGTAGAAAGTGTCCGAGATAGTCCTAGTACTGTAGTAGAAAGAGCCCGAGATAGTCCTAGTACTGTAGTAGAAAGAGCCCGAGATAGTCCTAGTACTGTAGTAGAAAGAGCCCGAGATAGTCCTAGTACTGTAGTAGAAAGAGCCCGAGATAGTCCTAGTACTGTAGTAGAAAGAGCCCGAGATAGTCCTAGTACTGTAGTAGAAAGAGCCCGAGATAGTCCTAGTACTGTAGTAGAAAGAGCCCGAGATAGTCCTAGTACTGTAGTAGAAAGAGCCCGAGATAGTCCTAGTACTGTAGTAGGAAGAGCCCGAGATAGTCCTAGTACTGTAGTAGAAAGAGCCCGAGATAGTCCTAGTACTGTAGTAGAAAGAGCCCGAGATAGTCCTAGTACTGTAGTAGAAAGTGTCCGAGATAGTCCTAGTACTGTAGTAGAAAGTGCCCGAGATAGTCCTAGTACTGTAGTAGAAAGTGCCCGAGATAGTCCTAGTACTGTAGTAGAAAGAGCCCGAGATAGTCCTAGTACTGTAGTAGAAAGTGTCCGAGATAGTCCTAGTACTGTAGTAGAAAGTGCCCGAGATAGTCCTAGTACTGTAGTAGAAAGTGCCCGAGATAGTCCTAGTACTGTAGTAGAAACTGCCCGAGATAGGTGGAAAGTGCCCGAGATAGTCCTAGTACTGTAGTAGAAAGTGCCCGAGATAGTCCTAGTACTGTAGTAGAAAGTGCCCGAGATAGTCCTAGTACTGTAGTAGAAAGTGCCCGAGATAGTCCTAGTACTGTAGTAGAAAGAGCCCGAGATAGTCCTAGTACTGTAGTAGAAAGAGCCCGAGATAGTCCTAGTACTGTAGTAGAAAGTGTCCGAGATAGTCCTAGTACTGTAGTAGAAAGTGCCCGAGATAGTCCTAGTACTGTAGTAGAAAGTGCCCGAGATAGTCCTAGTACTGTAGTAGAAAGTGCCCGAGATAGTCCTAGTACTGTAGTAGAAAGTGCCCGAGATAGTCCTAGTACTGTAGTAGAAAGTGCCCGAGATAGTCCTAGTACTGTAGTAGAAACTGCCCGAGATAGTCCTAGTACTGTAGTAGAAACTGCCCGAGATAGGTGGAAAGTGCCCGAGATAGTCCTAGTACTGTAGTAGAAAGTGCCCGAGATAGTCCTAGTACTGAAGTAGAAAGTGCCCGAGATAGTCCTAGTACTGTAGTAGAAAGTGCCCGAGATAGTCCTAGTACTGTAGTAGAAAGAGCCCGAGGTAGTCCTAGTACTGTAGTAGAAAGAGCCCGAGATAGTCCTAGTACTGTAGTAGAAAGTGTCCGAGATAGTCCTAGTACTGTAGTAGAAAGTGCCCGAGATAGTCCTAGTACTGTAGTAGAAAGTGCCCGAGATAGTCCTAGTACTGTAGTAGAAAGTGCCCGAGATAGTCCTAGTACTGTAGTAGAAAGTGCCCGAGATAGTCCTAGTACTGTAGTAGAAAGTGCCCGAGATAGTCCTAGTACTGTAGTAGAAAGTGCCCGAGATAGTCCTAGTACTGTAGTAGAAAGAGCCCGAGATAGTCCTAGTACTGTAGTAGAAAGTGTCCGAGATAGTCCTAGTACTGTAGTAGAAAGTGCCCGAGATAGTCCTAGTACTGTAGTAGAAAGTGCCCGAGATAGTCCTAGTACTGTAGTAGAAACTGCCCGAGATAGGTGGAAAGTGCCCGAGATAGTCCTAGTACTGTAGTAGAAAGAGTACTGTAGTCGAAAGTGCCCGAGATAGTCCTAGTACTGTAGTCGAAAGTGCCCGAGATAGTCCTAGTACTGTAGTCGAAAGTGCCCGAGATAGTCCTAGTACTGTAGTCGAAAGTGCCCGAGATAGTCCTAGTACTGTAGTAGAAAGTGCCCGAGATAGTCCTAGTACTGTAGTAGAAAGTGCCCGAGATAGTCCTAGTACTGTAGTAGAAAGTGCCCGAGATAGTCCTAGTACTGTAGTAGAAAGTGCCCGAGAACACTCCACAAACTGTGCTATTTAAAATAAGGAGATATGGTATGATTGCAAATAAGACAACTTTCCAGCGGAGATCGCAGTGCATTATATATTGAAATATATTCTAAACAGAAATAATTTTTAAAGGATGACGAAATGTTAAGTATATAAATAAATACATATGTTTTTATAGAGGATGATCTCATTTGATATAATTATTCCATCTCCACACATGTTATTTATTAATCAGTCACACGTTTTAATACATACATATTTTTCTTGCGATCGCTGTATGATAAATATTATTTCTACATTCTTTTCCACACATGTTATGTACCAGTCAGTCACATGTTTTAATACAAACTTCGTTATTCTCATGCGATCGCTGTATGATATATATTTTTTCATTGTTTTCCACACATGTCATTTATTGATCAGTCACACGTTTTAATACATGTATATATATATACATATTTTCTTACGACAGCTGTGTGCTATATATTTTCTCCATTGTTTATATATATTTATATAAGGCGATAAAATATTGCCAATTTAAAAAAAAACAAATAATCTTGATATCATATAATATTCAACGATATAAAGCAATGCATTTTCCATATATGATGAAATTATGTACACGGTACCAAAATTTGCTCTAGCTATTGGTCTCAATTTTACAGATAATTGTTTTCTAATCAAAATCATCTATTAATCAAACAAAAACGTGAGATTTGTTTACATAGCAGCAAGCCGACGAACAGGAAATAAATGACAATTATACTATAGTAAGATAAAATTTCCATGGAAAAATTTGATAGATATTGTGTCATTACGAATGATACCGCCAATGATCCAAAGACAAAAACTATATCTGTAGCGTTGTGTTGCTGAATCATCAACGGGTTGCTGTCTCATTGACGTGTTGCTGTCTCATTGAAGTGTTGTTGTCTCATTGAAGTGTTGTTGTTTCATTGAAGTGTTGCTGTCTCATTGAAGTGTTGTTGTCTCATTGACGTGTTGATGTCTCATTGAAGTGTTGTTGTCTCATTGAAGTGTTGCTGTCATATTGACATGGAGCTGTATCATTGAAGTGTTGATATTTCATTGACGTATTGCTGTCGTCTCATTGAAGTGTTGCTGTCACATTGACATGGAGCTGTATCATTGAAGTGTTGTTGTCTCGTTGACGTGTTGCTGTCACAATGACGTGTTGCTGTCTCATTAAAGTGTTGCTTTCTTATTGACGTGTTGCCGTCTCGTTGACTTGCTGCTGTCTCGTTGGCGTGTTGCTGTCTCATTGAAGTGTTGCTATCTTATTGGCGTGTTGCTGTCACATTGAAGTGTTGCTGCCACATTGACATGGAGCTGTCTCATTGAAGTGTTGATGTCTAATTGACGTGTTGCTGTCTCATTGACGTGTTGCTGTCTCATATGTGTTGCTGTCTCATGGACAAGTTGTTGTCTCATTGACGGGTTGCTGTCTCATTGACGCGTTGCTATCACATTAACGTGTTGCTGTCACATTGACAGGTTGATATCTTATGGGCAAGTTACTGTCTTATTGACGGGTTGCAGTCATTGACAAGTTGATGTCTCATTGACGTGTAGATGTCTCATTGACGTATACTCTCGTCTCCTTTTATCCATTCTTAAAAATCGATGCCTTTTGAAATTTTTTTCAAAAATTGATTATATGATATACGTATTTAGTACCAGATCTTAGAATTTCGGAGATTGTTCGTTTAATTTTGATTGCGTTTTTTTTTGTTTATATTTCAAAGTATATATGAAGACGTGGTTTAAAATCTGAGTAGGTTTTTCATACAACTTGATACGTGTTTACGTTGAATGCAACAATAAAGAAGCACCAAAGCTTTGATAGAAGATACACGAAACAGTGCGTGTGCAATAACATCTTACTGTGTCATTGACGTCTGGGCTGAATAGGAAATATTTAGCAAAACATATCAATAATTTATTAAAACTAAAAGTCTGATAGATATTGTGTTTATCAAGCTTTAAATCTTTACTAACATTGTTTAAATGGTTTTGCATGCAGTTGGGAATTGAACAGATCATATGTCCTTGCTTCGCTTACAAGGATCTGAAAACGCTCCATTCTACTTTCTGTTAAAACGACCTTTCGGGATCCTCAAGTTGTGTCGTAACGATACACACCTTCGAAATTTGGAGGCAGACATTTCGTTGATTGATATAAAGATTATTAGAATAGAGTAGTGTCAGATCTTGTGAGCGAAGCGTGGACACATGATTTGTATTCTAATCAGATCGGGAATTGAATTTAATAAAAGCATCTAAAAATAAAAACACGATATTTATCTATCCTTTAATAACTAAAACAGTTGCAAACTTTTTTAAGTGATTTTATTTCGGTAAAACAAATGACAAAGTTGTCGCGATTCATTAACAATTTTTGTTAAAAAAAATCAATTAGTTCTCAATTAATGGCAAATCTGTTTATATTTTTATCCATATAACAAAATAGTCATAAAATGTATAATCATGCATTGCTTTGTTTTATCGTTGTCATTTTCATTTTGAATCTGCGTAGGTAAAGATATTTTATTATGTGCCTGGAGAAATGATTAACCTTTTTCAAATTGAAAATAAAACGCAAGAAACCTTCCAGGGCATATCAAATTTGAAAATATATGAATGTAATACACACTTAATTATTTTTGCCTGCATGAATAATTGACAAAAAAACAGGTAGGATTGCGTAAGACCATTGAAACCACTGTTTCTCGGGAGAAAAAGTAGATAAATAATACATGTAACATGTTTCACCAATTACAGAGTCCTTAAGGACAAAAGACAAACACGTGTAAAAACTATTTATTATATACTTAGTTCTGTATCAACCATCCGTGATGATATCGATATTACATAAGCTTTTTTTAAACCCCTAAAACTCTGTGACGTCACGTCATCGATATCATTCACGCTTGAAAGGTTTTATCAAACTTCTAATCTGTATTACATCAACTAAAGAGTGAAAAAAAAAACATCTACTTGAAGTATATAATAAAGTGTATATAATATGGCTTTTTCAATATCACACCCCGTATCAACCCTCAACCAATATAATCCATCGAGCAGAGCTCTTGGGATTATATTGGTGTCTTGGGTTGATACGGGTGTGATTTTGAAAAAGCAATATGATATTCACTATATATTGTATATGTCTTTAACTGTTTTCCAAATCGGTACGTGGAGGTGTTTTTGTGTGTCACAATCAAACATCATACAAACTTTGTTTTAAATTACTAGTATGAGTTACTCGTGTTTCTAGGTTTATATCATTTAACACAGTACGTAAAAAAGAAATTATTTGCATTTTTCCATATTTACTTGCGTTGTGCATTGATGTTAGAAACCAAAACTCGAATAATTTCTTTTCCCAAATCGGTGCTTGTGCTGTAAAGTTTTTCTCATGATTTCTGTTTTGATCCGTTTACAATGTACATCTTAATGTACACAAGCATGCATTGTTGTTAGAACATCATAGTGATGTGATGGAGGGATGGATGTATGGATGGGTGGTTAGCGTCCAATGGCAAATTAAATGCATATTCAACCATGTAATATAAATATAAACCCTGCTTTGTACTAGACCGACACGCTGAGCTAGATTTTCAACGTGCTAGTTCACAAGGTAACAAGGAGAAGAAGGACATGTCACCCTACCCGAACATTATTCTGACTCCGAGCCGACCAGTCTTTGATCTTATTCCTAACTGACGCGTGCTTATCGGAGACGCAGCAAATACCAATTTTCAAGTCTTTGGAGTGACTCGTCTAGGGTTCAAATTCACGACTTTTCGCCTTTAGGGCGAGTACGCTACCACGCGACCACCGAGGCGGTTTAAAGAACATTGATGCATTAAAAGAGGCGCTGACAACATAATATCGTTCTACTAATGACATTGTAAAAATTGAAGAAAATCAATAGTAAAAAGTAATAAAAACTGAATCATTACAAAGAATCACGACAATTGCACAGGTATTATTTCTACAATGTTATTTTGCACGATTAAAATGCAATGTTTTGATCAATTTATCGCTTTTGACAATGGCATTTAGTTTAAGTTCAATCTCCAAGAAAATTGAATTTTCATTTTTAATCGAATTTTAAATTTGTTATCGCCTTTTATACAAGTTCAACACATATTAACAGCCTTTGAGAGTTTTCCTGAACGATATTGTTGTACTTTCAGTTATAATGACCTATAAAGTGCACAGTGCGTGAGCAACGATTATATCCAACACCTTAAACGGAAAACAACAGTGTTAAATTTTGAAAAGCAACACGCACGAGAGAGCCAATATAATCATCAAAATCAAATTTAAATCGGGGATATTTTTATTCATTGCATGGTTCGGATGGTATGTGAGCTAAAGCTTTTGTCCCAATAGGCTACACTTTTGTAGTCAGAAGCGTAAAATGTCCATTTTGTACGTGATTTATGTATAGGTGTGACTTCTATTGGTGTTACTGTTGTAAGAAAAATTAAAATATGTCGGATAAGTGCCAATTATCAGGTTGTCTGCATATTGATATTGTGAAGCGTTTTGTCGAGTGAGAGCAGCGAACGAGATCAAAAAGGCTTCATATTGTGTCGAGCAGCTAATACTTTACAATGTTAATATGATGGTAATTTGATAATGGTTTATCGGATTGTACTTGTGTATTTGCATGATAGAAACAAGCGTTTTTCTTTCTTTCACTAGCAAACCGGAAGATGACTTGATAAGTTCTGGTCAAACGTCGGTTCATTCATTATGATGTCCGGTCAAAGATATTTATAGGCCAGGTTAACTTCACAAAGCCGTGATATTCAATTTTATGAAGAGCTGAACAGAGTGATACAGACATCGATAACTCGGAAGACTTCGTCGATTTTTCCTAAAATATAAAGAAAAAAAAATCAAATAAACAAATAACGTGAACAGTTGTCTCTAAGAGTGAACAAAAGATCATTCCACACCAATGGTTACACTTGAAACGTTTTAAGGATGTTCGCTAATCTGTTTCAAAATAACAAGCTTTTTAAAAGACTGTTATAAATTGATAGTATATAAATAAAGGATCTAACAAAGCAGAAAAAAATGAAGGATCCGTGTGCTTCTTTTCGAAGTATAAGCCAATGAAAATTTGGCGGGAAATGATTTTCTAGATTTTTCATACATTTAACATTGACACCCTTTTTCTTTCAAAAACAATTAAGAAATAACAAGTATTTTATAAGATATTCAAATACGGCTTTTTAAACTATATGTAATAAAATTATGAAAAGAATAGTAGGGGATAGTGGGCAAAATTTATAATGGCACTACATCGATAAAACCAGAGGATTCCGAATAACTGGCAAAAATTCAAAAACAATAGCAGCGAACATCCTTAAAGAAATTGACAAGGCATGGGAATTTTATTTAATTAAAGAATTCAGATATCTAAATTCTTTTGCTTTTATGATGTTTTGGTTTGAGTATTCCTGGTGAAGGTAAATCCAGAAAAGTGCTACGGACACACGAACATTTAACATTATTATACTTCATGTCAAAATGCCAGATTTTAATTGGTTAATACGAAGGAGACAATTTACTCTATCCCATGGCAAATACCGTATTACCCTTCACGGAGACGCTTGCTAAAGTGTGCGCTTTAATAAATACGGATGATTGTTATTACAAGACGACATAGCTTCGCCTAAGTTTTCTCGGGGTAACAATCTGCTCTATCACCCTCTCACCTATGTGTTATTTATATAATGTTATCTTTATTGTGATGCACATAAATATGTACATATATTTGTATAAGACAATTGATTTGTTTTTGTGTATTATATCAGTTTTACATCTGACTCCGTGACTTGCCGTTCAACAACCAGGATTTTTACAGGAAAACAATCAGTTAAAGGTTTTATCTGTATCTTTTGTTCGTATTCCAGACGTTTGTCTATGTTTGTTTATAGTCCAGACGTATTTCTTCATAAGCTTTTATGTGTAAATCATGGATATACGATTAGTTTCTCTAGCCAGTCTGGACATTGTCATAATAAAATTCCGTACGACTATTCCGTGGGCAATGAATAAACAAACAACATCTTTTAGGTTATAATAATGTAGACATTTCTTTATCTTACTAGGACATATTAAGTAATTTGTAAAATGATTGATAATTCATAAAAGCCTTAAATAAAAAATAAAATACAAGAATTTCAATGTGTTTTTGGTGTGATTTAATCTGCCGATTGAAAACGCTAGTTACAATTCTGAAGATATTTCTTAAGGTTCTCGTTAAAATTAAGCAAAGTTTGTCTTAATCTTTATCTCAAAAAGTATATTGTTGATATTTAAATATATTTAAATATGGACCAACTAGTTTATTGGGGCAAGTCTGCGCATGTACCTTGTAAGAAAAACATCTAACAAATTAATTGGAAAATATTCAACAATTTGAACTTGAATGCTTTAACTGCACACAATTTTTAATCGTTTTATATCGTGTTCGGTATTTTTCATAACCGATATAACTGGATACAATATTTTATGAAAACATTTAGAATGTTTAATTCTGTATCAGAATTCGTTGAACAGCAAACTTTACATTATCAATTTAACGAAATATGTAAACTTCTTGAAAAATGGTTTCCAGTAGAATTTGATGTTTTTTAAAGGCAGACCTTTGAGCGAAACAAAAACAAGAGATATTGGTCCTACTGTGAATTTTTTTATGATTAATTATTGTGTGTTTTAACTATACCACTTAGTCTCATAAATAGGGTAGAGTTTTGTTTACCCTGTCATAATTTTGTACATGTCTAAAGTCAAAAGTCTCTTTAGCTGTTTGCTTCATCTCTTGTTGATGTTGTTTTTTAATAATCTGGTCGTATGTGTGGTCGTCTTTGTGGAATTTATTCATCATTCATCTCGACTTAAAGTATAACTTCTACGTCATTTTGTCTCTGGAGGAGAGTTTTCTTTTTGGCAATCATACTACATCTTCTTATTTCTATATTGAAAGATTATGATTAGAGATATTCTACTATATATAATAATTATGGATATGACTTCACAAGGACTAGTAGTTCAAGTTCAAACCCCCGTTTCTTTTGAAGATATCGGTAAACAAAAGTCGTCTAATAAATTAGGTGTTGTTATTTTATCATGAATGGAGAGTACATATGTTTGTTTACTCAGGGTAATACTATTAAACGATAGATGTAAAGAATATCAAACCTACAGATACATCAGAATTATGGATTGCTGTCTCTTTGATGTACACCTGTTAGTAACGCTATGAAAATTAGGACATGTAATATGATAGCCAAAACGACAACTATCCACCAGTGATCAAACGAAGTGGATGGAAGCAATTAATGGCCACCGTACAGCCTTCAACAATGAGAAAAATGCCATATCGTATAGTCGGGCCTCGACATGAAAATGTGCACAAATTACTTAAAACCTTTACTAAATTCTTCAATAGATACAAATATTTGGTTTGGAAGTTTGGCTGTACCTGTAGAAAACTTATTTCAAACGGGATAGCACATCCTTAATTTTACGGAGATGTTGTTTAGCAAGCCCGGAAACTTAGACACGATCTGGATACAGTTATCGATACTTTACATAAACTGTTACCAATTCAACACTGTAATTAGATCTTTGAATATTGTTTTTATTAGTATAAATATTGATTTTGTTATCAGTAAATTAAAATTGTAATAGACATACATATGCACATTCACGGTTCTACAATCTGTCGATACCTGTATTTTGGCATTGCACAAAGTCATGGTTTCCTCTGACTGTTAATGATCTTTTTACTCTTAAACCATTGGATGTTGGATGTGTACTGATGTACTGATTGATAATTGGATACATGATTTTTTTATAAGTTGTTATCTGCTTTGAACTAGCTGTCAGTAACTGCGAGTATTCTCAGATCTGTTAGTGTCTTTTTTGTTGTGGGGATGTATAAATACCCTGCCACGTCCGGTCTGTCTTTTTTTGTTACTTGTTTTTCTGCTTTGTATCGATCTGATGAGTTTAGCTCTTTTCAACTGATTTTTATAGTTTGTTCATATGTTGTGCTGTTACACCACTGTCCGAGGTTAAGGGGGGGATTTGGAGCCCGGAAACTTGTTAACCCCGCTACATTCTGTATGTGCCTGTCCAACGTCAGGAGCCTGTATACAGTTTTTATCGTTTGTTGCTGTATATCATATTTGTTTTTCGTTCATTGTTTTGTACATAAATTAGTTGAACAAAATATTTCTATGTTTAATAGAGGTCCTAAAATATAAAGAAAAAAAATATAAAAAAAAACAAATAACGTGAACAGTTGTCTCTAAGGGTGAACAAAAGATCATTCCACACCAATGGTTACACTTGAAACGTTTTAAGGATGTTCGCTAATCTGTTTTAAAATAACAAGCTTTTTAAAAGACTGTTATAAATTTATAGTATATAAATAAAGGATCTAAAAAAGCAGAAAAAAAATGAAGGGTCCGTGTGCTTCTTTTCGAAATATAAGCCAATGAAAATTTGGCGGGAAATGATTTTTTCTAGATTGTTCGTACATTTAACATTGACACCCTTTTTCTTTCAAAAACAATTAAGAAATAGCAAGTATTTTATAAGATATTCAAATACGGCTTTTTAAACTATATGTAATAAAATTATGAAAATAATAGTAGGGGTTAGTGGGCAAAATTTATAATGGCACTACATCGATAAAACCAGAGGATTCCGAATATCTGGCAAAAATTCAAAAACAATAGGAGCGAACATCCTTAAAGAAATTGACAAGGCATGGGAATTTTATTTAATTAAAGAATTTAGATATTTAAATTCTTTTGCTTTTATAATGTTTTGGTTTGAGTATTCCTGGTGAAGGTAAATCCAGAAAAGTGCTACGGACACACGAACATTTAACACTATTATTCTTCATGTCAAAATGCCAGACTTTAATTGGTTAATACGAAGGAGACAATTTACTCTATCCCATGGCAAATACCGTATTACCCTTCACGGAGACGCTTGCTAAAGTGTGCGCTTTAATAAATACGGATGATTGTTATTAGAAGACGACATAGCTTATTACTTTTAATTTTAAATTTAAAAGTAATGACAGAACATTCAGTATAATAAATTAAATAACACATATCTGAGTGGGTGATAGAGCAGATTGTTACCCCTCGAAAAGACATTGTCAACATTGGCTTCGCCTCAGTTTTCTCGGGGTAACAATCTGCTCTATCACCCTCTCAGCTATGTGTTATTTATATAATGTTATCTTTATTGTGATGCACTATATGTACATATATTTGTATAAGACAAGCGATTTGTTTTTTGTGTATTATATCAGTTTTACATCTAACTTCGTAACTTGCCGTTCAACAACCAGGATTTTTACAGGAAAAAATCAGTTAAAGGTTTTATCTGTATCTTTTGTTCGTATTGCAGACGTTTGTCTATGTTTGTTTATAGTCCAGACGTATTTCTTCATAAGCTTTTAAGTGTAAATCATGGATATACGATTAGTTTCTCTAGCCAGTCTGGACATTGTCATGATAAAATTCCGTACGACTGTTCCGTGGGCAATGAATAAACAAACAACATCTTTTAGGTTATAATAATGTAGACATTTATTTATCTTACTAGGTCATATTATGTAAATTGTAAAATGATTGATAATTCATAAAAGCCTTAAATAAAAAATAAAATACAAGAATTTCAATGTGTATTGGTTGTGATTTAATCTGACTATTGAAAACGTCAGTTACAATTCTGAAGACATTTCTTACGGTTTTCGTTAAAATCAAGCAAAGTTTGTCCTATATCTTTATCTCAAAAAGTCTATTGTTGATATTTAAATATATTTAAATATGCACCAACTAGTTTATTGGTGTACCTTGTAAGAAAAACATCTTACAAAGTAATTTGAAAATATTCAACAATTTGAACTTGAATGCTGTAACTGGACACAATTTTCAATCGTTTTGTATCGTATTCGGTATTTTTCATAACCGATATAACTGGATACAATATTTTATGAAAACATTTAGAATGTTTAATTCTGTATCAAAATGCGTTGGAACATCAAACTTGGTGTTGAGTAACATTTTTAATTTAACGAAATATGTAAACCTGTTGAAAAATGGTTTACAGTAGAATTTGATTTGTTTTAAAGGTGGGCCTTTAAGCGAAACAAATACAAGAGATATTGGTCCTACTTTGAATTTTTTTATGATTAATCTTTATTGTCTGTTTTAACTATACCACTTAGTCTCATTTATAGGGTAGAGTTTTGTTTACCCTGTCATAATTTGTACATGTCTAAAGTCAAATTTATCTTTAGCTGTTTGCTTTATCTCTTGTTGATGTTGTCTTTTAATAATCTGGAATGATGTCGTATGTGTGGTCGTCTTTGTGGAATTTATTCACAATTTATCTCGACTTAAAGACTTAGTATAACTTCTACGTCATTTTGTCTCTGGGGAAGAGTTTTCTTATTGGCAATCATACCACATCTTTTAGAGATTTAGAGATATTCTATTATATATAATAATTATGGATATGACTTCACAAAGACTAGTAGTTCAAGTTCAAACCCCCGTTTTTTTTGTAGATAGACTTTTTCGGTCAAAAGTATTGGCCCAAGATTTGGCCAATTTTATTTGTTACCATGATATAACCACTGTGCAACATTTATATGTTATTCGTAAACAAAAGTCGTCTAAAAATAAGGTGTTGTAATTTTATCATGAATGGAGAGTAAATAGGTTTGTTTACTCAGGGTAATACTATTAAACGATAAAGGTAAAAAATATCAAATCCACAGATACATCAGAATTATGGATTGATGTCTCTATGATGTACACCTGTTAGTAACGCTATGAAAATTAGGACATGTAATATGAATGTCAAAAAGACAACTATTCACCTGTGATCAAATGAAGTGGATGGAAGCAATTAAAGGTCACCATACAGCCTTTAACAATGAGAAAAATGCCATACTGTATACTCGAGCCTCGGCATGAAAATGTGCACAAATTACTTAAAACCTTTACTAAATTATTCAATAGATACACATATTTGGTTTGGAAGTTTGGCTGTACCTGTAGAAAACTTATTTTAAACGGGAAAGAACATACTATATTTTACGGAAATGATGTTTACCTAGCCCGGAAACTTAGACACGATCTGGATAAACTTATCGATCCTTTATTTAAACTGTTACCAATTCAACACTGTAATTAGATCTTTGAATATTGTTTTTATTAGTATAAATATTGATTTTGTTATCAGTAAATTAAAAGTAAACTAATATTATTGTAATATACATACATATGCACATTCACGGTTCTACAATCTGTCGATACCTGTATTTTGGAATTGCACAAAGTCATGTTTTCCTCTGACTGTTAATGATTTTTTCTTTCTCTAAATCCATTGGATGTTTGATGTGTACTGATTGATACTTAGATACATGATTTTTTTATTAGTTGTTATTGGCTTTGAACTAGCTGTCAGTAACTGCGAGCACTCTCAGATCTGTTAGTGTCTTTTTTGTTGTGGGGATGTATACATATCCTGTCACATCCGGTCTGTCTTTTTTGTAACTTGTTTTTCTGCTTTGTATCGATCTGATGAGTTAAGCCCTTTTCACCTGATTTTTATAGTTTGTCCATATGTTGTGCTGTTCCACCACTGTCCAAGGTTAAGTAGAGGGTTTGGAGGCCGGAAACTTGTTTAACCCCGCCCCATTCTGTATGTGCCTGTCCAATATCAGGAGCCTGTAATACAGTTTTCTGTCGCTTGTTGCTGTATAACAAAATTATTTTTCGTTCATTGTTTTGTACATAAATTAGTTGAAAAAAACATAAACAACCAGTTGGTTAACAAGCGCGTATGCCTAGTCCGGTATTTTGGTATCGTTTAATCATTCGGGTTATTTTGTGTCTTTATTGTCAGATGGTCTTGAGTTTTTTGTTGATTATAGTACTAGTGCTGTCACAATAACTTGTTTTCGTCTTTTCCTTTTTTCGTAGTATTCGTTTCATTCCTTTTTTTTTCTTTTTCTTAATGCTTTGCACGTTTTAGGTTAATAGTTTTGAAATAGCAATTTAAATTTCTAAAGAGCTTAGGCTAAATTCAATGATTACTTGCTACATTTTTGTATTTTAGTGAATGGTTTCTTGATGAAACGTTAACAACATTCGGTGAAAATAAATCATTTTAGTTTTTTCTATTTTGGTGTGAAGGAATGGTCCTTTCTTTAGCATTACTTAATCTCTCTCTTTTCAGTTTTCGACATTTATTCTGATCTCCTAGCCTTTGTTCGCATTGAAATTCTCTGATTGAATGATTTCACAAATGAACTATCTCGGAATTTCTACTATAATTTTGCACAGTCTGAATTGATTGATAAATGTTAACATTTCGTTGAACAACTGATCTTTTACATCCATACATTTAACTTTATGTTGTGAATACTAAAGATTCCAGATTTTTTAGTCACAAGAACTGAATACTAAATTACTTCTTAAATTCAAATTGTATGAATTACGTTAGAAAACAGATTGAGGTTTTGTCAACTAGAATATTCTATGTTAAGACTTATTCATTTAATGAAATTGCCTTAGATACGCATAGGATAATTAAATTTAAAGAACGTTGTGATAAAGTTAGAGAAGTCTCGAATGATTCCCTTTAAAACGACTGAGAAGATGCCAAGGGGGCAATAAACAGTATACAAGCAGTGGCTTATCCAAGGGGAAGGTGTTCAGGGTTGGAACCCCCCCTTTTTTGACAACTAATGTTTTCAACTAACTGTTGTATGATAACATACGGTTTAAAATAAGTTCTATACGATCACAAAAGCAGCCAATTCATTCGTTTTACGAGAGAAGACTACAAAAAAAATGATTTGTTTTCTTCAAATCGATTTTCAAAATATTTAAGAATAAAAGAAGATGTGGGGTATACGTCGAAGAGTATGCAACCAAACAACAACAAAAATACAAAAAATATAAAGGGCAACAACATACAGTCTTCAACAGTAGACCGGACGGTGTTTATACAGTTTGTCAAGCACTAAATCGTCACGTGTTTTAAAAAAAAATCATGTAGGCATTGAGATACAGAAAAAGGCAACTCCCGCCGAACTTTTTGGCTTACTACATACTAAAATTTATGTCGAGAATTGAACTATCTTTAGATCTTGAAGCGATCTGCGCTCTAATTTATTTTATTTTCATTAGTAAACAATTAAAGGTATGAAAAGAACAAACAGGTATCAATCACTTAACTCTAAAATGACGGCATAATAGATACAAGTAACAAGAATGGAAAAACAAATAAAAATAAACGATATTATACCGTGTATCAAAAAATACACAACTTGCTGATCTGAAATCATACTTGACATGATCTATTTTTGACAAATTTTAACAGACATAAAACATCGGACTTGTAATGAGTCTTGTAGTAAAATTGAGAATGGAAATGAGGAATGTGTCAAAGAGACAACAACCCGACCATAGAGCAGACAACAGCCGAAGGCCATCAATGGGTCTTGTAGTGCATTCTAATCATGAAATGATCATAATATTGTTATTCTTTAACTTTGCTATTGTTTCGTTGTCAGCATTGTACAGACGGAGTCGTGCGATGATATTGCGTAATAATTGGAAATAGACGTCTGCCCAGCAGTAAATTGTAATTCGCAGTTGTGTTAATTATAAAATAACAACGTTTAAAAATGACAAGACAGTGAGGTTTTACAGATATTATTGCAATAATATATATAAGGGCGTACACTAAATGCATTTGAAGTCTTTTGTTTGAGAAAATTAAAACACTCCTTAGTCTGACCCTTTCAAAGCATTTTATGGTAAACACTTATAACTTCAAGCGGGACGGATGGACGGAGGCAACATTGGAAACCATGTTACCCCTTCCCCTAGGTGGAGGTTAAATAAGCATAAAAGACATCAAGATCCATTACATCATTTATATGAAACAAATGAACAATGATGTTAAAATGTATCTATCACTACATGTACTTGTATCTGCGTGTACTTTCTTTTGTCAATTATTCTCTTTACTGCCTGTCCTTTCGTGACTGCCTTGTCTTTTCTTAAATTAAACTGCAAAATGGTTTATAGAATATAACAATGTATTTCGATATTCTTATTAAAACGTTGCCGGTCGCAACGATATTTTAATCAAATGTTATTGATGGAAGCATGACCGTGGACATTTGTCTGACACGTACTATTTATTTCGTTTAAGTTATATTACAGAAAACATTAAACACAAGATTAAGTTTTCGTCCTATAAATCCTTAAAAGGTTGAGTTTCATGTTGTCACAAACGTTAAATAGAATGTTTATTGTCTTAAATTTTAAACCTGGATTAAGTTTTCGTCCTGTAAATCCTTAAAAGGTTGAGTTTTATGTTGTCATAAACGTAAAACAGAAAGGTTTATTGTCTTAAGTTTTTAACGCGGATTTTGAAAGCATTTAGATATAAACAAATAGAGTTGCAATGTACATTTTAAAACAATAGGAAGAAAGAGGGTCTGCATGGGGTTTACAGAATAGAGAATAATGGTCCAATACCACAGAAAATGGGCCAAAAAAATAATGAATAGAGAAAAATAAGGCCAAAATATAAAAAAACACATGCATTCCTTATTTACCGTGTGCTGATATATAAAGAATAGAGAATAAGAATAGAAAAGAATACAGAGAAAATGATTTAAAAAGGCAAAGAATACAGAAAAAAAGACCCCCATCCACATCCTCATGAAAGTTTAATCCGCTATTGGTTTTTCTGTTTTGACGGGCCACAGTTGGAAATCTTGTCTATTTTAATCAGAAGTAAAATATTGAAAAATCTTTACTGAAACAAGTAGACGCGTTCAGTGAACTTCCTGTGTATAAGTAACCAAAAGACAAACATTGGAATTATATGAATATTTACAGAATGGCCAAGTGATGCATTGACTGGATTATCTAAATATTGTCAAGGTTGATAAAACTCATTGGTCCAGATTTTAATCGTTCATTCATTAGCATTAAATTCTTCAATTCTACATAAGTTGTTCAATATCTCCAGTACATCTCCAGTATATTAACGATTGTCAGTATTATCACATAGCTCTCATGTTGTGTTTCTAGATTCTATACCTGTATATTGTTTACACATTGCGTTTTGGCTTGTTTTTAAAGAAGGAAAAGGGTAAAAGTATAAGGTATCGACGATCCGATATACTGGTGAAAGTTTTTGAAAAAAATACGGTCGCTCAAATCATCCAGAATTAGAATATAAAAATAAGGAGAGGTGGTATGATTGCTAATGAGACAGCTATCCACCAAAAATTTAATAAAGTGAATATAAGCAATTATAAGCAACCGTACGGCCTTCAACAATGAGAAAAAACTCATACCGTATATGTCAATATTTCGATACAAATATTAAAAAAAAAAACTTGTATTGATACAGTTATTTCCTTAGAAAAAAAATTATTCATATATTTTTAGATGGTTAAGTTATTTTAATGGCTGTATCAACTTAATCAGTTCTTTACACTTATTTATATTGAGGAAAACTTTCTCCTTTATACTTGTATTATATAGGTTAGTATAACCACTAAGTATTTTTAACAGTTACAATATGAATGAAGCTAAACTATCTATTAGATAGTATTTATACATATTACTGTGAATATTTCAAGTCTAGACACCAATCTATATTCAACCACCAATATCCGACTGATTAGACTTAATACCCTTAGTTTTTGGAACTGAGTGCTAAGCTGTTCAAATGGCAAATTTAAATTGATTCCACAGAAGCACTTGACAATGTCTAATGCATTTCATGTAAATTTAATCTTTTTCATGTTAACGAAACAAAACTACTTAGTTCTACAATTTTTTTACATGTTTACATTTGTCATGTGCATGTGGGGGCCATTTATAGCTTGCTTTTAGGTATAGGTTTTAAACCTTGTTGAATGCCGTACGGTGACCTTTAATTGCTAAGTTTATGTTGTTTGATCTCTGTTGGAAAGTTGCCTCATTAGCAATTAAACCACATCTTCTTATGTTCATACCCATTGGATAAAACCTATTTACTTTCATGCACGAGGCAACCTTGGGATAATTAAGGCAATACCCTCAAATAAGTCAGTACAATTATGCCCTCGACAGACCTCGGGAAAACATTTTCTCTATTTTAAAGAGGTCTGGATATTAGATTTTATTAGAAGAAAGCCATTATATTAAGTGTATGTTAAAATAGATAAGATATATTCCAGGGTAAAAACACTAATTCTGAACATGATGATGAACACATCAAAATTCTCCGATATCAGTACGCATTCGAAACTCTATGAAATTAATTCCTCGAGCATTATTTTAAAGTTACAAAGAACAATAAATAGATTTTTTTCCGATGCGCATTCGTTGCAAAACGATAACTGTCTTGTCAGTTGTTGCACATTTACTGCAGATACAGATCTTGTCCCATGTTGCGATTTTAATGCGATACAGTCAATATCTTGTTCCTAGTGCATTTAATGTGGTATGATATACATGTTGTCCTTTGTTGCGCATAGGAATCGATAGTATACCTATTTTGTTTCCTGCGGCGCATACGACGCGATACGATACATAGATTGTCCTCATTGGTGCGTATACCAGGACCTCTTTGGCGCATACAGCTCGATACGATACATGTCTTGTCCTCTGTGGTGCGTATATCTGGGCCCCTTTGGCGCATGCAGCTCGAGACGATACATATATGGACCCCTTTGGCGCATACAGCTCGAAACGATACATATCTTGACCCCTGTGGCGCATACAACTCGATACGATACATATATTCACCGATGTGGGTTATACGACGAGAAAGGATGCATATCTTGTCTCCTGTGAGAATTGTTTTAAATTAACAATGTCTGTCTAATGTTATAGAATTGATGAAAAAGGTCCATCGACAGTTCATTTATTAAACATAAATGGTTAATGTAAATACACTGTTCAATTCTGTACGTTTCATTGGAGAATAAACTGACTGACTGAGCTATCAAATAATACATGGGCAGAGTCTTTGATTATTCACCAAATAATATTCAGTCAATCAGGTGAACTGAACTACTTTTGAATATTTAAAGTTACCTATAAACATCGTTATATAATATATATACGACTTTTGAATCTGACAATATTATTTCATCTTTATAAGACATTTGCGTACAACTGTATCTATTTCAGATAGATAATTCCGTACAACTGTATCTATTTCAGATAGACAATTCCGTACAACTGTATTTTTTGACAGACATTTCGTATCGTAATAAGCTAGGAGTGTTTTGTAATAGTATATTTCATATATCTTAATTCCGTCAGTGGTAAGTCGTTAGAGATCGATCTCCTGTTTTACACGATAGATGTATATTAAATTTAATAAAAAAAAAAAAGATATCGTTCTCATGACAATTTCTTATATAGTAAATACCCATCCTTAATAGCAAGCTTGTTAACTGATAAAAAACACATGTTTTTCAGCTCTATGAAATTCTTATATATCTAATTACACAATATAAGACAATAAAAGAAGCTATGTACTCCTTTCTATATAAATATATGACATTACCTGTTTATGCTACAATTTAATACATTTATTTTCAAAAAAAAAAACATTCATTCATTGTCATCTTTTCAAATTTATTTGTTTTTCATCAAAAGAGTTTAGCCCTTTATTGTGTCCTTGAACGAGGTTAATCTAATCCATATTGTAAGCAAATAGAAGTATTTCTGTTAATATTATTTCATAACCAATCTTTTCACTTATTTAATACAGTGCATATGCATGGATGAATGCATTCTATTTTAAAGAAGAAAAGATGTTGTAAATTTATTCATGACACGATATCGATTCAAGTACTTGTGAACCAAAAAGCAGAGGAACAGAATGAAAATAACAGTTTTATACAAGATAGGCGAAAGATACCAAAGGGACATTCGAACACAAACTGAAAATGCAATGGCAAAAAAATAAAAACTATCAAAAGACAATGAACAGTATGCAAAACACAACATAGAAAACCAAAGACTGAGCAACACGAACTCCTACAAAAACCAGGGGTGATCTTAGGTGCTCCGGAAGGGTTAACAATTACTACTCCACATGTGACACCCGTTGTGTTACTCTTAGATTACGTTGATACGCTATATTAAGTGATAAGTTTTAAATATCCGAAGTGCTTTTTCTCAATTTACTTTCATTAGGAACACGTTTCTTGCTGTTCTTTATTTGAAAGACACAGTTATGTGTCGAAGCTTTCATCTCGTTGTAAGTTGATACTTATCCCTGCACCCTTATGGGTGGAATTATTTTACTAATGTCGATGACGCTACATTTGAACATTAAAAACTAGGCTGCCGGGTAAGATCAACAAACTTTAAACGGACAAACAAATTCACAAACACTACCATTAATTGTCCGACAATCTTACCGAAAAATTCAGAAAAAAATTATGCATTTAATTCTCCGTTGATAAATTAAGTAATTATGAAGAATTTAAGGTTCCAACTCCCTCAGTCAAAGTTGACTTTTAGGCTATTTTAAGGTTCATTTTGGTCATATAGCTATTTTGAGCTAACCTTAGATGGATTTGGCTATAATTTTTAGGTTATTTTTGGTTGTAAAGCTCTTCAACTGTTTCCGTTCTTATACATTCTTGACTTTCAAATATTCGGCTTTGAGCGTTCCTGGTGAAGGTAAATACAGAAACGCGCTTTTGGACGCATGAAATTTATAAAGTGTTGTTTTTACTTTGAATATATCGCCCTTGTTGAAAATGGCCTGCCAGGATGACTTTTTGTGTGCTTATACGCACGCATTAACCAGGCAAAATAACGTTGGAATTTTGATCAATGCGAATTTAATTATGTGTCTTCTATTTATTAATTATTGTTCAATGTCTGAGGCTATTCAATTATATTTCTGTTAACGCCTATCTCAGTGCATCAATTATACCATATTCATAAAAGTTCCGATTGACACAATGTGCAATTAACTTCATTTATCCTTTGTACTTAATGACAAGACTGTGTAAGTTCTTGCTCTGTTAATGATGTAGTTATTTCAATTAGACGTAAAGAAACGTTATATTCGTTATTCTAAATACTGCAATTAGTATGTACCGCCAAACACTTTAATTCTCCTTCGTTCAAAGAAATCAATAAGTTTTACCAATTTACCTCATTAAATGTAATAACGTGTTAATGTTTTTAACTTGGCTTTGTCACATAAGATATTATAGAATTCTTGTTTATGGCAGAAAAAACAATTAAAAAGCAAAATCTACAGGATTTAATATTTCTCGTTATTCTTATTTTCAGATGGAATATTAAACCCAAAGGCCATCATCGGCAATAAAAGAGATAATGCAGCTATCAGTTTCTGAAAATAACGTAACGAATTGTTTGCCATTGGGAAAGGCTGACTTGAAATACAAAGAGTTTTACGAAACATCACAGTTCATTACAGGGCTCATATTATATCCGACAATATGCATACCAGGTATATTAGCCAACATGATAACTTTAATCGTACTATCGAAGAAAAACATGTTGACATCCACAAATGCCTTTCTCAGTGCACTTGCTGTTTCAGACAGCGTGAAATTACTTAATGACATTATTTACTTCTCCGTGACTCTTCTGTCTAAAACTCACAAAGCAGAAGCAAACAAGGCCTTTGGTTATATATATCCGTATGCACATTTCATTTTCAACATGTCGGCATGTATTTCCTCTTGGTTGACAGTAGCAGTTGCTGCGGAGCGATATATAATGGTCTGTCATCCCGTTAGAGCAAGACAAATATGTAGTAGATCGAGAGCTATTACGACGAGTGCATTGATTTATTTTGTAATGACTTGCGTTGCTATTCCTTCTGCTATGAGATACAAAACTATATTAGTAGTTGATAAAGACACTAATACAACGCAATACTTTGTTGAAATAACAGCATTATGGCAAAATGAAACATTTGCTTCGGTGTATAATTGGGTTCAGAATTTCTTACGATGTAATATTCCCTTATTGATTCTGATAACCTTGAACACTTGTATAATAAATTCAATTCGAAAATCTAGAGCGAATAAACGGAACAGTGCACGTCACCGAGTAACAATAATGATGGTTGTTGTCATGGTAACGTTCATGATCTGTATCACACCGGATGCCATTATGACGACATTTTTTGGATATGGCTACCACGAGGAGGAAGATTTTCTAGTCAAAGGGATACGAGAATATTCGGATACACTTTTGGCACTGAATGCAGCTGTGAACTTTGTTATTTATTGTTTATTTAGCAGAACATTTGTAAAAAATTTTGTGGCCTTATTTTGCACTCATTTGAAAAAGAAAAAAACTGAACTAGAAGAAGAAACGTACAGACGCCTTTCGGAGTCTACAGCAATGCATAAATCAAAACGAGGCAGTGCAGTTTGATGTTTCATAAAAAATAGCCATAAAAAGTGATATTGCAAAACTCCGCCCGCACTTAAATCAAGAACAAACGGTACCCAAATCTATGATATTACGAGAGAGATCTGTTCGTATATGTTAAATTTGCTCTTGTTGAGCACAGTTATCTTTTGGTTGTTTTTTAAACGCCTTTTTCAGTAAGTGAAAAAAATGAAGTTTTGTTTATAATTTTGATATGTTAAATGTTTAATGACAAGGATTAGTTCATTGTAATACGAACTTTCTATGTAGACAAGTTGTCTAAAAAAAAAATTTTTTCGACTCCGACAAGATTCAAATTCATGATATCTTATATCACAAGAAAATTATAAATTATACACAATCCTTCGAGGTTTACCATTTGGTTATTTCATTATCTATTAAGTCAAATGGCATAGATCACGACTAGAAATAAACGTGTCAGTCTCTTTAATTTTATTGAATAAGAACAACACATGTATTTGTCCTCAGTTTTCCTGTAAAATGTAAATATTTCAATTAACGCAGGTTCTGTGATAAACATTTATTATTGTAAATTATAACTTAAAATATTGGGCTGCTTTATTTATTTCCAAATATATATGTTAATGCTTTAGAGTGTTTTGTGATTTATGTTCCAACGTCTTAAAAGTCGATATCCGTAATGTACTTCTGTCTTCGTATACCATTAAGATAAAAGGTCAGTTCTGATTAAATTGATTCAGCTACTGTTTATTATGTTCACTAGTGATACTTATCAAATTCTCCATTTAATCATTTCATGAATTAACAATATAGCAAAACAACAGCAGGAATGCTAAAAAATAATATGAAACAGGTGTTACATGTGAAAGAAGATGAAGTCCTTATTATTTTTATGATACATTCTGGTAATCAGATATTAAAATGTTTGGGAAATCGTGTATGTTAAATCAACAACAGAATAATGCGACAGTGCAAATGTTTAAAAAAAAACATTTTGGATTTTCCCTTTTATTGTTTTTTCAACTCATTCAATAGTTCGTTCACTATATGGCAGTAAAAAGTCATTACAGATACGAGGCATGTGATATAGTACGCCAGAAGCACGTTTCGTTTCTTGTTTGGAAGGTTAATCAATGGTGCTCGAATCTAATAGTTAGGATGCAAAGCCATATAGGAAGTTGAAGAGCACCAACTACCAAAATTTCCGAATAAGTTGTCCCAACTATGGCAACGGCAATCTATGCCTTGGGTAGAAAAACCTTACTATTTAAAAAAAATGTTGTAAAACTCATTAAATATATCAGGCTCATAATTTGGTTGTATCCTCATTACTCAAAGAAGTGTATTGCTGGTATATGACACATCTCTCATAATCATGTATGAATTTACAGTTAGAACAAAGATTCGGAAAAGTGGGTGACAAAATACTGTATCCGAGTTCAGTGCTTAAAAAATGTGTGGTTTGATTGCTTATAAAACAACTACCCACCAGAGTCCACAACATACATTTACGCAACTATTGGTCTTCGTATGACCTTCAACAACGAGCAAAACTCACACCATCTAGTCATCTATATAAATACTCCGACATAACAAAATGGTAAACAATTCCAACTGGCAGTTACTTTCTGATGAAGTTAAAACTCGTTTTGATCTTACTGTATGTCCCTCTGTTTATCTGATGGGTTTAGACAAAACTGTCCGTACAAACAACAAACGGGAATAATCAATTTATACAGTACTTGATAAATTCATCAAATCGTAAATATTCAACATCTTAGATTCACGAATTAATTAGGCTTATAATTTGAAATTAATATACCGACGAGCGTTTCATCTACATAAGACTGATCAGTAGCGCTCGCATCAAAACAGGCGGAAAGCCATAACAAGTTGAAAACTAAGTATACCCGTCTTCCATAATTCTAAAATACGATTGCTGTTCTCAGCCCATGAATTTGATCAAATGACAAATTACATTCCCTAGAGTGGATTTGGTGTTGGGAACCCTTCAAGTTCCTGTATTCCTTATCTGCAAATGGAGCAAACCGGTTGCGTCGCGATCGATCAGACAAGAGTTCCCTGCTAAGAATGCATCGCCCGTAATGTGCATCATCTCAGTAAAAATGGCACTATAGAAAATAAGACACAACTGGTAAAATTACAGATAAGACGACTTTACCAGTATCTAAAGATCTAAGACTGCGAAAATATTTTTACTGAGTGGATTCGCATGGCAGGTGATGCATGTATATGAGGAGACCCTTACCTTGTCGACACACTCGGTCTTACTCCTTTTAGAGATAACGCGATTCCCTCAGTTTCTGTTTGTTACCTTGATTTTTCACTTCTTATCGATTTAGGGGATTTAAAAACCAGTAAACTACTGTCGCCCTAAGTTTTTACTCAGAAACCTTTGGACTAACATATCAGTGTAATCCTTCAAAATAATCCTCGGTTCTGGTTTGTTATCTTGGTTTACCTTTTTAATCGATTTATGATATTTAGACATCGGTAAACTACGGTTGCCGAAAATTAAGTTTCACATTTAACTTTAAAATTAGAAAATAATGTCGCAAAACTTCAGAACGTAATATATTTTCAGGATACAAAATTTGGATTTTCTGGCTCTTCTGTTAACTATCATAAACAAAGTAGAGATCAAGCTGTGAATATGAACCTCAAAATGCATGAAATATTTGCAACTTGACGGTAAGCAACCAACAATCAAAAAATCAAACCGTCAACATCACTTTTGTAATAATGTCAATAAAGAGGTGGTGTAAACTGGAACGACAAGAATGAAAATATAACAATATTTTAGAAGAAGAGATTATGGTCTGTGTTTTTATTTGAGTTTCTTTATTTATAAATATTGAAAATAATCAGTCAATTCGGTTTGAAATCTGTCAGACATACAACCATTTGGATTAAAGAGTTATAAACAGACTTATGCTTTCATAAGATTATGTTTATGGCCATTTATTTATGTCTATAAGCTGTGAGAAGTCTCGTGTGTCTTGACCAAGAAATCAAATTATTATATATCGCATTTTTTTTCAGTAATATTCGATATCTATATGATTTGTTCCCGTATTGTATAGGACATTGATGATTGAAAACTAGAGGCTCCTATAAGCAAAAATCGGTCACCTGAGACTACAGGGAATATCAAGACAAGTTACATTTATTTTCTGTTTACATTTTCACATGTCTATTTTTTAGTTTTCAAAATAATAAAAGTAAACAAAAAAATTCGAAATAAATCCTAAGGAATGAAGTTAACAATTTAAAAAATTTTTGCGTTAGAAGCGTTTCTTCTCGATATGACTTAACTAGGAACGCTCAAAGCCACGAATGTATAAGTACTTGAAAACGCACGAAACTATGTGACCAGGAAGGACTTAAAAAAGAATATTGAAATACATCTAAGGTCAACTGTGTCTGATGGAAGATGCAACCAAACTATCTTCATAATATTTAAATTTATGAATGGAGAATTCGAAAAAAAAAGGTCTGTTGTAAATCATGTCCGTTCCTAAGCACTCATGAGGTACGTTAATAATTCTTGATATATTTGCCCTATATTGAACTGGTCTTGCTAGCGATTTACGCTGCTTACATTTCTTCAGTCCGCAATACTGTTCAAGACAATATCTATAAATAGAAACATGGATAAATGAGTTAATATGTCCATTTTTAATAAAACTTGGGACTATTTATAGGCTGTCATATTGTATTGACATCTGCCTTTTGTTGATGTCTATTTTGGCCTTTGATGACTATGTTATTTTTGTCGTTCGGTTACTGTCACATTGTCCCACAACATATCTATGAACTCATATGTACGGATAATGCCTCCTATTAGGAGTCGATAGAAGTTAAAGTCATGAAGTCATGTTGACCTTTTTGTAGATCTTGTCTTTTTCATCATCATTGCTTGTCAAAGTTTCTATAGTAAACATTCTAAAAATGAGCAATAATGCAATATATACCCATTGCAGATTTATGTCATAAAATATTTCTTTTAGAACTTGTATTTCCGTTTACAGTTCCTGTCTACTATTAACAGTGTTCAAGATATATAGATGCTGAAATGGAATGAAAAGTAAAATAACAAGAATACCTAACTCCAAGAAATATTCTATACGGAAAGTCCTTCATCAAATGGCAAAATCAAAGGCTCAAACATCAAACGGATGGAAAACAACGGTCATATTTCTGACTTGGAACAAGCATTTCCTTATGTAAAAAATGGTAGATTAAACCTGGTTTTATAGCTAGCTGATCCTCTCACTTGTATGACGGTCACACAGAATTGTATTATATTGACAACAATGTGTTAGCAAAACAAACCGACTTAATAGGTACAAATGTCAAAAGTTGGGGTATAGCAGTCACCATTGTGCTATTATCTTAATCACTATAAAAACAAAAAACTATTTCAACAAAGAAAAAAAAATGGCATATAGACACTCTATAGAAAAAGCACATCAGCAAAAATGAAAGACAATAATACAAAAAAAAGACCATAACCAACTAACACGATGGCAGGATGTATAAATATTGAGGCTTTCCAAACATTCAACCGTAGTAATACTTAAGAAGTCAACTGACAATTGTTGTCACAAAGAAGTATTTTTAATCGTGCCTTGGGGACATTTTGTGTAGGGAAAACATTCTGTTTGAATGTTCACGATAACAAAAACGGAGAACAAATTGGTTACAAAAATGGCAGTGAGCAATAACTCCTATTTGGATTCCATTGAAGATTTCTGTCATATTTACTATATGTAAAAGAATGGCAGAATATACCAAAAGGGATAATCAGAGTCGATGGCAAACTTACAACAACATGGCACAAAGTAAAAATCGGGCAAGATAAACAACAGTATTCAAAACACAACATGGGAAATAAACTGACCAATTCGAACCCCACTAAAGCAGGGGTGATCTAAGGTGCTCCGGAAGGTTAAGATAATCCTGCTCTACATGTGACACCCGTCGTTTTGATCATGTAAGTTCAGACTTTGTGATAAATCGAATTTCTTGAATTCACAATTGAGAAAAGGACGACGGGTTTATTGTTACAACATTTGGAACATATCCGTCGTCATCTGATAATCTAATATTCCATAACAGTCAACAAGCTAACGAAGGCGTCCGTATAATGTTCGAAGAAATGACTTCAACTTCAGCATTTGAAATCCTTGGTTAAATAGCTTCCTTGTAAGTATCAACCCTCTATCAAGGAAATACAACATCTGAAATATTGTATCAACTGGGAATTTTGTTCTTAACCGACCCTCATTGGCCTTTTCTAGATGTTAGTCAAGATATGAGGTAGACTTGTATCTGTTGTATTCTTTATTTCATGTTCGATTGGATAGATGCGTTGAAAATAGTCCTCAAATATAAATAAGAAGATGTGGTATGAGTGCCAATGAGACGCTCTCCATCCAAGTCACAATGTGTAAAAAGTTAACTATAATAGGTCAAAGTACGGCCTTCAGCACGGAGCCTTGGCTTACACCGAACAGCAAGCTATAAAGGGCTCCTAAACGACTGGTGTAAAACAATTCAAACAGGAAAACAAACGGTCTAATCTATATAAAAACGAGAAACGAGAAACACATATGGATCAAACGACAAACGACAACCACTGAACAACAGGTTCCTGACAAAACTTTGAATTATTCAGTGAGAGGGCATCATCTATATGAATGAATGTGAAGTGAACGGATGATGATAGGTTCTTTCAATTCTCCCAAAGAAGCTCCTGTTTGAAGTCTCCTTCTTATGAATAAAGGAACAAGTCGGCAAGAAGAAAAGCTGAATTAGTTTCCATAAATATGCAATGTTTGTTGTTTGAAAGGTTTCTGTCTTCATGAATAAAGGTAAAAGCAATACAATTGGTAAACAAACGTAATTCAAGTATGAATAAAGGGAGATATGGAATATTGGGAACGATACAGTAACCCAACAACAAAATAACAACAATGTCATGTATCTAGAAGGTAACATAGTCATCACCAATAATAAGATGGTCATAAAATAATCCAAGCTCTTAATTGTTCAAAGTCTATAAAGGTTGTGAATACATTTAACAGAAACAATCTTACGCCCATTTCTCACAATAACGAAACATCAGTTAAATATAACATTCGAAACTACTGACGATCGAGGGTACAGACTTGGGACAGGCACATACTAATGTTGTGAGGTAAAACTAGCGTTTTTAGATCTCATTCCTTTTTTTTTTCATCTTGATCAGAAGATAAACAACCCGTACACCAAGTAACATATTATACTAAACATGATCAATAACTTTCAGTTATTTGACTTAGCAGCATATCCAATTTTGCCTTTCAAGAAAAATTCCAAATAATGGGTAAACGTAGTGATTTATGAACAGTTACTCCTAAAAGTAGTCAATTAACCATTTCAAGCATTCATCTCTTTTTTAATCAGATTCACTGATATGTACATGTAGATCTTGTGTTGCTACTTAGTTTTGCAATATACAGTTTCACGGTGTCGTTCAATTGTAGTTTCCACGAGTATGGGCAAAAAGATAACATCGGTAAACAAAAACATCATTTTGAGGAAATAACTCGAATAATGAGTCGTCGGAAAATTAAAATGGATGATGCATCAGTATGTAGATTTTTATTCTTAGCAATTGGCTTCACGTCAGATTTTCTCTATTTTTTAACGTTTAAAAGATATTACAAGTTAACCTGAATGTTATCCTATGTTATTTTCTTGGCCACGACCACCACGTTAGGTGGTACACTGAATCATCGGCCCCACATTTTATTTTAGATACTCAAGGAATTATTATTTCCCAATTTAGTTCTTATGATTAACAGGGGATAAATTATAAAAGACGACGACGGACGTCTAGTGATTGCAATATCTTTTAACCCTGTACAACTAATAGGCCACATTGATGACAATCTATAAGAGCTCGTAACCATTTAAGAAAAAAATCGTAATCAAGAAAAAAAAAAATTCGTACAACAGTTATAAAACTAAAAGTACAAAGTGGAAATTCGATCTTTGAAATTGCCAATAACATTTTCGAATCAGACACGGCCGCCCTTAAGCTTTGATGTAAAACGCCTACAATGTGTGAAAAATATATAAAGTATTAGAATGTTAGAAACATATCCCTTATCACTTTACGTAAAATCCCATAAGAGTACATAGTTTTATTAAAATTGATGTAAGCTATTTGCAGTTTAATCATAAGACTTTAAAGATGTCACCTACTCTCATGATTGTATACGTAAACAAATAAGTAACGTAGTCCCTGTTGACATGTCATACCAAATATAATTTCGACTAGTGTCATTTTATGAATTATTAACTATTTTTATGACGTTTAGATATGAGATTACAAAAACCAAATGCAAAACATTAAATAATTGTAAACTTCATGAAACACCATCTACACGATTTATGTAACTGGTATATACTTTAGCACTTATTTGCAAAATGTAAGTGCAGTATTCCAACATTTTTTTCAGGATTAAGAATGATAAGGACTTGTCATTACTTATCCTATATTTTTCATATATATTGCCAAGTTAGTTTTTGCCGTGAAAAAAAAACAAAACTAAAATGATGTCTTAAGGTAGATAGGGTATCTTCCTCCATCTTGGATTTTGAAATACCAGAAAACAATCGGTCTAGATCTTTAATAAAAGGTGCAAATTTTGAGAGTAGTAGGTAATTCATGTGTAAGAATTTTTATTTCTATATAGAAAATGACATATTTCATCATATTTATGGTTGTATTTTACAAAAAAACAGAATACTTTTGTTTGATTCTATTTTTTCCAACTTTGCCACATAAGGGGAGGCAACTTAAATGTAAGGGCAGATAATTCAGATAAAGTTACTTTTACAATAGAATGTGTTAGGAATTTACCTATTTTATTATGTAGCAAGAAAACGGGTCCCGTGACCCCATTTTTTCTTGTTCTTATCTGAAAGCATACTATGGAGCCATCTTCTCATATTTTATCTCAAAATTCTAAGGTGTAGTTTCGTTTTATGGCAGAAAAATGGGTTTTCCATGCATAATCTATACAAAATCTGTCAATTTTGCACAACCTATAGCGTGAAAATAAGCCCCGTGACCCATTCTTTTTATTATTTTTTTTTTAAAAAGCATGATATAAACTACATTTTGGCAAATAATTAAAAATTTCTATGGATTATAATTAAACATCTACCTTAAACGTTTAAACGTCGATAAGCAAGATGTCGATACACAACCCAGTAACGACGTCACGTCTATTTATACCCTTTCGGGGCTTTTCCACACTGTGCAGAAGTTATTAAACTATTTATATGAAAAAAAGAAATAGGTGATCTCCTACGAACTTGTTATCAATAAAACGTAAATTTTAGTGGCATTAACATATAATATTTAACGAGAATTCGGAAAACAGAATTTCGAGAAAAACCAATTAAGCTAAAATTGCTAAACTTTCTCGTTATATTATACGTAGACATACAGATTAATGCATGGCCTTTTTATATCGGCCCTGGTATCATTCAGAGACCCCCATATCAGTCCGAGACGAAAGTCCATTGCTGATATAGGTCGAGTGGTGATGTAAAGGACATGTATTAATCTTTTAATTATATACTACCTATACGAACGAACCCATGCTGATAACCCCATATCAGCCCGACCATGTGACGTCACAAAGGGTTGGTTATCAGCCAGGGTGTGAGTTTATGGCTAGTTTACTGCCGCTCGTTACACATATGCAAAAACTATCATATAAATGCTAAGTATTAGATAAATATATTTCATACATTTGGACATCTGTTTTCCAAATGTTAAATTTGCTATATCTCGAAAACAAAAATTAAAGTTACATATCACAGGCAATGGTCTCTGAAAAAAAATCCCTATCTATAGTACTAATATTGATTAAAATTTACACCAGTTAAGGCCCTTTAGTTTTCCACATAATTAATATTACCAATAATCAACAAGTTCCGAGTCGAATCCGATACCGATACCAATAGTATATATGCCATATGTAGTTTTCGGTTGTATGCGTATGTATGTTCTGTATCTTCATCCTTTATTAGGAGCACCACCATGGGTTATGGTGTAAGGGAGGACATTTAACACACTGTATCGGTACAGATTTAATGTGAGCATTTTCTTACACGGTTTCCTAGCATGGTCGTGTTGGGTCTTACTACCAGAAAGTTAACCTTCTCCAAAACAATAAATACAATGCAATAAAACATACGAACACACACTTACCTGATTCTCTCATCCTCAAAATATAAAATAACGCAAAATATAAAAACAATTTAATACAAAAGTATAGATAGGTTCACCATGGATGCCACACAAATGCCATGTTAACGAACGGGAAACCGGTAAGGATATTCTGTAGTAAGAGAACCAGGATGGGTTCAAACAGAAATATTTTAAAAGCAGAGAAAACTGTGTACCTTATAATTAGCATGGCTTTATCAGATGACAATACAAATATTAAATATCCAGGCTAAAAATAAGGCGAAGGTTCTTAAATTCAGTCATAGACCCGCGAGTGTTTTCTAGTATATTTTAGTACAACACAAGGTACCTAACTCGTATTTTTGAGAAAAGTCACCCGGTCGCGAACGTCCGTAATTTTTCGATTCTGGGGATGTCTATCCCACTGCAACTTGTTCCGCCGTAAAGCTACAATAAATTATCTACAAAATGGTGTATAACACGATTATTTCTATTGTCGAAATCATTCGTAAAAGGCTTTTCAAGTAGGCCAACCGTAAGATCTTTCGTCTTCTAGCAGCTGAATGATAATGCATTTAGGATTCAAGTAGCTGGTCCAAATAAAGGGAAATACTACATTTGCTACGCTTATGCAGATTCGTTTCCAACATTAGTGTATATTGATTGTCGAAACCCGTATGTGGTTATTTGAGTGAATCAGCTTACGATTCCATAAAGATAATATGGAAAGTATTATATTTATCACATAAGCTGTAAGGTCTGTTCTTTTTATTAACGATCCGAACAGTTCCCAAATATAAAAGAAGGCGATGTTATATAATGGTCGATGAGACGAGATTGCTGTAAAGATCACCCTAGATGTAAATGACTTTAATAACAGACAAAGTGAATATTTGCACATTCCTATAAATTCGCTGATTTATCTCTAGTTCTGTGTAATATCATCATGGTTAACTGTAAATAATTATTCATATGGTTTCCATAAATATAAAACAGCTTCCGATTTCATTATGATACTAAAGATGACCTTGTATTAAAGCTAAAAAGCTGTGAAGTCTCTTGTGGCTTGGACGACTATCAGTGACAATTCATTTTTTGGTTCTTGTCATGAGTTCCGGTACCTATTACATTTAATCATCAACAGTTCCTGATTACAGAAAAAAAAAGATCAATTGAATAAGCAAAAAGCATAAATCATGTGGATAATTTGATCGTAGTTTAAACCTTTTGCTATTTTTTTTTACGCCAGCCATCATGCGAACAAAAGATCCATTATTCTGTAGATACTAGAATAAAACAAATGTTAAATTATCAAAATGTACAATTTATGTGGAGCAGGATCTGCATACCCTTCCAGAATAACGGAGATCATCTCCAATTTGTGGTGGGGTTCGTGATGCTCAGTCTTTAGTTTCCTATGTTGTGTTTTGTGTACTGTTGATCGTCTGTTAATATTTTTCTTTTTCTTTTTTAGCCATGACGTTGTTAATTTATTTTCGACTTATAAGTTTGAATGTCCCTTGAGTATTGTTTGCCTCTCTTTTATCAGCCATATATCAATAACTCAATTAAATTCAACGCTTATGAGACACATCAGTAATGACAATAAATCTATTTAGATTTATATATTTATAATACAACGTATACCGTATACTAGGACAGCTATATACAAATGCTTATATCCTGCTATATAAGAGAGGCGAAGAATATCAAAGGAACATTTAACCTCGAAAATAAACTGACAATGCCTTGGCTAAAAAAGAAAAAAAGACAAATAGAAAAATAATAGTACACAAAATGCTACATAGAAAACCAAAGACTGATCAACACAAACCCCAAAAAATTTGAGGTGATCTCAGGTGCTCCGAAACGGTAAGCAGATCCTGCTCCACATGTGGCACCCGCCGTGATACAATTCGCAGCTCCACAATATAAGACGACCGGGATAAAGGGTGCATAATTTGCACTACCACTGGAAAATAACTGCAACAGCAAACCTACGATCCTATCTGAGAATTGTTGTAATGGTCAAACGCAACCTTCAGGAAGGGTTTTTCTTCCATAACCAGAGAGGTATAGAAATTACTATATCACTATACCCCAGTCAATCCTTGAGGTGCAAAATCCATAAATTGTAGAATGAAAACATACGCGATTGATTGTCATAGTGCTGACTTGGTACAAGCTCTTTCTTATAAAAGTTACTGGTTGAACGGTGTATACAGCGTACCTAACTTTACATTGTATGACAGTTGTAGTCAACGTGTCTGAGGCAAGGGGCGTGTTTGGTAATTTTGATCAGCCGATTGAGAAGTTGTGTATCTGAACACCCAGACATCTCTCAGAAAGTGAACACGAAAGGGTTAAATTCGTCCAGAGAGACACTGATTTACTTTCACACATCTGTGTTCCCAATAATAGTGGACGTTTAAGCGTATCTATTCTTCCCGCACAAACACACCGGTATTAAATGGCAAGTTAGAAGTATAAGTTCACTATGTCATACTTATTGATTGATTGATTCTTTCTATGAAAATTGAAATAAAAAAAAAAACCAGAACAGTTTATCTATTTTAATGTATAACAAATAGAAATGATGTATAATCTTAAAAAAAGTATAAAATAAAGTTAAAATTAAATTCCGCAAATTTCATGAAGGAATTTGCATTAACACCAGGACAAAACAACGTTATAAGAATGAAAACTCTGAAGCTGAAGGGTTATTCCGTTACTTGTTTGGATGTTATCTTATCACAATGTGAGTTTTCCATATTTGTCCCTCTAGTCCTGCAAATCGGTGACAAAATTGTGGGTTTGGTGATTAAAGCACCAAATTTGGCACGGTAGTAGTTCTGTATGTTTCAAACAATATAAGATATGAACCCAACTTAAAATTTCAAAATGGAGACTATTTCCAAGATGGCCACCATAGAATATCAAAATCAACATATATCACCTTTATAAATCACACTTTTTCCAAGATGGCCGCCACAAAATATCAAAATTAACAAATATCCCTTATAGGAGGTAACACAGTGGCGTACCTCCAGTAAAACAATTTGCCTTATAATACCAAGTGGATGCCACATCTATATACTAAAGCCAAACATCAAAAGATTTGTGAGGAAAGTATAGAAAAGCGTAACTACGGTACCATACTTGCTGAACAGTAAAACTACAACGAAGGATTACGTATAGACAATGGCGTTATTCTAATATTTCAGATAGACTTAATTAGAATGGATATAATGACTGATTTAAAAATTTGCACTATTCGCATCTTGCCAGGTCGTTAATAAGGCAGGCGCTTGCTTCTTCTGTTTAATGATTATGTTGGTGTTGCAATTAAACAAGTACCACAACAATCTGTTTGTATGACAACGATACTTGATACGATACATTCGTAAATATAAATCAACATGCAGACATCTTCAACCTTCAACGTTCAGGTATTCCACATCCAATATTTTATGGTAATATTCTTTACAAAGCACAAAAATATCGGCATTCACCTCAAAAGCTAACCAAACCTTTAAACAGACTTATTCGGAAAGGATTGTCGGAAAAGTCATTGAGGATTGCATATTTTGGTATTAATATTGATTCACTCATAGGGTCTTTGCATCGGAAATAAACACAATTATTCTAAAACCAGTTGTTGGCATGATACGGGTTATGTTTTTCTCATATATTTTATGACTGTATGATACTAAACCCCTAACGGGAAGGATTGTACTTGATTTTCATATGATGAAGTTATAATCTTTCAATCAGTTTAATTGAGGTCTGGAGCTGGCATGTCAGTAACTGCTAGTAGTCCTATGTTCATTTATGTATCATTGTCATTTTGCTTAGTTTTTTTTTTGTTACCTATTCTGACATTGGACTCGGACTTCTTTTAAACTGAATTTTACTGTGCGTATTGCTATGTGTTTCTTTATTCTACATTTGCTAGAGGTATAGGGAGAGGGTTGAGATTTCACAAAACATGTTTAACCCCACCGCATTTTTGCGCCTGTCCCAAGTCAGGAGCCTCTGGCTTTTGTTAGTCTTGTATGTTTTTAAATTTTAGTACATTTATATGTTTTTGGAGTTTAGGGTGACGTCCATTTTCACTGAACTAGTACACAATTTTATTTAGGGGCCAGCTGAGGACCACCTCCGGGTGCGGGATTTTCTCGCTGCGTCGAAGACCTATTGGTGGCCTTTGGCTGTTGTTTGCTCTTTGGTCGGGTTGTTGTCTCTTTGACATATTTCCAATTTCCATTCTCAATTTTATTGAGAAAGCTGCACATACAGGTAATTCAAAAACACACGATGTAGGCGAAAGTCTCTACCACATTCATTAAAACATTAGTTGATAATCGTTTTGCCAAATAGTCAGATGCAGTCGAGTTATTCCAATGAAACAAAAACGACACTATCAATTTCAAAGTTACTTCTGTTTCTTTTCTCTATTTTTCTTTAATATTACATTCAACTGGATGGAAATCATCTCTTAATTTATATAGACCTTATTCTGGATGCTAGGACCAGGAAGGGAAGTACTGCATGACCAAATGAACAGTTTACGTTTTTCGTTTTTGAATGATCAAATTATCCATTTATCAACAATACTATAAGATTCTATTTATGAAACATTCAACATTGAATATGTTGTTTCTCCTTCAAATCCTGGTGGTTTTATAATAGCAGCCGTGCACAATATTGACAACAATAAAAGTTCAACTATGTCTATCGAATAGTACGACACTGCCAATATTCGAGCATTTTCTTAGTCTTACTTGGAAAATTCGTCATAACCTTATGCTTTGAAATATATGCATTTCCGTTATAATCTCGGGTAATCTGACCAATATATTATGCGCCAGCACAATTGTTCGTCTTATTGTTATAACTTAGTATATATTACTATGGAATACGATATATCATTAATACTAACCAAATATAACCATGCCTTTCATACTTACATAAAAATTACCGTGTTATGGACATGCACTCTGTCAATTGTCTAACCAGAAACACATGTATGCCAACCTGGTATAATTATACAATTGCGCAACTCTATCCTTACATGGTATAAAAAAGTAAACAAAATGATAACACAGATGGCTTGAAGCAGATTACAATGAAAGTATTAAATATGTCTGGACAGCATTCCACGCGTGCAGAGCCAAGACAAATGGTCATCCACCTTTATATATCAGTCGGTATTGTCAAATGTTTCAGAAAGAGATCAAATCGGTCACAATGATTCTACATGTAATGAATACAATCCAACAAATTTCTGAGACATGTATCAATCATCACTTGTTATCAATCGATCGTTTTTTACTTTTGCAAAATCGGAACATTGGAACTGGACAAATATATTTCTAGCAGAACAAAAATAGTTTTGTTTTTGGTCTTCATATACATGATATAGAAATGGCATCATTGACAACATTATGTGATTGGTTAGAAAAACAGTAGTTGAACAAGTGTTCAATCAACATGATCAAGGAAACATAGTACTTTACAGGCACTCATGCATTATGGACAAGACATTTCCATGAGGCTACTGTAAGCGTACTTCTCATTCTTACTGAGGAACGAGACCATGGTGAGAACTTCATAACATTCAACGAATAGAATAATTAAAGGGACATTGAGAGTCCGCTTAACCACAACTGGTCTGTAACATTAAAGATTCAACTTAACATGTTGATGTGAGATCATTTAGAGAATTTTCCTTCTGGGTGTATAAAGATAACATTGTATTGCTTATTCATTGGTTCTTTGATTTTTTCAATCCAAATTATAGCTAGAAAGTACACGTAAGCGATAATATGCCATTTAACTACACAGTTTTTAAAAGTGTTGCAAACGTAATTTGATAATGTTAAATGTAGATCAAGCCAATGAATAGAACTACACACTTGTAAAAGGAGAAGGTGGGCCAATCAGATTGACCATCAATATCGCACAACTACAGCATTTGATGGTGTTTTATCAAGAAATAGTAATTAACAAGTTTCAATCCAATTTAATTTGAATTAATATAACGTGATCAGGTAAACCACATAATGTTCTACATAAGGAACGGTTGAAAAACAAACCCACAACATTCTCAAAGCATGTGAAAGCTTTAGGCAAGGGAATGTTTCGGCCTTTTACCCAGAGTGCTACTTCGTGTAAATGTTGATGGCATATACACTAGTAGACATTTATTACAGGTATCAGCATTTTGTAATGAGCTTAAAAAATGTGGTTGACAGATATAAAATGGATGTCACGGTATATGATAATAAGCGAGGACAATGATATTATGTAAGGTGCTGTTTAAAATGTGGTGGGGAGTGAGGCAAAGACAAAATAGGCTGTCCTTAAGAAACATTTTGAAAAACTACATTGGAAATATGTTGCTGTTTAGATGATAAAAATGATGGAGAAATACTGAGGTACTCAAAAATCATAAGTGAATCAAAACAGATAACAAAATGATAACAAAACACATTATAAGACTAAAGACAGTAAAGAAATCTACCAATTGTGCAGCACCAACCCAACTGAAAACCGGGGATGATTGATTGTGCTCAAGAAGGGTCAGCAGTACCTGTTCAGCAAGTGTCACCTGCCTTGGTGCTCTTGTTTAAAAAGATTGATGAGTCGTATCTAGTATTTAATCTTATATCATATAATATTGGATTTATAAATGTCTCTTTTCTAACTCTTAGAATCACATAATTTATTACATGTACAAACCATTGGTACAAGTAAATTATCTTAAACATGACTGAATGTGAACGTTGGAAGTGAAATAAGGTTTCCACTGCTTGTACGTGAAATAAGGTTTCCACTGCTTGTACGATGGATACACAAGACATTAACAAGTTGACAATACAGACATTGCAGATGTTCCGGAAGGGTGTGTAGTTTCTGACCAACTAATAGCTCTTGTGATGTTACTCACTGTAAGTAGAAATTCGGTGATCATCTTGATGTTACCACAATGGAGGAAAAAGAAAGGACTGTATCAAGGAAACGTGAAAGATATTCAGTAAAATTTGTGACTCAAATGGTACTTAACAGTCAAGCAAATCCTGTTGGCGTCCTGAAAACGTTAAAATGTTTCCATTTATGGAATCTTTGATTAAATTGTCATGCCAGCAATCCCTAGAATATTGTATGAACTGCAAAATGCAATTCGATAGAAGTAATGTCAACAAAGGCTTGTCTTAATTTGATTAATTTCACTTGTTGGCCGCCATTTTGAAATTTGAAAATTTTGAAGTCTAATATAACGTCGTGACTTACTAAAACGTTGCATAACATTTTATATCTTTTTGAATTATTTGGTTTGAATATTATTTGCTTTAAATTATAGTTGGTTGTGAAATATTGACGAATTGGCAGACATCATGAAAATGGCGGCAATATTTGATTTTTCAGAGTGTCTCTATAGCTTAAATTGACTACCAAATATATATATCTATAATTGTGCAAAATTTCATGCTTTTATCATCAAACCCACAATTCTTCTAGAATTATGCACGAATCAGCTGGACAACTCCTTATGATATAAAAAGAGAATATTAAGCTATAAGTACAAACTAAAGAATTATAAAAAACTTAAATAAGAATATGTGGTATAAGTGCCAATGAGACAACTATCCATCCAAGTCACAATGTGTTAAAAGTAAACAAATAAAGGTCAAAGTACGGCATTCAACACGGAACCTCGGCTCACATCGAACAGCAAGCTATAAAGGGCCCCAAAAACACTAATGTAAAACAATTCAAACAGGAAAACCAACAGTCTAATCTATATAAAAAACGAGAAACACTTATGAACCACTCTAACAAACGACAACCACTGAAAAACAGGCTCCTGACTTAGGACAGATGAATAAAAATGCAGCGATATAACGTTTTAACAGGCGCCAACCTTGACCCTAACCTGAAACAATGGTATAACATTTCAACATAAAAAGACACATGATAAAATATCAATTAAAATGGCTGAACTCAATTAAAAAGACATTACACAAAAACAATTAAATATACACTGAACGAATAAGTTTATTCTATGACACAATTTAGATAAAAAAAGATGTTTCTATGTCAAAAAGACAAATTTAACCTAGGACAAAATGGCGTTAAATAAAGTAACGTACACAGGTAAATTTAAATATAATAATTTTGTTGTTAGGAGTACAGAAATATTTTTTTACAAAATAAATTTGTTATTCATAGTACGAGTACAGAAGTTAAAAAATTTTCGTTATACTAAAAGGTGGTACATGTTAAAAAAAAGTAAGATAAGATATAATACAAAATAAGTAAACATTGAATAACAAAAATGAATTACAAATTTTGTCAACAGGTCAAATTAACACGAAAGTACGATTTGAGAGTACTCGCAGTTACTCATGTTACTGAAAGCTAGTTAAAAGCAGTTACTCATGTTACTGAAAGCTAGTTAAAAGCAGTTACTCATGTTACTGAAAGCTAGTTAAAAGCCTAAAACAATCAATAATAAAAAATCATGCATCAGAGACTTAATCAATTAATACACATTCGAGGCAGGGATTTTGGTGATTTAACGCCATAGACAGTCAAAGAAGATATGACTTGCGCAAAGCCAAAATAAAAGTAACGACAGGCAGTAGGATAATTATGATTTAACCTAATAATAAATATATATGATGTTATCTATACATAAAACAATTTCTAAATAGAAAATAAACGTGGATGTGTATATATATATAGATCCTAAAAAAACCATTCGAATGAAAAATATTTAGTTATGTTTTAAATTTCTTATTGATAATATCGATGTTAGTGCCAATGAAAACAACATTCAAAGATCTTATTTCAACATTAATAAGATAACCTTTACTAATAAGTTTGTTTAAAGGTTCGATAAGTTTACACGGATCATATAGTGATTTCCGCGCTTTAAGTACAATACTAGCGTAAAATTTAGGATTTGAAATACCATTTTAATAAGTTTTCTACAGGTACAGCCAAATTTACTAATTAAATCTTTGTATCTATGAAAGAACAAACGCTTACTACTTCAAAACTAACAAAGATTATATGATATTTAAAATTCAAACAATTACCGTTTTAATGTCAAATCAACAGATATGATGTCAGAAATTAGTTTGAAGATGTTTTCTAAAAATCTTTCCACAACGTAAACAAATAAAACGTCACTGTCAAAGGGTTAATCGAAAAGTTATAACTGTCAGCCAGTCAATATAGAAGCTCCCTCCTTTGTGTCAACTGTGGATTCGACAGACAGTTCCTTAAGACTTTAATTTGGTTTATATGTTAATAGCATCGTTTTACACATAAATAAACTCGGAAAAAATGTGTTAAATCCTATAATAAAAGCGCTGTTCATCTTTTTGTTTTTTTTTTTCAAGTGCATGTCTTGATTTTGTGTCATTTATCAAAATACAATGACCTTTGTTTTCCATCGAAAATTAAATTGCAAGTAATTTCCCCATATAATGTATATATGATGTTTTGCCGCGATTAGTTGGGTTTGTCCCTTACACTGCTTAATATTGATTGGAGAAACCTCCTTACGATTTCGATATGATACCATTGATAAACATGATTTTAAGCAAATAAGCTGCGAAGTCTAATGCTAATTGATATAAAAATAATATTTTATAATTTAACATCTGTCAAGTATTATTGCATTTTTTTAAATTGCATTATCTACGTAAAACATGAAACGTGTTGATACTTTTGTTTGATAAGATAAATACTCATCTTAGTCGATCACAAAGATTGCTTTACAGGCCACTATGAAGGTAGATGACTATGAACTCGCAAATTTATCTGTTTCATTTCATCAATAGTAAACTATATAGAATTATTCATATGACAGATATAAAACAGCTTCCGATTTCATTACGATACGAACGATGACCATGCATTAAAGATAATACGATGTGAAATCTCTTGTGGATTGGATGACTTTTGTTAACTATTTCATATTCTATTTGTTTCATGAGTTCCGGTACCTATTTACATTGTATTATCGATAGTTATTAGTACAAGTAGAATTGAGGCGGAAGATACCAAAGGGATATTCAAACTCATAAGTAGAAGACAAACTGAAAACGTTGTGGCAAAATTAATATATGACGACAAGACAAACAGTACACAAAACACAACATAAAAAACTAAACACTAATCTCAGAATCACGCTATCATTGTCTCACATATGCAACATTTGAAGAGCAAATCGTGTTTAGATTTTTATTGTTTTATGTTATGATTGAATTCGGTTTATACAAGCTATTAACAATTCTATAGATAATAAAACAAAACTATATTTTGACATTTAAATTGTTATGAAAAAATGTACAACTTACTTGCCATTTTTCAATAAATTGCTTGGAATCAATACTTATGAGACACATCAATAATCAAAAAACCTATTTTTTTCGATTTTTTAATTTATGATACAACATATACAAAAATTAAAACAACACGTTATCAATTTCATGCGTCCGAAGTGCTTTTCTGTATTTACTTTCACCAGGAAATCCAAACTTAAGCCGAATATTTGTATGCGATGTATAAAAACCGAAACAAAAATATAAACCGCATGAAACAGTTCTAGAACAATGCTTATATCTAGTATTCGAAATCATGTAAAAAAAACGTGTTTTTTAAATTATAGATAAATCGAATTTGGAAATAGAACGTTCTTGTTATTTTTAGTCAACAGAAACAAATTATTTATTTCGATCACCCTCATGTCGTCATATACCACGTTTACAAGTTATTTATTCCTGCTTTAAATACAAGCAATTGAAACTAAATGTGTATTAATTTTGCATCTGATATTGAGTATAATATAATCTATAAAAAATCTTATTTCCTCTTACGTCATAGTATTGCCGTACATTTCATTTATAAATTTGCAACACTTCATCATACACTTAACGTTTGACAGAAAGAGAAGTAAAAGAGGCGAGAGATACCAAAGGGACATTCAAACTCATAAGTCGAAAATAAACTGACAACGTCATGGCTAAAAAAGGAAAAAGACCAACAGACAAACAATAGTGCACAGAACACAACATAGAAAACTAAAGACTGCGCAACACCAACCCTACAAAAAACTGGGGATGATCTCATGTGCTTCGGAAGGGTAAGCAGATCCTGATCCACATATGGCATCCGTCGTGTTACTCATGTTAGTACAAACTCGGTAATAAGTCTAATTAGGTAGGTGACATTTGGGAAAACGGGACGGGAATGTAGTTACGACATTAGGAACATTTTCGCTGTCATCTGTGAAACGGATATTCAATAACAGTCAACCAACTCGTGATGGCGTCTGTAATATTTACGAAGGGATGATTTCAACTTCACCACTTAAAAACTCTTGGTTTAATAGATTCCTTGTGAGCAGCAACCCTCTATCAAGGAAATCATGATAGGAAATACAAGCCCTGTGATATCGTATCAACTGGAAGATATATACTCTGTATGCAGGCGCTGCTGGATTGTTGCTACATAAAAATGGAAAGTTCACAATTTGGAAGCTTGAGTCATCTCTTTAGTCGTAAAGCTTTGTTTTCCACCGACCCTCATTGTCAATTTCTCGATGTTAGTCAAGATATAAGACTTAATTCTATCTGATGTATCCTTTATCTCAAGTTCGATTGGAAAGATGCGTTCAACATAGTCACCAAATTTTGAATTATTAAATGAGAGAACATCATATATATATAGTGGAAAGTAAAGTAAAATGATACTGCTAACTTCTTTTCTTTCTTCTTAAGAAGTTCCTGTATGAAATAGCTTCATATGAATTTGAATTTGATATGGATTTCAGCATGCAAAATATAGCGGCTCTCTCCTTTCTGTCAACTGTGGATTTGACGGACAGTTCCTTTAGACGTTAATTTGGTTTATTTGTTAATCGCATCTCTTTACACGTAAATAATCTCTTAAAAAATGTGTTATATTCTTTAATAAAAGCACTGTTCTTCTCTTTGTTTTTTTTGTCAAGCGCATGTCTTGATTTTGTGTCATATATCAAAATATAATGACCTTTGTTTTCCATCACAAATTAAATTGCAAGTAATTTCCCCATATAATGTATATAGGATGTTTTGCCGCGATTAGGTGGGTTCGTCCCTAACACTGCTTAATATTGATTTGAGAAACCTGCTAACGATTTCGATAAGATACCAATGATGAGCATGATTTAAACAAATAAGCTGCGAAGTCTAATGTTCACTGAAATAAAAATTCTATTTTATAATTTACCATCTGTCAAGTATTATTGAATCTTTTTAACATTGTATTATCTACGTAAAACATGAAACTTGTTGATACTCTTGTTTAATTAGATAAATCCTCGTCTTACTCGTTTACCAAAACTGCTTCACAGGCCGCCATGGAGGTAGATGACTATGAATTGACTGATTTATCTGTTCTTCGCTTTGATTTCGTCAATAGTAAACTGTGTAGAATTATTCATATTGTAGATATAAAACAGCTTCCGATTTTATTATGATACGATGACCATATATCTAAGATAATATGATTTGAAGTCTCTTGTGGATTGGACGACTTTAAGTAACCATTTAATATTCTTTTTTTTTAGTCATGAGTTCCTGTACCTGTTTTACATTTTATTATCAAAATTTATTAAGTAAATTAGAGGCGGAAGATACCAAAGGGATATTCAAACTCATAAGTAGAAGACAAACTGATACCGCCATGGCAAGAACAAGAAATGACAACAAGACAAACAGAAAACAAAATACAACATAGAAACTAAACAGCACGAACCCCAACAATCGGAGGATCAACATATCATTGTTTTAAATATATAAAGATCAAATCTTGTTTAAATTTTTATCGTATAATGTTATGCTTACATTATTTTTGTACAAGCTATTAGCGATTCTATAGATAAAAAAAAACTAAACTAAATTTTAACATTTAAATTGTAATGAAAAAATGTACAACTTATTTGCCATTTTTCAATAAATTCCTTGGAATCAATACGTATGAGACACATCAACAATAAAAAAACTTTTTAATTTGATTTTTAAATATCTAATACAACATATAAACTGCCTAAGACAGTTATAGAAAATTTCGAAATCATATAAAAAATACCGTGTTTTTTTTAGATTATAGATAAATGGAATTTAAAACGAGAACTGTTATTTTTTGTCGACCGAAAAATTTAGTCATTTCGATGACCCTCATGTTGTCATTCACCATGTTTGCCAGTTATGTATTCCTGCTTTAAATAAAAGTAATTGAAACTAAATGCGTATTCACTTTGCATGTGAGATTTAGTATAACATAATCTATAAACAATTCAATTTCCTTTTACGTCATAGTTTTGCCGTACAATTATAAATTTGCAACATTCCACCGTATACTCCACAGCAAGAATCAACACTTTGATAGTTCCGAACTAATCTGGAAGACCTCTCTTCTTTCCTATAGTTTAGATTAACCAGCATGGGAGTGACAATAGCTTATTCTGTTGACGTAATAGCAAGAAGAATTATGTAGAGCTGAGTAGAAATAAATCAAGAAAGCGCAGCTTGCCATTTCCCGAACATGTATACAAATTTCCACAATAAAAATGTAACAATCTAATCATGGGCTATAAAACATTTCTTAAAAATTAATAATTGGTTCTCCTAGACGTATAAAAAAGAACAATGACAAGTTAACAGTAACGTTAGTCCATATGTACCAAAACAAAGCTTATTCTTCATTCAATGTTTTAATGCTACTAATTCTAATGAATCTGATTTCTGATTTTGAGAGGAAAAAGTTTCCATCTAGAATATGTAACGTTTTATATCAAGTTGAATACAAAAACACTCTAAATAGTCCAAACCGAAACACTTTTTTTTTATACTTTGAACGACAAAATTTCTTCCTATGTGACGTTTACATTTTCCGACGTCAGACACGCGAAGCAATGAATGTGGTTTTTAAATTTTATAGCTGCTTAACGATGTTGTTGTCCATTCGTTTGATGTGTTTTATCATTTGATATTGCCATTTGGTTGGCGACTTTCCGTTTTGAATTTTCCTCGGAGTTCAGTATTTTTGTGATTTTACTTTTTTGTGCTTTTTTGTTAAATATTTGTTTGTTTTGAGATTGTGACACAGTGATGACTGCTGTACCCATATTGTGACTATTTTACCTATTATGTCTGTTTTGTGCACGCATCGTTGTAAATATATCGGAATTTGATGCGACTGTAATACAAGTGAGAGGTTTAGCGCTATAAAACCAGGTTCAATCCACCATTTTCTACATTTGAAAATGCCTGTACCAAGTCAGGTTTATTACAGTTGTTGTCCATTCGTTTGATATGTTTTATCATTTGATTTTGCCATTTGATTAGGGACTTTCCGTTTTGAATTTTCCTCGGAGTTCAGTATTTTTGTGATTTTACTTTTTTTGTCATAGAAGTCAGTTTACATTTTGATACAATATTGTAAGGTAGACAATAGAAATAAGACAATGTTGTATAAACGCCAATGAATATATAGTTGTCTCATTGGCACTCATACCACATCTTCTTATTTTCAATCAGACAACTATCCACTAGTGACAAGAAAACAAGTATGTTTTTAAAACGTTTAAACCCGCTGCTTTTGTTTGCACCTGTCCTAAGTCAGGAATCTGATGTTCAGTAGTTGTCGTTTGTTGGTGTGGTTCATAAGTGTTTCTCGTTTCTCGTTTTTTATATAGATTAGACCGTTGGTTTTTCCGTTTGAATGGTTTTACACTAGTAATTTTTGAGGCCCTTTAGCTTACTGTTCGGTGTGAGCCAAGGCTTCGTGTTGAAGACCGTACTTTGACCCATAATGGTTTACTTTTATAAATTTTCACTTGGATGGAGAGTTGTCTCATTGGCACTCATACCACATCTTCTTATATGTATGTTAACAGCTAAATGATCCTCCATTGTCTTCGACAACGAGCAAAACCCATACCCAATAGTAAAGTTTTAAAGGCCCTATCATGTCATAAGGTGAAAAAAGCATTTAAAAAATCTTTAAAAGGAGACAGCTGATACATTTACGTCTGGCTAATATCTTTACTTACATCTAAAGATGGACCATGCAGATAGGTTGTGGACAAACTTTTCGAGAAAAGAGACAATTTCAGCTTTCCATTTGTATTTAGCGACCTTCCAGCGGCAACAAGAATCAACCAATCAGTAGTCACTGAAAAGGCATGATTGATGATGTTATCAGTCTAAACTTAAAGGGAAACATAGTTACATGTATTGCTGGAGAACAGTCCGTTACCGTGAATTCTATATGTCAGTGTATTGGCACTAATTTATATGATTCATTCGGATTGTAAGTTTCCAGATGATAAACTATGAAATTTTCCAAAGACTAAAGTTACAACACTCTCAGGCAATTTGAAATATGATCTTAAATACGTCACTTATGAGTCTCTTGTAGGAGAAACGCACGTCCGTCGATCAAAATATAAGCCTTGTATCTTTCACGAGTTTTTATGCCTGTTTGATTGGTCTGCTAAGGTCTTTCTTTCAATACTCGCAAACTTGTTATATTTGCCTTTCTAAGCGGAAGAGATTCCAAAGATACTTGTCATGCACTATGACATCGATACCATATATTAACTATACTAGTGTGTAAGAACAATGTTCGACTTTTAAAGTAAAGATTATACTTTATTATCTCAACATTCATAATGTCTTTAATCAAAGTACAAATATCCCCTCCCTAAAAGGACAAAATCCCAAATAACTAAACATTTTAGTACACTTATACTGAAAATCAAGCGGGTTGAATTAAAGTGAAAAGTGCATTATATCTCCGTTGGTTATGTTTCAACTTCATCTAGGTTTAGCTATGGATTGTAGAAAATGAAAGTAATTTAAACATGATCACTAGTTAGACGAACCATTACATGCTTATTAGTTGAAGCAATTACAGTTATAAATTCGTCGAGCTTAGGTTAATACTACAAAGAAGTGTAATTAACCAAACAAATTTGATTAAATTGTTAAATGATTATACTCATGAACATGATTAAACTCTTCACTTAACTTTCAGAAAAGCCAATTTACATTACGACGATGTTTCCCTCGCCATACATGCATCGCGCCTAGAAATCATATAGCATGTTCATTTTTGTATAATATATCTCTGCAACTGCATGTTCAATTATCTTTATACATCAATCGCAATGTTCTGCAGGCTCCAGACATTCTATCAATATCAATTTATTTGGAAGAAACTGGTGTCTTTGGTTTGACATTATTTACTTTTCATTGACCGTATTGAATTGATATTGATAGTTCGTCTAGCGTATGTTTACATCCTATCAAAAAGATCTTATTATCAGTATTTCATTCTGAAATGTTTATCATTGAAATGCTTTACAATGTCACAACAATCACTTCTATGTGTTTAAAAGGACATTAGGTACATGACGCCAATGACATGAGACAGCAACGTATCTATTATAAATAAACGTTTCATAGATTATGGTAGAAAAACTTTAATTACATATATATTATGAAAATAGTTTTTTTTTTTTTTTAAACACTTACTTGAAAATAAACAACGGAACAAAAACGTCTCTCCCAATTCCCCTCATGCCTTTATAAATATCTCATTCGATCGTTACTGATTTTCTACATCATATAATAAATAAATGATAATATACGAACACATATGTTTATAAATATTGTGCTGACATTGTCACTTAGGTCAAATCACTCATTTCAATCTGCAGTACATTAGTAAGTTGACTACAAAAGACGAAAGAACTACCAAGTTATAAAAAGCAAATCATAAGTTAAAGAAGGATGGCAAAAACAATAACCACAAGAAAAATGACAAACAAAACTCTACAGAAATATTGAAATTAAGCAAAACAAATCCTATCGAAAAACAGGATGAAATCAAATGCTCCGGGGAGAGTAAGCATGTTCCTAGTTCTATTGCTGCAACCATGTGCAGTAGTAGGCTTGTAACTAGTGAAGGCAATTCAAGGTATTAAGTTAAACCTTAGCTATAGAAACATACTATTCAATATTGCTGTAATAGACAGAACAATGACAGATGTTTGTGATTTTGTTCCACGATGAAGTTGTTTAATCGCCCTACCGGAACTATTAACAGCCAAATTACAGATGTGTGTATCCTCTTTTGTTTGACTAAATGGTCTTTCAAGGGCAAATAATAATGTAAGTAAAGGGACTGTTGTTCTTGCATAACTTATTATTTCGATTAAAAAAACATAACCTTTATTTGTCGAGCTATTAATAAACAAGTTGTTATGATTTAATAATGATAGTGAGTTGGATAATTAAAAACAACACATTCGTTCCATTAACGCCTATTTTTATCAGGCTATCTGGTCCACGTGTTCAATTTGTTTTTTTTTATTATATGTTTTTCTCTGAGAAGTCGGTTTTTGGTTGGTGTGGTCTGTTGTAAATTCCAAACGTTTTAGCAATTGCTATATCTATATACGGACGTCACGTTTTAACTAAATAATTAGATGCATTTATCATCAAATATGTTTAATAGATACATTTTTTTACTCCCAGTTGACATTGTAAATTACTGTACATATCAGCTTCGGAAATACTTCATTTGTGATAATAGAATGAAATAATAATTAATACACCCTCAGAGATTCAACCTCTTTCATGACCTTTCATGCACTTAAATCATTAAGCAATACAGTCACAAAGTTATATTCAAATCAGGATATCCCAACATGGTTTTATTTAGGTCAGAAGTTAATGATTTATTTCACTGTCTCTTAGTTTAAAGGGCAGATTTTTCCAGGCAAAACGAGAGATTTCCCACTAATACTATTTATGTATTCAGATAATATAAATGGTGTAATATTGCATTTTTACACAACGGAGCAAAAAAAACCAGTGTGATCATTGCCTATGAGAATGTCCTTACATGCAGTTAGGTACTAAAATTGATTGTTAATATGTTAAGGCTTTTCGAGTGTAATTGATATAAATATGTGCAAATAAACTCATTATAGATGAGGTTGAAAGAGACTTGTGATACCAAAGGGATACTCGCAAATCAAGAGTCCATGACGTCAAAAGACATTAAAAGAAAAACCTAACACGACGACAACACAAACAATATTCTATCAAACACTGCATACTAAATAAGAACCAAATGACACAAACAAGGCGAAACACATCTTTCCCTTGTTTGATTTTCTTGGTTTAATGAGTAGTCGGGTATTTGTGGTTGGTGTAGTCTGTTATAGATTCCAATAGTTTTAGCAATTCCAGTTATCCACTTTATAAATAATGGTATTTTTCACTCAAATGGACCAAACATTCTTTACAAAATTCACCAGCAAAATGAATTAAAGTTTCCACTATTACTGTTTAGTCATTTCATATAATATAAATGGTGTAATATATTATATTAATACACAAAGGAGCAATACGCAGAATAATATTTCCGTTTGAGATATGGTCTTACTAAGAGTCGACATTGATTCTTAAGTTTGTTAATGCTTTTTGGATATATATATACATACACTTGATACAAAGAACTACAAGTCGATGAAGTTCAAAGACAAAAAAAAAACGTAAAACAATAAAAACTCAAACACAAGTCAACAAACACTACATTCTGAGTGAAAGAACCCCGGATAATTATACCTCATTCCATGTTAAATATTTTTTAACATTCGAAAATTCCTCCTGACAACCGATCAGACAATAGTTTTAAGTTGAGATAAGGCCTAAAAGTACATTACAGAATGTTTAATAGTTAGCAGATAAATTTGTCTTGTAAATTCAACTGTCACATAAGGATCGTAATGATGTTATGTGGACAGGTATATCGGTTTTCAACAGGTAGATTGAAAGCGCGTCATCCCTACAATGGCTTTCATTTTTACATTTAAAAAATAGGTGTCGAAATAGTGAGATCATTTTGACGAAGAAGAACCCTGACTGGTAAATCGTTCTCTCCATATGCTCTGTATTAGAAATAAAAAACATAAACAGCACCAGTTCTACTGCATCAAATGCGAAGTGGGACAATAAATGTCTCTTTAGTGATGCTCAATGCCAACATTATAGTTTATGCTAAGGACCAAATGTATGTAGATACATTCAGAGCAATTGAGCAATGAGGAAGAGATATATTACTTAATTTAAAATGAATTCTAAATTGAAGAAGAAAATCCATTAAGTTATATGTATATGTTATATGTTAAGTTATGGCTTTCTTTAGAGGTAAATTTACATCAATCTCAATTCAACATTCCATTATTTTTATATTTACAAAAGCAATTCCAGTAATTCATGTAACACAATCATTCAAACTATGTTTAATTAATTAGATCTTGGTATTTAATCAATAAATATATTACTTTAATTCACCTGTTGGAAGTCATTTATCACTGCCAAACTAGTTACGGTGTTCTTCAGTCTTTTGTGTATTCTATGATTAAATTATCTCCCTTATTAATGTTATCTGATCGCGAAGAATCAAAGGATAATAACATATGTGTACTCTTTAAAATGTCACTGACACTTAAACGATTTCTTGGGAAAGATATTTAGACCATGCAAACATTCAATAACATTATATTGACGTATTATTTTCAATGATTCAAATATTTTACAGCAGGAAATTGGTATCTTATATGTGTTAAAACTATTACTAAACTGTATCTAAAATTTAAACATGTATTACAAAATTTTGATTCCATCTGCAGGAATTAATAAAACAGTACTTTTTTCTTATCAAACGTAATATGGTATTATAGGGTTAAGCATCAATTCACAAATTTCTCGCTTAGATTAATTCTCTAATGTTGCCTCATTTTCCTGAATATGTTATACACAGTTTGTTTTCGCAAGATCGTGTTTTGCTATACTGTTAAGGACAGTAATGTGTATAATGTTCTATCAACGTCATGTAATTGTAGTAGTTCCGAATACACTTATGGCCCCATTTCCCATGTTATAACAGGAGACCTCAACATCGTTCGCGACCGAGAGTTAAAATCATTCCTCAGTAAAGGACCTAAATATCATCCCCCGTCAATTATTAATTGGAATGAGTGTCGTAATATCATCCACGACTCACTTCGTGCTTACTGTTTGAAATGGATAAAACGGGAAAAAAGCTGACAAAAAATCTTTGGACTCTTTTTTCAATTTAGTAGTAAAGATAGTTGGTATACGTATTCAACATTTTAAAGAACATTTCACTCTTAACAACAACCATAAAAATCCTATGTCTCGTATCAAACATAAACTGAAAGAACTAGCCAAGGAATTTGTTTTTGTCCCGGCTGATAAAGCTGCTTATAATATCATTATAGTTTGACGTAAATTTTATATTGAGGTTCTGCAAAAGGAAATCACAAATTCACTAACATTCCAACTGACTTTATTTTTGAAAAAACGATATCTGTAACAAACATTAACTATTAGCTACTTCTTTACAAGCAGAACCAAATACAATGAAAGTCCCAAATATGTACTGGCTTCCGAAGCTGCACAAATCACCTTACAAATATAGATTTATTTCTTCAAGTCATTGTTCCACTACTAAATTGTCTATTCTATTTACTAGTACACTTGGTACAATCAAAAACCTGATAATAAATTGTTCAAATAAGGCCTTTGAAAATAGTGGAACTAATTACTTTTTGAGTGTCAAAAACTCGTTGGAAGTACTTGATAAATTGCATGCATATATTGGTGATTTTGAATCTGTTCAAAGTTTTGATTTTCTACCCTATATACCACTTTGCCTCATATTCTTATTAAGAAAAAATTCACACACCTAATTATATGGGCATTTAAAAATTCGGAATGCGAATACATATTTTCAAACTCTTTTAGGTAATTTTTTAGTAGCAACAAACAAAAGAACTTTGTCAATTGGACTTGTTTTGATACTATATCTGCCCTTGAATTCTTACTTGATAACATTTATGTTCGCTTTGGAGATTCCGTATATCGGAATTCCAATGGGGACTAACTGTGCACCACTTATTGCGGACCTGTTTTTTGTATTGTTATGAGTTATAATTTATGACAAAAATCAGCAAAGACCCATCGAAACAACATCTGATACAAAAATTTAACAATACTTTTAGATATTTGGATGATATATTGGCTCTCAATAATGACGACTTCAGTATGTATACTAAAGAAATTTATCTTGTTGAACTTACTTTAAATAAAGGTAATACTAACAATGGCCACTGTCCTTTCCTCGATCTTGATATCTATATCTGTTATGAGTTACAATTTATGACTAAAATCAGCAAAGACCCATCGAAACAACATCTGATACAAAGATTTAACAATACTTTTAGATATAAGAAGGATATATTGGCTCTCAATAATTACGACTTCAGTATGTATACTAAAGAAATTTATCCTCTTGAATTTCTTCAAATAAAGCTACTACTTACAATGACCACTGTCCTTTCCTCAATCTTGATATCTATATCATTATCGGGAAACTTAATACAAAAATGTATGATAAAAGAGAAGATTTTTCATTTCCTATCGTTAATTATCCATATTTAGATGGTGACGTTCCCTTATCACCATCTTATGGTGTTTATATATCTCAACTTGTACGATTCTCTCGTGTATGTAACAACGTATTAGATTTTAGCGAAAGAAATTTATGTATTACTGAAAAATTATTACACCAGGGTTTTCGATATCATAAACTAGTCAAAACATTTACTAAATTTTATCATCGGTATAAGGACATCATTCGTAAATATAACTTAACATGCAGACATCTTAAACGTTCGGGATTCACATCCAATCTTTTATGGTAATATTCTTTACAAAGCACAAAAATGTCAGTATTCACCTCAAAAGCTAACAAAACCTTTAAACAGACTTATTAAGAAGGGATATAGTTACGATACTGTTGTCAGGTCATTAAAGATTGCATATTTTGGCTTTAATATTGATTCACTTATAGGGTCTTTGCATAGGAATTAAACATATTTATTCTCAGACCAGTTGTTGGCATGACACGGGTTAAGTTCTTCTCATATATTTTATGACGGTATAATACTAAACCCCTAACAGGATGGATTGTACCTGATATTCATATGATGAAGACATAATCTTTCAATCAGTTTAAATAAGGTCTGGAGCTGGCATGTCTGTAACTGCTAGTAGTCTGTTGTTATTTATGTATTATTGTCATTTTGTTTATTTTCTTTTGTTTCCAATTCTGACATTGGACTCGGACTTCTCTTATACTGAATTTTACTGTGCGTACTGTTGTGCGTTTGTTTTTTCTACATTGGCTAGAGGTATAGGGGGAGGGTTGAGATCTGAAAAAACATGTTTAACCCCGCTGCATTTTTGCGCTTGTCCCAAGTCAGGAGCCTATGCCCTTTGTTAGTCTTGTATCATTTTAAATTTAATTTACTGTTTATAATTTGGAGTTTAGTATGACGTCCATTATCACTGAACTAGTATACATTTTTGTTTAGGGGCCAGCTGAAGGACGCCTCCGGTTGCGGGAGTTTCTCGCTGCATTGAAGACCTATTGGTGGCCTTCAGCTGTTGTCTGCTCTATGTTCGGGTTGTTGTCTCTTTGACACATTCCCCATTTCCATTCTCAATTTTATCAAGTACAGTAACCGATATTAGATATCTAGATGACTAATAGTTGAAATATTTAGAAGTCCTTAATACAGTAATATATATTTTGATTTGTCTCTGTTTGGGTATTCTTATTGATTAGCTTAACTGCTTAACTAAACAAAAATTCAAACTATTATGTTGTTCTTGATATACTTGTTGCTTTTTAAAATTTGTCTAAATTATATGGTTTCTTATTAAGATCTGAAATACTAAAGACACTCTATATTATAAAGTACGGTATATTGCAGCAGATCCAATTTAAAAGCCATACATGTACATGTCTTTCAAGAATCGTTTTAAATGGCTTCGAGTAATCTTATTAAAACCTTTTCTTTCTAAATAAAAGTTTTCAAATAGTATCTCTTTTTTGCACCAAACTACTGATAGAAACCTTAACATTTTTTTCAATGCGAATTTAACATTGTTACTTTGTTTCCAATCTCTACGTTGGATTATCCCAATGCTATTTGTCGCATATCTTGTATAAAGGTTCAATTCAATTCGCATTCTACAACACATAAAGCTACAAATAAAATGAAAACAAGATCTTTTTCAAAATACCTTAGGTGTATGAACACCCACATGTCAGTTTTCATACATCTTCAAATAAACCTTCTTTCATTTATATCACGCAAGTTTATACTCTATTCAAGATGGTTTAAAAACAACTTGCACCGTGGATTCTTTTGTGTTTACTTTAAATGTACCAAATCAAATGAAAGTGTAAGAATGTGGTTTTTTTTTTTTGCGTCTGGCAATTGCATTCTTATTAATATTGTAATCATTCAATTGAATAATATCAAATCATTTGGTAGTGTGTTTCTGTTATAGAATCTTTATAAGAATCAATTACATTCTTATGTAAAAATCATAATGGACGTTACATTTGAGGTTTTAACTTTCTTTTGAAATCTTAAATAACGACCTCTTTTAGAAATAGAACAATTAAAAATGTAAATATGAATAGCATGCAATACGATGATACGACTTTATAAGTACAAAAAATAAATCTATAAGACGCTACAACATCGAAACAATCCCTCAATAAAATATGCATGTTCTGTGAATTTACTACATCTAAACACTTTCTCTTTCAATGAACATGATGAAAGAAGGAGTTCATATATAGACATTTCGTTTGCATCCAGATTAATTGAACACATAAGTATTTCAGAGTCTTTAACATTTATTTAAAATAAACCCATCATAGATATCAGGGTTGATAGTTTGTACGCCAAACGCGCATTTTGTCTACAAAGGAGTCATCAGTAACGGTCGAATAAATAAAAAAGTTGAAAAGGCCAAATAAAGGACGAAGTAAAAGAGCATTGAGGACCAAAAATTCCTAAAACAAAAGGTACATCATCTGTATTAAATCAGAAGGAAATACTTGTTTTATAATACAAGACATTAAGCATTACATCATTTCTAAAAACAAATGAAATCACTATCAAAAAAGGATTGTAAATCATAAAAACATTAGTTCACCTCTTAGAAGTACTTTGATACATTAGTGTAAAGTACTTTCATTAGTGAATGTATTAATGGAGAGATCTGATATTTGAATCTAATTGTTTACTAATTGAAATTGTGTTTTGAATTATCCAGATAAATATAATATATAAATATATAAATCATGCTCTACTTGAGACGTTCGAGTATTAATTATTGATTGCCACTTTTCTAGTATTAAATTGTTTAATCTTCGATCAAAGGACAATGACACACGGGATTACACAACATAAAAAGTGAAATATATGTATGTCATACCACCATATATGTATGGTGAATAAGTGCTTCATAAAAATTGATAATGTTCTTATCTCAAAAGCCATTGTTAAAAACATTGAATAATGTTATTATTAAGCCTTTTGATCATAGAGTCACAGGTTGCGTCTAACAGCTATGGTTCATCAGATTCGGGAAAAGTTGTTAATTGATTTTTTTTATGGACACGATACGACGAAAAACAATAGAAACTATACGAGGGAGATAAAATAGTGTCTAGTCAATAAATCACATGACCCTTCACGCCAGGTCATCTTGAAATAAATTAGAATGTTAATGAAAAACAATAGTGAAATTAAATAACGTTGACTTTAAGATTTAAATATTCGTTTGAAAACCTCATTGAGAATATTGTTCTCATCGGAAGTTGGTTGATCGATATATTTGTCAGTTGACTATGGGTATGTTCCAATGGTCGTTACCACAATCCCAGTCTATTCCTCGATGATTCCACCGAATGGACGCTTTACTGAATGTGAACTTCCAATGAGGAACATTACGTGTGCCACATATGGGAGACGATCTGCTTATATTTCCGGAGCACGATAGTACAACCAACATTATTTATTGAGGTTCATGTTCATTGGTCTCTAGTTTTATATGAAGTGTTTTGTGGACTTGTTTGTCATTTCGGTTTGTTTCTTGTTTTTTGCACTGGCGTTGTTAGTTTCTTTTCGAATAAAAAGATTTCAATGTAATTTTAGTATTTTCCTGCTACCTTTCATCATTATTCATAAATCTCATGACATGCGTTGCGACGACGCCACAAGAAGTACAAAATATCGATAATGTACTGGTCAAAGCAGTATCCAGCGGACCCAAAGAAAATACTCTCTGATTTATTATTGAAGCTAAAGCACATGTATCTATATTTGTATCACGTTAAACGAGCAATACAATATCGTTTCCAATACATTTGTGATTAATTATCTTTCTGGAGCACTTGGTTTTGCCCTTCAGGGATCGTGGTGCTCACTCTTTGTTCTTCTATATATGATTTTAGTGAACTTGATTTTCTTTCTTTTTTTTATTTTGCTATGACGTTGCCATTTTCTTTTAACTTATGAGTTTTGATTGTCTCCTTGGTATTTCTGCACCTTTTTAAACATTTGCATGCATTATTACGAATACTAGCGGCAGATATACAAATTTACTATGAAAATTCCTTTTAATTTCTGAGAAAATTTGGAATTTGTGAACATCATATAATTTAAATATTCATTCCTAATTATTCGTAATGGTACGTGTACTTGATAACTACACAAGGCAAAAATAGATTCACTTAAAGTCACACCATAAAGACAAACATATAACATCCGCATAAAACTGCTGGAATATCTTCCTGAAAGTGAATTATCTCTTGTGTACAGTCCTATTGCAATATATATAGAAAGTTGTGTGATAGACAAATTGTCAATCTGACATGGGAACTTTCTCTTTTATATCGGACTCATTCTAGTTTGTTATCAACGAAATTATTATGACTATCGACATGGAGAGTTACGTGTACTTTAGTATAATGACGGAGGATACCACATCAAAAGAACAAATAAAAATAAACCATGTCATCTTATTGTCCGATCTCTAGTAAATGAATGTAGGTCACAGTTGATTTCTGTGTTGATTTTACGGACCATTTGATGTTGTCTATAGCTAACGTTGATTATTGATATTATCTAATTGTTTTCACCAGATCAGACGATGCTCAAAAGACCACAAACATGAGGTACGTTCTATTGATGAACATTTTCTAAGTGTTTTATAATACTAACACACTTTCAGTAACAGTTTAAATGTAGAGTCTAATAAAGGTTGGTTAAATCATCTTATCCATGATTTAACATGAATATTGATTATGCAGTTCGTTTAAATGGATGTAATAAATTTTAAACAAAGTGAATTTATAGAAGTGCAATTCAATGTTACAGTTATTTCGGTTATTGCTTCCATATTTTTCTCAGGTGCATTTCAGATTGAGTGTGATTTCATTCAATATTGTATAACATTTGGAATATTAATCAGATATTAATGTTTTTCTAATATCAAACCTGAATTTGACATTTGAGAATCTGCGACGAGATCATTCTACTTCAATATTCTTCAGCATTCATTTGAAAACTGTACCAAATGATTGTAAGCGTAACCTATAAATAAAACACATTGAAAACATGTAAGTTAAAGCAAATTATTTACAAAACGGGCATATATATCTATATGTCACTGCATAACCAAGCCACTATCTTATCACCGACAGCGCATATACCTGTCATTCTTTCAACCAACATTTAATTAGTTTATTTAAATTATTTTGTTCTCTATTTAGACATTAAATGGGGTAAAGATAGCCACATGTACATCTGTCTGACTTGGGACAGGCACATACACAATGAAGCGGGATTAAAAATGTAACAAGTCTGGTTTTGCAAATATTTTAGCCTCGCGCATCACTGACGAGACATATGTTGTTGAAATGCGCATCTGGTGCAGTAAAATTGGTACCGTTAATGTTATAATATAAAAGATGAATTCATAAAAGGAGCGTTTCAACCTCGATCTGACTTGATGTCTTATTGATTTTAATGATGAAGTTCTGTGACCTACGTTGTTTTACTTGTGTTCTGACGAAAAGATGACATGTTTTTTCATGTGTTTCATCTTTTGATTGCTTTTCCTCCCTCATTTAGTGAAATGTCTGACAATTGACGGACTGAAAGTTGTGTGCTTCATCCTATAAACGATACTTTCAAACGAATGACTAAGTAACTATTTCAAAGACGGAAGTAAACATTAATATAAAGTCGATGCAGGATATTATAAGATTGATTCCGTATCTTGTATCACACTTTCTTAGTTTGTGTCAGTCATTAAGTTTTCATTTGTATAATGATAGCTCATTCTTTATATGATGTTGTTTATTTGAATATAAAGGCAATATTTGGTTTATTGCTGTACACTGTTGGAATAATGATTTGATTATTAAAATTGACACCATTGTTGTTCAAATCATTTCTCCAATATGCACTGTAGTAATTATTTCAGTTATTTTCTTATACAAAAGAACATGATACTGAAGAAAACCTGACTCTCCACGTGTACATTATTGTTCACCACAAAACCAAATACAGGATACAAATACTATATCATAAAATTTGATACGAAACAGAATATCTCAATTTAGTTATTTTTGAAACTGCCTACGAAGACAGACGACAAGCTAAAAGTTTTCCGAAATGGTGACGTTATATTCATACAGAAATCCTTTCATTTAGTCCACACAAGTTTATACTCTATTGAAGATGGTTTAAAAACCGCTTGCTCCGTGGATTCTTTTGTGTTAACTTTAAATGTACCAAATAAAATGAAAGTGTAAGAATGTGCTTTTTTGCGCCTGGCAATTGCTTTCTTATTAATATTTTTATCATTCAATTGAATAAAATCAAATCATTTGGTAGTGTGGTTCTGTAATAGACTCTTCACAAGAATCAATTACACTCTTATGTAAATATTATAATGGACGTTACATTTGGGGTTTTAACTTTCTTTTGAAATCTTAAATAACGACCTCTTTTAGAAATATAGCAATTAAAACTGTAAATATGAATAGCTTGCAATACGATGCAACGACTTTATAAGTACAACAAATTAATCTATAAGACGCTACAATATCAAAATATGCATGTTCTGTGAATTTACTATATCTAAACACTTTCTCTTTCAATAAACTTAATGATTGAAGGAGTTCATATATAGACATTTCGTTTGCATCCTGATCAATTGAACACATAAGTGTTTCAGAGTCTTTAACATTTATTTAAAATAAACCCATCTTAACTATCAGGGTTGAAATTTTGTACGCCAGACGCGCGTTTTGTCTACAAAGGACTCATCAGTAACGCTTGAATAAAAAAAAAGTTGAAAAGGCCAAATAAAGTACGAAGTAAAAGAGCATTGAATACCCAAAATTCCTAAAACAAAAGGTACATCATCTGTATTAAATCAGAAGGGAATACTTGTTTTATAATACAAGACATTAAGCATTACATCATTTCTAAAAACAAATGAAATCACTCTCAAAAAAAGGATTGCAAATCATAAAAACATTAGTTCACGTATTAGAAGTACTTTTGATACATTAGTGTAAAGTACTTTCATTAGTGAATGTATTAATGGAGAGATCTGATATTTGAATATAATTGTTTACTAATTGAAATTGTGTTTTGAATTATCCAATATATTGTATATTTTAATTTTTCCAGCAATAAACCAAATACTACATAAAATCAGATAACAAAAACTTTTGCCTCCAAATAGTTAGCCTTAGAATAGAAAACATATATATATATACTGCAAACTTTAAGTATAACGTTACTTTACACGAAGTATCATACTACAAGTATTTAAGCACTAGCTACCAGATTAGTGATATTGGCTGGACATTCTGGTTAGAGAAACAGGTAAACGATTTTTCTTTTGTAAAACTTTGATATAATAATGGTGCATCTAGCCTTTGTGATTCAATCACTTTTAAGACAAAATTGGATGTTCTATAGTCATTAATATATGACATCCGTTAAGTTCCAGACGGAAATAAGATATATATTAATTTATTCAAAATAAGCGACAACACATTTAATTATTTAATATATAATATCCGTTATGTTCCAGACGGAAATCAGATATATATACTTTTTTTATTCATAATAAGCGATCACACATTTATTCGATTTTATAAATGTCACGTTTTAGAGACAAACTATACCATATGAATTGACTTGCTTTTAATTATCTTAATGCTGTTACATATTTCATTCTCCCCTCATATGATAATAACACAGAAAGGAACATTTGCATGTGTATGCAATAAAACAGATATGTATACATTTACAAAGTTTCAGAAGGTTCGTGACGATAATAGTCATAGAAAGGAGCATTCAAAGTACAGGATACAAATACTATATCATAAAATTTGATACCAAACAGAATATCTCAATTTAGTTATTTTTTAAACTGCCTACGAAGACAGATGACACGATAAAGGTTTTTCGAAATGGTGATGTTATATTCATACAGATATCCTAATGCGTTTGATTCAATTCGACTATACTGGTACAAGAGCCTTGAGAATATTTCTTGAAAATAACCATAACAATTTAAACCTATCCAAGTGGTTTGAATCATATTTGTTTTAAAGTTAAACGTGGTATCGAGGCAGCAAGACAAAATAACACATATAAATATATATGAGACCAGGCGAATCCAAGCAAATATCTGTAAAGGTGTTCACTATGATACAGACATGATGGGTGCTACGAATGAATAATTTGATTTGGTCGAAACGGGGAATCATCTACAGTGTACAGTTACGATATCATTGTTGAAAGAACTAATAACGCATTGCTTTGTCCATTTCAGAAAGCATTTTAGATATATATCTCGCATACATCTAGCAGCCTTTTCTTTGAATGAAATTATTAATATATTGCGTTTGTAATCTGATCGACTGACATAAATATATGTTTTGTGAGACTATGAACATTTGTGCAAATACAATGCAGACGATACCGATAGTGACAATGCAATAGAAGGAAAACAGACAATACTATTGCCAAAAAGCTAACCAAAAACAAACTGTAAAACATTACACAAAAATCTTAGCACTGATCAAAACAGAAAACGCCCACCCAAGACAAAATACCATCGTAATATAGAAAGAAAATAACTGGGGATGATCTTAGGTAATTCTTCAGCAGGGTGTGCAGATCATGCTTCACTAATTGCACCCGTCGTGTTGTCAATAATAAATGCAACATCGTTTATAGATAAGTTTGATGTCATATTCGGCCATAATCATACGGGGCTGTTGCTGTTGCTTCGACAATCAAAGCAGATTAATGGCGGTTTATGACACGGATATTCCATGACGAGGAACTTTTTTTTTTAAGTCTGACAATGATAATTTAGTTTGAATTTAAAAACACTTTTAAACATAAAAAAATACATCATATAATAGATTACAATAACATTTGTACAACTGAATGTGATTAATCGTAAAAACAAGTGTTCTTTCAATCAGGAATGTCATTGAAACATAAGTATACCCATCAGTAAATGATATCAAATTATAGCAACGATACTGATATTCAATCTTGATTGTTTACTGGATTAATATATTGCTTTGAATTATCAAGATCACTACCAATACAATTATCAATTAAGATGTACGGTTAACCTTCGAGTATAAATATATGACACGATTACCTCCCATTTATCTGTTTTCAAATATTTAGTCTTAGAATCATAGGAATGTTACATAGGAGATTCTAAATGATTTTAGATGAAAGATAGTTATACAACATTAACCTGCAGCTGTAGTAAACAAATAGTGCATAATACAAGAAAACTACTATTATATCACAAAAGAGAGTGTAGCGGGAAAAAAATCAATGTTATTGTGAAAAAGTTTTTCAATAAGGCCACACCAATTTAATTTCTTGTTCTACGGATTTTTCTACTCCAGAAGTTGGGACGAGTGAGCGATTTGAAAATTTTAATAAGGAAAAATTTTAAGTTTGAAAAGTAAAGGCGAGCGATTATACTTTTTATCTGTAAACATAAAATCATAGGTTCTGACAATATTGATCAAAACAAGAAGGTATAAAACTTAATTTACCACTTGTACTTTGACATTTCTTTAATTTATCAACTGCTAAAGTGGTTTTCTTTTCCCCTGTTCATCAAGACATGTAATGCCCACTTTTGATTGCAGCATATTTATGACTTTTTGTATAACGGTAACTGTTACTTTCTGAGGACATCAGATCTTGAACTGAATAATTGAATAATTATTTTAACTGCTTTGAACGATCTCCATTGAATTTTCATAGATGTCTTTCCTCCTTCACCGGACATGACTTATAACTAGCAACACGGCGGGTGTCTTGCAAGAAGCAGGAACTCCTCATCCTTCCGGAACACCTGAGTTCACCCCCAGTGTTTTGGGGTTCGTGAAACACCTATGAACCACATCAACAAACGCATCTACTAAACAACAAGCTCCTGACTAAGGACAGGTGCATAAAAATGCAGCGGGTATTGATAGTTTTGTTCCGCCGGCAAACGATATTGCAATTAAAGGCAACACTTCTCCTCCTCCTGCGTCCTTTATTCTAACAACAAAAATCGGCATGATTTCGTGGAGAATCGTCCTTGTCTTTGATAAGAAACATGTGTTAATGCTCGAAACAGTTTAAAGGGTCGCGAGTTGACGTTGACTAAAACGCTCTCGCGATCGCTTTTTATTCTTTAATGATTACAAAAAAAAAAACCGGCGCGGGAAATAGACACATTTACTTTTCTGGATGCGGGAAGCGGGAATATCTAAAAAAAAAAAATTTTCCGTTTAGAAAAAAATATGTGCGGGCGGATCCGTCAAACAAGGAATTAAATTGGAGTGGCCGAATAACAATATCTCTTAAATGTTTTAATTGTTGTATCTTCTGCATTTATTTATGAAGACTATATCATGTATGCTATTTCCCAATAGCATTTGAAGTGAAAACAATTAACTATATATCCTAAAGAACAAGTGTTTTACAGAATACGATTAACATTCAAAATCTGCAGCTAATTTTTTAAAGTGGTTTTTAAGTTGTTTGTTTTTAGTGATTAAGATAATAACACAATGTTGACTGTTGTACCCCTATTTTGACATTTTTACCTATTATGTCTATTTGTTTTGTTCACACATCGTTGTCAATATAATGGAATTTTATGCGACTGTCATACAAGTGAGAGGTTTAGATAACTATAAAACCAGGTTTAATCCACCATTTTCTACATAAGAAGATGCCTGTACCAAGTCAGGAATATGACAGTTGTTATCAACTCGTTTGATGTGTTTGAGCTTTTGATTTTGCCATAAGATAAAAAACTTTCCGTTTTGAATTTTCCTCGGAGTTCGGTATTATTGTGATTTTACTTATTTCGTATTAACTTAATGGTAAAAACAGTTTTGCACATCGTTGAAAGCCGCATGGAGGTCAATTATTGCTTATACTACCACTTTGTTTTACCTCTGATGGACAGTTGTCATATCGGAAATCATAAACCTCTCCTCATTTTTTATATCAACATCCTGCTTTTGTTCTATTTTTCTAAGTGGTATTAAAAGCTTTAATACTAAGAAATCTCAAGAAATTTTTTGTTTTACAAATGTTAAAAGTTCTTCTATTTCTTAATTTATTTGGCCTTCCAATGTTTTGATTAGAGCGTCACTGAGTAGTTAAATGAAGATGAGACACGCGTCTGTCGTTTTGAATTATAACCCAAGTATCTCTGATTAGTTTTCATTAAACATGTTAAAGTTAACTAAACTTCGGCTAGTCCGTGCTAGTTGCAATTTAGCTAAAATTAGTACAGAATGATGATTTATATTCTACACAATATGTGATTTTAGAAACAAGTAATGCAATGGTTAATTTTTTTCTCTTTTGCATTAGATATATTTTTATTCAAAATAGAAACATATACTTTTATAAGCTTCATTTCTTGTAATTTTCTATTTGATTGAGTATTGCAAAGATGCGATAATCTCCGGTGATGAATACTGTGTTGTTAAAAGATTGTCAAATAAGAAAATAAGAGGCTCAAAGGAGCCTGAATTAATAACATGACGAATAATAAACCCCCTTAATTAATAATGACAATATATCTTCGGACAAATATCTCATACCATTCCAAAATATTTCCCATTGATATGCCAGATATTTGAAACTGTTCATGCATTCCTTAGGTTTTAGTTGAATATTATTATGAAAAGAAGATCACTAGTTTCGTAAATTTAAAACAAAACCTCCATAAGTGATAAAACCCTTAAATTTTACTTCTGAATATTCAATCATGTTTTGATTTTGTGCATTCAATTGAACTTTCAAAAATGAAAGAAAAAAACTAATCGAATTCCATTTAAAATCGTTATAGGTATATGATATAACAATGTTAAATTGAGTTGATATGATCAATCGTTACCAATTGCATATATACTTAGATTATCCTATTGTTTAGATATGTACACATATAATCATTTAATAACACTAAGCATTAGTCATAAAAATGGATATACATATTTATCCTGTACCTGAATGTTACATGTCGTCGTCTTACGACTGAATGAATGTTGTTTGCATAGCGTCTAGTGGCAAATATATCATGCATGTTGAAAACGAAAACAAAAAAAAAGGGACGAAAGATACCAGAGCGACAGTCAAACTCACAGATCGAAAACAAACCGACAACGCCATGGCCAAAAAATAAAAAGACAAACAGACAAATAATAGTACACAAGACAAAACATAGAAAACTAAAGACTAAGCAACACGAACCCCACCAAAAACTAGGGGTGATCTCAGGTGCTCCGGACGTGTAAGCAGATCCTGCTCCATATGTGGCACCCGTCGTCTTGCTCATGTTATTAAAAAGCCGGTTAATAGTCTAATTCGGTAGGTCACATTCGTGATAAGGGAACGGAATTGTAGTTACGACATAAGGAACATATCCGATATCATCTGTGAAACGGATATTCCATAAGGGTCAACCAACTTGTGATGGCGTCCGTAAAGTCTACGAAGTGATGATTTCAACTGCACCATTTGAAACTATTGGTTTAAAAATGAAAAGGTCACAATTGGGAAGCTGAAATCATCTCTTTTGTCGTAAAGTTTTGTTTTCAACCGACTTGACAATTGACAATCAATACAAAAGGTAGACTCTGCAATATAAGGGATACCGGAATTAAGGGCGGGACAATTGAAATCCTACTTGAAATAGAGAGATCATAAAGGGTTAATCCAAAATCAATGAGGAAAAATTGGACAAGGACAGATATTTTTATCTTGCAAAAGGCTACCTACGGACCCTCCTAGTGTTTTTAATGGTTCATAACGTGCAGACAGCGTGTCTCCTCTCTCTCTCTCTCTCTCTCTCTCTCTCTCTCTCTCTCTCTCTCTCTCTCTCTCTCTCTCAACTGGACATCTTAATTCTGAACAAAAGTGGCTGCAAATTTATACATGACATGTCAAACGTACGCTTCACTTCTTGTCTGATAGCCTCCATATTGCTATATAGATTTCACCTGAACGGAAGTTGCTCACGAGAACATGTAACGTCTTATGATCAGATAATCAGTCAGTGATTATAACGTAATATTGTCAAGTTTTCAGTAACAGTTTGGTATTAGCATGTTAAGATAGGTTAAATAATGGAGAATTATAGCCTTTTTACCTTTTTTTGATAGTGAATATTCAAGTCAAATTAGTAGAGTAATGTATTATGTATAATACTAATAAATTTAATCATCAGATATGAAAAATTGACAATGTAGTTCCTTACAAGGATGCTTTAAACAAAGTAATTAGTTTAATTTAATAGCATGTTTGAATTTATATCGTTACGATACTCATGTTTCACTCAGATGCATTTCAAAATTAATGTAAATTCAGTCAATGTTGTATAAATAAAAACTTTGTTATATGTAAAATCGATGAAAAGGGAACATTGAGATTTCAAATTAGTCATTAAAAAACTAATTACGTTTAGTTGTACATTTATGTGAAGACAGTTAGTCTGAAAGAAAGGAAACAAACGAGTTATTTAGCAGCATTCTCGTTAATGATATTACATGTAAAATAATTTTGAATGTGTATTACGCCAGGCTATACTGGTATATTTAAAAATGAAACTTAAATTATGAAAAACATTTGTATTGCTTAGCTGAGCATAGATCGCTGACAAGATGTGCATGCATAGATCACAATTAAATTGTCCATTTGTGTTAGTGTTTGTTAATTTTCCGGTTTGTTGTGCAAGTGTTACGGACCTTAATGGTTACAATGAAGACAAATTTTCACGAATTGTCATCTAACTCCAGTATACCTTGATCGATTTCCTGAAAACTTAACATTATTGTAGAGATTGATGAAAGAAAGCTTCCTTTTCATTTTTTCCCGATTTGTCACTTCAGAGTTATGGGACTGTAATTGTCGGATTTTAGTACGTTTTACACAGATTGATCCACAACTTGAGTTTGTTTGGAATGATTTAGTTGAAACTTACATAATTGTTCTAATTGATGAACATTGCAAACTGTTCGATCTAAAAAAAAAAAACAAACAAAAAAACGGTATCTTCCAAATATCCCATTTTATTCTTGCAACAATCTTAAAATACACAATAAAGGTATATCATCTTGGCGAAGCTGATTACAAAAATTGTTATAAAATAATTGTGCGTGTCTCCTTTCTAATGCAATCACTTTTACAATCAAATAATATGTACTAAATCAATTAAGATATGAAGTTCCCTAATGCCACAGTTAGGATGTCAGATATTTCCTATAGGTTATGTCTGTCAAGCGTCCATGAATTTGTGTTATATTTCATTATCTTAACTTTTAAAATACAGCATGTGACTTTACTTTCAGTTTAACCATGTATTGTTATTTGAATGATTATGCATATCAGATTGTACCAACACAGGAGCAATAAAATAATCATAATCTCTGATTTTGTGTTACAACATTAATTAAGAACCGAAATACAATTTCCAATCACTCGGTATATGTTTTGATGTGTGCAGTATGAAACAGATAGTAATTAAACCAAATTCTGTAATTAAACCAAATTCTGGTGATGATCATATCAATGAGAGTTTTAAAGGTTTGATACAAATTATACCTATTACATCCTATAATATAAATGGACGATAATACATTTTATACTGCAAACAATCTATGATATTGTGAAATATATAGAGACAATGATTCCAGTGTTGCATTGAAAATTAAAACCTTATATTATATTTGAAAATGTTACTGTTTTTTCAGATGCAATATTGTAGTCTTAGAATCATATTTAAAATCACTGAAGATTCTAATTGATTCTACATGAAAAATATTAATATCATAAAGATACTGTTTGGGTCAGAATAGGGACAATTCATATAATAATCCATGTGAATCACTTTGAAGCTTTATGGATATGAATTCATGTTGTCATAATTTTCATTGTCATTAAATATAGCACGTTAACATTGATATAAGGATAGTATTTAAGCATACATTATAAGTGGAGTAAATAGGTGTCGTCACTTTTGTTTTAATGTCCAACTGTTAACTCGTTTAAGATCTTCCACGAATTATCTGCAACAGAGTATTGTTATTTCCTTCTAACATGGACATTGATCATTGAATCTTCAATTGTGGTTGTGTTGATTATTTCTATCATTTAAATTGAAGATAACAGCCTTCATGTAAATGTAGTTTATTCAAATAAGAATTGACACGGTGATCTCAAACGAATAACTTGTCAGTGTTTATATCTATTTAGTGTAAACAAATCCGTAGAATAGTATAAATACTAACAATTTTCTTCATTTAACACCATATCCTTTAAAAGACATAAAATACATGATTTCATATAAAAGTGAAAATACGAATAGCGTTCCTAAAAGACTTACATGCAAACTAAAAACTGAAAAAAAACGACCCCCACTTACTACCAAGAGATGACTTAAGTGTTCAGGAAGAGTCTTCATTCCTTGCTCTACGGTGGAACCAACCTGTCTTTCATGTTAAAATTATTCTATTATTCATAATGCATCATATAAAAGCGGTTTTTTGAATGGTCTTTTTTTTTGTTACTCATTTATAATGCAAGTAAAATAAATAATTGCTAAAGTAAAAATAGGTCAATGACTAAAATCAATACACTTGCATCAATTTATCTTACACTCTATTGAACTTGCCTTATTTATCAGAAAGGATATTGACTTCGCCCTATACAGATTTTGGGCATTGTGAACCATATACAACTTCAAAGTCAACAACAAATGACTAAATAATAATTCTGACTTGGACATGACTTAAAATTTATACATCTCACACAAGGCTCGACTTTCGCTAGAGTTTTACTGTCGGTTAGAAGAAGACTAAGCTGAATGATTGATGAATTTTTCATGTTTGTGATAATGCTGGCTTATTGGTTAATACTGCACATCTCCTTTTAATGACACATTCTATGTACCAAACATAGATAAACGTTATGTTTAGCATCGCAATGAACAATTTTTATACGTGGTTATTTATTAAAATATAAAGATTATGTTAAATAATTGACACTCTTGTTGTTCAAATCATTTCTCCAATATGCACTGTAGTTATTATTTCAGTTAGTTTCTTATACAAAAGAACATGATACTGAGGTAAATATGACTCTCTACGTGTACCTTATTGTTCTGCACACAACCAGATATTGTATATTAAAAATTTTCCAACAGTGTACAGTTATAAACCAAATGTTACAAAAAATCAGATTTGAAAAATATCTGCCTCCAAATAGTTACTTTAGAATAGAAATAAAGACAACAGTAGCATACCGCTATTCAATAGTCATAAATCGATTTAACTGAAACAAATCCGGGTAACAAACTAAAATTGAGGGTAACACATCAACTGTAAGAGCAAAACAACGGAACAGCATAAACGCTGAACTGCTACAAAAACTAACATACATTACAACTAAACGCAAGAACACTCCAGACAGAGACATACATAAATGAATAATATTATAGTACATTACAACATGTAAACCACAGAATAACAACGGACACCTCTCATTTACACCACTATAGAATTATGAACTGTACGTCACACAAATGTATCAACACCACAACAGGTGACGTCACATGTAAATTTCTGAAATAGTATATATAATTGGGATTAAGTTTGTAATGGTGTTTTTTTATGTATTTTGTAACCATTACAAGAATATTAATATAAAATTGTGTTAGCAATGTTAGATAACATACATCTATATACTGCAAATGTTATGTAAAAAGTCACGATAAACGAAGTAGCATCCAAGATAGCACTAGCTACCATGTTAGTGGTATTGGCTGGACTTTCTACGTAGAGAAACAGTTAAACAATCTTTTCCTTGTAGGACTGCGATATGATTATGGTGCATGTAGCCTTTGTGCTTCTGTTACTTTAAAGATGAATGTATTACAAGAATATATATTTGACATCCGTAACGTTCCAGACGGAAATAAGAAATAAGATATATATTTATTCTATTCGTAACAAGCGACCACACATTCATTTGTTTTTTATATGATATCTGTTATGTTCCAGACATTATCAGATATTCTTTTTATTCATAATAAGCGATCACACATTTACTCGATTTCACTATTGTCACGTTTTAAAGACAAACTATACCAAATGAATCGACTTGTTTTTAATTATATAAATGCTGTAACATATTTCATTTAACATTCATATAATAATAACACAGAAAGGAACATTTGCTGTGTACGCAATAAAACATATATGTATACATTGAAAAAGTTTTAGAAGGTTAGTGACGATAATTGTCATAGAAATGGCCATTCAAAGTTCAGGATACAAATGCCACATGTTGAGTAGGATTTGTTTACCCTTCCGGTACACCTGGGAGCACTCCCAGTTTATGGTAGGGTACGTGTTGCTCAGTTTTTAGTTTTCCATTTTGTACTTTAATAACAGTTGGGTTTTTTTGTTGGCATTCTTATTTTTTAGCCATGGCGTTATCAGTTTGTTTTCGACTTATGAGTTTTAATGTCCCTTTGGTATCTTTCGCCTCTCTTTTATAAATTTTAATACGAAACAAAATACCTCAATTTAGTTATTTCTGAAACTGTTCATGAAGACCGACGACAATTAAAAATTTCCGAAGTGGTAACGATATATTCTTACTGAAATCCTAATTCTTTTGATTCAATTTGACTATAATGGTACACGCGCCTTGAACACATTTCTTAACAATAACCGTAGAAATTAAACCTACCCCAGTGGTTCGAATCCTATTTTATTTTTTCATTTGAACGTAATATAAAAGCAAGACAAAATAATACATATAATTATATATGAGACCAAAACGAATCCAAGCAAATATCTGTAAAGGTGTTCACTGTGATACAGACTATGAATGTTTTATTGGATTTGTTTGGAACTGGGAATCATCTACAGTGTATACTTAAGATATTATTAAGGACGGATCTGTAACGTTAAACGCATTGTTCTGTCCATTTCAGTAAGCATTTTAGATATGTATACATTTAGCAACTTTTTCGTTGAATGAATAAATTGATATATCGCGTTTGAAATCTGATAGACTAACTTACATATGCGTTTTGTGAGACCATGAACATTTGTTCAAATACGATGCAGATGATATCGAGGGGACAATACTTTTGGAGGAAAACAGACAATACCATTGCCGAAATGCTGACCAAAAACAAACTGTAAAACATTACACAAAAATCTAAGCACTGATCAACACAGAAAACGTCAACCCAAGACAAAAAACCATCAATATAAACAAACAGAATAACTGCGGATGATCCTAGGTGATTCTTCAGCAGAGTATGCAGATCATTCTTCACAAATTGCACCCGTCGTGTTGTTAATAAAAAGTGCATCATCGATAATAGATAAGTTCTGTGGTGCCATTATCGAACAAAGTCATACGGGGCTGTTATTGTTTCTTCGACAATAAGCAGATCAATGGCCGTCTATGAAACGGATATTCCATAACGAGAAACTTTATTTGTTAACACTAGTCTGACAATAATATCTTAATTGAAATTTAACACATTTTTTTTTTAAATAAAGTTAAATTATATGATAGAGTGCAATAAAATTGGAAAGATTGAATGTGATTAAACATAAAGATCTGTATTCTTGGAATGAGGAATTTCCTTTTAATATCAGTAAATGGTTTTAAATTTTAGAAATAAAAGTACTGATTTTCAATCGTGATTGTTTACTCGATTGATAAATTGCTTTAGATTGTCAAGATCACTTCAAAAAAAAAAAAATATCAATCAAGCTGTACGTTGGACCTTCGATTATAAATATATGAAACGATTACCTCCCATTTATCTGTTATCAAATATTTAGTCTTAGAATCACAGAAATTTTACAAAGGTGAATCTAAATTATTTTAGATGAAAGATAGTTAAACAACATTAACCTGTCTGTGTAGTAAATATATAGTGCATGGCAAAAGGAAACTACTTTTATGTCACAAAAGAGAATTTAGCGGCAAATTAAGAAAATCAATGATATTGTGAAACTGTTTTTCAATAAATACAATATCTCTTAACCTAGTAATTGTTGTTTATTCTCCAATTTTTTTCATCAAGATAAAATTGATTCCAATAGTATTTGAAATGAGAAAAATAGACTCTAGAGTGTTTTACAGTATATCCAATTAAAACGCATAACATTTATAATCCACTGCCAATTCCTTTTAAATGGTATCGGGATAAAACTCAATGACAAAAACGTGTAAACATCCTCTTTCGGTTCTATAAAAGTATCTGTAAATTTTCTAAGAATACAAACTTATCATACAAACCCGGCTGATAATTTTGTATGCCAGAGTCGCGTTTAGTATAAAATAGACTGATTATGGACGATCGATTAATTGATTGATTTATGGTTGCTTAACGTCCATAGGAAAAATATTTTATGCATGTTCAGGACAAGAACAGATTAACAATAAAAACAATAGGTAGGTCTTAGTCACTTGCTGGGATAAGGGGGTCTATCGAAAGAAAGTAAGTGCTGAATACTTGGGTAGGGACCCTCTGGTGGAGGAAACCTATAAATGGTTAAAAAGTTTTGATTATAAAAAACTCATGCAACTATCTGTTACAGTTTAAATGTTCTTTAACTTCGTGATTAGTTTGGCCTTTCAATGTTTTGATTGGAGCGGCACTGAGTAGTTAAATGTAGATGAGACACGCGATTGGCGTACTTAATTAAAACCAAGTATCATTGATTAGTTTTCAGTAATTTCTGTTTAAACCTTCCTTTGCAGTAGGACAACCGGAAGCGCCTGAGTATTGATTTCAGTGCTCAGTGATACGGTTCATTAGACGACGTTGTCAACACGTAATGGTGGCCATTGTTTGACGTTGGATTTGACATTTCATGCTGTAAAGATGCATTTATGACATTCTTGGATGCTAAAACTTAATGCCACACAACATACAAGGTAAAGGATCAAGTTATTTCAGTTATACCGAGTTAATTATTTTCAAATAAGTGGAATCCCAAAAAATGATTTAAACGGCAAAAATAAAGTGTAAAATTATATGAAACATGAAAATTGAAATCCCATTTTTCATCATTTCCTTTTCATATATTGAATACACTATTTACACCAACCACTGGTGAATTATATTCGGATTTCGGTCTTAGGTATCCGTCCTTGTCTCCGGGAATATTATACCCACACAAGTTGTCAACATCCGTTTTCAAACTGTTCAAAGTGTTCTTCACAATCTCCCTGGAAAATATTCACGCTATCACTTCGTGCTCAGATAATAGAACATTGTAAACCTCTAACAGCAAATGCGGACCAAAATTAATCAAATTTGAAAGCACGGATGATCACGTGTAATGCCGACTGTAAGTTCTCTAAAAAGGGGATAATTTCTCCCCCAAATAAACATGAATTTTGCTGACCGTATCAAATTCAACTCAAAAGTCCATTATCAAATCAGAGGCGTCCCTTTCATATACACCAAAATTTAATATTTAAAAAAACTTTCATTACTATATTAACATACATTAATACAAAGGGAAATCAATCACAAGCACTTATTTCTGTCAATGGGGGGTTCACTATCCATACTCATACGAAAATTTTTATTTTTATGTGGGTGGGTGGGTAGAAGGAATTTAAGGGGACATTATATTCATCTTCTTATTTTACTATTATGGCTTATTAATTTTTTTCTATCTGTACACAATTGTTCTTTCCTTTTTATTGAACAGAATATTTATGTTCATCCTGTGTCAGCACTCTTGTCAGAGCAATGTTTATTTTATGTTCGGTTATCACCATGATTACATGGACATGTACCAGATCTTTCCCATAAAAAAATTATTTAAGATAGCCATCCTCTAAATCATAACTCTAAAATTATAAAAGAAATTTACACATTGAAATTAACCAATCACCCACCCATTTGAAAAGCTTGTACACATGCTGCTTTGCATTACATGAATCCCCAGAAACTAATTAATTTACAATTTCTTTAAATACATGTTATATCTGACATGTAATATTCTTCCAATGATTATATAAACAATCTACTTAGAAATGATAATTCATTAACAATATTACTTTCTCAAACTTCATTAATATAGTCAAATTCAAGGTGTCAATTTAGTGACAATACAGTCATGACAGTGGTGGTTCCAGGATTTAAATTAAAATAAAACTGGGTTTTGAGTGCCCCCAAAATGTATAAAATTTCAGCTTGCATTGTACAATAGACATGTTATGATCTTATGATGTCTATGCAAACTATTAAATATAAAAATGTTATCAAAAGGTTTGGTATTTATAACATAAATTTGCTCCTTGTTAAACCTAAAAATTATTTTTCAAGACTTTTGAAATGTTTTCTTTGTCTGAAACTTTTATGTACATGTATTGAGAAAAAATGCTGGGGACATAATTATCTATAATACTTAATAAATACATGTATTTTCTTGGTAATTTATTTGGCAAATTTGTATTCATGTGTTGATAATAACAATGCAAAGTTTAATTTTGCTTTGAATAATTTAGTAAATAAACATTAATAGTAATTGTATGTAAATTTGCTTTATATTTACAGGATGGAGAAAGATGTTCACTATGGATCAAAAATTCAAAACAGAGGACTTTTTTATTCAAACAAAAATACTTGTACATGTATGATATTCTGTACATACAACAAGAAAACAGTAATCAAACAGAATGTCCAGTGATGTTGAAAGCAAAATTATTTTTGTTAACAGAAAACAATAGGACTACAATATATTAAGGGTAAGTAATCCAAAATTGTCTGTTTTAATAGGGTTACAAAAGTGGGTTATTGACAATGTGCTATGATTTCAATCCCCCAAATATGAAACAAAAACATAATATACATGGTATTTAAACTGTTTTCATAAGGGTACAGTAATTTAAAATTAATTTAAATGATTAAAAACTATACAAGGGAAGAAACTCTTACAAGATGTGCATTATATCCTAATGAAGTGTTTTAATGAATTTGTCCATATTTTCAGATAAGAGAATGACTTAAGCAGACTGTATTGGGGTCATAGATGGCCATAACAATGAAATACAATATGTTATAATTATCATTCTTCATTACGTCTTGATTGAATTAACAAATTTTAATTTAATAACAAAATATTTTCTTTTTTCAGTACACAACACATCGTGTAAGAAGAATAATTTTACTGGAGGATAAAAAATTTAATACCTGGAATCAGCAATTTACAAAATGTATACGAAATTTATTAAGAGAGATATATTCATGTACAGAATGGTAACCCCACCAAATAACTCAGGTGGTTCAAGTGATTATTAGCAGACATTTTTGTTGAACTAATGCAGGATTAAATAAATGAAGCTTTAGCAGACTATGGGCTCCAAAGTGTAGTAAAAAGAGGATTTTTAAATATGACAGACTCATTTTTGCGCCTGTCCCAAGTCAGGAGCCTCTAGCCTTTGTCAGTCTTGTATTATTTTTAATTTTAGTTTCTTGTGTACAATTTGGAGTTTAGTATGGCGTTCATTATCACTGAACTAGTATATATATTTGTTTAGGGGCCAGCTAAAGGACGCCTCCGGGTGCGGGAATTTCTCGCTGCATTGAAGACCTGTTGGTGACCTTCTGCTGTTGTCTGTTCTATGGTCGGGTTGTTGTCTCTTTGACACATTCCCCATTTCCATTCTCAATTTTATCATAAACATTAAAATGTGCATAAGTGAAATGTTACAATATTTAGTAAAAAATTCAGATTATTGACTCAGTTGTTTTCATGAAATTTTTTATCAAAGCAATATCACTATTATATAATAAATAAGATTCCATATGTTTTATTTTACCGGTATACTTTTGACAACCGAATATATCTTCCCTCAGCTCTGGCCTCAAGTGTTTCCCTTTTATTTTGTATGAGTATAATTTACAGAAAGCTCACTTTGCTTTTGGCGAATTCAAGTTTTGCCTTTCCAGAATTATTGGACTTTATTAATGGAAAATTAGACATTTGCCCATACGTTGTAGAAGAACTCAATTTTGCTTTAATACTTTTTCAAGAAATTGTATCATAAGGCTAGATTTGATCAAATAATCTCACTTTTGAATATTTATCACATATCACATACTTAAATAATCTAGTATGCTTAGATTGATTTCCTTCACTTTTGTCCTGTTGTTGAGATTGAGTGAAATAATTTAATTATTTTATCCCTATCAATTTGGGGTTGCCTGGGGATCTGTGTCCCATTGGGACTGGCATTTAACACTGCATAACTATATCCTATCACAAGTTATGATACAGCCAACCATATAACATAGTCCCTGCCACTGAAAGGAGAAAAGAGGTGCACAACATACAAACAAATATTTCATATGGCTAGCTTCATTGTATCCTTTGAATATTTCATTGTTTTTTGTCGAACCTGCGACTTTTGTCGCAGAAAGCACGACATAGGGATAGTGATCCGGTTGGGGCGGCGTTAGCTAACTTCTTAAAAGCTTTATATTTTAGAAGCTAGAAGACCTGGATGCTTCATACTTTGTATATAGATGCCTTATGTTACGAAGTTTCCGTCTGTCATATGTCCATTGTCCTTGATCTCATTTTCATGGTTCAGTGACTACTTGAAAAAAAAGTCAACATTTTTTGTAATGTTAATTTCTTTCTTATTATGAGTAATAGGATAACTATATTTAGTATTTGTGTACCTTGCAAGGTCCTCATGCCCGTCAGACCTCGACCTCATTTCATGGATCAGTGAACAAGGTTAAGTTTTTGTGGTCAAGTCCATATATCAGATACTATAAGCAGTAGGTCTACTATATTTGGTATATGGAATGATTGTAAGGTGTACATGTCCAACTGGTAGATGTCATCTGACCTTGACCTCATTTTCATGGTTCAGTGGTCAAAGTTAAGTTATTGTGTTTTGGTCTTGTTTTCTAATCCTATATGCAATAGGTCAACTATATTTGGTGTATGGAAATATTTTATGATTTACATGTCAGTCTTGCAGGTTTTATTTGACCTTGAACTCATTTTCACGGTTCATTTCTCAGTGTCAAGTTTTTATACGACCGCAAAAAAATTTTGCGATCTTATATTGGTATGACGTCGTCGTCGTCCGAAGACACATTGGTTTTCGCACTCTAACTTTAGTTTAAGTGAATGGATCTCTATGAAATTTTACCATAAGGTTCAATACCACAAAAGGAAGGTTGGGATTGATTTTGGGGGTTATGGTACCAACAGTTAAGGAATTAGGGGCCAAAAATAAGCATTTTTGTAACTTCCAGACATAACTTGTGTGTCAGTGTATGAGTCTCTCTGACATTGTACCACAAGGTTCCATATCACAAAGGGAATGTTGGGATTGATTTTGGGGGTAATTGCCTCAAAATTTTAGGAATTAGGGGCCATAAAAGGGGCAAAAAACAAGCATTATTATATGGACAAATACTTTAGTACAAAACATAATTTAAAGCAGTGTAAGGGAGATAAATCAAATACATCATTTGAATTACCTCCCTTACACTGCTTTTAAATTATGTATAAAGTAATGGTTAATGAACAATTAAGACAATTTAAAACAATGTAAGGGAGGTAATCCACATCCAACATTTTGATTACTTCCCTTACACTGCTTTTAAATAATGTTTAAAGAAATGCATATTTATAAAGGAAGACCAGTAAAAATATCTGCAAATGTTGCATCTTTTTTTTTTTACAAAAAAATCCATATGAAAGATTTGACACCATATTTTAAATTCTATTATAAAATAGATTAAGTTAGCACTATGGTAAATTTAAATGGGTAATTATGGTTGCAAATTCCATTGGAAATTTGAATTGAGATTATGACCATATCTTGAGGGAAAGAATTTTTTGGGGGAAAAAAGGGGGGGGGGGGGGTTAAAAGAAATTGTGGGGGGTCAATTTTTTCTCATTTCAGATTTCAGAAATTAAAAAGAATTATTCTTCAAATATTTTTTTTTTTTCAAATTTCAAATATTGAAAAATTTCAAGAAGTAATCTTTAATAACACAGTATGGCGCATTAGATTTGTAAAATCTTTGACCATATTTATTTGTAATGCCAAATCTGACTGTGTATTTAGATTTTTAATTTTGGGTCCAGTTTTCAAATTGGTCTACATTAAGGTCCAAAGGGTCCAAAATTAAACTTAGTTTGATTTTAACAAAAATTGAATATATGGGGTTCTTTGATATGCTGAATCTAAACATGTAGTAAGATTTTTGATTTCGGGCCCAGTTTTTAAGTTGGTCCAAATTGGGGTCCAAAATTAAACTTTGTTTGATTTCAACAAAAATTGAATATATGGGGTTCTTTGATATGCTGAATCTAACCATGTAATTAGATTTTTTATTTGTGAGCCCCGCTATCAAATTTGTTCATATCGAGGTCAAAAGGGTCCAAAATTAAAATTTGTTTTATTTCATCAAAAATTGAATTATTGGGGTTCTTTGATATGCCAAATCTAACCGTGTATTTAGATTTTTAATTTTGGGTCCAGTTTTCAAATTGGTCTACATTAAGGTCCAAAGGGTCCAAAATTAAACTTAGTTTGATTTTAATAAAAATTGAATATATGGGGTTCTTTGATATGCTGAATCTAAAAATGTATTTAGATGTTTTATTTCAGGCCCAGTTTTCAAGTTGGTCCAAATTGGGGTCCAAAATTAAACTTTGTTTTATTTCATCAAAAATTGAATTATTGGGGTTCTTTGATATGCCAAATCTAACCATGTATTTAGATTTTTAATTTTGGGTCCCGTTTTTTAAATTGGTCTACATTAAGGTCCAAAGGGTCCAACATTAAACTTAGTTTGATTTTAACAAAAATTGAATTCTTGGGGTTCTTTGATATGCTGAATCTAAACATGTGTTTAGATTTTTGATTATGGGCCCAGTTTTCAAGTTGGTCCAAGTTGGGGTCCAAAATTAAACTTTGTTTGATTTCAACAAAAAATGAATATATGGGGTTCTTTGATATGCTGAATCTAACCATGTATTTTGATTTTTGGGCCTCGTTATCAAATTGGTCCACATTAAGGTCAAAAGGGTCCAAAATTAAACTCTGTTTGATTTCATCAAAAATTGAATTCTTTGGATTCTTTGATGTACTGAATCTAACCATGTATTAAGATTTTGAATATTGGACCATATTATAGGTAAATTAAAAAATGTTAAGTTCTTAGACCACATTCATTCTGTGTCAGAAACCTATGCTGTGTCAAATATTTAATCACAATCCAAATTCAGAGCTGTATCAAACTTGAATGTTGTGTCCATTCTTGCCCCAACTGTTCAGGGTTCGAACTCTGCGGTCGTATCAAGCTGCGCCCAGCGGAGCATTTTATTGTGTTTTGGTCTTTTTTTCTTCAACTATAAGCAATATATCAACTATATTTGTTGTATGGAATGATTGTAAGGTGTATATGTCTGTCTGACAGGTATCATCTGACTTTGACCTCATTTTCATGGTTCATTGGTCAATTTTAAGTTTTCATGGTTAAGTTTGTTTCTTAGACACTATAAGGAATAGGTCAACTATATTTAATGCATAAATTGATTGTAAGGTGTACATGTCTGTCTGGCATGATTCATCTGATCTTGACCTCATTTTCATGGTTCATTGGTCAATGTTAAGTTTTCTTGGTTAAGACTGTTTCTTAGAAACCATTAGCAATAGGTCAACTATGTTTGGTTTATTGAATGATTGTAAGGTGTACATGTATTTCTCATTTGGTTGATCTGACCTTGACCTCATTTTCTTGGATCTTGTTAAGTTTTTGTGTTACTTGTAGTAAAGCTTTATATTTAGGACTATCAACATAAAATCAATGGTTAGAAAAGAAGGTGAGACATTTCAGCGTGTGCACTCTTGTTTTTCAGTAGTTATTTATTAAAGGTACTACAGTTCCCTTTCAGTTTGCCTTCTTACGACTTGTTTACAGTTCCAATATAAAAATAAGAAGTTGGGGTATGATTGCCAATGAGACAATTAATTAACTCTCCACCAGATACCTTATGACGAAAAGGTTAATAAATATATGTATAGGTCTCTGACAGCCTTCATCAATGAGCAGAACCAATAACACATAGTAAGCTACATGTATAAAAGGTCCCTAAATAACATGACACAATAGAGGCTGAAAATGAATATTCTGCATCATTGAGTATGCAAAAGTGAAAATATATTTAGAAAGAAAAGCATGTGTACCAATGAATGCAAATAAAAAGTCAATCCAGAAAAAAAAATCTTACTACCTCACACGTTATGGCTTATGCAGTTTATTCACTAAATTGTCAACAAACTTTTACATACTTCATTCAACTAATTTACATTAAACCTGGGAACAGTATATCTGTCAATATATGTTTGTGATTAAACAAGACAAAATAAAAGAAAAGAACAGGGCGAATTGGTAACAGGACCCAGAGCGAACAAGTACTAGTGCGAACAGACCAGGATCCCCTTCCCACCACCTACCTAGAATAGCAAATGGTCCTCCCCATATGCATAGATATATTAATACTAGTCTAATAGTCATTATACATGTACATGTTATACCAATGCCCTAAGAAACTGCACATTAAATTTTTAAAAAGTAAAGTCATGAAGAGTTTTAACCAACACTGCAAACCAGAAATTAAGAATCAATAAAATGACACATGCCTTTGACAAAATTACCCCCCCCCCCCTTATTTTTCAAAAAAGAATCAAAACAAAACACATAACGATAACTGTATTAACGAAAGGAAACTTATGAAAAAACCCCGATAGCTTTTCTATGGCCTATTCAGATTAGAAGTTCATTAAAAACTCATCGGCCGGTAACATACTAACAAAATATTCACGAAATAAATATGGATTGATCAACGAAGTACGATATCAACAAATCAATCCCATGATGATGTAGGCCTAAAACTGTTAGTTTGCCAAGTTCGGCCTGTTTTGGTATAACGTTGATATGAATTCAACATATCGCATGACTTCCTTGGCATTCAGATAAACAAAATTGCTACAAAGAAGTAAAAAATCAAAATTTTAATGACATTTACGTTGACATTTTTGGCGCCGGAAATTGACAACGTTGGTCTAGTATATATATATATACTGACACAACATCGGTTGATGTCGATTCCGGCAATTCTGCTTCTAAAAATCTCTAGCAGTTAGAATTTATTGATGACTTAAAATATATTTGTTATGTTTCAATAAATTTTAGTGGATAATTATTTTGGAGAGAAGAATAGCTATCGTGTACTTCAGAAACAAGGTTAAGGGAGGACCACGCCCCCATAGTGGGAAAATACAAAATAAAGATGACCGTTCTCGATTTCTACTCGATAGAAGTGCCTAATTTTTTCATAACATATACATTATGTACCAAAGATAATTATATGAAAGTATAAAAAAAATCGAGGCGGAGATTTTTTAGAAACAGCTAATAATTATAGCAGACCAATTGACGTAATAGATAAAAAGACGAAAATGGCGCCTTCTTCAATTTCGAAAAAAATCTATTATTTTACAATTTATTGACACATATTGTTATTTTTAAAGGGGTTTAATATCTATTAATTCACTTTTCAATGAGAATTGAATGAATATTTACTTTAAAAACAGAAACTCTTCCAATTTCTAAATCTACCGACCATGCAAGGAAAAAACTATAAAAAATTGCGACCCCTACATTGAAATGGGAACAAATTTTTGCCCTGGCTTGAACACTCACGTTCTTTACGAATTTCGATGCCAAAAACTAGCGAGAATATGATGTAGAAACTTTTTTTAAATCGAAGGATAGGTATTTTTTTGTTCCCATTTTTAATATAGGCATTTTATCCTACAGTGCAGAAAATCAATATCCGAAATTCTATGTTCAGATATAAAAAAATGAGATTTCCTTTTATTTTAATGTTCAAAAAAGAAAATAATATGTAAATTCATATATTTTTCTCATATAGATTTGCTTACAATCAACAATATTTATCGTCGGTACTTTGCCGCAAACGAACGAAAAAACATTACAAAAGCGCGCCATTTTTCAGTTGACGTCGGCCGACGCAAAATAGTCCAATTTTCGGCGTAGGACTACTGAGCGCCGCCGAATCACATTTTGGCCAAAAAGGCACATCCGGTTGTCCTACTGTTGGCTAGTCCGTGCTAGTTGCAAGTTAGGACAGAATGTCGATTTGTATTCTATATAATATACGTTTTAAGAAACTAGTAATTTAATGGTTGTATGTTTTCCCTTTTGCATTACATATTTTCTGATCTAAATTAAAACATAATACAAATATACTTTTGACATACAGGACACACATATTTGTATCAGTTTCGCCTCTGGTGATTTGATATTTGACTGAATATTCAAATGATGCAATAATCTGGTTATATTATTGTTGTCAAATTAGAAAACTAGAAGTTCAAAGGAGCCTGAATTACTTACATGTCAAATTAAACCGTTAACTCATCAGAAGAATTATACCCTCACACTAATATCGCTTCCGGTGACTCGGAAAATTAGTCTTCTTGCAGCAATATAAATTTCCTATGGAAACAAAATCGGTATCATTGTTGGGATCCTGCTATACGATTATCAAGTTAATTACAATTGTAGGTCAAACAAGATGCCGCCCTATTTTCTTAATAATCAACACTATATGAGTATATAGCAGAGCAATCACGAATCTACTACAGTTCCAAATCAGTATGCTTTGGAATTCGATAACGAACAAACAAAATTGACTTACTGAAGCAAAATGTTGTCTTTGGCAGCCTAGTTTATCATCCGATTAGAACCAAAATGAGTACAATTAATAGAAACATATACTGCGGCATTCATTTCAAGTTTAACATAGGTACAGGTGGTAGTATTTGTAAAAGACAACAGCGGTATACCGATATTCAGACCTCCTCGAAATTAGATTTCAAACTTTTTTTCAGGCAAACTTAACCTTTAATGGCTTTTTCTATTATTTTTAGGTCCTTTCTGTTCATATAATTCTTCAATTGTTTCGGTTCTCAGATATTCTTGGCTTTCAAATTTTCGGCTTTGAGCGTTCCCGATGAAGGTAAATCCAGAACAGTGATTTGCTAGCATTAAATCTATAAAGTGTTGTTTCTACTTTTTACATACAAACATGATAAGAAAAAGGGTATCGCATTAACTCCAGACGTAGCGAAACCAGGCCGTCGGTAAATTTGCAAATCAGAAGGCTAGTCTGATATTTCAAAACAAAATATGAGTTAAGATCCTGTTTTCATCATCTCTGTAAAATTGGTAAAGTTGGATAAGTTGTTTTAGAGAAGTCGAAAATACGGACAACTTACACTCCGAGGGGACGACTACGAAGTGATGTCAATGGCTAACATGGCCTTTCAAGTCAATGAAATGTTTAAAAAAAAAATCAGCCGCTAAAATGACGTTGACTTTAAAATTTCAATACATATTGTGGAATAACAAATGACTTTTTTTTCCAAAATGTATTTCATCGTATTGCAATTATCTATAAAAAGCATGAAATATGATGCACTAAATTACAACAAATGTATAAGTGTGATAATTTATAGGACAATACAATACCGAAACGATCAATAGGAAAGGTCAAAACAGACTATATTCACTGTTGAAGCTAACGTAGCTAAATCCAAATGTATTACCTTAAAAGAGCTATAACAGTTGTCTCCCTTGATTTTTAATGTATTTTTTTTTTCATGTTCTTATTCTCTCTCCTTATTTGGAAACTGTTATTTTAAACTTTGCATGCATTATTGAGATTTAATGTGACTATAGTTGAGAATAAAAATTCACTGGTTGAAACTCGGTAAACTGCTGTATGTACTTCACTTATTCCGTAGAAACTTTCCAAAAATGCCAAATCTTAAAATGTGTACATAGAAATACTGCAGTATGTTTCAATTGCACCTTCAAGAACGAAAGTGAAAATTTAAATTTCAATTGATGTATGTATGTCTATACCCCTTGTTAACTCTTGGTTAAGTAGTTTCACAATATATGCTTCATAACTTTTCCAATCTGGAGTCGCTGTACTTTATATTTGTATAGTATAAAAGAAACAGTATTAATTTTAAAAACAAAGGAAAACGCAACTGTTCCGTCGATTGTTTTGATGTTTTCAATGTTGGATCTTATCTAACTTAAATCCTCTTTCGCATTATATATTTCACTTAAATGGTCGTTGCTAAAAAGGTTATGTTACTTCTAAAGATATGATAATCAGTAAGTGCTTAAACTAACATATATAAAGTCAGGTTTTCAGTAACAGTTTGTTATAAACATGTACGGGAATGTTATTTAATGTATTATAAAATTATAGCATTTTTAAGGATTTTTTAACGGAAGCCAAATTCCAAGCCAAATCAATTCAAATCAGTAAAATTTTATACTATACTGGTATATTTCATGTTCACATTTGAATTATATATTTAACAATTACGAAGAATCTTATCAACAAAATAACTAGCTTAATTCAAAATACTTGAATTTGATATCGTAACGGGACCCATATTTCATTCATATGCATTTCAAAATTATTGTAAATTCAGTCAATGTTGGATAAAATAAGACTTTCTTGCATTTAAATAGATCAAAAAGGACAATTTACCTTCCATATTTGTCATTAAAACTGGTAATTATGTTTAGTATTGTCTTTATGTGAAGATATTCGTCTAAAAGAAGGAAAAGAGTTTATTCGTCAGCGTTATGATTAATAATATTACTTAAGAAACAATTTCACATAGGTATGATTAAACATGGTTATGCCGGCATATTTAAAAGGATTAGTTAAATTATGACCAAAGAACAATTATTGCTCAAATAAACATAGGTCAATAACAAGATGTATATAATGATAAGAAGATGTGGTATGATTGTCAATAAAAACAACTCTCCTCCTTATACCATATGACATAGAAATTAACCACTATATGTCACCCTACGGCCTTCAACAATAAGCAACAAACGACGGCCACAGAAATACTTGGGACAGGCACATACAGAATGCGGCTTGGTTAAACATGCTTGCTAGCGCCAAACCCTCCTACTAGTCTGGAAGGCGGTATAACAGTTCAAAATCAGAACAAACTATAACAATCAGTATACGTATGGATAATCGTATCCATTCAAAACTATATTCAATGAATTCAGGCACCTTGAAGTTAGAGATGCAACTAAAATGCACATAGAAAAGACACAATTACATTATCCATATACTAGTATCTAAGTTAGTCTTAGTGTCGAATTACAAAATGTAAAAGGTTTATTATCTCCTTTATCAAACTGTTCATAAGAGTGGTTTTTTTTTATGCCAAACGGCTGATAAGTAAATGTGTTGTTCGTCCAAGTAAATAAACTCATCATATATACCAGGATAAACATTTTACACGCCAGACGCGCGTTTTGTCTATATGAATCATTAGTGATGCTCGATTCTTAAAAAATAAAAATGCAAAATAAAGTTAGAAGTTGTAGAGCATTGATGACCCGCAATTCCGAAAGGTTTTGCCAAATACGGCTAATGTAATCTATTTCTGGGGTAAAAAAAATCCCTAGTATTTTGAAAAATTCTAATTTCTGGTAAACAATTAATTTATAGTTATGACCATATTAATGATTATTCATATCAACGCAGAAGTACTGACTACTTAAATGTGATCTCCTTAGTCTAAATACATTAGTCATGTGACAATAGAATGATAAGTTCAAGATATAATCTTTTCTGCATAGGTTGTCTGAGACACATGGTTTACTTTTACGAAATTTCTAATTATAAGGAGAGTATAATGTGTGTTACCTATTTGTTCAGACAAGTTATTTGAAATGAAAACCAATTGAACAGGGGATTTGTGTTTTACATCAATAAGACAATAACCCGGCGACACAAACAACCAAAGGCCATACAGAGTTTAACACAAATATTTTTTGACACTGACTGCCATGGGTTAACAAACGATTGTTCCATAGTCCTAACATATACAGAATAAATTTAACTGCACCAGATGAGCATTGTGTCAATTAATGTCTCATCAGTGATGCTAGAGGCCATAATATTTGAAAGAAATTAAATTCAAAATTTAAGTTGGAAATCATACGATTCAGAAACAGAATATCTATGGCCTAAATTATTATATATTGCCACCATTTAATATCTATCTTCAGTGTTGTTGGAACCAAATTCAAAAGTATTCACCATTATATGGTAACAATTCAAAAAAAGCAAACAGTAGTAAGGGACTATCTTTTCGTTCAAATGGATAACCTTAGAATTACAAAAAAAACATAGAATAGAAACAAAAAGAAATTTTCATTCTAATCACAAGTATAAAAAACTTAGATGATGTAATGCCTGTTGATAAGAACTACCAGGCTAGTGATTTGACGGAATTGTTAGGCTGTATAACAAAGATCGAGAGAAATATTTGTTTCATGTCGTGATCGTATTTAAATAATGCTGCGTGTCCCTTTTAGATGGAATAACTTTTACCACCAAGTAATGTGTGCAAAATCCATTAAGATATGAAGTCCCATATGCCACAGATATGATACCAGATATAATTCATGTTTGTCAAGCGTCCGTGTATTTGTGTCATATTTCGTTATCTTAACGTTTAAACAACAAAATATACCACGTGACCTTACCTCAACCTCTCGGTTTGACCATTTATTTGTTTTGAATGATTATGCATATCAGATTTTACCAACACAGAAACAATAAAATAAAAAATAATGTTTGCTTTTTGTGTTACAACCTTAATTTAAAACCAACATTAAATTTCTAATCACGTGGTAAATGCTTTGATGTATGCATCGAATAATAAATAGTAATTAAACTAAATTCTGGTAATGATCATATAAAAGAGTATCTTGAAGGATTGTTAACTTTTGGTTATTTGCGTTTGTTGGAATGTTGGCTTATTAGTAAACACCCCTTTAGTAACACAATCTACGAGCAGTGGGTTATGTTGATGATATTGACGAGACTTTTATGTCTGAGAAAAATCTCAATGATTTTTTTCTTTGTAAAACTGTGAAACAATTATGGTGTATGTGACCTTTGTGTTTCAATTACTATCAAGACAAAGTAACATATACTATAATCATTTTATATATAACATCCGTTAATAAGCTACCACACATGTATTTGATATATCATTATTGTCATGTTTAAACGACAAAAACACATACGAATCGACTTGCTTTTAGATATGTAAATGCTGTAACATATTGAATTTTATTCTCATATGAGCAATTCACAGAAAGTAACATTTGTTTACGCAATAAAATATATGTTTTTATATTTTCAAAGTTCTCGAAGGTTAATGACTATAATCGTCATAAAAATAAGCATTCAAAGTACAAAATACATATATTATATTATTCCTTTTAATACGAAACAGTAAACATCAATATAGGTTGCACTTCCACAGAATTCAATTTGGCCGCTATATATGTGTATTTATACTAGTAACATTTCCAATTTGTTCTCTATGAGATGAAACATAGAAATCCTATCTGGGAACCAGTTTGTGTACAAAACAAAATGTCTATGTATATTATATATCTCCCCAACAGAGGCGTGGTTTGTGAAACAGCTGTATTTACAAAGTGCAATCTATAATATACTATAGCTGAAGAACGCCTCCGGGTGCGGGAGTTTCTCGCTGCATTGAAGACGCATTGCTGGCCTTCGGCTGTTGTCTGCTCTATGATCGGGTTGTTTTCTCTTTGACACATTCCCCATTTCCATTCTCAATTTTAACATTTATTCAAATAGAAAAATCTTGACAAACACTTTTTCTCACAACAATACTTATTTATCAGAATCATAGTCTTAAAGAAATCACTGCATGTACTCTAACTTTTCTTTTACAGTACATTTTAAACACCCCACCATGTTTCATTTTTAAAGAAATTGAAAACAAGACTTTGATTATTGTCACCTTCCTTATGTGCATGTTTCCTGAAATGAAATGCCCAGAACTTGTATGAAACTACTCTGATAACAAATTGAAAGCATTTCAGAATAATATAAATGTAAAGTTTAATAGTTAATCATTCCAACATTCAAGATTATTTAAAGTACCCAATCCTGTCTCTGTCTTCAGTCCATATCTTACTATATGCCTATTTATCTATAACAGTACACAATTTCTGCCTCAAATGGTCAGTCTAGAAATCTTTTCACAGTAATATCATCGCTAATCATATATCTAACATAATTTGGCTAAAATATGAACTAGAAGTGTTTAAACAAAGCCATATTTGCAAAAGTTGTTTGTATGAAGTTTGTATGAAGTTAACTTATTTTTGAAACCGTCTCCAAAGATAGGCTATTAGGAAAACTTTTTTTTCCGAAGTCGTGACATTATATGCATACTAAAATCGTTATACTTTTGATTGGAAAACGTTCTTAAAAATAACCGTTGGTTCAATAATCCTATCCAAGTGGTTCTAATTATTATTGTTTTACCGTTTAAAGTGGAATTAAAGCAAGACAAAATAATACATATACTCATAAATCAGAACAAACGAAAGCAATTAAGCAAATATCTATCAAGGTATTAACATTGAAACAGGGTACTATGAACGGTTTGTTTTTATTCTTTCGGAACTGATAGTCATATACAGTGTACTAATGTGATATCATTGTGGAAAGAACTGTGGTGACGTTTTAACACTTTGACCTGTTCATTTTAGTGAGCATTATAGATATGTATTAGATATATATCTCGCATATATCTTAAAGTTTTTTTTTTGATAAACTAAAAGTTAAATAACCAAAAAACCGAACTCCAAGGAAAATTCAAAACAGAAAGTTCCTTATCAAATGACAAAATCAAAAGCTCAAACACATCAAACGAATGGAAAACAAACTTTCATATTCCTGACTCCTCAATATATATTGCGTTTGAAATCATATCGACTGACATACTAATATGTATTGTGCAAATACGATGCAGATAATCCGAAGGGACAGAAAACGCCCACCCAAGACAAAATACCATCATAATAAACACACAAATTATCGCGGATGATCTTAGGTGACTCTTCAGGTATGCATATCACGCTTCACTAATTGCACCCGTCGGGTTGTTGATAAAAAGTGCAAAAACTGTAATAGATTAGTTTGATGATGTTATGATCGAGCATTATCATACGGCATTGTTGCTGTTGCTTCGACAATAAGAGCATGATCGTCTATGACACGGATATTCTATAACGAGGAACTTTATATTTCAAAACTAGTATGACGTCAATAATATCTTAATTTAAATTAAACACATTTTTTAGAAAATAAAGTTAAATCATATGATACAGTGCAATAAAAATTGAATGTGATTAATCATAAAAACAAATATTCTTGGAATTAGAAATGTCATTGCAACATTAATAAACCCATCAGTTAATGATTTCAAATTATAGAAATGAGAGTACTGATATTCAATCTTGATTGTTTACTCGATTGATATATGGCTTTGAATTATCAAGATCACTACCAATAAAACTATCAATCAAGCTGAACGTTGGACCGTCGAGTATAAATATATGACACGATTAGCTCCCGTTTATCTGTTATCAAATATTTAGTCTTTAAAATCACAGAAATTGTACACAGGTGATTCTAAATGATTTTAGATGAAAGATAGTTATAGAACATTAACCTGCAGCTATAGTAAATAAATAGTGCATGATACAAGAAAACCATAATATCACAATAGAGATTATATCACAATAGAGATTATATCACATTAGAGATTGCAGTTACAAATTCAAAAAAATCAATGTTATTGTGAAGCCGCTTTTTAATAATTTTTAAATATCTCTTAAATGTTGTAATTGTTGTACTTTCTGCAATTATTTATCGGGATAATATTGTTCTTAACGGGTGTTTGAAGTATAACAAAAGACTCCGTATCCTTAAAAACAAGTGTTTTACGGTATAGGTAATTATAACTCCTAACGGTTATAATTCGTTGCCGATTCTTTTAAATGGTATCGAGTTAAATCAATGTTAAAAAAAACCAGTCTAACATCCTCTTTCTGTTCTTTAAAGGTATCTTGAAATTTTCTATGTGGTTTAATAATTTTAATTCTAAAAACAAATCTCAAGCAACTATCTTTCACCAAATTCTCTTGGTTCTAAATGCCTTCAGGCAATTCCGCAATTGGTTTGGCCTTCCAATGCTTTGATTTGAGCATCACTGAGTAGTTAAGTGAAGAAAGATGAGGCACTCGTCTGGCGTACTGAATTAAAATCAAAGTAGATTAGTTTTCATACAAGTTTATATAAACCTTCGGCTTGTCCGTGCTTGTTGAAAATTAGTTTGAATTAAGGACAGAATGTCGATCTATATTGTATGCAATTTACGTTTTCAGAAATAAATGATTTAATGGTCGCATATTTTCCTTTCACATCAACTATGTTTTTTACTTTTGACTTATAGGAATCACATTCTTATATCAGTTTTGCTTCTGATAATTTGATATTTGATTAAGTATTGAAACAATGCAATAATTTACCCTGATGGTATGATGTCGTTAAAAGATTGTCAAACTGAAAAATTTAGGACTCAAAGGAGTCTGAATCGCTTACATGGAAAATTAACCCATTAATTCATCAAGACAATATACCTTAGGACAAATATCGCTTCAGGTGACTTTGTATCATCAATCTCATTGAGTTCCAAAATGTTTCCACTTGTAATGTTAAACATTTTTGAAAAATTAAGAAATTAGTCAATTGTTGCCTCTTGCAGCCATTTATCCATCCCATCAAAACCAAATAAGTATCATTATCACTGCACTAGTACATATATTTGTTTAGGAGCCAGCTGAAGGACGCCTCCGGATGCGGGAATTTCTCGCTGCATTGAAGACCTGTTGGTGACCTTCTGCTGTTGTCTGTTCTATGGTCGGGTTGTTGTCTCTTTGACACATTCCCCATTTCCATTCTCAATTTTATCATTTTTTGGATCTTATATACCCCTAACGGGAGGGATTGTACTTGTTTTTCATATGATGAAGACATAATCTTTCAATCAGTTTAATTGAGGTTTGGAGCTGGCATGTCAGTAACTGCTAGTAGTCCTTTGTATTTTTATGTATCATTGTCATTTTGGTTAGTTTCTTTTGTTACTTATTCTGACATCGGACTCGGACTTCTTTTAAACTGAGTTTTGCTGTGCGTATTGCTATGTGTTTCTTTTTTCTACATTGACTAGAGGTATAGGGGGAGGGTTGAGATCTCACAAAACATGTTTAACCCCGCCGCATTTTTGCGCCTGTCCCAAGTCAGGAGCCTCTGTCCATTGTTGGTCTTGTATGTTTTTTAATTTTAGTTCATTTATATGTTTTGGAGTTTAGTGTGACGTCCATTTTCACTGAACTAGCACACAATTTTATTTAGGGGACAGCTATTACGACCTCCGGGTGCGGGATTTTCTCGCTGCATTGAAAACCCATTGGTGGCCGTCGGCTGTTGTCTGCTCTTTGGTCGGGTTGTTGTCTTTTTGACATATTCCCCATTTCCATTTTCAATTTAAATTGTCAAGTTCATTAAATTAGTTGAGTCAAGAAACGGACATACAGTTTTCCATTGCGTTTAAACGTGCCACTAATGGCACAATATTTTTCAAACGATCAACTATGAATGAGGATTTATTGTAGAGCAATCACGATAATAAGTTTTCAATCAGTATGCCTTGGCTTGAAAGATTGATTTTTATAATGTTGGTTGCGTATTGTCCAGTGGCAAAAGGCTTGTAAGAAGGAACGATCAAAATTGGCTTATCGACACAACAGGTTGTCTCTGTCAGCCTAGTTAAGTATCCGATCGGAACCAAATGAGTACACTAAAATTGGACATATACTACGTCATTCATTTCAGTTTTAAATTAGGTAAAGCAAGTAGTACCAACAAAAGAAAACAGAGGTGAAGTCATGTTCAGAACTCTTCGAAAATAGATATGTACATGCAAATTATGATAAAAAATAAGGTATCGCATGAACTCCAAACGAAGAGAGACCAGATGTGTGTAGACGGTGTAAGGGTCTCCTGCTATGCATTCATCACCCGTAATGCAAGTCCAAATTCAGTCTGAACGTCACAATAGCAAAAAAGAAACTTTCGATTTATTTGCAGATCAGACGTCTATTCTGATATTGAAAATCTAAGACCAGCAAAACATTAGTTGAGACACAGACACGTCGTACCGGTCAAATAATTCATGATGGTGACATTCAGCTCTGTATAGTGTCGATTTCATTTGTTATTCTTCATATCGCAACATACAAAATTTTCACCTTTTAGATTCCAAGGTGAAAGTTTACAAATATTTCAAATCAGATTTAAAGATCGCTTCGGTCGGCCATGTTTCGTTTTAATCTGATCGTACATAACTTAGAATCGTGCAGATGATCTCAAACTTATCATTCCTGCAAAAATTGTTAAGTTGGATAATTGGTTTTAGAGAAGTCGAAAATACGGAGATCTTGTGCTCTTCGATGGCCCACTACGACGTGATGTCAAGACTCACTTGACATTTGAAGTCATAGAAAAATTTTTAAAAAAATCAGTGGACCTTCACCATGATGATTTTAGAATGTCAATACATTTTTGAAATATGAAATGACTATGTTTCAAAACATGTATTTCGTCATGTAGCGATTATCTACAAAAAGTATGAAATATGATGCACGACATGATAAGAAAAGTATAAGGTTGATCATCTATAGGACAATGCAATACCGAACGAATGTAAACGGTAACCTATCTTCTTGTCTCCAAATAGATGATAAGAAATGTATTCTTCGTCCGAGTAGATGTAATCGGCTTTGTCACATTTTTTTAAGGATTTTTTTTAGGCATTGGATCAGATGTCTGTCAAACGAATGATAAGGAATATGTTCTTCGTCCGAGCAGATGTGATCTCCTGCGTATTAATTTATTATTTGTGTGTCGATAGAATAGTAGATATCACCCATCTGTTCTGGCTGTCTAAAGTATATGGTTTACTTTACAAAATGTCTAAATATGAAAGAAAGGCGAAAGATACCAAAGGAACATTCAAACTCGTAAGTCAAAACCAAACTAACAACGCCATGTCAAAAAAAAAAAAAAAAAAAAAAAACACCAAAGAGAGTAGCAACAGTAAGGCTTAAGTTTTCAATGATATATCGTTGTTCATACGTGGTATTTATTCAAAAATGAAGGCTATGCGTTATAATTGACTAGATTGGTGTTCAAATCATTTCTCCAATATGCACTGAAGAAATTATTTCAGTCAGTTTCTTATACAAGAGAACATGATACTGAAGTTAAGCTTGAGAGTTGTCTCATAGGCGATCATACCACATCTTCTTATTTTTATATTAATCTTCGTGTTCAAGTTATTGTTCTTCAGTGATGTACAACACCAACTTTGTCTATTCGAGATTTAGCAACAGTGAAAAGCAATAAACCAAAAATTACACAAAATAAGATAACAAAATCATCTGCCTCCAAATAGTTAAAATAAGAATAGAAAACAAATATCTATATACTGCAAACTCTAATTATAAAGTTACTATAAACGACGTATCATACTAGTGTTTATGCACTAGCTACCAGGATAGTGGTATAGCTGGACATTCTCGTTTGAGAAACTGTTACACGATTTTTTCTTTGTAAATCTTTGATATAATAATGATGCATCTACCCTTTGCGCTTCAATCACTTTTAGGACAAAGTTAAATGTACTATAATTAATAATATATGACATCTGTTACGTTCCATATATATATATTATTCATACTAAGCGACCACGCGTTTATTTATTTAATATATGATATCCGTTACGTTCTAGACGGAAATCAGATATTTATTTATTTTATTCATAATAAGCGACCACACATTCGATTTTATTATTGTCACGTTTTAGAGACAAACTATACCATATGAATCGACATGCTTTAACGTATTACATTTTATCCTCATATAATAATTACATAGAAAGGAACATTTGCATGTGTATGCAATTAAACATATATGTATACATTTAAAAAGTTTCAGAAGGTAAGTGACGATAATTGTCATAGACATACATCTAGCATTTTTTTCTTTGAATGAAGTCATCAATATATTGCGTTTGCAATCTGATCGACTGACATAAATCTATATGTTTTGTAAGACCATGAACATTTCTGCAAATACGATGCAGATGATACCGATAGGGAAAATACAATAGCAGAAGAACGGCCGAAAAGCTAACCAAAACAAACTGTAAAACATTACACAGAAATATAAGAACTGCTCAACACAGAAAACGCCCAGCCAAGACAACATACCATCATAATTAATAAACAAAATAACTGTGGATGATCTTAGGTGATTCTTCAGCAGTGTATGCAGATCATGCTTCACTTATTACACCCGTCGTGTTGTTAAAAAAAGATGCAACATCGTTAATAGATAAGTTTGATGATGTCATAATCGAGCATAATCATACGGGGCTGTTGCTGTTGCTTCGACAATAAGAGCAGATCGATGGTCGTCTATGACACGAATATTCCATGACGAGGAACTTTATTTTTAAAAACTAGTCTGACAATAATATCTTAGTTTGAATTTAAACACACTTTTAAAAATAAAAATATACATCATATGATAGAGTATAATAAAATCAGAATCATAAAAAGAAGTGCTCTTTCAATCAGGAATTTCATTGAAACATTAGTATATTCCCCAGTAAATGATATCAAATTATAGCAAAGATAGTACTGATATTCAATCTTGATTGTTCACGCGGTTAATATACTGCTTTGCATTATCAAGATCACTACCAATAAAATTATCAATCAAGCTGTACGTTGGAACTTCGAGTATAAATATATGACACGATTACCTCCCATTTATCTGTTATCAAATATTTAGTCTTTAGAATCCCAGGAATGTTACACAGGAGATTCTAACTGGTTTTAGATGAAAGATAGTTATACAACATTAACCTGCAGCTATAGTAAACAAATAGTGCATAATACAAGAAAACTACCATTATATCACAAAAGATATTGTAGCTGCAAATAAAAAATAAATCAATGTTATTGTGAAACCGTTTTTCAATAATAACAATATCTCTTGAATGTTTTAGTTGTTGTATCTTCTGCATTTATTTATGAAGACTATATTTTCCCAATAGTATTTGAAGTCGGAAAAATAAGCGTATATCCTAAAGAACAGGTGTTTTACAGAATACGTCTAACGTTTAAAATCCGCAGCCAATTTTTTTAAGTGGTTTCGTATTAACTCAATGGTATAAACAGTTTTGTACATTGTTGAAGGCCGTTTGGTGGCCAATTATTGCTTATACTATCATTTCATTTTATCTCTGATGGACAGTTGTCATATTGGCAATCATTCAACATCTTCTCATTTTTTATATCGACATCCTCTTTATGTTCTATAAATGTATTTCTAAATTTTCTAAGTGGTATTAATAGTTTTAATTCTAGGAAGGTTTCATTAAAGTTGATCTAAACTTTGGCTAGTCCGTGCTAGTTGCAAATTAGTTTGAATTAGAAGAGAATGTCGATTTATAGTCTACACAATATGTGTTTTAGAAACAAGTAAAACAATGTTTTTTTTTCCCCTTTTGCATTACATATTTTTTATTCAAATTCGGCCACAACCAAATATACATTTTACTTACATGAAACATATACTTTTATTAGTTTCGGTTCTTTTTATCTCCTATTTGATTGAGTATTGAAACGATGCAATAATCTTCAGTGATCGATATTGTGTTGTTAAAAGATTGTCAATTAAGAAGATAAGAGGCTTACAGGAGTCTGAATCAATAACATGACAAATGATAAACCCCCTAAATTAATCAGGACAATATACCTTTGGACAAATATCTCATACCATTCCAAAACATTTCCCATTGATATGTCAGACATATGAAACTTTCCATGCATTCTTAAGATTTTAGTTGAATATTATTAAGAAAAGAATATCACAAGTTTTGTAAAGTAAAATGGAATATGGGTAAGGAAAGGATTATATATCCTGTACGTGAATGTTACATGTCGTCGTTTTCCAATTGATTAAATGTTGTTTGCATAGCGTCCAGTGGCAAATATGTCACGAACGAAAAAAAAATTGACAATCAATACAAAAGATAGATTCTGCAATAGAAGGCCAACCGGATTAAGGGCGGGATATTTGAAATCCTACTTGAAATAGAGAGGCAGAAGATAATAAGGGGTAATCCCAAAATAAATTAGGAAATATTGGATAAGGACAGATTTTTTTTATCTTGCAATAGGCTACCTTCGGACCCTTCAAGGGGTGTTTGCAATGATCCATAACGTGCATAGAGCTCTCTCCCTCTCTCTTTATCTCTCTCACCACGAGACGTCCAAATTCTGAATAAAAGTGACTGCAATTTTATACATGCAATGTCAAACGTACGCTTCACTTCTTGTCTGATAGCCTCCATATTGCTATATAGATTTCACTTGAACGGAAGTTGCTTACGAGGCCATGTAACTTCTCATGATCAGATAATCAGTCAGTGATTATAACATAATATTGTCAAGTTTTCAGTAACAGTTTGATATTTACATGTAAAGGAAGGTGAAATAATGGATTATTATAGCCTTTTTATGGTTTTTGTTATAGTGAATAATCAAGTCAAATTATTAGAGTAATATAAAAAGTAAAATCACACAAATACTGAACTCCGAGGAAAATTCAAAAAGGAAAGTTCCCAATCAAATGGCAAAATCAAAAGTTCAAACACATCAAACGAATGGATAACAACTGTCATATTCCTGACTTGGTACAGGCATTTTCTTATGTAGAAAATGGTGGATTAAACCTGGCTTTATAGCTAGCTAAACCTCTCACTTGTATGACAGTAGCATCAAATTCCATTATATTGACAACGATGCGTGAACAAAACAAACAGACACAATAGGTAAAAATGTCAAAAATAGGGGTACATCAGCTAACATTGTGTTATCATATTAATCACTATAAAAACAAACAAATGTAACGAAGAAGCACAAAAAGGCATACATCAAATTTAACATCCTCATTTTGCTGATATTATACGAGTTCATTTATCTATGTAAAATCAAATCATAAAGGATGGAAGGTTTTAAGTACTGGCGTAAAATCGCGCGTTTGAAATTCGCACAGGTAGATATAAAATAATTTTGTCGTTCAAAGTATGAAGGGATACATAAATACAGAGTCACGTAAAATGTATATCACAAAAAACAGACTTAACAGTAAAAGTAATATTAATAAATACAATAATTTTGTCGTTCAAAGTATGACGGGATACATAAGCACAGAGTCACGTCAAATGGATATCTCAAAAAACAGACTTAACAGTAAAAGTAATATTGATAAAGACAAATAAAAGAATACTATAACACGTTATTAAGATGACAAACAACGTCAGTACGCAAAATCTTTACTTCAAGACCATCGTGTATTATTTTTGAAGTTGATACGGAATATTTATCAACAAGTTCTTAATACCTTCCGATGAACTTTTTTAGAAAAAGGACAAGACGTTCTTTGACATACCCCTGGTTCATCAACTTTTTGCTCAGACACTGGTGACGTTTTACAAAGTCTGAGGAGGAGCTGCAAGCTCTGGAATACCGAATAAGTTGGGAAATGTATATCCCATATGCAGGTGAAGTTGGTATATTGCTACTAATTCACAATTCGTTAGTGGAATATGCAGATGAGCCGGCAATGTACCGTTGTTTGTACGGAATTTTGTGAAGTTTAGGTAACCAATACAAATAAGGTAAGTCCTCCGATTTGTCGTTCAATGCAATGTTCATTGAAGCCATGAAGGAATTATGATTCGCCAAAATCTCATCCTTGTCAAATGATATGTTTTTATATGTGGGATTACCTGAGTGCTCATTTATGCCTAATTCTTTTACAAGACATTCGTAGTAATACGATTTACATATAAAGACAATACTATTTGAAGCTTTGTCCGCAGGAACAACAACATACTTAACTTGAAGAGATGATAGACATTTCACAGCCTCTTTGTCTCTGAAAACGGACTTTGATCGATCATTCACACAGTTTTTCAACTTATGAATGCGACGTTTTATCAGAGACCTGATTGTTTTGACCCATTCTGACAAAGTGTCCAGTTGAACTTCTTCTCGTTTACCCAATGATCTGACGTAGTCCTCAATGGAATCCATAATTATTTTGAAGTTATGGTTCCAATTGATGTGTTGGGGTTCTCTAAACTTAGGACCATGAGAAATCACCTTTCGGAGATTTTCATTTTGAATTATGTTTAGATCCCCAGTAATAACATGGCCAGAGGGGCTGTAATTGTAAGGCGAGTGGAAACAGTCACATGTCAGAGGGTTTTTTAGGTAATGTTCTAAATCAAGGTCCTGTAATGCTTGTTTATAGTTAAATATTTTGGGTGCAATGGTTTTGGTGTAACTGTAAGATACAATAGGAACAGACTGGTTTTGAAAATGAATAGGAATTTTAGATGTTACCTCCTTGTGATGTATAACGTTGCTGATGTTGATTGCATTTATTCCTCTATTGGTAATGTAAACAGGAAGGAATTTCCTCTTTTTCTCATGTAAAGGTTCAGATCTTACTGGTTTGTAAGACGGAAAAGAGCTACATCACAAATTATACTGACAAGTCTGTATATTGGAGAAAATGTATTTATACATCCTTTGTCAAGTGCATAATCTCTCAAACATTTTAGAAAATTAACAGGCAGTGAAAAAAGAATAGTTCTAATGTAATGTAACCCTAGCGGATGATAAAGATGAGAAAGAAGGTCACCAAAGTTCCCAGAGGGCGATCAAGATTTGGAAGACTTTTTTTATATTAGGCCGATGGTAACGTTTTTGCCCATGAATACGTTGGTTTCGTAAGGTAGTATTAAATAAACTCATTACATTAACATCACTGCAGGCTGGACTTGACAAATTTCCTACTCCTTTGACATTATCATTGCAATCATATGACATTGCAGTACCTAGTTCCCTTATCCAGAAATTTTCTCTATCTTTTCGGAAAGGAGTACTGAGTACAGGGCTATTTGTGTGGTGATACATTTTCTCGATGATGCGTACTTTCATAGATAAAGAAGGATCATGGATATAAAGAACCCTGAATTGCGGATCTTTATTATCAGACCGGTGTTGATTCATCCTTTTACGCAAAGTTTGTCGAGTTTCACCAACATAAAGTAGTCCACACAAAGAACATTCAATTCCGTACACGACATTGTCCGTGGAACAATCCAGAGGCTCGAAAGATTTAGTATAATACGTTTTTCCTGTTAAATTACTGATAAAATCAGGAGTCGTGATTAACATATTACATGTCTTACACGTGCTCCTTTTTCCTTTTTGTGTTTACAAGAAGAAATGATAGGTGTTGATTCACTTGTAGCAGGTGTATTCAAACAGTCGAAAGTATTAACGCAACATGGCTTTAATTTATGAAAAATATCTGAATTTTTAAAGTAGTAATAACCTTCTGGCTGAACGTACGTCAAATCAAGGGTATCTCGGAGAATATTCCGTGGAACACACAAATCAAATGCTACAGTGTTCCGTGCAGCAAAAGAGGACCTTGGTAACCCGGGTGACGTCCCAGCCGGTTTGTTCTTTGTATTATTTGTTTTCATCATCCATAAAGCTACCAAGTTAATGATGCCCTCGGAGAATAATCCACCAGCAGTAAAGTTTCTTCTCGGAAGAAACTTGACATCGACTTGGTTGTAGTAAAAAGTAAAATCACAAAAAAAACTGAACTCCGAGGAAAACTCAAAAAGGAAATTCCCCAAAATCAAAAGTTCAAACACATCAAAAGTTGAAACACATCAAACGAATGGATATATTATATTAATAAATTTCATCATCAAATATGAAAAAATTATAATGTAGTTTCTTACAAGAATGCTATAAGCAAAGTACTTATTTTAATTTAATACCATGTTTGAATTTATATCGTTACGACACTAATATTGCAATCAGATGCATTTCAAAAGTAATGTGAATTCAATGTGGTATAAAATAAAACTTTGTTGCATTTAAAATCGATGAAAAAGCAACATTGAGATTTCAAATTAGTCATTAAAAATACTAATTACGTTTGGTTTTGTTTTTATGTGAAGACAGCTAATCTGAAAGAAAGGAAACAAACCATTTATTTAGCAGCATTCTCATTAATAATATTACAAGTAAAATAATTTGGAATATATGCTACGAAAGGTTAAACAGGAATTTTCAAAAAGGAAATTTAAATTATGACAAAAGAGCTAGTATTGCTTAGCTAAGCATAGATCGCTTACAAGATGTGCATGCATGGCTCATCGTATCTATTGCAATTAATTTCAATGAACTCAGTTACCTTAAAGTTAGAGTCGACTCTTAAAATGCAAATAATACTGGCACAGTTACATCCTCAATTCGTGTTAGTAAGTCTTGATTGATGTAGATATAAGGAATGTAAAAGGTTCACTATCTCCTTTGTCACACTTTTGATAGGATTGTTTCTTACTGCATCGGATAAGACGTTTGCAAAACGAACGACAAGAGATGCGTTCTTCGTCCGAGTAAGTGTGATATCATTTGTCCTAATATGTTATTTATGTGACAATAGAACGATAGGGTCTGGTTTTCGGAGACACATGATTTACTTTTACGAAACATATGATTATAAAAAGACAATCATGTGCGTATTCAGTAAAACTGGCCTTAACGGTCACCTCGTTTCAGTTGTCACCTGCCTCCAACGGCCACTTACAGACCCTCCCAAACGTTTTCTCTATATAATTTATCTCGTTTCAGCCGTCACCTGTCTAATGCGGTCAGCGGTCCCATAATTTTGCACGAAATCTTCATTTCAACTTTTACCAACGGTCATCTTAAAGTTTTTACCTATATAAATAATCATGACGAAAAATATATGTGTTCAGTACGCAGCGATGTTAAGGCAATTTCGTTAAGATTTTGTCAGGGGTAGATAACCCCGTAAGGACCTCATTATGTATTCATATATTCATTAAAGGCGAAGATTCCGTAAGCTGCGTCAACGATGAAACTGTATGAAATCAAATTACATACATGCCTGTTAACTAAAAACGGGTATCCATATGATGTAATTTGTTTATCGAAACACGAATATTGTATGTTTGTGCTTTAATTATTATGGCAAACAGTTGCAATAGCTGTTTTTGTTGACGAGATTGTCGGCTTGTGGACCCCGCCTCCTTTTGCAGATTAACCAATCAGTAGACGATCGCCGTCAAATAGATGTTTGTAGTTTGCAGAATGGAAAGAACCTTGCAGAAAAAAAAAATTTCACTTCTATGTGAAAATCTAACCAGAAAAGTAAGTGTGAGCCTCCAAATATGTATTATTTATGAAACATACGTTGCTTGTTTTGTTAATCATTCGCTTCAGAAATAAAAAAAACTGTATACTTATAGATAAAAAAGAGTTCAGTGTTGACAAGCATGATATACACGTGGTCATGGTGGTCAAAACGAAACTAGACTGCAACAAATATCTGAATTTTGAATAATTTATCGAATCCCGTCAATAAATGAACAGAATATCGAATGAAACAAGATCCCTCCATTATACCGAGAGCCCATTCTCAACATTTTCCCTGAAATTCGTTTCTAATTTTCGTTTTACGTTTAGCAGGTACCTGCCATTCGGGAAAAGGGGGGGGGGATTCCACCGTTCACTTCTCTCCGGCACCCACATTGCTGGAGCCATGACCCCTACTTTCAAAGCATGGAGCTTTTAATTTGTAACACAGGGCACACAAACTTGCTCAAAAGGAAGCCTTGCAAGACGTTATAATTATTTGGACTACCCCCCCCCCCCCCCCAACTTCTAGTACTACTCCCACCATGTAATCAGTGTGAAGTCTGTACTATATTATTTTCTAATTAGTGCTGTTGGTATTAATCAACTTTGAATTTAAAAGGGCGGTAAAGGGTTCATTTTATGCAATGTTTTCTATTTACCCAGTGTTTATATTTTATTTACTTGTTTTCGTGTTTTGACGGTTGACCTCTCAATACATGACATGTATCTCGTGTTTGGTTCTTTGTGCGTGCTACATGTTTCCCCTTATTTATTTCCATGTTTCCTGTCGTACAATTTCTCATGCTTGTCAAAAAAGTTTTGCAATTCTATTGAATATTTATGGTTCAAGTATGTGATAAAGAACTTCAAATTTATATGTACTATAAATGATAATTTTTTGAAATTGGATGCAACTTAAGCTGTTTAGAAAGTTAAAAGGTGACATCAACATGATTACATCTTTATGTCCATTAAAAATTACTACAGAAGGCTGACATGGCTGAGTATCTGGGTAATTGTTTGGAAATATCCTGGACAGTGCGTCTTTCTCTGGAAAAAGCCTGTGCACCTTGAATAAATTATCTTATTATCTGTGAACCAGTATTTTTTAAATCATTACCAAGTCAGAAATATATATATAACCAGTTGCAAGTTTATGTACTTAAATTGCTGGCTATATAGAACAATTTTTAATACATAGTCAAAATAATATTATAATTTCTTGAAAGGCTTTGTTAATGATTAACTGGGACGCCTTCCTCATATTCCTATGACTGTATTAGGAAGGAATCGCAGCAAAAAATTGAAGAAGCTTTTCATGACACAATAATATTATACTAATTAATATGTAGTTTGCTCATCAAGACTGCCCACTTTGACATATTCTTTTTATATATATATGTAGGACTAAAGTGCAATGGTTACGCTAAAGTGCGATGATCTACGCTTAAGTGCGATCAGATGACACGCTAAAGTGCGATGGTGTAACGGGAATGGGATTCAGGTGATGGTTTTTGTTTTTTGCTGTGTTCATATTAGTTTTTCGTTTATTGTATTGTTTCTAAATCATGTCGTTGTTATTCTCTTATGAATTGTTTTACACAAGTCATTTCGTGATCCTGTATAGCTTTCTATGCGACGTAAGCCAAGGTTCCACATTGAAGGTCATAACGTTATTAGGTGCATACATCAACGATATTTGGTCTTTTTGTATATTAATCAGTCCGTTATCTTTCTCGTTTGAATTGTTATACACTGGTCGTTTTGATACTCTTTGGTCGTTATAGAATACTATCTGCGGGGTTAGCCATACGGTAACCTATAGTTAATTACATTAATGACATTTAGCATTGGATAGCGACTTGTCGCATTGGCAATCATATTAGCACTTTAGCGTATCGCGGCATTTGACTTTAGCGTGTTCCATTAAATAGCACAAACTATCGCACCTAAGCGTGACCATCGCATTTTAGCGTCCCCATCTCACTTTAGAGTCCTACATATATATATAAGTAAAACAGTATTTAAATTGAATAGAACACTGCATGCATCATCGTTCTAAAAATAGAGTATTACATAAAATATCTGAACTGTATCCCTGTTGGCAGGAATTAAATCCATTACTAGAAGATATATCCCCGGTAAACAGAAGGGACCCATTTATAAAATTTTTTTTGGGAGGCCACTAGTCAGAGAGGCAGAAAAAAGCCCCATTTGTTATAAACATGATAAAGTCGTTTATTCTGTGACAACAGACCAGTTTGTGGAATATCTAAAGTACGCAAATCACATAATCAATTTATAAAAGGAAAAGGCCACAGCTCTGTAAGAACCCATAGATTAAGGAGGGTCTCATATTCTTATTGCTCTGAAAGTAAGTCTACCACCAACCGCTGAGAAAAAAAAATTACGACATGTACAAGTGTTATGGGCCAACTAGCGTAACGGTTAAAATGAACCAGACACCATGAACACAAATTAAACAAAAATTGATAATCATAAATTAAATAACAGCTATCACACAGATTTGAAAGAAATATATTTTTATTTGGAGCAATGCCTTGCTGATGAATCATTCAGATGATACTCAAAACAGCTTTCACCAATCTTCATGAAACTTTGGTGAATTGTTTGAATTTATCATGTTTATTGACATAAGTTTCCTTTCCATTTCTATTAGATATTTTTGATACCTGGTTTTGGAGTATAGGGACTTTATTCATAATAACGGGTCGAAATTATCGCGTTTTTTGGACAATGTCTCAAAAATGCTTAAACACATTTTCATGAAACTTGCTGAAATGTAACATAAGCTCCCTTACGATTTTTAATATATTTTAAATTTTACTTATTCCAGTTATGGGATTTTATTTATAAGAATTATTCATGAATTGTGCCACTGTGCGCAAGTTTTTTTTTTTTTTAATTTTTATACCCCCACTTTTTGTCTTTAAAGAAGTGGGGGTGGGTATACTGTTTTACTTCTGTCTGTACATCCTCAAGCCAGTCAGTCCTTCCGTCCCATGAATATTTTTAGTTGCATCTTCCTCAGGAACATATTTTACTTATTCCAGTTATGGGATTTTATTCATAAGAATTATTCATGAATTGTGCCACTGTGTGCAAGTTTGTTTTTTTTTTATTTTTATACCCCACTTTTAGTCTTTAAAAAAGTGGGGGTGGGTATACTGTTTTACTTCTGTCTGTACATCCTCAAGTCAGTCAGTCCGTCCGTCCGTCCTATGAATATTTTTCTTTGCATCTTTCTCGGGAACATTACAAGGATTTCTGAAATTTGGTTTCAGGGTTTATATGTGTCAGCTATACCATGTGATGCTTGATTAGATTCATCACTCAACAACCTTTGTTTACCTTTTACTTTAAGGGTATGGGGGTATATTAGTAGCTCACAGATTCACTTCTTTGTTTTAGATTTTTTTTTTGGGGGAGGGGGGGGGGGGGGCTGGCTTTTTTTTAGCACAGCTCTTTATTGTGGGTCTCATTGGGGTCTAAGCGTGACCCGGGATTGCCGATTTTTTGTAAGCCTGACACATGAAAGTCAAATTATTGTGCCGTGAAAACGGGAAATGAAGTCTAGCGGGACACGGGAAATTACAAAAAAATGAGAATTGCTAACGTACATAGTGTAAGCGGGATACGGGAATCTGACAAAACAGTAATCAGGATCCGGGATCAGGACCCCCCAATGAGACCCCCTTTATTTATCACAGGATGCAGCAATTCTAGAAATCCAAGAAAAAATATGCATTTATATATCTATGGAGGAAATCCTGATATCAAATTAGGGTTGTGTGGCAGACGAAATTTCTTTATTTTAAAAATTATATGAATCATTATACATATGTTTATGCTCCTTATTTTAAAAAAAGTACCTATATGTAATTAAATAATTACTTTCTCTTATTTTTTTAGCTCCCCTGTCAATTACAAGATACAGTATGCCATTCCAGCTTTGATGAAATAAAGTAATGGTTTGATTTGGAGTGCTTTATTATTATAAACAGGTAAATTGTTTTATCCTGATATCAGCTAACTATTGTACAATAAGACAACTCTCCCCAAGAGTCCAAATGACACAGACATTAACAACTATGGGTCTTTGAATGGCCTTCTACAATGAGTAAAGCCCATTCTGCATATTTGGCTATAAAAGGCCCCAAAATCACAAATGTAAAACATTTCAAAGGAGAAAATTAATGGTCTAATTTATGTAAACAAAAATGAATGAAAAAGAAATATGTAACACAGCAACAAATGACAACCACTGAATTCCAGGAACATACATTGTACATACGGAATGTGGATGGGTTAAACATGTTAGAGAGCCTGGCTTTTCTTCCTGTTTTATAATTTGTGCAAATAAATTTCTGTTCTTACATCATGTACATTGTAAGAATATTGTATGATGTAAACTCAGAAATTATTGCAATGTTTATATGAGGCAACTTTGAATATCGCAATAAAAGGAACTCACATTCTGAAATCTAGACATATAACTGTACAAGTATGCAGATTTTTCTGAAATCGCAATTATAAATCTCACATTTTTGTCCATTCTTCAAAAATTGCAAAAAAAAATGTACCCAATAATCATGATAATTTCTTAATTAAATCAATGTTAATGAAGTATCTGTACCAGCAATAAAATTTATTTACACAGACATGACAGATATTAATATTGTATTAATATCTGTCATGTCTGTGTAAATAAATTTTATTGCTGGTACATTTAAATTTATGTATTTATGTTAATTTACTTTGTTTTGTATCTCCTTTTCCGACAGGAATACTTCAATATCAATATCAGTAATCCACAGCTAAAAAAATTTTGCTAGCAAGTTCAGTGGATTACTGATATTGATATTGAAGTATTCCTGTCGTAATACATAAATTTAAATATTTATTACATAATACATCTTATAGGCACATCTGGGTTTTTGTCTCACCTTGACGGAGTCAAAAAGCGAGACATAGGTATGCTGTTTCCGGCGACGGCGGCGTCAACAATGTATTAGTTTGTGATTAGGTCTAGTTCATGGTGAACCATAAGTGGTAGGTCAATGATATTTGGTATGCAGTTGTATTAGCATTGGCACATCTCATTACCATGGAGATTATTTGGCTCCGCCCCCTTAGTCATGGTCTAGACTTTGAAAATTTTGCTAAGTTAACATGTATTAGTTTGTGATTAGGTCAGTTCAAGGGGAACCATTAGTGGTAGGCCAATGTTAATTGGTGTTCAGTTGTATAAGAAATTAGCACATCCATTTCCATGGAGAATATTTGGCCCCGCCCCCTCAGTCATGGTCTATTTACTTTGAAACTTTTGCTTAGTTTACATGTATTAGTTTGTGATAAGATCAGTTCAAGATGAACTGCTAATGTTAAGTCAATGATATTTGGTATGCAAATTTATTGGCATTTGCAAGTATCATTTTCATGGAGATTATATAGCCCCACCCCTGATCATGGTTCATTGACTTTGAAACTTTTACATAGTTTACAAGTTAAAGTTTGTGTTTAGGTATGTTTAAAGGGAATGACTTATAATAAGTCAATGGTATTTGGTATGCAGTTGTATTAGCATTGGCACATCTCATTCCATGGAGATTGTTTAGCCATGTACCTTCAGTCATGGTTCATCGACCTTGAATATTTGCATAACTTAAATGTTAAAGTATTGCTATTTTAATTTCAACATTTGCATTATCAAAATTACAAAAAGGCGAGACATATCTCTGTGATAACAGTTTATTTTTCATTTAACTTTAAAGTTTTATAAAATTACATGTAGTGCACCTTATTAAAATGTGTGTGGAAAATTAAATCCTTGTTCAAATGATGAATGAAGACATTATTAAATAAGGACAGGGAAATTATTTTGTTAGCATTTTAACAGTAACTTCTTGAAGAAATATGTTTGCACTAACTTTTGATTACTTTTCACATGTTGAAAATTTCATTTAATATATATTATATTTGCATTTTCATATTTCAGGGATGATGACCTGCAGTAGAAAGTTCCTTATAACTCATCATGGCCATTACGGAAGATCTGATTAAAATTTGTTTAGAAAGCCACCAAATATGTCCATGAAAAGTAGAAAAAAGACAGTAATTCTATATAATGTACATATATGTACTAAGCAGAAGCATTGACTGTTTCAAGACCAAATGAATTGGATTTTAGTGTTTTGATGCTGAGAGACAGAGGAAAATAAAATTAACTAGACAATTTAGCTTCTCTTTCATCATCATGTATCACTGAAGTTGATGTTTACCATCTTAAAGAGCTTTTACCTCAGTTAAAATGAATTCTAAATACGGACAGTTTGGAGATTTGTGAATTTTCTTACAATTGGAGTTTCAAAAAAGGATTTCATTTAACAAAATTATATTTCATGGATGTAATTTGTCGTTTCTTTCATGAAATATTTGAAAAATTTGCAATACATTTGTATCTGACCAAGTGAGAGATCTACAAATAGACATACGATATTCAGTTGAACTGTAAAGAAGGAGTTATTCATTTATAAGACTTATATGAGTGTTTTGTTATTTTTATGGCAATTACAGGGAAAAGATAGTAATTGATTTAAACATTAATCCTACCTAGATATACATGAGATATACTATCATATACATGTAGGCATACAATTCACTGATGCACCACTAATGGAGTTACATGTAATTATAAAACTAAGAATATGACATATGATTGCCAATAAATTAACAACTCTTCATCAGAGAACAAATAGTCATATTATATATTGTCCACCAGCATGACCAGAGAACAAGAAGATCATATTATATCATGATTTATATTTCAATTTCATTTCATTTCATAACAGTTAACACAGAATAAAGGTATACAAAAAGTTCAGAAGCATAAAAAAGTGTTTTAATTGCAGTTGTTGTTCATCTTAAAGTGACTTAGTCATATTGATGTTGACCTTCAATACTGAGCAAGACCTCTGTAACAGCCACAGAATGTTTGAACAACAAAATTATCTATACTTATATATTTGTCTATACTTAGAAATCAGAATTTTTTTTCATTTCTTGTCTAAATTAAAATTGGTTATACAATTGTATACGTTTGGCAAAAAAAAATATAAATTTATTTAAATAATGGTATGATTTGTATCCAGGATTTTCTGAAACTGCAAAATTAATCTCGCATTTTTAATTGTCCTTACATTGTTCAATAATTAAAATTATCTTGGGAATAAATTTACTCAAAAAATTCTGAGTCTTTTTGAAGGATATATAAACTTGGAAACTTGTGATGGAATATTTTCACAGTTACTGTTTTCAGAGATTCTTATATCTAGCATGTTTAGCAAAAGATGTTGGGTATACATGTATGGCAATGAGACAGCATCCCCAAAACAGACAGAAATTGCTTTGTTCTCAGTTTGAAATTGCACACATATTTTTGTATTACAGCTTGAATTTGTTAAAAAAAAAGATGATCTGGTACAATTGCCAATGAAGTTTTGACTTACAATTAAGTCATTTTTTTACTCTTGTGATTGGTTCAGGTAAAGATTAACCACTGATTGTACCCTTGTCAATGATATTTGTAGGCAGTAGTTTTATAAGCATTTACACATCATTTTAATTTCCATGCTGACTAGTTTGTCCTGTCCGCTATGTCATGATTCATTCACCTGACACTGCCTGAAACTTTAGGATTGTGTATATATGTATTAATTGTGATTGAGTTAGTCATTTCTGTGTATTTATATTATATATGGTACATAGAATCTCTTTTATTCTGACAGAAAAGAAATACCATTCAGTTGCCTCCAATCTCAGTAGGTGATAGGAAATAAGTTTTCTGATTTTGACATGTTTGAGATGAACCTTAAACTATTATGGCACTTGATAATGAAAAAACAGTTGATTGATTGTGCTGAATGTCATGTAAGCACTTTTGGCTATTTCTTGGCTGTCCATTTGTATTGGTGAACACTGGTAGGCAGGGATTTAATATGAAATGAGCAGCAGAAAAAAATAGGTCTCTATTTCCAACTTCATCATTGTTCATGGTATAAATGTAAACTATACGTAAGGTTGAGAAATTGAGATGATATAATTATGACAAGGTTGTTGATTGAATCATAGGTACATGTACATGTATCTGAAACTAATTGGATGTGAGTTTTTTTCACAGATGCGATTAAAATTAGTTGTGTACATATATATGCATCCGATATTTGTCGAACTGGTTATCGCTTTATGATATAGTGTAAGCATAAATAATGAGAGCTCAAGGTACATTTTTTTTAAGTATGGGTACTCAAAGCCGTAGCTTTTTTTATAAAGCAAGCCATACAAAATACTGGCCTGGTAACTGGTGAAAATTCATATTCATTCATAGGCAAAAAAATTACCCTACCTCACCAGAATAAAATTCAAAAGGACCTCCCAATCATGATTTACATATTGATACCAGTCACACTTGAGATACAGGAGATATTCAACTAGTAAAATGTGAATATTTATATGCAGGTAGGAGTTAATATTTATATGATTTAAACATTGTCAATGACAAAGAGCAAACAAAAAAATCATGAATTTTGGTATAAGGTTCTGTATGAAAATGCAACTTTTTTCATTAAAATTTTAATGGTTTCCAATAAACAAGCACTAGAAGAGACTTTATAGTATACTATTGATTATATAATGAACTTGCATTTGCAAAAATGAGAACTGCACTATGACCTCAGCCAGATGCGGATTCCGGATTTTGACAAAAAAAGAGGGGGGGGGGCTGCGTGTCCCAACACTAATCGAAGTTATGGACATATAAGAAGTGTATACATTAACCATAAATTGGTTGATACACAAGGGATCAGAGCCCACATGAATCCGCCTCTGCCATTTCAGCCATTTGCGGTGATCTACACAAGAGGCGGAATGCAAGAAGATGTAAATATTCTATTTTATGAAAGTCCAGCATGTCACAATGAAAATTCCCTGAAAAAAAAACGAATACTGAATAGGAAGCTTCAATAAATTAAGCAAGCAATAAGAGAATATTTGTTTATTCGCTCCAACATGACGTTATTATCGCTTCACGGTGAGTACAAAAAATACACTGAGTTTTTCCGTCACCCGATCCGACTACTGCAGGGTCATTCAAACGTTTTTCTCTCGCATTTCAAGGCGATAATACTACTTCATGCTAAATTAATTGAAAAGGGCAGGTGCAAGAGCTATACCAACCCACTTGATTCTGGTATTGGTAGAAAGGCCACATTTCAAATTTTTCAAAAAGTGCTGTGCCTAGTTATATAGCGTTCGTGTAAAAGAAATTTCACAACCCGAAGTGCCAAAAAGTCAATAAATCGAAAATATTCTCCACGTTTTATTGTTTTTCATTTACAAAACCTCTATTAAAAACTAGGCACAGCACTTTTCCAGTAAAATAAGTTATCCTGATTACAGGGAGCCAAAAACCAGGGCGATCGGATTTCATCTTGCACCTGCCCTTTTGACTTTTTTAGGAAATGTCCTTACTTTCAGTTTGAAGTCACGTGACACTAGTGTATTTATATTTTTCTATAAATAAAAGTTTGGAATGTGATTCAGAATAGACCCTTTTCCCTCTGTTTACGCTTTTGACGTGCATTTTAACCTTTAAGCAAGGAAAACTAACTTTGAGTTCAATATGATTTTTCCTGTGTATAAAAATGGGATATTTCTTGAAACGCCCTTAACGTCCCTGCGTATCGAAGTCAAACTAAAAATCGGAACCCGTTTGCAGCGTACATCGTGCAATAGGAGGTGAATTAGTTAATTCCTTGTATATTACACCTTTCTGTTTTCATTAAAAACCGTATCACTGACTTATTTCTCCAAGAATATAGATTTTTCTTCAAATTTACAGCGCCAGCATCCGCCATTCTTTTTGTTTACTGGCGCAAGAAAGATAAACCTACCGATTGAAAACACTAAAGCCATTTATTCCGATCCCAGCTGCGGGCGATGTCAGAATCGGAATAATTCTGAATATCATTTAAAAGATCACCACTCTATAGTGGTCACTTTTGGTGCTTCCAAAGAGTGAATGCTTCATACAGGTTTGACTGTAATTATTTTTATGGTCTGACAAATTATTTGACCAAATAATAAAACATATGAAGAGAGGATTTGTGTTATACGTCAATGAAACAACAACTCGACGACAGCAATGATAGGTTATATGCCTGTGTCCAAGTACTTTTCTGCCGAACGAAAGACAATGAGCATACCCTTCTTTGTCTTTGATAAATATTTGAAGAAAGAATATAAATGAATGTATGCCACCCGACGTCTTTTAAGATGTCTGACCCTACAAAGGCCAAGGTTATAAAGTGGCTTCCTTTGTATTGTTTTATGTCTGACGAGAGAATAAAACAGCAAAGTTATCTACTTTTAGTCTAAATAAATTCTTTCAAAATAATTTTATAAAACTGTGTCCTCGTTTGTCTTTAATGGTGACTTGACAGAGAAGTGACAAGTATTTTTGTTCATTTTCCTTACTTGTTTATGTGATGAAAAAAAACGATATAATCTTCTTTGTCTTCAATCTACAATGTAGATGCAACAATTGTTTACGATGATAAAATCTCGTATATGGGTAAGGAATATACGAATATGTAATAAACATAGGGGAGCTCAGGAGTGGCTAACGAAGCGTGAATGGGTTTACCGACTGAGTAATCGTCTCCTGCTTTACAAGCATCGCCTATCTTGTTTGATCCCTAAATGACAGAGGCATGATATTTCCCCTTTCCCCAAGGCAATTCAATGATGATTCCCGTAACACATATATTATTTGAATGAGTTATGTCCTACCAACCGCTTAAAATAAGGAAAAGCCGTACCTCATCCTCTTTCTGACTAAAATGTCCTAACAAATAATGATAAAAGCCTTTGTTTTACTAGAGATTTGACGATAAGATGAAAGAGGTTTTTATATATATTCCCCTTTTAATTGTGTGTCTCCGTCGTATCGTTAAACGTCTGGCTTGGGTTGACAAACGATTGTTCCTTAATAAATAACATATACGGTACCACTTTAACTGCACCAGAAGAACCTTTCGACAACAGATGTCTCTTTAGTAATGATCGAGGCCAAAACTTATTCAAAAATGGAAGAGCTGACAACTTGCCAATGTTTAAAACAAACAATGACTCAATTTTCTGTTTAAAAATTTAAGTTAGAAATCATATGATGGCGATACGGAATTTTTATTTGCATCAATTATTTTCTATTGCCACTTTTTAAGATTGCAGCAAACCAAATAGTGCAAATTCTAAAGAATCCAATGCTGTAGGGCAATAGTTCTAGATCAGGAAAAGAACCTTGAGCCAGGTGATGTGACGGACATGTTTAAAAGATCGAGAGAAAGATTTGTTCCATTTTTATACACCATATATATTGAAGTGTATATTATGGTATATCAATGTCCACCTGCCTGTCGACACTTCGAACGATAACTCAAAGTCGCTTTAACCAATTTTTATATACTGGTAACTTTACCTCAAAATTAGAATTGACGCAAGAAAGCTCCCTTTCGATTTAAAAAAGTTTTGACTTGGCATTATAGAGTAACAAACTTTAAACCTTAGATTCAAGGTAATCGCGCATTAACTACAGTATTCCTGACTCAATGTTCCTCAGACTTTACAGTATTCTGAAGACTGACTAATGGAAGCTCCCTTGTAATTTTGTTAATTTGCGCATTGTAGTGCAAGAGTAATGGACCATAATTGTACATTTAAAATAGGATTGATTACCTTAAAACTCCACATCATTGTAGGAATTGATGAAAGAAAGCTCCCTTTTCATTTTTTCTCCGGTTTGTCACTCCAAAGTTATGGGACGTTAATTGCCAGATTTTAGTAAATTTTACACAGATTTTACCATAACTTGAGTTTGCTTCGAATGATTTAGTTGAAATTTCACATGATTGTTGGAATTGATGAACATAACAAACTGTTCGATTAAAAAAAAAAGCTATCTTCAGGCATATTTTTCCACAGAGACATTTCATTTGCTTACAATTAACCTGATTAAATGCCTTCGAAATATTCAATTTGATTTTTGAACAATTTTAAAATGCACAATAAGGGCACATCTTAGCAAAGCTGTTTATTAAAGCAATAAAATAATGACGCGTGTCTCCTTTCTGATGCAATAACTTTTTCCATCAAGTTATATGTACTAAATCCATTAAGATATGAAGTCCCTTAATGCCACAGTTAGGATATCAGATACATTCTATAGTTTTACCCGTCAAGCGTCCATGAATTTGTGTTATATTTCATTATTTTAACGTTTAAAATACACCACATAACTTTAGTTTCCGTTTGACCATTTATGTGATTTGAATAATTATGCATATCAGATTGTAACAACACAAATAACAGTATACAAAACACAAGAAAACTGAAGACTGGACAACACGAACCCCGCTGTTAAACATTGTCATCCCTAATTATAAATTGCTTATAATTATTATGATATTTTTCTGTCTAAATGTAGAATAAAAAAAGTCAACATTTTTTTTTTTAAATATACCAAGCGAAACTATTCAAGAATATTTAATGATTTCCACAACTGTACATTAACAAGTAATACAACATTATTTTTTTATTTGATTAAACAAATCGATTCGACACAAAATGTACCATTTTTTTTATCTGTCGATTCCTTAGGTATCTTTAATTACAGTTTGTGTACTAGTAATGTTCTAAATATTGATTTTTTTCTTTCAGTGAGTGATATATATATATATAAATATATATATATATATATCTGTTTTTCCCTTCAATATCATTTCGATAGAGCATGTTGCCGATATTTATTTCTTAAAGTATGCAATCACTGGGGCGGATGTGCATAGGATTCTCGTTTTACTATGAAATGTAAAAAAAAAGAGAACAGTTATCATTATTTTTATGAAAAACAATAAGAGATAAATAATGCGTAAGAGATTGAAACTTGTATAAAACTGAACTTAGATTAAATTTCAGGATTGAACTAGGCATTAACGCAAGGTCTAAAACATAAATTTTTACAATAAAACACTTTGAAGCTGAAGGTTATTCGTTACTTATACTATTCGAATTCGGATAATATCTGATTAAAGTGGGAGTTGTCCTTATATGACCATTGTTAAAACATTAAAAAGAACTTTTTTCCAAAAAAAAACTAGACTATGCGGTATGGACCTTGTACATTGTTGAAGGCTGTACAGTGACTTATAACTATTAGTTTGTTGTGTCATTTGGTCTCTTGTGGAGAGTTGTCTCATTGGCAATAAACTCATCATAGATACCAGGATTAAATTTTGTATTTACGCCAGACGAGAGTTTCGTCTACAAAAGACTCATCATCGAAACCAAAAATGTTATAAAAAGGCCAAATAAAGTTCGAAGTTGAAGAGCATTGAGGACCAAAATTCCTAAAAGTTTTGCAAATACCACTAAGGTAATCTATTCCTGAGGTAGAAAAGCCTTAGTATTTAAAAAAAATCAAAAGTTTTGTAAACAGTTAATTTATAAATACTAGTACGACCATATTAATGATAATTCATGTCAGCACAGAAGTGCTGACTACTGGGCTGGTGATACTCTCGGTGAACTAAAACTCCAAAAGCAGTGGCATTGATTCAGTGGTTGTAAATAAACTCATCATAGATACCAGGATTAAATTTTGTATTTACGCCAGACACGCATTTCGTCTACAAAAGACTCATCAGTGACATCGAAACCAAAAATGTTAAAAAGGCCAAATAAAGTACGAAGTTGAAGAGCATTGAGGATCAAAATTCCTAAAAGTTTTGCCAAATACAGCTAAGGTAATCTATTCCTGAGGTAGAAAAGCCTTAGTATTTAAAAAATTCAAAAGTTTTGTAAACAGTTAATTTATAAATACTAGTGTGACCATATTAATAATAATTCGTGTCAGCTGACTACTGGGCTGGTGATAACCTCGGGGAATTAAAACTCTACCAGCAGTGGCATCGACACAGTGTAAAGCAACCACATCTTTTTTATATGAAAATAACGTAGATTTTGATAAACTTTAACGTTGACACATTTAGTTGACAGGTAAGACGCCAGTAAATACAGTATGCAGAGATTTCTCGAATTTGTTTGCATCACGTTAAACCGACCTCGTATGAAAAAAAAAGTCTATTCTAAATACGTCGCGTTCGAAAGGTTAATCGAACATTTATGAATTTCAGCAGTCAATATGGTCGCTTACTTCTCGTTAGGTAGCTGTGGTTCTGATGGTAAGCACCTCTTTACGAGTTAATCACACCCATTTGCACATCATTTAACTCTTCAAATAGTGTGGAATCCTTATTTAGATATAGGAATACATGGTATATAAAGGCCCTTTTCTCTTTTTTAATTGCAGGTGTATGTTTTCATGTTTTGCTTTTGTGTCATATGACCTTTTTTTACCACAAATTAAATTGTGAATAAAGAATCTTCCCAATAAAATATCTATATAAAATTTGGGCTGCGATTTTATGGGTTCGTCTCTTGAACTGGTTATTATTGTAACATTTACGTTATAAAAGAAACGTGTTTGTTTTTTGGTTTCGTTCGATTTTTCATCGTCTTAGTCTTTCACCATGATTGCTTTACTGGCCATCCTGGATGTCTATGACTACAATCATAGAGAAAGAGAACATATTATTTGCAAAATCTGATGACTTTACTGATTAATTTGAACTTCTGATTAATTTGAACAATTGTAAAATGTATAGAATTATTCATTTGGTTTCCGCAGCTTCCGATTGCATTATGATACAAAGAACGACCACGTATTTAAAATAATACACTGTGAGGTATCATGGGAATGAATGATTTTTATTAATCTTATTATATTCTTATTTTTGTCGCGGTTTCCGGTACCTATTTACATTTTATTATAAAGTTATTCATGCAAGTAGATATTAGACACAGAAGATACAAAAGGGAAATCTGAGAACGCTATGAGACAATAACATCAAAATGTTATATATAAAAGTAATTTGCAAAGAGAACTTTCATGTTATTGTCGTTGACAAAATGTTTCGTTTCGATGACCTTCATGACGTCATTTCTATCTATTTACTCCTGATTTATATAAAGTAATTGAAACTAAACAAATATTCGTTTTGCATGTGAGATTAAGTACATAAATCTAACCACCATAAAAATCTAGTTTCTTCTTACGTCATAGTTTTGCAGTACATTTATAAATATACAACATATCATCATATATTTCATGTTTAACAACATGAGAAGCACACTGTGTGTTTATTAAGTTAAAAACCTTAAACTATTAACACCCTGATAGTTTTGATCCAATCTGAAAAAATATCTTTTTCCCTTTTGTGTAGGTTAACCAGCATATACATGTATGTGGCAATAGCTTATACTATTGACGTAAGAACAAGACGAAATATATAGTGCAAAGTACGAATAAATCAAGAAAGCGCAGCTTGCCATTTCCATTTTATGTATAAAAATATCCCCAACAACAGTGTTACAATCAAATCTTGCGCTATAAAACATTTCTTTAAAATTAAATATTAGGTTCTCCGAAATGCATAATAAAATATATCGACACATATAAAGTAACAAGAGTACACATGTACAAGAAGAAACAACTTGTTATCCTTTCAGATCAAATATGCTACAAATATAAAAAGAAAATGATATGTGGTATGATTGCCAAAGAGACAACTATCCAACAAAGTTCAAATGAAGTGGATGTAAGTAATTATAGACAACCGCATGACCTTCAACAATGAGAAAAATCAATGCCGTATATGCTGCTGTAAAAGGACCTTACATGAAATTCATGAAACAATTTAATTGAGAAACCTAACGGCTTAATTTATAAAAATAAAACAATTTGCGAAAAACAAGTAAGACCTACATGAATCAACGACAACCAATGAACTACAGACCCGGAACATTTAGATTGCGACGGGATTAAACTAATTTGAATGCGCCAACCAACTACTTAAACATGTTAAACTAACAACTGAAATCTGATTTCTAATTCAGCATGAATAATTTGCCATCGCGAATAGTTATCGTGGGGTTTTACATAAAGCTGAATTTAAAAAAAAAACCAAAACATTCCAAACCAAAAACACATTTGTCATATAAATAATTGGGATTTCCTATTTCAAATTTAAAAATAAACAATGTTTGGTAAGCAAAAAATGGTATGATGCTTAATGAGGCAATTATCCCCAAGAGGACTATTATGCAAACAACTATATGCGTTTCACCGTCTTTGACATCGAGCAAAACCCATACACCATAGTAAAGTATAAAAGACCCACATGCCATAAGGTGAAAAACGCATTTTTAAAAAATCTTGGAAAAAAGTAAAATCACAAAAATTGCTGGTTGAACTGATGTTGTGCCCTACATAAACCAGAAGAAGTTCGATCAAACATAAAATAAGAGTTTATGATACCTTTGCGAATGGCACCTCCGAGTTACTCACCACATAGTATAAAACCGAACATACATTCAACATGTTCGACCTATACCTTGAAATGAATGCTTACTCCATTAAGCTGTGGTCACACCTAACCGGATAGCACGAACGGACGCCTAATGAATGAAAATAAAAGTTGTCCGTTGACAAAATTGTTATCCGTTGGGAGTCAGTTGATGTACTGACGAAATAAAACGGACGCGTAACGAATGCATAACGGACACACACCAGATATGCAACGTACGAGAAACGGAAACGTATCGGACAGAACGGATGCCGAACGTACATCCAACGGACGAGTAACGCATAAAACGGACACCTAAAGGAAACGTACAGGATAAAACGGATGAACAAGATAAACGGAAAAATAAAAGGCGGCAATAATTATACATGTAAATCGCATACATATTCAAAAAGTTTCTCTGTAACTGGTTTTGGTACTTTGTTCTACAAAATGCCACCAAAGGGTAGTGTCTGGCTTGAATAAGAGCTGCTTGATAGTGAATACGTGCCCTTACTCTAAGATCAATTATGAATGATAAGAATTCATGACACTCAAGAAATCTGACATACCAATAATTGGCATTTCTGACGCGAAATTTTCAATTTGCATTTATCCGTTTCAGATCCGTCCATCATCCGTTTTATCCGTTATACGTCCGGTAGCAGTCCGTTTCATATTCGTTCAACATCCGTTTTATCCGTTAAACGTCCGGTTGAAGACCGTTGGTGAATTTGTCTACCAGACCTCCAACTGATGTATTACGGACAAGTAACGGATACAAAACGGAAACGAAACGGACGAGTACCGTTTAAAACGGACGACGACTAACGGACGTTCAACGGACACTCCATCCGTTGGACGTCCGTTCACAGTTTTGAACATGCTCAAAATTTTCCACCGGACAGAACGGACGTCGACGGATAAAACGTACGCTGAACGAACATGAAACGGATATGGACGGACGTCTAACGGATAAGAACGGACGTTTAACGGACATGAACGGATTGAAAAAAAGTTATCCGTTCGGCATCCGTTCGAGCTATCCGTTAAGGTGTGACCGAGGCTTTAGTAATAAACTTTAAGGGAAACATAGTTGCATATTTTTCTGGTGACCTGTCCGTAACAGTGAATTATGTATGATATTACATTGATAACATAGTCAATGTAAACTTCCAGATAATCAACTAGACATTTTCTTAAAACTAAAAGTACAAGACTCTCAATCAATTTGAGATATGATCTAAAATAAGTCAATTATGAGTCTTTTGTATAAGAAATGCACGTTCAGCATTAAGAATGAAAGTCTGGTATCTTTCACGAGTTTGTATGCGTGTTTGATTGTTCTGCTGAGGGCCTTTTTTCAATACTTGCAAATATTTTCTTTACTATTAAACTTTCCAAACGGAATGAAATCCAAACACGTTGCTTCTCATGCACATCGAAAATATACAAACAAGTAAGAAAAAAGTTCAAGTGATGATTATACTTCATTTTTTAAATAGTATGTCTTTAATCTAAGAAAAATAAACATAAACATGTACAATCGCTCACATGACAAAATCCAAAATGAATCAAACTTTAGGTACAATCATTCTTAACATCAATCGGATTTATTTAATGTGCAAAGTGCATTATATCACTGTTGGTTATGCTTCAACATCATCTAGGTTTAGCTATGTATTGAAGAAAATGAGAGTAATTTAAACATGATCACTAGTTAGACGAACCATTACATGCCTGTGAGTCGAGGCAATTAAAGTTATAAATTCGTCAAGCTTAAGTTAATACTACAAGAAAGTGTAATTACCCAAACAAATTTGATTAAATTGTTAAATGATTATAATAATAAAATTGATTAAACTCTACTTTCAGAAAAGCTAGTTTACTATATAATGATCTTTCCTTCCCCTTACATGAAACGTGCCTAGAAATTATATTTGTATAATATATATCCGAAAATGCATGTTCAATTATCTTTATACATCAGTTGTAACGTTCTGCGGGCTCCAGACATTCTATCAATAAAAATTCATCTGGAAGAAAATGGTGTCTTCGGTGTGACATTTTATACTTTTTATTGGCCTATTGAATTAATACTGTTAGAACGTCTAGCGTATGTTTACATCCTATCAAAACGATCGTATTATCAGTATTTCATTCTGAAATGATTATCACTGAAATGCTTTACAATGTTACAACAATTACTTCTATATATGATTAAAGGGACATTGAGTACACTTTATTGACATGAGACGGCAACGTCTATGTTATATATAAACGTTTCATATAACATGATGGAAAATTGTACTGCAGTAGATATATAGACGTTTCGTGTAACTTTCATCAGAAATATTTCATGAACATTGATTAATATATTCTTTTGAAACACTTATTTAAAACTAAACAGTTGAAAAATAACGTCCCTCCCATATACCATGATTTGATAAATATCTTAAACCATCGTAACTAATTTTCTCTATAATACAATAATTCAGCGATGGTATAACGAACACATAGGTTTATAAATATTGTGTTGACATTGATACTGAGGTCGAATCACTCATTTCAATCTACAGTACATAAATAAAATGACTACAGATGGAGAAAGAAATATCAAGTTATACAAAGTAAATCATACATTAAAAAGGATAAACAATGACTGTAAGAAGGTAGACAATCAATTCAGAAACTCAACAGCAATACTGCAATTCAGCAAACCAAATCCTACCGAAAACCGTAATAACATCAAGTGATCTGAGGAGAGTGGCGTGTTCCTGTATCTGTTGACACAACCGTTTACAATAGTGGTCATGTAAATACTGCACACAATATTATGTTTGATTTTCTGTTGTGTTTCTTTGATATGTCGGTGTTTGTGGTTGATTTGGTCGATTGTAGATTCTCTCATATTTAGCAATTTCTGTTAATTCTTTAAGGGAATATGTTACTTTTCACTCAAATGGACATAGGGTACTTTAAAAATCGCTATATCTATTTACGGACGTCACTTTTTAATGAAACAATTAGATGCATTATTTATCGAGAGTTGATTATAGATTAAAAAATATTTCCCAGTGCGCATTGTATATTATTGTAGATATCAGCGATGGAAAAACGTCATTGGTGATAATGGAATAAAATAATGATTAATGGACCTTCAGAGAATAAATGACTTTCATGACCACGTTTCATACAACTTAACCATAACGCTAGACAGTCACAGAGTTATGTTAAAGTCATGATATCCCAATAGTGTTTTATTAATTTCAAAAGATAATGTTCTGTGTTTTTTTACCGAGGCTTGACAAATAGTCAAAATTAAACTCACAACAAGCTGATCTTCCATTTTCTGTTTAAATAAAATTCCCAAACTACTCTCTCTTATTTGTCCCTAGCCACTGGTAAATCCCTGATTTTTTTTCAATATATGACGTTTTCAGTTTCTTTTAAACTTTTGAATTTGATTATCAACTGGAATTGTTTGCCTTTATTTTTTGAAGGTATAGTTTAATTGTCATTTTACTACACCTAACGCTACAAATGAAATACAAACACAAATATTTGATAACATACACATATTGTGTACTATTGTTATCAACAACCATGTGCACTTGTTTTTACTCGTCACAATATGGTTGAAGAAAAATCTTTGTTTCTGGCCTTTTTTTTTTACTATATTTGTGTTTCTATACCAGATAAGCAAAAGTGTAAAATGTTCTATTTGGTTATGATAATTATGTTCTTATTTAGTATTGTAATGATCCATTTAAATAAAATAGAATCATTTGAGCAGGTTCTATTAATCTCTTATATCTTCAATTGGTTTTCATTTTTGAGGTCGTATTCTGTGATAGCTAAAGACTGACCATAAGAATCGATTACGCTTTTATGTTTAAATCATAGTTGACGTTTAATTTGTGCATTAACTCTCTCCGAAGTGTTAGATAACTACATCTCTTCAAGAATGTAGCAATTAAAAATGTAAATATTAAAAACATTGAATGTTCAAGACGCTACCGTCAAAATCTCTCAATAAAACGTTCTCTTATATGTAAACAAATTCACTTTCAATAAAAACGATTAAGGAGTCTATATATGGAAATTGCGTTTGCAATCAGATCAACTAAACACGTAACTTAGTTCCGGGTACGGGATTTTCTCGCTGCATTGATGACTCATTGGTGGCCTTCGACTGTTATCTGCTCTTCGGTCAAGTTATTGTCTCTTTGACACATTTCCCATTTTCATTTTCCATTTTATATGTTACTTAACTGAACATTTATCTATAAGAGGTACTTCATCTGTAAATATCAGAAGGGAATTGTGATTCAAATATTACAGAAAATAAATCATCTTGCGTTACATCATTTACAATAAAAAATATAATGTTTTCAACCACTATTGAAATAGGATTGTAAATTCAAAAACATTAGTTTATCATTAGAAGTACTCTTTAACATTAGTGTAGAGTATATCAATAAGTTGATTGTATCAAAAGTTTTAAAAGAAATTCTTATATCAGATATTATTTACAAATTGAAATTTTGTTTTGAATTATTCATATAACTTCCAATAAATAAATCGATTGTGTCATACTTGGGACCTTCGAGTTTCAATAAATTATCGCCGTTTTTCTTGTATCAAATCATTTAATGTTTATCAAAGGACAATGCCTCGTTTATACATGATTAAAATGAAATATATGTATATCACACCACCTTATACTGTGGGTGAATACAAAAAAAATAACGTGCATATCATTTAAGTTGTTTTTAAAAGGCATCGAATAATGTTATTATCAAGCTTCTAGTTCCACCAAAGATTAAGGAGAAGGATTTGAATATTTGTGCAACCATAATATTAGGTTGTGTCTTTCGGCTATGATTCATCAGGTCAAGTTGGCAATTTTACATGTTTTATGAACACGATACGATAGATGACAAAAGAACTTTTACGTTGGAGATCAATAAAACTTTTGAAATTTTTGGTCTACAATGCTCTTTAACTCCGTTCTTTGTTTGGCCTTTTTAACATATTTTTGATTTGAGAGTCACTGGTGAGTCTTTTGTAGACGAAACGTGCGTTTGGCGCAAATATAACATTTTAATCTTGGTATCTTTCATGTCTATGAAGAGTTTATTTATTTACCTGACCCTTCAAACATTTCATCTGAAAGTGAATAAGAATATTGATTAAATAAAATAGCGAAATTAGATAACGTTGATTCTAAAGTATTAATATCAGTTTGAAATCTTTATTGAAAATATTGTTCTCACTGGGGGTTGGATGATCGTTTTCACTGTTGATTATAGGTTTGTTCATTTCGTTGTAACCACGATCCCAATATATTCCTCGCTGATTCCAGCGAATGGACTTATTACTTAATTTACAATTGCCATGATGAACATTACGTGTGTTACATATGTTGAATGATTTGAATACCTATCTGGAGCCCAATAGAACACCAACAATATTTATGGGTTTCCAGTAGATTTGATGAAGTGTTTTTTGTTTACTTTTTTGTGATTTCATCGTTTGTTGGTGGTTAGTTTGTTTACTTGATTTCAATATCATCTTGCTATTTTCTGCTTCTTTTTTAGTTTAAACATAAATCATATAAAATGTGTCTTGAAAACACCACAAGAAGAACAATGTTTCGAATATATACAGGTCAATATAGTAGCAAGAGGTCCCAAAGAAAAGACGAGCAGATTCTACAATTAATTTTTGATACAAAATCATATTTATCTATATTTGTTTTACGTTACATGAGCAATACAACATTGTTTCCAATCTATTTATAATTCATATTTTTATAGAGTACTAATTACCTTTGTGGATCACTTATTACCTTCTGGTTTTAGTGGGGTTCATCGCGCTCACTCTTTGGTCTTATATATCTCAATAGTTTTTAGTGAACTTGTATTTCTTTCGTTTACAATTTGTTAGTTTTTGCTTTGACGTTGCTTCTTTCAATTAACTTGTGAGTTTTCAGTGCACGTACCTTGGTATTTTTGCAGCTTTTTAAACACTTACTTGATAATGTAGTGCAATTTTTACAATGTTTAATAATTTTATAAATAAAGTAACTAGTTTGTTTAATACGGTAACCATGTTTGAATTTATATCTTTTTAACACCCATAATACAGATGTATTTCCAAATTAATGTGAGTTCAGTCAATGCTGCATAAAATAAAACTTTGTTGCATTTAAAATCGATGACAAAGGAACACTAAGATTTCAAGTTAGCCATTAAAATACAATTACATTGGTTATGTATTTGTGTGGAGACAGCTAGTCTGAAAGAAAGGAAACAAACAAGTTAGTTAGCAGATTTTCATTCATTTTAGTTTTTTTGTATATGGATAAAGTACATTAGTATTGTTTTGAATGAAATATGAGAATTTGAGTCAAATCGGTGAAAATGAATTTGACAGCTAGTGCCCCTTTGAAACTTCTGCCTAAGTATTAACGTTTTAACCAGTTGGTTTATAAACGCCATTCAAGTATTGATTTACGGCGATATGGAATATTCGTGAATTATACAGCAATCCAACAATAAAAATAACCACATAGACATGTATCTGTAGGGAAATAAAGCCATAATCAATAAAAACAAGTGTCTAAATAATGACGTTCCAAATCTATAATGAGACGCGAATTATAAAGGTTGTGTAATATTTAACTGATCTACAACGCAATCTAGGTTGCACTTTGTAAATACATCTGGTTCACAAGCTGCGCCTCTTTTTGGGAGATTATAATATGCATAGATCTTTTGATTTGTTAGCGTTTTAGTTCCCTGATAAAATCTCTATGTTTCATCACAGGGCATGTTTTGACCTTTTAATACAAAAGTAGTGCATTTCAATTTTCCATTCTAGGATATGGTTTTTCACGAATTGTTATAATAAAAGTGGCAAAGCTTTAGCTGCAAAGGAAGTTCCTTTGGTCAATTGCATTGTCTGCAAATTATGTTTTTAATAGAAGTGCAACCTCTAACATCCATTTCCCAAAATTATGATAAATTAATTACACTTAATATTCGACAAGTAATGATGATTGTGGTTCCAGATGTGGGAAAGGCACATACAAATGTTTTGAGGCGAAATTAGCGTTTGAGTTTTTATCCATTTTTAATCTTGATCAGTTCATGAAAAAAAATACACCAATGAACGTACACATAATATGATTATTAACTTTTATGCATTCGACTTTATTCCATATTGTGTTTTGCCTTTTCAATGTTGTTCAATAACAATACGAAATAATGGGTAAAAGTAGTGATATATGTACAAAGACTCCTTCAAGAAGTAAAATAACCATTTCAATCACCAACTTTTTTTTAAATAAATTTGCTGGTTTGAAAATGCTACCTGATTTTTAATGTTTTGTTTATCCCTGTTGTTGTTCAATAAGAGATATCAAGATTATAGGCAAAAATTACAAAACATATGATAGAAGCCATATCATCATTCAGGGTATACAACTCAAATGATTAGTAGTCTGACAATTTTCGTAAATGTATGATAAATAAGTAGTTAAATCTTGATAATGTTTTTGCATGGCAGGTCATCTCGGTCTAAGGCGTCTCAAATTCATAGACTAATACTTGAATATTACCTCATGTTCTATTTTAAGTCATAATCACGTAAGTTTGTACACGGAGTCATCGGCCCCAAATTTTAAATTATATACCAAGATATGAATATTTCCAAGGGTGGTTATATGATTTACAGGGAGTATATTATATAAAACGACGAAGGACGTCTATTGATGGTAATAGATATTAGCTCTCGGGCCAGGTGATCAATAAATCATAACCTACCAGTATAAGAAAAAAATCGTAATCAAGAAAAAGAAACATAAAATGTGCACAACAGTAATGAAAGTAAACGTACAAAGTAAAAATTTGCTCTTTGAAATTGCCAATAAGATTTTCGAATCAGACACGGTGGCCCCTTAGATTTGGTGTAGAACGCCTACAATGTGCAAATAGGATATATAGTATTAGAAAACATATAACTTAACACTTGATATAAAACCCCATAAGAGTACATAGTTTTATTAAAATTGACGTAAACTATTTACAGTTCATTTCTTAAACTTAAAAGATGTCACCTCCTTTCAGGATTGTGTACGTAAACAAATAAGTAACGTTGTCTCTGGTGACTTGCCATCCCAAATATAATTTCGACTAGTGTCATTTTTATGAATAATGAAGGTTCTGTCGGAATGATTCGATGTGTCTTGTACAGATATCGTCACAATTTCTATGTTCTATCAGAGCTTTCTTACAATTTGACAAAAGGTACGTTCGCTTGACGAATCATACGTAAGACTCGTGTTATGGATTCTTTATTTTGACATAATTAAATAAATCGTCATGGAATTTCGATAACATTTCAACCTAATGTTAGCCTATTAATGACCATTACCCTACATGCAACGACACTTATTAAATTAAATTTTCTCGAGATTTCGGAATATACAATAGGTAAAAATATAATGCCACCAGGTGAAAGGAGACATCTCTACAAAATATCCTAAATATAGGGTTGTCAAAAGAAATGAAATATCCCATAAACCTATAAAAGTGCTCTAACCAACCTTCCCTTCACACTTTAAAAAAAATTCCCTTAGAAAAAAAAAGAAAAAAAACCCAAATACTTCCTTAATTCAATATTTGCAACGCCCAAAATAAATAGAAATAAGAGAAAACAATTACCTTTATACTATTTTATATGCTGTTGCTTGTTTTATGACCTGTGAGTCACCGCCTCTCCCTGGGTAATATTGACTGTCAGCCTGTGTGCGTTTGTAGATCGATAGTATATGCTAGAAGACAAATATAAGTCTTCCTTTATATTGGCCCGGATATTATCTTTCAATCTATATCTGCACTCGACTAACGTCTCGAACTAATATTGGAGTGTTGTGTCGTAATGATATCAGAGTCGACATTGAAAAGGCCATGCAGTAATCACATGTTATATAGTATGAGGTTCAAGTTTTTTTATTTTAATTGATACTCCGTTTACCAACTTCTCTATAAAAATGATATGCTATTTCCATTTAAATTTATGTTTCATTGATCATAAGTTCGTATAAGGTCACCTTATCCATTTCTTTAAAAAGAAACTAAAAGTTTCTGCATAACATCAAAAATGTACAAGTACACATTTAGTCGCAACTGCATTGTGTATTGAATCTTCCTTTTCGACGGTTTCAAATTGTAGACATTTTTTTTTGTTTTTTTTTTGGCAAAAATAAATCAAAATCAAAAAGTCCTAAGCATATCAATAGTGAAATAATGTTTTAATACTGTACTTACATTTTATAAATATTTAGTTTAGTATACTGCAGTATCAAATATAGTGTAGATGGTATTTCATGATATTTACAACAATTGAATGTTTTGCGTTTTAGTTTTAAAAATCTCACATTTAAACATAAAATCTCAGAACAGATACCTTTTAATTGATTGTTGACAGCTTAGTTAACATTCGGGATATTCAGAACAGTTTACCAATTTATTCAATAACTAGGTACTACATATATGAGGTGATTGACCTAGTTAAAGGACGGGAAATGTAAACAATTAAAATAATTTTAATATTTCCCAGGGACTTTCCGTTTAGATTACCTCGGTTTCGGTATTTTTGCTATTTTACTTTTGAATAAAGACATACATTTTGCTTCGCAATAGAAACTATATTCCGAGTATAACGAACAGAAATTGTGACGATAACTCTACAAGAGGCTTCGATTGGTCGAGCTCATTCTGACAGAACCTGGTTGTATATTTGTACATCCATAAATAAGCCTCCAAGAATTCAGAATTCACAGTGAAATTAGAACAGTTTTTTGTCAGTAACTTTTACATGTATAACTTTTCGGTCAAACTAATTGTAGAGGCAATGGTGGATTTACTATGAGGTTTTAGCTCTTGTCCTGTTTTGGAATGTCTTACTAAGTTTGAAATGAAATAATCTGTTCTGTATGCTTTGAAGATTTACAATTACTGAAAAGTAATTGGTCTGTTTGTCCAAAAAAATATGTTCCGACATAACTTTCGTAAATTATGTAAGCACAAGGGTGGTACATGCATGAGGTCTTCGTTTTCTATATATAAAAAAAAACCAGAACAGTTCTTTTGACCTTAATGAATGACAAAAAGAGATTGTGCGTTATAGCTTTAAAAATGAATAAAACTAAATTTAGATTAAATGCGTTGAATAATTTCAGGATTGATCAGTGAATTAACGCAAGGGATAAAACATGATGTTTTGCTATGGAATACTTTGAAGGTGAAGGATATTCGTTACTTGTACTATTCAAATTCGGATAATATCTTATAAAAGTGGAAGTTATCCTCATCTGACCCTTCTTGAAACATTAAAAACATTCTTTTTAAAACAACTAGACTATGGAGTATGGACTTTGGTCATTGTTGAAGGCCGTACAGTGAATTATAGCTGTTAATTTCTGTATCATTTGGTCGCTAGTGAAGAGGTGTAAAACTTGCAATCATACCACATCTTCATTTTAAATAACAACAGACTTATCGTTTGAATATAAAAATAACGTAGACTTTGAGGTACTTTACATTCAAACGGTTTTAACGTTTAAACGTTTAATTGACAAAAAGACACCAATAAAAGAAGTGTGCAGAGGATTTTCGAAGTTCTTTGCACCACGTTAACCGACCTCGTATGAAAACACGTTCATTCTGAATACGTCGCAGTCTAACTGTTAATCGAATATTTATGAATTTCAGCAGGCAATATGGTTGCTTACTTCTCGTTAGTCAGCTGTGGTTTTGATGGTGAGCAACTCTTTATGAGTTAACCACACCCATTTCACACCCATTTGCATATACTTCAAATTGTGTGAAATCCTTATATAGTTATATAAAGACCTTTTTCTCTTTTGTTCCCTTTTTTCCTTTAGTTTTTTGTCTGGCTTTTGCATCATGAAAAAATACAATGACCTTTTTTCCGCTAAAATTTAAATTGCAAGAATCTTCCCCATAAAAGGTATACTTTGTGGGTTCTTCTCTTGAACTGTTTATTATTGCAATATTTACGTTATAAAAGAAACGTGTTTGTTTTGTGGTTTCGTTCGATTTTTCTGCGTTTAAGTCTTTCATCGTGATTGGTTTACTGGCAATCCTGGATGTGTATGACTACAATTATAAAGAAAGAGAACATATTATTTGCTAAATCTGATGACTTCTCTGTTAGTCTGAACTTCTGATTAATTTGAAAAAATGTTAACTGTATAGCATTATGCATTTGGTTTTTGCAGCTTCCGATTTTATCATGATACAAAAGACGACCATGTATTTACGATTATACACTGTGACGTCTAATGGGAATGGACAACTTTTATTAACCATTTTATATTCTAATTTTTGTCGCGAGTTCCAGTACCTATTTACATTTTGTTATCGACAGTAATTTATACAAGTAAGAATTTTAAGCAGAAGACACCAAAGGGAAATACTAACTCATCAGTCGAAGACACGCTGAAAACGAATTGAATAAAAAATAATCGACGAAAAAAACAAACAGTATTTAACATGCGGCACGGCTTTGATCATTGTAAAAGGCCGAATGGTGACCTATGGTTGTTAATGTCTGTGTCATTCGGTCTTTTGTTGAGAGTTGTCTCATTGGCAATTATACCACATCTTTTTTTTAACATTTTTCAAAACTCTAATTAATTCAATTTTTTTCCAAGCAAACTCGAGTTATTATACGATTTCTATAGGAAAAAATAAAGACCAGTCACTACCATGAATATAAGTTCAGTTTTGTTAGCGTAATGAATATTAAATAAAGTTTTTTTCTATCATTTCAAATTAAACGAAAACATATGGCAAACAATTCAACTATTTAAGAGGCGTTTATTAAAGGAACTTCATTCCAAACAGAGAAACCACACTTCACTGGTCATTTACATGTAAAAATCTGTAAACGGCTATTTGAATTTTCGACTGAAGAAGAAAGAATAGCATGTGGCCCCTTGTTATCCAATTGGAGAAGCTAATTCTTAACTGATATGAACTAATATTTTTTAATTCCTGCTTTATAATAATCCTTCCGTAAATTTTACGGACGCCATCACGAGTTGTTTGACTGTAATGGAATAACCGTTTCACAGATGATATCGGATATGTTCCTCATGTCGTAACTACAATCCCCATTCCTTTTCACGAATGTGACCTACCGAATTAAACTATTTACCGGGTTTGTAATAACATGAGCAACACGACGTGTGCCACATGTGGAGCAGGATCTGCTTACCCTTCCAGAGCACCTGAGATCACCCCCAGTTTAGGTGGAGATCGTGTCGCTTAGTCTTTTGTTGTGTATGGTTTATATTGTATACTATTATTTGTCTGTTTGTCTTTTTCTTTTTTAGCCATGGCGTTGTCGGTTTATTTTTTATCTATAAGTTTGACTGTCCCTCTGATATCTTTCGGCCCTCTGTTATAGAAAAGTAATCGAATTAAACGATTATTTGTTTTGCTTGTGAGATAAGGTTTATTATTATATCAACAACATGTCTTATTTCCTCTCCCGTAAAAGTTTTGTTGTCTATTTAAAAATATGCAACATATCAGACTTAACTCCATGTTTGACAGCATGAGGAGCAAACTAATTGTGTTTATTAAGTGAAATACTTTAACGGTTTAAACACCTTGATCGTTCTGAACGATTCTGAAAAATCTCTCTTCTTCCCTTTTGTTTAGGTTACCCAGCATATACGTGACAATAGCTTATTCTATTGACGTAATAACAAGAAGAATAATATAGTGCAGAGTAGGAATAAATCAAGAAAGCGCAGCTTGCCATTTCCTTTTTTATGTATAAAATTTCTTAAATAACACTGTTACAATCAAATCTTGGGCTGTAAAATATTTCTTTTGAATTAAATATAAGCTTCTCCGAAATGCATAATACAGTACTTAAGCATGTAAAAAGTAATATGAGTACACATATACCAGAAGAATAAAGACATTTTTTTTTATATTTAGATCATATAGGCTAAAATATAAAAAGAAAATGTCACGTGGTATGATTGCAAATGAGACACAATCCAGTTATGTTCGAATTAAGTGGATGTAAGTAATTACAGACAATCGTACCACCTTCAACAATAAGAAAAACCCATAACGTATAAATAAATAAATTAATAAAACAATTCACTGCTTCATTTATACAATATTATAAAAACAATTTGAGAAAAACAAATATAACTTTAACGACCACAGCTGAACTAACCTGTCATTTTTTGATCAGACACCTTATTATAAGGTAAGCAAATAGAGATAAGTCGATGTGGTATGACTGTTAATGAGGCAATTATACATTAGAGTTCGGATGACAAGTATGCAAACAACTAAATGGCGTTTGACCTTTTCAATAACGAGTAATATTAAAACTCCATAGTACAGTTTAAAAGTATCCATCATGTGTCAAGGTGAAAAAAGTCTTGAAATGGACACAGCTGATAAATTTTAATCTGTTTCATATCTTTACTTACATCTACAAATTGACAATGAGGGTACGTTGAGGACATCCTTGACGACAAAAGAGATTATGTTCATATGTAGTTAGCAACATCCCAGCGGCAAGAAGAACAAGAACCAACAGTTCAGTGCCAATTTTAATGTATAGTTACTGATGTTACAAATCTACCAAATTCTCAATCGTTAGTAGGACTGATATTTTGTTGGTTAAACAGAATTTTTAGGCCACACATTTGCTCTTATTAAACCAGAGTACGTTCAATCAAATCAAAAATAAGTCAGGTAGCCTTTCCTTGCACCTCACCAACTCACAACCGAGTAATTCACTAGATAACCTAAAAGTGAATAAACATTCAAACTTTAATTTATATGAATGTTTATTACATTAGTAATTAACTTAAGGGAAACATAGTTTCATTTTTGTCTGGTGACCAGTCTGTATCCAGTGAATAAGATCTTACATTAGTCAATTATGAGTCTTTTGTATAAGAAAGGCTCGTTCGGCATTTACAATATGAGCCTGGTATCTTTCACGCGTGTTTGATTGTTCTGCTAAGGCTCTTTTCATAGATGCTTATGTGCTTTTTTTGTAAAATTGTTTGTTTTAAGATTGTAACACATTTTCTAATAGGAAATGCCTGTACCAAATCAGGAATATGACAGTTGTTATCCCTTCATTTGATGTGTTTGAGCTCTTGATTTTGCCGCTTGATTAGGATTTATATCTAGAAATTGACTATGAGGGTCGGTTGAAAACAAAACTTTACGACAAAAGAGATGATTTCAGCTTCCCAGTAGGGAAGCATTGGGAAGCTGAGATGTCTAAGAAAAACAGACAAATAATAGTACACAAGACACCACATAGAAAACTAAAGACTAAGCAACACGAAGCCCGCCAAAATCTTGGAGTGATCTAAGGTGCTCCGGAAGGGTAATATTAAGATGACTGCAGAAGAAGAAAGAACTATCAAGTTATACAAAGTAAATCATAAGTCAAACAATGGTATAGACGATCACCGTAAGAAGATAGACAAAAAAATCAAAAATTCTGGGGAAAGTAGGCGTGTTTAATGCCTTAATGTTTTTTGGCTGCAATAGTGTACGATATATGACCTAAAATTAGTACATGAAATATATTTAGTTACACCTTATCTACAAAAACATTATATCTTATACTACAGAACTATCACAGATGTTTGTGATTGTCCAAACTATCAAGTGTATATTCACACTACCGGATCAATTACCAGGCAAACAAATTGATGTGTGTATCCTTTTTTGTTTTACTGAACGGGTTTACAAGTATAGATAATTATGTGAGTTACGGTAACTTTGTTGTTGCTTTATTATTCGATCAAAGAAAATATTCTTTATTTGTCAAGCTATTCAGAAACAAGTTTTTTCTGATTCAATCAGGAATGTAAGTAAAAGTGAAACATTTAAGTACATACCATTCGTTCCATTAACGCATGTTTTTTTTCAGGCTGTTATGTTGAGTCCGTTTTAGTGATTAATGTTTGATTAAATGTTGTTTTTCTTGGAGATGTCGGTGTTGCTGGTTGTTTTGATCGATTGTAGATTCTATAAGTTTTAGCAATATTTGTTAATTCTTTGAGAATAATGTATATTTTCACTCAAATGGACATAGGATACTTTACAAATCGTTATATCTATATACGGACGTCGCTTGGTGATGAAATAAGTAGATGCATTATTTATCAAACGTTATTAATAGATTAATAGATTAAAAAATATTTCCCAGTGCCGTTGTAAATTATTGTAGATATCAGCCTCGGAACAACTTCATTTGGGATAAGGGAATAAAACAATATTTAATGGACCCTCAGAGATTAATGACTTTCGTGACCACGTTTCATTGAATTTAATCATTACGTTAGAGAGTCACAAAGCAATGATCAAGTCAGAATATCCCAATTATGTTTTATTTAAACCTCACACTTAATAACACAGAAAGGAACATTCCCTTGTTTATGCAATTAAACATATATATATATATGTTTACAAGTTTCAGAAGGTTAATGACTATAATTGTCAGAAAAATTGTAACATTAGTATACCCATCAGTAAATGATTTTACATTAAAGTAGAGCGATTATTTATATTTTTTACCCAGTTGATATATTACTGTAAATTATCAAGATCACTACCAATAATGATGAACGTTGGACCTTCGGGAATACATATACGATACGACTACCTCTCTTTCATCTTTTATCAAACATTAAGTCACAGAATGTCATAAATTTAACACTGGAAAATTTAAATGATTTTAGATAAAATATAGGGATACAACATTAGTCTGTATCTATAATTTATAAAAAGTGCATATAATTATCTAGTAAATACTATTAAATGAAAGATAGTTATACAACATTAATCTTTAGATGTAGTAAGTACATAATGCATAATAAAACCATTATATCACTATAGACATTGTTGTGGCAAGTAAAAAAAAAAGTGTCATTATGAGGCAGCTTGCAGAAATAAAATTGTGACGCCAGATACCAAAGAAACAGTCATAGGTAGTAATTGTTTTATCTTCTGCATTTATCTATCAAGAATTTAGATAACAGTGTTCCTAATAGTCTTTACAGTTAACAAAAAAAAGGTAAATCAAAACTACAGAACTCAAGGGTAAATTCAAAAGGAGCAGTCCGTAAAAACTAAAAATCCAACTTTGTCAAGCAGCGGAATAGTTATAATATCTTAAAATGCGAATGTTTTACATGAATTCAATCAAAATGCCTAACGTTGTCATCCGACGTTAATTTTGTTAAACATGGTAAATGGTTTTGAGTTTAATAAATTACACAAAATCAGTATTTCATCCTCTTATTGTTCTGTAAATATATCTGAAAATGTTCGACAGTTTTAATTTTGTAAAAAAAGCTCATGCAACTATCTACCTCAAAATATCTTGGTTTGAAATGCTCGTCAATTGATTTAAACATACATGTTATCGTCTGTGAAACATAACAGTTAACTAACTCGTCAGTACAGTTTTTGAAAGGATAACTGCAACTCTACCACTTAGATATCTTGCTTAAAAGCTTCTTCGTAGACATTGCAAAATGTTTAAGTAAACACAACTAAATCTATAGTGTTGTTCTTGGTATAACTTGCTGCGTTGTGTATATTTACGCTGTATGGTACCAATTAAGATCTGAAATACTAAACACACTCAATATTATAAAGTAATGTGTTTTGCAGTAAATCCAATTTAAAGCCATAAATGTACATGTCTTGTGAGATTCGTTTTGAATGGCTGCCACTTAATTTACTAAAACTTTTTCTGTTAAAATACAATTCCAGAAATACTCTCTCTTGTGTGCCCAAATCACTGGTAAAAACATGAACCTTTTTTCAATAAATGACATTGCCAGTTTCTTTTCAACTTATGAATTTGATAATCTCTTTTTTAAAGCATGAGTTCGATTCTCACATTACCATTCCTTACGCTACAAATGAAAAATACAAACACAAATCTTTGATTGCATACACATGTGGTGTACTTTGATTCATCAACGTCCACGTTCACTTGTTTATACTTGTCTCAATATGATTTAAGTAACAGCTTTGTCACTGTCCTGTTTCTTTTTGGTTTTTGTTTACCATATTTGTGTTACTATACCAAATGAGGTGTAAGAATGTTCTATTTTTCTTAAGGTAATTGTGTTCTAATTAAGTATTGTAATGATCCATTTGAATAAAACAGAATCATTTAATTAGCTTCTGCAAATCTGTTACAGATAATTCATTATTATTCATTGGATACCAATTTTCGTTGTTTTTGTGGGTACAAGTGAACCACGAATTATATGTTAAAAGACTTACACATTTTGCATACGTTTTGTATGCAGAGATTGGTAAATCCACGGAATTAGATATCCCGAAAAATGTTAGTATTTGATTTCACGAAACTAGATACCCACGAAAATAAATAAATCATAGTATAAGTACGTGTTGTTTCAATTTTGGTGTTGTAAGTCAGTGATAAAATTGAGAATGAAATGGGAAATAACACGACCAAAAGGAAGGAAACTGTCCACAAGAATCAATGTAAATATAAATAGTATACAACACGATCCGAAGACGTTTTCAAAACAAACATTACATTTTCAAGACGCTATCAGCAAAATCCCTCAATAAAATATAAAGGTTCTATGAATTTTTTATGTCTAAAAAAACTACTTTATCAATGTACATTATTGAACATTTATTTGAATGAGGTATTTCATCTGTAAATGTCAGAAGGGAATACTTGTTTTAAAATTACATGTAAGTATCTTGCATTTCATTATATGCCCTCCAAAATATAACGTTTTGATTCACTATCAAAAAGAATTGTATAATTGAAAACATAAGTTTGCCATTAGAAGTACCCTAAAACATTAGTGTATAGTACATCTATTAGTTGATTGTATCAAAAGTTGCAAAGAGAGTTCTAATATTTGATTTATTGTTCACTAATTAAAATTTTGTTTTGAATTATCCATATAACCTCCAATGAATAAATAAATCGTGTTCTACTTGGGACCTTCGATTATCAAATAATGATTGACGTTTTTTCCTGTATCGAATCATTCAATCTTCGACCAAAGGACAATGACACATATGATTATACCTGATTAAAAATGAAATTCATGTATGTCACACAACCACATATTTATTGTAAATAATCAAAGGTATTTATTTAAAATTTCATTGTTTAGAAGCATCGAAACAGACCCCGACATGAGAAATAAGAAGTCATTCAATTGAGAAAAACGGCCTTATGTATCACAAAACAATTAACGAAATAATATATATTACAGACATACACCAACGACAACAACTCGACTACATGATTATGATTTGAGACGGGTATATACAGAATGTGTCGGGGTTTAACATATGTGTGAGCGTGTGCCTATTTCCTAACCTTGGACCGTTGTGACCCAGCATAACATGAGAACACACTATAAAAATTAGTTGAAGAATGATTTACTCGTCAGGTCGAGACATAGAAAAACAACCAACAAAGATCAAGACAGACCTAGCTTGGCAGGGTGTTTATCCATTCTTCATCTCTAACAACAAAAAGGACACTATGTGCATATCTGAGAGAACTTACAGTTGCTGACTTATAGCTCAAAGCCAAAAACAAATCATAAAGTTAATCATGTATCCAAACATTAGCCTGAATATAGCTTGTTACTCGGTGTGAGGCAAGACTCCGTGATGAAAGCTTTTTTTTTTACTTACAATTGTTAACATTTAACATAGTGTGACTTGGATGGAGAGTTGTCTCATTTTTTTGTTTTTCAGTGATGTATTAACCAGAAATTGTGTATTCGAAATTTTAAAACAGTGCACAGCTGTCAACCACACCCAAAATCAGCTGAGACAAAGTTCTGCATTCAGGAAGTTTACCTTAGAAATCTATTTATTGCATTATTTTTTAAATTCTAAAGTTACTTTAAACGAAGTGTCATATCAGTAGATAAGCACTGGCTACTAAGTTGGAGATAATGGGGGGATTCTGCTTAAAGAAACAGTTAAACATTTAATTGATATTGTAGTGCATGTAACCTTTGTTTGTGATTCAATCACTTGAAAAACAAAGTCATGTGTACCTTAAACCTCAAAATAAAACATCTGTTACGAAACTGGACGGAAATCAGACAAATGACTATTGTTTTCCATATTCCGCGACCACACATTTATTTATTTCATATATGATATTCGTTTTGTTTCAGACGGAAATCAGATCTTTGTTTATTTTATTCATAATAATCACTCAATCTAACTACAAAGTTATTTATTTAAGATTATGTTATGTTCCAGACAGAAAACAGACATATACATATATAGTCATAATAAGCGACCAAACATTTATTCAATATTTCATTATTGTCATGTTTTTTAGAAATTTAGAGACATACTAGTACCATACCATATGAACCAACTCTAATATAAGAATAACACAGATAGGTATATTTGCTTGTGTATTAAAAATATGTGTTAATATTAACCAAGTTTGAGAAGTTTAGTTACAATAATTGTGATGTTAGTATACCCATCAGTAAATGACTTTAAATTATAGCAGATAGACTACTGATATTCTATCCTTATTGTTTACGCGGTTGATATATTGCTCTAAATTATCATGATCACTACCAATAAAGTTATTTATCATGATGTACGCTGGACGTTCGAGTATGAATACGATACGATTACCTCTTTTTGATCTGTTATCTAACACTAAGTCATTGAATCACAGAACTTTTACTCTTGAGAATGTAAATGGTGGTAGATGAAATATAGTGATACAGCATTAATCTGTAGCTAGAGTGAATAAATATAGCATACAGAAAAAAACAACCCTGGTATCACAATGACAATAATGTTGCGTCAAACCAAAAAGCGTAATCTGTAAGCTGCTGTAAATAGTTTCGAGTTAAATCAATGAAAAAACTTGTTAGATCATCTTTCTGTTCTACGAATATATTACAAATTTTGAAGAGATTCAATAGTTTTTATTTTGAAAACCAAGCCCAATCAACTATCTTCTATAAAAAAATTTTGTTTTCAAACGCGCTCGTCAACTTTGTTTTAGGTTTGACCTTCCAATATTTTGATTTGAGAGTAACTTGTAAGTAAATGGAGAAGAGACAATAATTTTGTTGTTGTTTTTTTTTTTTCTCTTTTTGATTATATTTTCTAAAATCTACTGGGTGTTTTTTGTGTCTTAAATTCATATGGTTACAGCAATATCTGTTAATCACTGTATGAATAATGGAATTTTCAATCAAATAGATATGAGGTACATTTGTATTAAACAAATCACTATATCTATATATGGGCGTCACTTTCTAATGAAATAAGTGGTACAATATTTATCGAATGTTAATAGATATGTGTTATAATTTCCCAGTGCACAATGTTTATTACTGTACATTTGTTATAATGAGTAAAATGATAATTAATGCATCCTAAGAGATTCAATTACCCACATGACTACGTTTGTTGCATTAAAGTCATTAAGCTATATGGTCAAACAATTAAGTTCATAATATCTCAGTATTTTTTGTTTATCTATCTCAAAAGTGAAAGAGCTTTTTGTTTTATATCGTCGTCTCTTTATTTCTTAGTCTTAAAGAAAAGATCATTGGGAAAAATGACTGAAAACTTCCACTAACACAATTTATGTATTTCAAATACTAGTAATCTGAATCGTGTAATATTGCATTTATTCACAAACATGACAAAGGAGCAATAACATTCCCGACGGAAAATTTGTTTATTTTAAAATACACACATTAATTTATTGAATATGACATCCGTTATGTTCTAAACAGTATTCAGATTATATACTTTTTTATTCATGATAAGCGACAACAAAACTCATTATTGTCAGGACTTAGAGACAAACTTTACCATATAAACCTACTCACTTTTAATAATTAAAATGTTGCAACATATTTCATTTTATCCTCATAGGAGAATAACACAGAAAGGAACATGTCTATGTGTATGCAATCAAACATATATGTTTACAGGTTTCAGAGGATTAGTGACTATAAGTATCAAGGAAATTGTAATGTTACTATACCCATCAGTTAATGACTTCAAATTAAAGCAGAGAGAGTAGTGATATCAAATGTTTATTATTAACGCGGTTGATATATATTGCTGAAAATTATCAAGATCACTACAAATAGATTATCAAATCATGCTGTACGTTTGAGTTAAAATATGACACGATTATCTCCCTTTTATCTGTTTTAGAATCCCTGAAATTTTACACAAGATAATCTAAATGATTTTATATGAAATATAGTTATAAAACATTAACATGCAGCTCTAATATATAAATAGAGCATATAATAATCTAAATACTATTAGATGAAAGATAGTTATACAACATTAATCCTCAGCTGTAGTAAGTACGCAATGCAAATTAAAACCATTATATCACAAAAGACATTGTGATGGCAGATAAAAAAAACAGTGTTATGTAAAGCAGCTTTGCAGAAATGATAACATATCTCTTTAAAAAGAGACGAAAGATACCACAGAGATATTCAAATGCATTTATTGTTTTATCGTCTTCATTTATTGATCAAGATTACATAGTTCTCAGTAGTATGTTAAGTACAAAAAAGGTAAATCAAAACTACCAAATTGCATGGTACTTTTCAAAAGAGGGATAACATTTGTGAAGTGGATAAATAGTTTTTTATTCTAATAACGAAGCCCGAGCAACGTATTTTACAAAATGATCTTGCTTTTAAACGCTCGTCAATTTGGTAATTGGTTTGACCTTCCAATGTTTTGATTTGAGAGTCACTCAGTAGTTAAATGAAGACGAGACATGCGTCTGGCGTTTTATATTAACATCAAAGTATTTCTGATTAGTTTTCATAAAATTTATCTAAACGGCGGCTAGTCTGTGACAATTGTAGATTAATTTAAGTTAGGACAGCATTTCGATTTATATTCTTCACAATATGTGATTCTAACAACAAAGTAATTCAAAGGTTAACTTTCAACTAATTTGCAGTACGTATTTTATTATTCAAATTAGGCCACAATCAAATAAACATAGTTGTAAAAGTGTCACTGATTTTAATTTACTATTTAATTATGTATTACAAAGATGCAATAATCTACGGTGATGTGTATTGTGTTGTGAAACTATTGTAAAAAAAAAGATACTTACAGGATCAAATAAACTCATCATAGATACCAGGATTAAATTTTATATTTACGCTGGACGCGCGTTTCGTCTACATAAGACTTATCAGTGACGCTCATATCAAAATAGTTATAAAGCCAAACAAGAACAAAGTTGAAGAGCATTGAGGACCCAAAATTCCACCAAATTGTGCCAAATACGGCTAAGGTAATATATTCCTGGGATAAGTAAACCAAAATGACAAACATTTGAAAAAAGCAAAATTAGAAAAACGTTAACTTTATGTTAAAATATTCGTTCAAAATCGTCATTGAGAATATTTGTCTCACCGGAATTTGGGTGCTTGTTATCTAATATGCATTGTATTTCTTATAGTTATCAATGGATTTGTTCCAATCGCCGTTACCACAATCCCAATGTTTTCCTCAATGATTTCACCGACTGGAGGTATTGCTGAATGTTAACTTTCCATGAGGAACATTACGTTTGCCACATATGGAGGACTGCTTACATTGCAGCGTCACCACAGAACACCAACAATAGGTAGTGGGGTTCATGTTGATTGGTCGTTACTTTTATACGAAGAATTTTTGTGGACTTATTTGCCTTTTCTTCTTTTACATGTTTTTCAATGGCGTTGTTGTTTCCTTCGATAAACTAGACATGACTAGAACTTCTTGTCGACATCGCTAGTCCGTGACTGAATTTAGGTATATATGTATTTTTTTAAGCTGGATTTGTAATTCTTGTAATTGTCATCTGATAGATAAAAGATGATTGTAAAAGAGTGGCAAAGGATAATCCATTTATCGCTATTATACCTATGACGACGTTGTTAAACTCATTGGCGTCGGGCATGTGCTTCCTTAGTTTCTATCAATAGTTTGTCAAATCACTCTACTGTGTTGAGAAAGAAAATTATCAATCAGTTAGGTCAAAGAAAAATTTCGAAAAATAGCAATAATAGTTTTTATTAAAGTTATCTAAAGTTCGGCTAGTTAGATGAAATGAGTACTCTAAAACAACAATTTTGTATTCAAAGACCAGCATAAATTGAGATTGAGGGTACCAGTATGGAACCCAAATGGCACCTTCTTTTGCCAACGTTTTCATGGGGAGTCTCGAAGAACGCATCCCTTTGTGTGTACAATACAAACCCTTGTAATGGCTCCGTTATATTGATGACATTGACATCGAATGGAACGAAACTGCAGAACATCTACAAGATTTTCTAGATTTCTGTAAATTCTTTCATCAATCTATAAAGATCGAATCTGAAGTTTCAAATGCGGAAATTGCGTTTCTCGACGCCGACATTATTTTGGAAAAAGGAGTCATAACAACCGACCTTCACAACACAAATAAGCCTTATAATTGACACTTCTGGTGTTCGAAGCATTCCTCCCATATGTAAGGAAGTAATTGTTACAGCTAATATTTAATAATTTAATTTTAAATGTAACGCGTCTTCTGATTTGCTGACGTTGTTTTGTTTATCAGCTCATAGACATAATTTTATAATGTGACCGTAACGTCATGAACGTAATTTCATGATTTACTACGGCTGAAAATTTAATAAAGAATTAAATTATGAAAACTGACTGTGATACTTTTTCTGTGTATTCAAAATAACATGAAAAATGTGGTGCACATTTTGAAATAACCCCCAATTTTGTTATTTTGAATAGACAGGAATAATATTACAGTCATTCCTTAAATACAGAATACCATGATACTGAAGTAAAAATGACTCTTCATTCCCCAATTTTTATTTTTCAGTTAAGCACAAAACTTCTTTGAAATTTATTCAACTATGTACAGCAATTAACCAAATATTACACAAAAAGATCACAAAATCTAAAAACAAAAAGATTTCTCTCTAAATGTTTAGGAAAAACAGAAAACATAAATCTATGCAAACACATTTGATAATTCATTATTCATGTTATTGTAGCGTAAAAACAAAAACCAACATATGAATCGACTGACTTTTAATTATCTCATAGAAGCAATTCACAAAACGGAACTATTACTTTTGTACGCAATAAGAACATTTGTGTATACATTTACAAAGGTAATGCGATAACTGTATAAGAACTGAGCATTCGAAGTACAAAATACAAAAACAGTATAACTCAATTAATTTATCTTTAAAACTGTAGATTACAGACCAAAAAATAAAGTTAACGACGTCATGACGTTCTAGTACTTTTAATTTCTATAATTGTAGTGGTACAAATGCCTTCCAAAAATAATCTTTAAAACGATTCACTGAATCAAATCCATGACCTTTTAAGATGTATTTTATAATGATGCAGATACAAAATATTCTATGAATGCTTTCTTTTAAGTTTTTCGGAACGCGGAATCAACAGTAACACAAAGTTGACTGGTGTGCTATAAAACCAGGTTTAATTTACCATTTTTTACCAAAGGAAAAACTAAGTCGGGAAAATGTCAGTTATTTTCCATTCATTTAATGTGTTTGGACTTTTGATCTTGCAACTTGATGATGTTACTGTCCCAAATGGAGTGTACCTATTCGTAGAAATAAGGTTTGGCGTAACGAGAAATAGCCAATTTTGAATATTAAAGCATTTTTGCGAAAGAAAATACTGTTTTTTTACTTGATATATTGGTCGTCATATCAAAATTTGTCATACTACTATTCTGTATAAGCTTCAATTTATTTCTCTCTTTTTTGTTTTGGTTTGTTTTGTCTCATAAACGATTAATACGTCTTTTTTTCCAAGCTTTTGTTAAATTATTGTTCATTACGAAGGATATTCCTGAAAAAGTGTTGTCCCGACGGAAGTCATATTATTTGTATTATTCTGTCATTAAATCGTTTCGACTGCTTGAGTCAACCGAGGGAACCATCCCAATGCGTTGTTATTGACAGGATTGAAAAGCTTAGATGGATTTGTATATTTTATTCAGCCTCGTTCTTCGTTGCGGTATTATTGATAAAAGAAACGTTGGTGTTTGTTTTTTTTTTTGCACCAGGTATTTGTGGCTAAGGAAAATCAATTTGCTGATTGTTTTGTTCGATGGAAGATACACACTTTTATGTTATGTATTCGTATAAGCCATTTGTATATAGATAAGACCGTTGGTTTTTCTGTTTGAATGGTTTTACACAAGTCATTTTGGGGCCCTGTTTTGCTTGTGCAGTGTGAGCCACGGCTCCGTGCTGAAGAGTGTGATATGACCTAAAATGGGCTTTTTATACAAATTTGTGACTTGGATGGAAAGTTGTCTCATTGGTGCTCATATCAATGTTCAATTTCAACTCTTCTTTTCTTGAAGTACTGTCGATTATAATAATGTGTTATTCCTGCATACTTTATGTATAATGTGTTGTTTATTAGTTCACTGATATGTATTCATCTGGGATGCGATGAAATCTGTAAAAACAATAATCGTTTAATACCGATTAATAATCACGTGTGTATCCTAAGTAAGAAATAAAATTGAGAATGGAAATGGGGAATGTGCCAAAGAGACAACAACTCGACCATATAACAGACAACAGCAGAAGGTCATCGATAGGTCTTCAATGCAGCGAGAAACTGCCGCACCCGGAGGCGTCCTTCATATTGCCCCTAAATAAATATGTATACTAGTTCAGTGATAATGAACGCCATACTAAACTCCAAATTATACACTAGAAACTAAAGTTAAAAATAATACAAGACTAACAAAGGCCAGATGCTCCTGACTTGGGACAGGCGCAAAAATGCGGCGGGGTTAAACATGTTTATGAGATCTCAACCCTCCCCCTATACCTCTAGCCAATGTAGAAAAGTAAACGGATAACAATACACACATTAAAATTCAGTTCAAGAGAAGTCCGAGTCTGATGTCAGAAGATGTAACAAAAGAAACTAAACAAAATGACAATAATACATAAATAACAACAGACTACTAGCTGTTAACTGACATGCCAGCTCCAGACTTCAATTACACTGATTGAAAGATTATGTCTTCATCATATGTCATGTCTTTGATATCTTGATGGGTGTTTTCATTTTTTGGCAACCAGATGTTCTTTATAGATGGTTTGGTGGTCTCTTTTTGCTTTGCTGTAAGCCTATTTACACTTGGAAAGATTTCAGTTTTATATTTCTTGTGTGGTTGATCTTTGTTCTGGTATCTTTGTTGGGTTTTCTCTGTAGTTACATTCACTAAAGGAGATTCATGATAAATATGTCTGATCTATTTCATGTTCTCCTTTAAGTTGTTAAAATATTCACTTAACAGTTCTAAAATATTTGTGAAACCTCTTCTTTAAGCAATCATACGAATTTAAATATCACATAGGTGTAATTCTGCAAAGTTATGTTTAATACTTTCGCACTAACATAATGTGGATAGGAACAGTCTAAATTAAGACCTATTTACCATCATGCGTCATTGCCGTAATATCTATGCGTATATCAATTAATAAATGTTCTACTTCTGTATGTTCTTTAATGTACATGTTATTCTGACCATTCATCTCCATCTTTTGGTGTAGTTTTACACAACTATTCAATTTTTATCCAACAAGATCATTTACTATAATATTTTCACTGATACATAATGACCCTCATTGCTAGATATAGTGATGTATAAAAACTTGAATTTCATTTGTCATTTGCAATCATACCGACATCGCTCAATAACTAAACTATTGCTGTATGTCCAGCCGAACAACCTGCGTCTAAGGCCGAATTTCCATCTTCATCTTTTATGGTTGTATCTACACGACTATTTATTACTTGCGCATTTAAATCAAGTTATGATTTTACTATAGAATTAAACGCCTTTTTAAAGGAATTTATTGGTGTATAAACTGAACCAATTCACTTATGATATGTTTGTGAGTGACTTGGTCCAGTATATACACCAATAAATTCCTTTTAAAAGGCGTTTAATCCTTATAATTCTTTGAAATTGGAGATATGGAAAATATTTTTTCCACACTCGTAACCTCTATCGCACGTAAATTGTATATTTATGTCATTGAATAGGCTCGGCGCATGAATCAATTTGTCGGCTTACGCAAAAATATGTCCTCCATGTAATTTGCAATCTGATAAAAAGATAAACAACAAAAACTCTTATCATTCAAACGAATGCTTTTGTTTTTGTTATTCAATTTAACGATTAACGTGCAATGAAATAAATTTTGTTAACGTCGGTGTTATTATCGCCGCCATCTTGTTTACATTGGTTACGAGAAAAAGTTCGGTCAACGTCGTCTATCGAAAAATAACCAACGTCAAGATCAACTACCGGAAGTCCTCTCGACCAATCATATCAACGTATTCCTTAATATGCAAATCATATAAGAATTATTGTGCTATTATGACCGTTGTGACAAGCTAGAAGAAGTGGTGTACAACCGTTATTCGTTGTGTCATTCACATACATACCAACTTCAATCAATAACGTAACTGTTTCTGTATGTCCAGAATAACAAGCTGCATATAGAACTGACCATCATTTGTCATTTGCATTCATACCGACATCGCTCAATAACTTTACTATTGCTGTGTGTCCAGCCCAACAAGCTGCGTCTAAAGCCGAATTTCCATCTTCATCTTTTTGGTTGTATCTACACGACTATTTATTACTTGACCATTTAAATCAAGTAATGATTTTACTGTGTCATAATGACCTTTGTGACAAGCTAAAAGAAGTGGTGTACAACCGTTATTCGTTGTGTCATTTACATACATACCAACTTCTATCAATAACATAACTGTTTCTGTATGTCCAGAACAACAAGCTGCATGTAGAACTGACCATCCATCTTCATCTTTTAGGGTTGTATCTACACAGCTATCTAACATTTGTCCATTTAAATCAAGTAAGTAATGATTTTACTGTTGCAAAACAGCCGTCCTGACAAGCTAAAAATAGTGGCGTAGAGCCTTTAGTCGATGTGTCATTTATATTCATACCAGTATCGATTAATAACTTTACTATTTCTGTATGTCCATTTGAACAAGCTGCATGTTAAACTGACCATTCATCGTCATCTTTTATGGTCATATCTACACAACTATTCAATGTTTGGCCATTTAGATCAAGTAACAATTTTACTGTGTCGTAATGACCTTCATGGCAAGCTAGATATAGTGGTGTACAACCATGTACTGATTCATTAACATTTATTCCAACTTCTATCAATAACTTTACAACCTCAGTTTATCCATTCGAACAAGCTGTATGTAAAACTGACAATCCATTTTTGTCTTTTATGGTCGTATCTACACCACTATTCAATGTTCAAGTAATAATTTCACTGTGTCGTAATGCCCTGCATTACAAGCTAGATATAGTGGTGTGCAACCGTCATGTAACGAATCATTAACTTTCATTCCAACTTCTATCAATAACTTTACAACCTCAGTATGTCCGTTCGAAGAAGCTGTATGTAAAACTGACCAGCCATCTTCACCTCTCAGTGTCATATCAACACGACTATTTGATATTTGACCATTTAAATCAATTAATAATTTCACGATGTCGTAATGACCTTCCCGACAAGCTAAATATAGTGGCGTAGAGCAATTGGTCGATTTGTCATTGATATTCATACCGTTATCGATTAATAACTTTACTATTTCTGAATGTCCCTCCGAACAAGCTATATGCAAAACTGAACATCCATCTTCATCTTTTATGTTTGTATCTACACAGCTTTTTAATGTTTGGCCTTTTAAATCCAGTAATAATTTAACTGTTGCATAATGACCTTCCTGACAAGCTAATAGTATTGGCGTGTAACCATTAGTCGATGTGTCATTAACATTCATACCGGTTTCGATCAATAACTTTACTATTTCTGAATGTCCCTCTGAACAAGCTACATGCAAAACTGACCATCCATCTTCATCTTTTATGTTTGTATCTACACAGCTATTTAATCTGTGGCCATTCAAATCAAGAAATAATTTCACTGTTTCGTAATGACCATTTTGACAAGCTAGAAATAGTGGCGTTGAACCGTCCTTCGATTTGTCATTTACACCCACACCAACATCAATCAATAACTTTACTACTTCTGTATGTCCAGAACAACTAGCGACATGTAAAACTGAACTTCTATCCTCATCTTTTACAGTTGTATCAACACAGCTATTTAATGTTTGACCATTTAAATCAAGTAATAATTTTACCACTGCATGGTGACCTTCCTGACAAGCTAGATGAAGTGGCGTAGAACCAGACGTCAATGCGTCATTTACATTCATACCGACGTCAATCAATAACTTTACTACTTCTGTATGTCCATTCAAACAAGCTATATGTAGAAATGTCCATCTTTTTACAAGTTTTGTATGCGTGTATACACACATATTCAATGTTTGGCCTTTTAAATGAAGTAAAAATTTCACTGTGTCGTTATGTCCTTTTTTACAGGCTAGAAAAAGGGGTGAACATCCTTTAGTTGTTAAGTCATTAACCGTCATACCAACATCAATCAATAATTTTACTACTTCGGTATGTCCATTATTACAAGCTGAATGCAGAACTGTCCATCCACTTTTAAGCGTATGTAAATTCTTCAATTCATCAGCCACTGTTCTTTTTTTCTGTTTCAAATACATGCAATCTGTAATGTACTTAACTGTTTCAAAATAACCATTCGTGCAAGCAATAAACAGTGGTGTTTTACCGTGTTTTTGTTTCTGATTGACATCCATACCAAACTCAATCAATATCTTAACAATGTCTGAATGCCCTTTGTCACAGGCTATATGTAAAGCTGTGTTTCGAAAGTTATCTTTTATTGTTATATCGACATTATATCCACCATATAGTAGCAGCTGCACCAATTTTACATTACCATTTGAGCAAGCAAAATGTATTGTACTTTGTTTTAATCTGTTCAGTTTGTTTGTTTCTGCCTTGTTTTCTAATAACAATTGAGCCACCTCAGTGTGACCATTGAGGCACGTTGCAGATAATGCAGTTGTTTTCTCAGAGTTTTTTGCATTAATGTCATGACGATATTTCATAAGATATTTAACAACTAAAATGTGACCGTTTTCACACGCTACAAAGAAGGACGTTCTACCTTTCTTGTCTTTCCCATCTATGTGACCAGGACTTTTTACTTTGAAATATTCTACAAAATCGACGTATCCTAAATACGATGATACAAAGAACGGTGTAGCGCCATCCTTGTCAGCAACGTAAGTAGTTTCCTGACATGTGTCTTGTTCTTTGAGAAAGGAAAGCAGTAGGTTTCTATATTTCTGGTTCTCTGTCTGTAAGCTTCCAAATACTTCCCAGTTGCTTCCTTTCAAAGCCTCGTTATATTGTCTTTTGAGATAACTTCCTTCTAACTCTGGTGGGACATAGACTACAAAGGGAAGACTACTTTGACCACATGAAGAAAGCTGAATGCGATTTGCAATGAAAGCAATGTCAACATACTCTATCAAACAATTCATTATAGATGGTGCAATAGCTGCTGAAATAATGTCAAACATTTTGTCATGGATTGCTGCATAATGGTTCTCTGATTCAGTAATATAGATACCTTGAAGACTCTTGAAACATTTTTGTATCGACACCATGGATACATAGGATTCAATATCACCGTCTCTGCATATAGCATTTACTAAATGTTCTAAACCACTGGACATTAATTCATTTTTACAAAATTTATTATTCTTCAGAACTAGGAGAGAAAGGCAGAGAAAAGATGTTTCAGATTTGATTTTCATTTCTGCAATTTCTTTTTCAAATACTTCAACAGGATGATTAAAAAAAACTAGATTTTGTTTAGTTTTTTTGCCGTACAGTGCACATAAAAGAGGAAAGAAATCATACAGACAAATATTCTGTATGCCATTCAGAGTGTTCTCAGGTAAATACGACAATGCAATATTTCTCATTTCATCTTGAGAAATTTTATATTTTGTACAAAAGCTGCATTGTACAAGCGAGAAACAAGCCAGTTTTGGAAATGCCTTGTGACTATATATATTCTCCCTGCACGTGATTATAAACTTAGCATCTGATTTAATTGCGATGTCATCAGTGTCATCATTCTCATTACTAGAACGTAATAGCATATTTAATTTACTATCGTTTTGCTCCCAGGAGTCTGCTTTGTGTTGATTAAGAGCAAATTTACCACAAATATCATCAATTACAAAAACTTGGATCTTCTCTTCTGTAAAATGTTTAAGTATTTCTGATGGACCATCACAAGGAATTATTTCATATCCCTCCTTTTCAAATGTCAGTGCTACATTATGAGCGATAATAGATTTTCCACAACCCGGAGATCCAGTAATAATGACTCCTCTATTTTGGTTTAGTGATTGTAGTATAAAAGTAGATGCGGAGGTAGAAATGTATTTCGTGTCTTTTTCTTTCCATTCTTTCAAAGTTTTAATGAATATTTCTGCAAAAATAATTATAGTTATTATTAGAATTTATTATTTTCTGCTAACCTTTGAAATGTAAATCTGAAACAGCTTGTTACACTTACGATTAATTATGTACTATTTACTGCATGTTATTTTATTGTACTCGTAAACAATAATATAGAAAAATTTGCTTGTGGAGAGAAAAGGAGAAGATCTAAGTATCTGTCATTAATTAATGTTGGTGTCAATTCTGTCAATAAAATTTAGATTTAAAATGGGGAATGTGTCAAAGAGACAATGAGCCGAATAAAGAGTAGAAAACAACAGATGGCCACCACTGGATCTTCAACACAGCGAGGAAGTCCCGCAAGCGGAGGCGGGCTTCAGCTAGCCCCCCCCCCCCCCCCCCCCCCCCCCCCACCCCAAATAAAACAAAAACCGTATAAGTTCAGTAAAAACGCACGTCACAATAGAATCAAGAACATATAAAAGAACTAAAATTAACAAAACATACAAGACTGACAAAGACCAGCGCCTCCTGATTTGAAACAGGCGTAAGAATGCTGCAGAATGTAACATGTTTTGTCAGATCTCAACCCTTTCCTATACATGTAGCCAACACAATTAAACGTGTATATATTATATTTAAATTTAATTGGACATTATCCAATAATTAAATTTAACTATATACAGGTTAAACTATGCCTACTTATGTTGTTTGCAGATGTCAACCTTAATTATAATGCTTGAGCAAACATTTCTACAAACAAAGCAAGCAAGTCAACGAACCTTTGTCTTGCTAACACTATGAAACGAGCTGTGATACCAAACTTAAGTATCGTAACTATATCCCTTCTGAATAAGTCTGTCTAAAGATTGGTTAACTTTTCAGGTAAATGCCGACATTTTTGTGCTTTGTATAGAATATTACCATAAAAGAAATGATGTGAAATATCTGAACGTGAAAGATGTCTGCGAGTTGAATTGTATTTACGAATGATGACCTTGTACTGATGAAACACTTTAGTGTTTTGTGATACCGAAAACTCTGGTGTAATACTTTTTCAGTAATACAGAGATTTCTTTCATTAAAATAAAATACGTTGTTAAAAACACGAGTGAATCGAAAAAATTGAGAAATATAGACACCATTTAATAAAGAGGACAATTAACAATAGTTAATGAGATTCATCCTTTTTATCATAAATTTTGGTACTTCAGCTTCCGTTTGAAGATATGAAGATTTAGGAAGGGGCAGTGTACATACTGAAGTCGTCACTATTAAGAGCAAATACATTATCCAAATACCTAAAAGTGTTATTAAATTTTGTATCAGATGTTCATGATGTTGTTTTAATAGGTCTTTGCATATTTCAGTTACAAAATATAACTCATAGAAATATAGAAACAGGTTCGCAATAAGTGGTGTACAGTTAGTTCCCATTCCGATAATTTGACGATAAACGGAGCGAACAAAAACCTTATCTAGTAAAATTTCAAGGTAGTTATCGTATCAATGCAGGTCCATGCTGTTTGTTCCAGATCTATGCAAAATTCCTAATTCACAAACGCCAAACAAATCTATGGCATTTTTTGTTTTATTCAATCTATTGCAGATCTTGATATTACGTAATTGTCAGCGTGAAAGAGTAAGCTATAATACCACGTCGTCGCTTACGTTGACGGTTTGAAATATAGAAGAAAAAGAAAATGCCAGTTTTCAAGAACCATAATCCATAAATTAAATTATATTTCATAATTCGATTACACGGTAACGGAAATCCCTGCAAATATGTAACTTTAATCATTTTTTTTGGATGATATAAGAATACTAGCGAATAACCCTGGTCAAATGAATATGTTTTTGGTGTTTTGAGTGTTTATGTTTCGTATTTGTTGTCGTTCTTTTTTTTTTTTCTTATCCTCGTCCGTGTTCCTAGTGTTTTCTTGTCTCTTGATTTTTGGCGAATTTTTACTGTGATATTGGTATGCTTTTGCTTTTCTTTCTATGCTATGCTATATTCTTGTTATTTTTTTCTATCTCTATGGTTCTCTTTTTTAAACAAAATCTACAACATTTTTCAGCTATATTACAGCAACTACCTGTAATATATATTGTATATTGGTAGGAAATGTTTGTTCTCCAGAACACATCGTTTTATTCCTAAAGCCTGTATGAGTAGAATTGAGATTGGAAATGGGGAATGTATCAAAGATACAACGACCCGACCATAGAACAGACAACAGCAGAAGGTCACCAATAGGTCTTCAATGCAGCGAGAAATTCCCGCACCCAGAGGCGTCCTTCAGCTGGCCCCTAAACAAATATATATATTAGTTCAGTGATAATGAACGCCATACTAAACTCAATATATCTTCTTTTCCATCACGATTTAGTTGATCATATTGGAAAGTCCATTTCACAAATTGTTATGGATATGCTTTTGTTGTCGTACCTCTAAACCGTTGGGTTTTTTATTTGTCCTGCAATTTTTCGTGTAACTAAGATTTTCTATTTTTTTTTTTCTTGTTTTACCTTTGTACAGGATTTTTACGTCTTAGTGTTGTGTGTACTAAGTCATACAACATCTTTAAACTAGCCGGTTTTTTTGTTGTTGTTTTTTTTTATGTTATATTAGTGACGCAGAGTGCAATTGTCATAATACGGGAATTTATCGGGTCAATATAACTCATATCGGGTATGGCTACCCGATTAATTGGATATTTTGACAATTACACACTGTATCAAATTTATCTTGATTTTCATACAATCCTTGACGTATATACGCCTTGTTTATGTTTCCAGTAAGTTTTATTTAAGACGTCATTAAAAGTACAGGTCTTTTCATTAAGTTAATGGTATGAGGTAGATTATCAGAATTGACTTAATAGAAAATGCACTGAATTTATTGGGACAATGTCAGCCAATCAAATTACCAGAAATTACTCTAAATCAGGTTACTCATCATCATCTAAGCTAGTTTAATTTGATGCAAAAACAAATAATTGTTATGAAAAAAACATAATTTTGTTTACATTGAATATTAAATTTACCATATAGGAATAGAGATTTATTGTTTAATTTGTAAAAACCATGACGAAATTGTTTGATCATGTTGAAGTGCAGACAAACCCATCCGGCTACAAAATTCTACAATAGATCTAAAATACCTTTTATATTTTTATTTTCTATTTCTAATGTCTCCAGTTTCTGGCTGACCGTACGCAGATGCTGATCGGTTTTTTCCAAGTGTTTCTCACGCCGTATGAAATCTTTCATATCACTGTCATTAGTAAATGGTGAAATCATCATTGCATCAATATCTGACTTTAAGTCCGGTACTAGTCTAAGTATGGCCTGTCAGACAGAACAAAACTGCAGAATATACTTTATACGAAACAACTATTACATAATTAGGCAAGCACTACAAAAAGTCAGAGCTTATGTGTTGACATGAATTATCTGTTACAAAACTTTGATTTTTTGAAATACTAAAACTTTTTGACCTCAGGAATAGATTACCTTAGCTGTATTTGGCAAACCTTTAGGATGTTTTGGTTCTCAATGCTTCATCATCATACACTACTTTTTAATAACTGTTTTTTATTCGAACGTCACTGACGAGGTTTTTTTTTTAGACAGAACGCTCGTCTGGCGTAAATACAAAATTTCAATCCTGGCATCAATGATAAGTTTATTTTATATTCGGAGTCCGAAACGACTACATGTTGCGTCGACCATTATGGTCAAGAACAGATTTTAGTTGACAACGCTCGAAATAATATCGACAGTACTTAACTGTACTTAACATCACTCGGCTTTGGTCTCGACTTTACTTTATAAGTCTGATTGAGTTCTTGATAATCTTAATATATAGATATAAGAAGATGTGGTATTATTGCAAATGAGACAACTCTCCATCCAAGTCACGAATAAAACTTTAAAACAAAAATGTACTTTAGTTAAGACTCAATTCAGATAATCACTTTTTAAATTATAGAATTTTCTAAAGGTGATTTGAATGTAGTTCAAACTTAAAGTTCTAGCCTCTTTTACCAATAAATTAAATCCTTTAATTTGACAGCAATGAACCAAACTACAAAATAACATTGAATTTTGTAATATAAATAATTGAAATAGATGAGCTGATTCAAACCAGTCGTGAATAAATTTAAAGTTCAAAGCTGGTCGTTAAAGGTCGAGACTGGTCAATACAGAATTGAAACATGTCGAGATTGATCGAGAATTTTATTGATACCACAATCAGACTTTACCAAGATTATCAATATTTAATCAGACTTATCAAGTAAGGTTTAGACCGAAGTCGAGTACAGTTATGTAAAGTTAAGTGCTGTCGAGATTATGTCTCGCATTGTCTAAATTGAAGAGCCGACAACAATTGACCTATTATTAGGTACATTTAGGATCACGGAATGTTATAAATAATTATTGCTGAGGAAATTGCAGGATTATTAAATAGTAAACAAAGTTATATTAAGGCTTTTCTACCTCAGGAATAGATTACCTTAGCTGTATTTGGCACACTTTTAGGAATTTTTGGTCCTCAATGCGTTTCAACTTCGTACTTTATTTGGCCTTTTTAAGTTTATTATTGAAGATGTAATTTTGTTATTAATAAATGGTATAAATAGATATTTGTATAAAGGAAAGATTTGATCAGTGAATTATATGAATATATATTGTTTAATTCACTATTGTCTATTTTACTTGGAATTTCAAACAAGCAACATTCTATCCATAGCAGCTGTATATTTTCTTTTAAATCTATTGAATATAAAACTGTAGAATTACTTTATGATTCTCTTATTTCGTCGAGTTTTGATACTCTTAGAATCTAATTTTGACTATGTGTACTTTTTTATAAAAGAAAATACCTCAACTACACAGTTCCTTATTTCTGAAAAGGTGTTTTCAGGAACTTTCCCGCTGTCTGAATGAACAATGTAGTTCCTGTAAAATTTTATCCTGGAAATATCTGCATCTGTAGTATGAATCGATTCCAGTGGAAGACTATCTTGGATGTTTACATCTGTGAAATTTCTGAGTAAACATACCATCAATGATATATCAAACATATCTGATGATACTCCTGACGAACCTAAACAAAAATATGATTATTATAATGTAAATAACAATGGAGTGTATTATCGAGTGAGCACTTTTTTAAGTTCATACCTATATAGGAATATTGGTCTAAAACTCATCTTTCACCATTCAGCCTCATTCTTCTATTATGTCAGATGACTCTGAAATACCCTGTCTTTTATTTTGTCCTCTGGTTTTGTAGTTTCCGTACTTTATCGGGTACTTGATGACAGAAAGCGCTTGACATTTTAAGCCGAACAGTTTCACTTTATCTCTTTACTTGATTCAATTCTTTGGCGCTGGTTCATATTTTCATTTTTTCAATTGAAAACATGCATACCAAACATTGACAAAATGAAACTCAGGAACGGAATAATACTCAATACCAAACTCGCTTAAAGGGTATCAACACGTCTCAATCTTCTAAGTGAAATTACAACAAAAACTAACAGTTTTAGTAATTATAATGGTGGTTACCCTTCTAATGATAAGTGTCATGCCAAAACAAATAACTTAAATGTTCCTGTATTTCCATCAACAAAACGATAAGCTTAACTTTTAATTTTGGAACATATTCCTAAAGTTTTGAAAATGATATCAATTAAAAATCTTCGAAAAACCAAAAATTCGGTATTTAGTACGTAGGTGAAATCTGACGCTGTTTGTCTAAACACAAACAAGATTACCTTCGTTTAGTTTAAGAAGACCCCATGAATTTTAAAGAAGCATTCATCATCTATAATTACTATGTATCAGCATTCCAGGAGTATACATCTCCTAGTTGATACGATATACCAGGGCTAGTTTTTCCTAACATAATTTTCTTAATAGAAGGTTGCTGCTCACAAAGAACCAATTTTGACTGTTATACAAGTAACTTGAAACAAGGACTTCTCTTGAACTGAATTTTAATGTGCGTATTGTTATGCGTTTACTTTTCTACATTGGCTAGAGGTATAGGGGGAGGGTTGAGATCTCATAAACATGTTTAACCCCGCCGCATTTTTGCGCCTGTCCCAAGTCAGGAGCCTCTAGCCTTTGTTAGTCTTGTATTATTTTTAATTTTAGTTTCTTGTGTACAATTTGGAGTTTAGTATGGCGTTCATTATCACTGAACTAGTATATATATTTGTTTAGGGGCCAGCTGAAGGACGCCTCCGGGTGCGGGAATTTCTCGCTGCATTGAAGACCTGTTGGTGACCTTCTGCTGTTGTCTGTTCTATGGTCGGGTTGTTGTCTCTTTGACACATTCCCCATTTCCATTCTCATTTTTATTATCGTTAGTTTTCTCGTTTGAAATGTTTAACATTTTTCATTTCGGGACCTTTTATAGCTGACTATGCGGTATTGGCTTTGCTCATAGTAAAAGGCTGTAAGGTGATCTATTATTGTTAATTTCTGTTTCATTTTGTGTCTTGTAGATAGTTGTCTCATCGGCAATCAACCACATCTTTTTTTTTATATTTATTTGCTTACTCAGCTTTCATCTCTTTTGGAAACGATTACGTTACATATGAAATACATCCGATTCGAATTTGTAAATTTATGTCTGCATCTTTCGAAAAACTTTGCTTAACACCATGGTTTTCGATATCATAACCTTGTCAAAACATGTACTTAATTATATCATCAGTACAAGGACATAATTTGAAAATATGAATCGCCTTGCAGACATTTTATACGTTCAGTTCTTTCACATCCTATCTTTTATGTTAATATTCTATATAAGACAAAACATGTCGGCATTTACCTCAAAAGCTAACCAAATCTGTAAACAGACTTATTCAGAAGGAATATAATTACAATACCTTTGTCAGGTCATTACATATGGCATATCTTGGTATCAATATTGATTCACTCATGGGGTCTTTGTATCGGAAATAAACACATTTATTCTAAAACCAGTTATTGGCATGATACAGGTTTGTTTGTCTCGTTTATAGTATGATTGTAAAATACTAAACCCTTTACGGTTAAAATTAATCTAAAAGATGTTTTCATATTGAAATATATATTAATTGGTCAACCGAGGGTTTGTTTTGTATTATTTCACTGCGCTGTTTCCATTTGAATGAACAATTATTCATATTATCAAGACCATTATATATTAGTTGTTGTTCTGGTGGATGTACAGAATGAGTATCACTATATCTTTATCTTACCTCTTGGATATAATAAATCATACTGTGCCAGTGTGATGATTCTTTTCTTATATGTTAGGTCATCTATCTTACGTCGGTTTTTACTCAGAAATTGTTGAAGCTGTCCTGGATGGAATTCATAGTCAAACCTTCGTCTTACAGCACGTGGTGCAATCTTTATCAACAAACCAGCTAATCGTAGAAAATTTATGTCATCCTGTGCCAAGGATGTTGCCATCCTACAAAAGATCAGTTATATCAAATAAGGTAGAAAAGGGGAAAAAAAGTGGAAATGATGTTTAAAGCTGTTCTTTAAGAAGTCTTAGCAGAAATATTACTTATATGATTTTAAAAAAGTGATGCTTACTGATATGATTTGAAAAAAATAATATTAACTGGGGAACCACCATAATAAAATACAATATAAACTCAAGAACCACTGCAATAATCAACACGAACCAGTATCCTTTTGAATCTGAAGTGCTTTCAAAACAACATTCATGATGTTACTGACTTACTTGCCAGTATTGACAGTCATACAATATTATTCATTTTCAAAATTCCTAAATTTAGAAAAATTTTATACCATATATATGTTGCAGTATATTGGTATTATTATGGATTATGTAAACTCGCTGAAATTTTCATAAATTAAGTATAATCACTGGTAACTTTTTTAAACATATAAAAAAGATGTGATATGATTGCCAATGAGACAACTCTCCACAAGAGATCAAATGACACAGAAATTAACAAATATAGGTCACCGTACGGCCTTGAACAATGAGCAAAGCTCATACCGCCTAGTCAGCTATAAAAGACCCCGAAAGGACAAATGTAAAACAATTCAAACGAGAAAACTCACGGCCTTATTTATGTACAATAAACGGCTGCGCCATGAGCTCAAGATACGCCCGTCGTGTTTTCTAAGAATAAAGTTAAATAACTTCTCAAAGTCATATCAGAAATTTATGAAAAACTAAAGGGAGGTTATCTTAATAGATATAAACCAAGCACCAAAGTTTTATGAAAACTGTTCAAAGCACTTTAAAGGTATTGTCCAAAAACAGAAAAATCCCCCTTTTTTAATGAATAAAACCCCATATCTGGGAAACGTAACATCTGAAATTTCTAAAAATCAAAAAGAAGCTTACATCAATAGACATAAATAATTCGCCAAAGTTTCATGAGAATTGCTGTAAACATTTTTCAGTTATTGTCCAAACCTGAAAATCACCTTTTTTTTTAATAAATAAAACATAAAATCTAAAATTCATAAAAATCGAAAGGGAGCTCATGTTAATAAATAAAAACAATTGACCAAAGTTTATTGAAAATTTGAAGAAGGATTCTTGAGTTATGGTCCAAAAACAGGAAAATCCCCCTTTTTTCAATGAATAAAACCCCATAACTCGGAAACGTAAAAATCTAAAATTTATAAAAAACGAAAGGGAGCTCACGTCAATAGATATAATCAATTCATCAAAGTTTTATGCAAATTGGTTAAAGCGTTTTTGAGTTAATGTCCGACATGTTGACGACGGACGGACAGACGGATGGACGGACAGACGGACTACCATAATACGACCCGTAAACGGGCGTATAAAAATGCCCTATTTCTATATAAATCATACCTGTTATTGACCGAAAACTGGAAAACCCCCCTTTTTTTAATAAAGATGGCCTTTATATTATTTCTGATCTACATGCAGAATCGGTATAAAACCATAACAGCCAAGGTTGGCATTCTCATGAATTGTGTCATTCTGTTTCATGAATCATGGATGCAGTCCGTTTTCTGTACGAAGTTGCATGTCTTCTCCCAATTTAATTCCCTGTTGGTGGGGACATTCATGAAAACATAAAACAGATAATCAATAATTGTCTTCGTATTTGTTTACAGCAAATCACGTGACCTTTGTATTTATATTCAGGACATGAACATAAAGATGATTGTATGATATTTAACCCCTAACGTAAGTGATTGTGCTTGATTTCCATTTGATGAAGACACAATCTTCCAATCAGTTTAATTGAGGTTTGGAGCTGGTATGGCAGTAACTGCAAGAAGTCCTTTGTTAATTCATGTATTATTGTCATTTGCTTAGTGTCTTTTGTTACTATTCTGACATCGGATTCGGACTTATTTTAAACTGAGTTTTACTGTGCGTATTGCAGTGTGTTTCTTTTTTCTGCATTGACTAGAGGTATTAGGGGAGGGTTGATATCTCACAATACATATTTAACCCGGCCGCATTTTTGCACCTGTCCCAAGTCAGGATTCTCTGGCCTTTGTAAGTCGTTGTATGTTTATGTATTTTTTGTTAATCTATATGATTGGAATATAGTATGACGTCAATTTTCACTGAACTAGTACATATTTTTATTTTGGGCCAGCTGAGGCCCACCTCAGGGTGCGGAATTTTTTCCCTGCTTTGAAGAATCATTGGTGGCTTCGGCTGTTACAATAATGTATCTGCTCTTAGGTAGGGTTGTTGTCTCTTTGACATATTCCCCATTTCCATTCTCAATTTTATTTGACTCTGTTTTGGCATACATTTACACTTAACAGTATCATTTAAAAAGTTGGGATTATCCATTTCAATTTCAAATGCTTTTTCGTTGATAAGTTAATGTTGTTCAATACAATTAAATAGAATATCAATTAACAAACTGTTCACTTTATATTTGAAAACATGGACAAAGAATGAAGACTTACTGCTGTTAGTACACCATAAACATGATACAGGGATAAAAAAACACAGATGACTCATTTGTTTATAATTTTTGAAATTTTCAAACTAAGGATCTTTCATTCATGTTATTTGAAAAGCTTAGAAACAGGGGAAAAAAACATTTTTGAAACCATCAACCAAAAATTCTCTTTAAAGTCTACTTAATTTTATATTTTTGATTTACAATATAGATATTTAATATGAGGAATACAATATACATAACATCACTATTAGTTTGGATTTATGTATACATTTGATACGAATTGGGTCTTATTCTTTAATGTTTTCAATTCAAATTCCTTTGCATTTTCCCGTTGCCATAGCAACGTATTACAAACACATCATCACTGATAAAAAATGTTTTATATGATTGGCAATGGTTACCTTACTTTGTATTCGTAACAACAATCACATTTCTAGTCACACGTTTGCTCCAGGTGGCCTATATATGTGTTGATTTTTGTCTATTTTTTGGTACGCTCTTTGGACTCGTAACTTAGGAAGCATTTTTCTTAGATACAAGATGTAAGGACGTGATTAAATATTTGTTTTCCTTAAACATATTTTTTATTATATAACAAATCAAATAAGAGCATTTTAAACTGAATCTAATTTTTGCACATTCAAGGTTTGTACAGTACGAAGCTCAATGTTCTATACAGCAATACCAACGTGTATCATATTTGAAGTTTATACGGAGTATATATCAACAAGGTATTCCTATTAGTTCAATTATTCAGAACATAAGAAGTATAAAAAAAATAAAGTTTTGAATAGAGTAGTGAATAAAGCTTCGTGCGAAAGTGATGAATACCCAACAACTTTAGTATAAATGGCAGCAGAAGATCATAAATATAGACATAATGGAGAAAGGTGATGTATAATACGATATACATGAGTGTGTCTACGTCAAGGAGCAGTGTTGAAAATATGCAGCACATTCACATGTCACATGATTCACAGAGCTACAAGAATGACCAGATAGAATATTTGTCATTGCAACCGTATGGTGTCGTAGTTTCTAATTCCCTAATCCAGTATTCCTCCTTATGACTACGGAGGGGTGCTTCAAGATGAAGATTGTTAGTACTGTGGTATATTTTTTCGATGATGCGAACTCGCATGGAAAGTAGATATAAGAAGATGTGGTATGAGTGCCAATGAGACCGATCTCCATCCAAGTCACAATTTATAAAAGTAAACCATTATAGGACAAACTGAACGAATGAATTTGATATTTGACACAATGATAATACAAAATCAATAAAAAAGAGGTTATATGTTAAACAATTTCAGAAAAACAAAATTGAACAAAAAAATGCCGCCAATTAGAACGGTTTGAATGATCAGACTGATTAAAACATTGGTTTACAAAGTCATTTGCATTGTTGTTAATGTTTGATCTATGGCCGCACATACATTTAAAAACCCTTCCGTTCGCAAATTTCACCGGCATATATACCAATCCGCAAGTGTTACACTCTAATTGGTGAACTAGATTGGTTAATTTACAATTCAAATCATCGTAGATTCTGGTTTAATAATTTTGTTTAGTTAAATTGCTATTAAATCAAGCAATTGTTATTAAAATGTAAAAGGTTTTTTAGTTTATAGTTTTCATTTAGAAATTTTTTAAAAATAACACGTTATAAATGTCTTGCGTCCCACGCGCTTTTCTTGATTTACCTTCATCAGGAATGCTGTGATTTATTAACATAATTAAGGGGATTATGTTTCAACAGTTATCTTAATGCATATTCAAATCGTTGGACAACATTTATTTACTTTTTGGCAATAAAATTCATCCACAGGTTGTAGGTATTTATATGGACACCAACTGTGCTCCTTAATTTTAAATAGGTTGTTCCTGTACTTAATCACAGATTATGTCTACACTCAGCAAAGACTTGTCTAAAATTCATTTACGTCAACAACACTTACCGGTATATTGATGATAACGTATTGTAAAATAATCTCGAATTCTCCAAATATCCTGCCACAATTAACCTAAAGGAACTTATTTTAAATAGAAAAGATATAAACAACAATAACTGTCCTTTCTATACTTAGATATTGCAATTTTATACGGGGAAAATTTACATTTAAAATTATTTCAAAAGGGACGAGTTTTGTTTGCGATTCGTAATTCAATTTTTGAAAGTTAATAATCCTTTGTCACAATCTTATGGTGTTTATATATCCCGCCTCGTTTGCTATGCCCGTGTCGGTATTATATGGTCAAGGATTTTGTTTCCACAAATTACTTAAATCATTTATTAAATTTGTCCATAGAGACAAAGATTCAGTTTGGAAGTTTTGCTGTACCGATCATTTAGATAAACTTATTCTAAAGATTATCAATTCAACACTGTAATTAGATCTTTTCATATTATTTGATTCGTATAAATAAAGGCAATAGTAGTTAACCGCTGTTCAATAGTCATAATTCGATTGAGCAAAAACAAATATGGATAACAAATTTAAAACCAGGTGAAACACATCAACTATAAGAGGAAAACAACAGAGTAACAAAAACAATGAACTAAAACAAAAGCAAACGTCAACATTCATAGAAACGGACTACAGATAACAACTGCCATATTCCTGACTTATTAGAAAATTAAAACCATGTTAAACACATAATCTACATTCACGGTCCTGCAATCTGTCGATGTCTTTCATTTTGGCACTACACGAGATCATGTTTTTCTCTAACGAGTAACCCGAGTATACTGACAAACAAAGACATTTGAGACATGTTCTAAAAATACAGAATACAAGCCACAAAGGAAATAAACAGACAACAACTCAGCTCAAAATGAACCAACATACCAACACGTATAAGAAAGTAACAAAAAAATTGCAGAACGCGGGATATATATGTAAGACTCGGATCGACGTCCGGTCTCTAATCGACGTCCGTTCCTCAAATCAACGTCCAAATCTGACGAGAAATAACATAACATTTCGAATCAAGGGCCAATTCCATGCCGCTCTAATCGACGTCTGTTCTGTGTTTCTCAAATCGACGTCCATTTTTTCTACTTCTCTAATCGACGTCCATTTTATGGACTCGTGGCAGGGAAATCTCATCTTAATTAAAGGATGGGTTGAACATAAAACTCAAAAAGTTGATGAAAAATATAAGTTTATAACTTAAATAGTACTTTTTAACATTTTGCCAATGAACAAAAAAGGAAAACGACAACAACAACGTAGGTCGAGAATATGAACGTCTTTCACGAAAATATTAATACGCATGTAGATGAAAAAGTAATATAATGTCGGTGTTCGTCTTATTGATGTTAAATGTCATTTTATTTTGATACCAAAGAAGAAAAGAGTTACAGTTTTTGTAAACTACTAGTTATTAATGGAGGTTAATAAAAAAAAAGAGCAATGACGCTTTTAATTTTTAACGTGTTATTAGGTCTTTCCACTTTTCTGTGGAAAGACCTATTGTATTTTTTCTGATTATTAGGTCTTTCCACAAAACGTGGAAAGACCTATTGCTTTTCTTCTGATTATTAGGTCTTTCCACATTTCTGTGGAAAGACCTTTTGATTTTCTTTTGATTATTAGGTCTTTCCACTTTACTGTGGAATGACCTATTGTATTTGTTCTGATTATTATTTTTTTTTTTCTTCCGCCAAATTTTGTTCTTGCGATAAATTTTTGTTTCGCAATATGTCGCTTATTCCTTTATTGGTGGATTTTTTATAGATAAATAAAATCGTATAATATAAGCAAAATGAGGATTTTAAATTTGATGTATGCCTTTTTGTTCTTCTTCGTTACATTTGTTTGTTTTTATAGTGATTAAGATAATATCGCAATGTTGACTGCTGTACCCCTA